>NC_053114.1:8554405-9154405 GCF_010015445.1 Perca fluviatilis
GTTTAAAATCTAACCAGTAGTGCAATAATTAAAAAGTGCTTTTTTTTTAGTTCACGCACACACATAAATGAGAATCAAGTATAAAATTTAAATCCTTTTTAGGCCCATGTATTACTCCTAGAGTCCGGATCGGGCCGAATTTTTCTGTCCGAGCCCGGCCCGCGTCTGACAAAGCCGTGACCGAACCCGGCCCAAGCCGACGGGCATTAAGAAATTTGTGTCCGAGCCCGACACAGTTAAAATCAAATTTGTTCTCATACTAACAATGACAAAAAACGGCCCTGGCATTTACACCCACCAGCGGCCCAGCGGGGGGGGGGGTTGCGCAACTCGCAGATAGAACTTTTGACCCACGCACGGAAGGAACACACACTTTGCATGAATGTAAACTCCCATGCTATAAACAACTGCACCAAAACATTGACATATCAATGCACAACCCGAATGCTTAAAAAATTTATAAATCATCAGAGCAAGCCGCTCCATAATAAAAACATGTTTCATTGTTTCATGTTTTGTTAACTGCAACAGTTAATTCATGCAGTTAACAAGGTACGAAGGAGATGGCTTTTCTCCGCAGTCCTGTCTATTACGTCATCTGAATCCAAGTTCATTAGAACCTCTTTCTCTGTTGCCATCAACATTAGAGCCTCCAAATTATCCTGTGACAATCGGGTCCTTAGGCGATTCTTGATGAATTTCAGAGTGGAAAAAGTCCGTTTGCATGGCACTTGAGTACATGACAGTGTCAGTAGGAATTTGTATGCCAACCATATATTGTTGTAAGCATGGGTGAAGAGGTTTAACTGCTGGAGGAGGAAATAGCAACACAGCACACAATTCTTGCAGGCAGCACATTTCTTGCTCACCAGGTTTATTTCTGTATCTTCCTCTTCCTTCTCTGAGGCATCATCAAGCTCTGACACCCTGACTGTGTACTCGTTTAGAGGCGACTTTTTCAGGCTGTCCCTGTGCATAGCGAGGTGTGTCAATTCCGACTGTAGATTTTCGACAGTAGCATCTTCATTAATTTAAGCAGACATTCACTTATGTTTCAAAGTGCATTCGGGGGCAGTTCCTTATCTTTTATAAGGGGGAAATTCCGAGGATCAAGGAATGCTAAATCTGCATAGAGCTCCCCGTGCTGCAAGAACCGGCGATGCATACAGGTTGTTGCCATATCCAGAATGATGTTGTGCACATTTATTCTATAGTCCACCAATGCGTCGGTAGTGGCCAGTGCTTCACCAGACTCTCCCGGCATAGCCTTCTTTTTTTTTAGGCGTTTTTCCGGCAATGCATCCATTACCTCCACCTCTGCGTCCTCACTTTCGAACCTTGAGTTTGCCCAGTTTACAAACTTGTCTGCGGCCTCTTTCACAGTATCAAAATCCCGCACAAAGTTTTGGAGTTGCTGCTGCGTTTCTCTGACCATTCGGTGGGCGCTCAAAAGATCCATGCCGCTGGTTTGGAGATATTTTGACAAAGGGGCAGTCTGTGCAAAAATGCGCAGGAACAGCTGTGCGGTCAAAACAGTCTCATACTTTAAAAGTGACTCCATGTAGGCACGCATATTTGCGCGATCTTGGGTTTTGAAGCGCGGGTTGTCGTGTATCTGGAACAATGTGTTAACAAGGGCCACATACAAACCACTGTCTGGTTTGCCGAACAATCCAAATATCTTGGTCAGCGCAGCA
Organism: Perca fluviatilis; assembly: GCF_010015445.1. Lineage (NCBI taxonomy): Eukaryota > Metazoa > Chordata > Actinopteri > Perciformes > Percidae > Perca > Perca fluviatilis. Next base: position 8,556,103 of record NC_053114.1, read on the forward strand.
TCCTTTGAAGACCAACGCGTCTCACCGATCAACGAAACACGTCTCTTCTTGGGGTCCTGGCTGACACCTTCCCAAGTGTTCATCCGCTGATAGGAGTCACGGAAAAAAACCGCAATGTCATTAATACACATATACAATGGACAATGACACTGCACTGATCTTTAGCTGTCAAGTCCTGTGTTGTGTCGATTTGCACTGAATACATTTTGGCTCGGATGACGTCAGAAGAAAGCCTCTCTTTAATAAGCTGCCGGATAGCCTCAGTGACAGAATTGACTGTGGTTTTGGACATTAATGTCACAAAAGAACCTCTTCCCTGTCCTTCCCTGCTCTTCTCAATACACTCCTGAACGTGTTGCTGTAAACAGCTGTATTTAGTGAGCAGCAATAGTATCTCCAGAAAGTTCCCGTGGTCAACAGACATGTCAGATAACGACCGTGTAGATTCAGTCTTATTACCGCGATAGCGGAGCCCGCGCTTCCCCCATCAGTTTTACTATGTCCACTACCCGCTCTAAAACTTGACGCCTTTTGCGCACTTGTTCTCGGAAGGCTGTCATTTGGTTAGTATCAATCAGAGATCTTAGGTCTGTGTGATTTATCCATGAGAGGTATGCCTTAACACAGTCCATATGGGTAGCAATTTTTTCATGCTCGTTTAGCCTCTGATGTATATGTCTCCAGTCGTTACATCCGTTCATGAAAGGATTTGTCTCAGTCTTTTTCGAGAAAGCTAGACAGACAGCACAAAAGAGAGAATGCTTCTCAGCGCTATAGCTGACCCATCTGCGTTGTGATCCATCTTTACGGCTAAATGCCTTCATGATATTTGCATCATCAGCCAACTGATTTGGATGAAACTTGAAAAACAAGTTCAATGTAGTGGAGTTTGGCCGACTGAAATAGTTGATCTGGTCCTCTGAAGTAGCCACTGTACCTGTTGCTACACTCCCACCTCCTGCAGCATTGGTCACCTCTGTTGCTGGTAATCCATATGTGTTGTCTGTCTGTTCATCCTCCTCTTCCTCGTTTTGTTCTTCCTCATATTCCTCAGTGTCATTTTCTCCCTGGTGTGCTGGCTCAGATGTGTCGTTAACGCTAACATTGCTAGCAGTATTAGCACTTGTGCTAGCTGAAGGTGCACTTGATTTTAAAAATAAATCCGTTAGTTTGCAGCGTTTTTCACCGTCAGCCAACAGTGCTCTCTTGTATTTCTCTCTTTTTTTCTCCGCTCCCCCCTTGTGTCGCTTGATGCCTCGATTAATTTTTTCATTCAATATCTTCTGACTTCCAACTTCAAGTTCCAATCTTCAACTTCCGACAACAACCACGCTGACGCGGGCTACGTGATTCCGTCTTGACATTCCCATAAGGCATTGCTTCATTTTAACTTTTGCAAACAAATAGTCAAATAAAGAAAATGCAGGTAGATTTGTTTTGCCAACCATGCACGTTTTTGAACATCTGATCTGAATAAGTAATTTCGCTACAAAACAATACAGACTGATGTAAAAGTTTGCGACTGTAGAGGGCAACCATGAGTGATATCAAGAGAATCATATGTGGTATAAATACTGATCAGATTACAGCAATTTATGGTTCGAATTATGGTTCCTAGATGACCAAAGAACTTTATTATTGATGCTTGAAGGGGGGCCGAGAGAAATGATATGGGCCGCCGTTTTACAATTAAGGGACCGCATCATGGGCTGCGTGGCTGTGACAATCATGCAGCTCTCTGATTGGCCACCCGGCCCAAACAGCCCGCGGCCCCTCTGGCATCTGCCCAAATGCCAGATTACCAGTCCGTCACTGCATACTAATGACACTAAGGCTACGTCTTCTGCCCACTTTCCACACACACACACACACACACACACACACACAACACACACACACACACACACACACACACACACACACACACACACACACACACACACACACACTGAGGTCTCTTAAAGGAGCCACAGCACCATTTTACAACAAATGCCTTATCGCGCTGATGTGACCAAGCCCGACCCGAACCCGACCATAATTTCTAAATATCTGTCCGAACCTGGCCCTGCCCGTCTGGTACCGTTGGGTCCCATCGGGTCCCATCGGACTCGGGTCGGGTATCCATGCCTTAATTCCTCCATTATCAGTTTTCCATCCCCCCCATGACACACCCCAACACACACACACACATGCATGCACACACACACACACACACACACACACACACACACATACACACAGACAAGAAGGTTACCTTTTTACTTGCTTCAGTCCCTGCAGGTGATCTCTTTTTCTTTTTTCCTCTCCGCCTGGCATTTTCCTCTCTACAAACACATTACAACACCATTAGAGCAACAAATACAGTCACAACCAAAAAAAGCCTTGCTAAACATCAGTTCAAAATAGATGTTTATGCTAAGACTAGTGCTAGCTAATGTTAGCTAGCATTAGCTAACATGACCTAATTCTAAAAGTTGTCCTCAGCAAAATCCAAAAGCATTCGTTGAATGGTAGACCAGAAATAACATTCAGGAGTCCTCTAGTTCAAGTCAATTATGTTTAGTGACTATATTGCAAGTTATTACAGCATATGCATATGGATCAGATTTCCTTCAAGACTAATCTCTCTCACCCTACCGAACAGAAAGTCTCCTCTGGGAATCTGATGTCCGCTAACTCAAAACCTCACGTTTTATGCATCTTCTGCCAGCCGTCTTGCCCATCCCTGTTGGTGCCGTTATCTTCTGGATGTTGTCCAGGCCTCCTAGTTCCTTATGCCATCATCAAAACAAGGTCGCGCAAAATACCTTTGCTCTCCCGTTCCCAGGCCAGAGAAGACAGTGTGTTACCAATTGCCATTTTAATGATCATGTTCTGTTTATCAAATAAAGATACTGCTAAAGAATGTTTTATGACTGTCCAAGTGCAGTCTTAACTTTCTGCAGACCCAGGAACGGTGAGAGCCAAGGCCACCCTATGACCTGAATCTTACCTCTCAGTTATTGCAAAATACATTTTACAAGGTTCCTTTATTCTCTGCTCCTTCTCGTCCGAGAGTCTTTTAAACAGCCTAATTACTTCAGGTCAGTTGGTCGTTTCGCAGATACTCAGGAAGAACAACTCCCTTTAACTAACTAGATGATATTTCTCACGGACCAGAGGAACAAAGAAGAAAGGTCAGTGATAAATTTGAGGCCTCTATACAAAATATAATCCTACAGTGTTAAAGCTAGAATGTCCCCACAAGGGCAGCAGTGGAGCAAAAGGTGGTAATGTTATCTTGATGAAAATAATTTATAAATGAATAGTAAATTTATTGAATTTAAATGAATAACATTTTTTTTTAAGCTACACAAAAAAGAAGAAATGAGAGGATCCTTTGCATGTTAAATAGTGGTAGGAGACCCCCAGGGTTATAGAAATGGTTAAACCCTACTGCTCAGCTGCCAATGAGAACTTAGGACACTCAACCATTGAAACTGGAAAAGTAGCCAAATGGCTCAAAATCACGTGAAATTAACACGTAAGCTATGCGTTGTTTACGCGTTGTCAACGTGTTGTTAATGTGTTGTCTATGTGTGAGAAATCAACAAGTTTACGTGTTGTTGACGTGTTTGTATGTGAGAAATGACGTGTATTTGAAGTGTGTTTGGCTTTCCATCAGCGCACACACGCCGTAGGATTGTGTGAGTCTCAGGCGAGACGACAGGCTTTTCCTTCTGGATTGTTGTTGTTTATTCAGTTTTTGGAGCTAGCACAGCGTTGTGAAGCGTCACTCTACTGTCAGGTGACAGGAAACAATAAATAAAAAACAGAAACTCTCAAAATCAAACAGTCTTTAAGTCATTTCCTGTATATCTGTAGCTGTTTTAATTTAAAAGAAATAAAGACACTTTATGACCCATTTCTGTGTAAAAAGGCTGCACACACCTAAAATATATATAAATGGAAGACGGTCTTATTTTTACGCTTGTAGAGCGGATCACCGCAGTGCATACGCACCACCACGCACTGCTCTATGCCTGGTGTAGCCAGTTTCATTGATTATACTGTAGTGGAAGCATATTTTTGGAACATCCATTCCGCATACGTTATGCGTGCAATGTAGCAAGCCCGTTAAAACTTCATCACGAACCAGCCGTGCATAAAACACGTTTACTGGTAGCCGACAATAGCTCACAGTCAGCGCACACTGGATTTGAACCATTTACAGACAGAGGTTTCCTGGTTTTACTGTTTAGTATTGCACTGCTTGGGGAAGCTATCACACCTATACTTCTTTTGCTGTTGATGAGTTTGTAAACTGGGAGCGTATTCTCCTTGGTTCGGTTTCGTCTGGGGCGGGAGCAAGAAAGTAAATACAGGAAGAAGGTCCTGTGTTCTGGATTAGTGCATATTTCTTGCATCTCCATGGTCAAACCAGTTGAATTCATTTCAGACATTGTTTCTACAGCGCGTCTGCTCCGCTCACCGAGACTTCGCTCTGCTGTGCCCGTGTCTGTCTCCAACTTTAGCAGCGGCTGGTTTGACCACGGAGATGCGAGTGACGGCGAGCTTGACCACAGTCTATTTCTGTGAGAGAAAGATTGCAATCTGCTACAGTTTGCCCTGCCACATCACAGATTGCAAAGCACACCTGACTACAGGAGCTGTTTAGCTCTGACAGGCAGACATCTGACCTCAAACATCACAGGCTACAACATCATCTCAGTAGGACAAGGTTATAATTGTTAACGAAAACGAACGAAATAACGAAAACTAGGTGGTAAAAAACATTGTCGTTAACTGAAATAAAAATAAAAACGAGGCATTACAAAAAAACAATAACTAAAACTGTCATGTAAAATAAAATTGAGTAAATGTCCTTAGTTTTCGTCTTTGTCAATGTCTTTTATAAAGCAAATAACATTACATCTTTCAGAGTTGACATTTCAGACCATAGACCTGTTTTATACAGTCTATGCCATAGACATATTGTATATAGTTTCCGACTGGGAACCCAGAAATTCCGACATTCCATGTCAAATGGAACACAATATAGTCAAAAATGTAAAACTAAAATAACCTTGGGAAAAACTCCGTAATAATGGTAGCTTGATCATGTTTTATTTGGTTTCATTTTGGTGAAATGAAAGTGAAACATAAGGGTCAGCCCTCCACGGCCAAAATATTTTCATACAGACCCTAAGATGACGTACTTGATTGTTTTTCCTCTTCTTTACGATGTGGACAGACCGAGCCCTTTTTTTACTGTGCCGCTGTGTCTCCTCCTGCAGCTCCTCAGATGATGAAGATAAACAGGATGAGCGGGTGGACAGCAACGACCCAGAGGAGATGTTCCAGAACATTCAGTACCAGAAGGAGATCATCGCCAACATTCGGACCAGACCCTGGCCAATGAGACGCAAGCTCAAAGTCCTAAAGTACCCCAAAGTGTGATTGTTCCCCCTGTATTTGTGGAGTGATTGTTTACTCTTTCCCTTCTCTTCTGCTCCTACACATACACACACACACACACACACACACACACACACACACACACACACACACTCTCTCTCTCTCTCTCTATACATGATAGGTATACATGATGACTGTATCCTGCTGTGTAACTGTAGACAACAAAGACTAAGCTATTTGAACACATGAATTTGAGTCATACAAACTGCTACTGATCTACCTAAATCTCTTTATTATTATTTTACCTCTTGTGCTAGATGAGCATTGCTTACTCTTACAGCAACCCTGTCTCCTGAAATCTATGCTTTACTACAAAAAAAAAAAAAAAATGTAGTATTGTCACTAAATGTCACTTTTGACTTTTTAAATAAATATCTTCGCCCAACATTTAATACAGGGCTTCCGCGGGGTCTTAAAAAGTCTAGAAAATTCTAGATTTTCAAAAAGTATTGTGTTTTAGGTCTTAAATAATTTTAAACAGGTCTAATTTTTCCTACGTCCATATAACGCTACCTCTAATGCTCACTGAAATACTTATTTTTTCTTCGGTACTTTTGTTACTCTGCATTTCGTTGTACTTTCATGTCGTGATATAGGTGTTACATTTTATTTATAAAGGTCTTAAAAAGTCTTAAATTTGACTTGATGAAATCTGCAGAAACCCTGAAATGAGTGCTTTGAGTTGCCTAACTCTTTATAATAAGGTTCTTGTGATAAGCGTTAGTTAATAGTAAAAGGTCCAATATGTAATATATTTACTGTAATAAATCCAAAAATGACCCCAATGCATCATCAGATATTAAGGAAACATGCTAAGTTGAAGTACTATCTTTTCTGACAACAATTCTAATTCCAGTATTTTCTCCTTTTGAAATTTCCGTACCGTGACGGAATTTCTGTTTGTGTTTTGGCCTGTGTGTTGTTATCAACTGCCCAGTTTGACAGCCAGGCCGGGTTGCCAGATATACCGGTAAAAACGTAAACCCAGCGCGCTACATCTGTAACGATAGTACAGCCATTAAAGCTGCAAACAAACAAACAGGATCAACGGAGATAGATTCTACCCGACCTAAAAAAATGTTTCTAACGTTGCATGACCAGAGACATAACAAACCCCTGGTAAATATTTGAGATATAGATAAGATGGAGACAGCTTAGAGCCCAAACGGACACTGAGTTGGCTAATTTCCTCCTGAACAGGTAGCTAAGTATTAGCTTCAGGCTAATTCATCTCGGCTACAAGGGACAGGCATTTTATGTCATTTCAACATTTGTGTACTCACATTGAATTATATTGCTAGAGTTCCCGGTGTTGGTTACTTGCAAAAACAATTGAGACAAAGCCAGTAAAGTGATCCAGACTGGTCCTGGCTAATGCCGCCATGCTAACCCTGCTAACGTTACCAGAGGACCAGGCAAGCGAGCCACGGCTGTTTACAACGTGTAGACAGTGAGTTATTTTAAGCTAAGAGAGGGGGGCTGTAAATTGGGAAAAGAGGACCGTGAGTTGCAGTGTGTTTAGCGATTGTTGCCGTAATTCTAAGCCAATAAAGTGTGTTCAGTCGGGTGAAGAGGATGGCAAGTTAATGTTATTTTTAGCAGTTCCTACCGTAATTCTAAGCTGAAAAAGTGTCTGTCAGTTGGGTAAAGAGCTCCGCGTGAGCACAGGCTTCTATGACTGTCAATATAGCCAGCATCTAACGTTAGCTACTCCGCTGTGCTGTGAAGTAATGTCTGGCTATGTGAGGGAAGCGGCTAGCAACATTGTTGTGGATGCTCCTTCAGCGCGCTTTGGAGGAGGGTCTGGCAAAGCGAGACTATGGATGCTGTGGTCTCAGCCTGGCAACCTCCGTGAACTGGGGAGGAGGGGGCGGGGGAGACGAATCTCTCCAGTATTTTGAATTTGTACCGCAGTAATTATTTTACACACTAGCTGTCAGTATTACATATTGCACCATTAATAAGGGCCTTATAAGGCCTTGTAAGATGTGTATTAACAAAATGATATGATCATATGTCTATCTAGCCTAAGTGTTAATAATACCATCATAAACATCTTTATTGTTAGCTTATAAGACAATTATAAGCACTTATACGAAACACATTAGTATGCACTTATTACCAGTTAACTATGCTTTTTGCAGCTCCCTCTTCTGGACTGAGCACTACAAAGAGAATGATCTATAAAACAACAGACCTTCCAACTAATTGTAAAATTATAAATACAATTACGGTATCTTTAAATAATGAGGTAAATTATATATTGTAAAAGATATTCTGAAACCGTTATAAACAGTAAAACATCACATCAACACAAATAGAGCTAAAATGAACTGTAACTTAAAATATCTGGTGGCTGCAAAAAGCATAGTTTACTGTTAAAAGGTGCATAATAAAGGACTTATTAACCATAACAAGGCATTGTTATCGCTTTAGATCAGTTTGCGTCAAGAAACATAATTTTCTGTAAATAAGCAAAGCATTCTAATGAACGGATTCATATGATATCGTATGAACTTACGACGACAGCCTGCCAGGCACGCGCCGACCAGTAAGTTTAGCGGCCTTTACATTTAGCCAAGAAAAGGTGACTGTGAGCCGTGTACCGGTCACTGTTACAGTCGCTTCAGCGGCCATTGCAGTTGAGTTTAAACGACAAAAGGTGACTGTCCTGTGAAGAAGACAGTGACATTACACCAAAATGACTAGTTAAGATTAGAAAAAAGTTTTTGGTTTGGATTAAAACATAGGTCCCCTTAAATAGTAATCCCGGGACATAAACACCCATTTCCTGGGTGAAAGTTTTGTTTTTGCCTGGACACGAACTCCGCTCTCAGACTTGAAAGCGCTGTGTTTTTATATTACCACATAATGTTAATAACCTTCTTATAAGGGCCCTTATTACCTATCAAGTAAAACTTATTGCAAGGACCTTAATATGAAGCATTACCTTGTAAGAAAGCAAATTCAACATGCTGTCAGTGAATGTTTTGCAGATACATACATTTTTTTTAAATCTAAAAATATGTAAAATGTTGCAGATTAATAGTACAGGAATGTTATTTTGAGGAGACATTTTGGTTATAGAGTCCTGCAGCTGCATACAAACTCTGTTTACAACTCAGAGGCCCATTGGAGAATTGGTTGTGTACATATTCAGTTCTTTCTATTTAGCTACTTACTCGTACTTACAGTCACAGAGCTTGATCATACTGTAGATTAGGCAGAAGACGTAAAAACATACATATATGGTTATTATTATGAGACATTTGTATGAGATGGGTTTTGTAAATGTACAGCAGGATTTGAACTGAACTGAATTTTTATAATGTTTTTTTAAAATATTCTTGGCAGTTTTTTGCTACTGTTAACCTCTGTGGAAAATGGTTCAACATAAGTGGAATTAGTGTCCAAATGCTACATGAACCTTGTGAATGTCCACCTTTCTAAAGAAGCTGATCCTTGTTGTGTTCAGACCAAAACTGTGAAGGCTGTGTTCTAACATTTTACATTGTTATTAGAGCTGTAGATGGAGAACAGGCTGAGCCAGTGAAAACTAGAGTAGATAGAGAGCTTCTAAGATGTGCTGAGTATGTGCCATGGATAACAGGTTTTATATGGGCAGTTTGTTATTACCGCAGAGGTTTTATTACCATCATCAGGGATGGGATGCAAGTCTGCGTTTTTACACCCTCTTTAATCTCAGGCTGAATGTCTGTGATTACTCCCGCTGCAATAACACTCTTTTTTCACATCATAAATTTAGATTTTTTTTTTTAAACTAGATTTTCTGACAAATTTTACTTTGAGTTACTCTGAATTTTGACTCTACCATCGTCCCTCACCCTAACAAAATGGAATATAATACAAATATTAAATCACAAAATGAAATCATATGTATTCCACAATTGTGAAACTACAGTTGCTTTCCATTGGAGTGTGTAAAGTGCATGTTGAGTTTCCTCATTGATTAAGACATGGCTCATAGCCCTCTGATGAATTGTCCCCATGCAGGGCTGTGACAGGATGAGCAGGTTTCACGATCTTATGGACTGTAAAGCTACAGAATCACTTTAGACAGTTTATTTTAATGGCACCAGTCTGTTGTGAATGGTTTAAGAATGACCTGGGTTTTAGTACGGTTTGCACTGTGATTAAAAAATATTAAGGCCATATATTCGGCGTAAGGTATTAAAGAGTACTCACTTTAGAAAACACAAATCAGTAACCGATTTGCTTTAAACCACAGAACAAATATTAGAAAATAGCCTCATAGGAATATTACTACTGGAATAAATGTATCCAGTCCTCTACATCCTCACAACCCAGTCTCATGGCAGTTCGTGAAATGGTCACGTTATTTAATCTATTGATTCGTGTTCACTGGGACGTTTTTTTCATTTTTTCGTGGTGGCCAGCACGAAAATGTAAACTAATGTTTTAACTTTTGCTTTCCCCGTTAATCTCTGTATAGACCATTTCCTACTGGCCACCATGAAAAAAACAAGATTAACGTGTTGTTGTACACAAATCAATAGATTAAAAATAACATGACAATTTCACGAACTGCCGTGAGACCGTGTTGATCCTCAACTGCAAAAGCTACCGTCTATCTACAAGAGGAGGACAATGTAACATGTAACTGAATGTACATCAGTCACACCTGTACCATTTAAATACATAAACAGAGTGCATTTAAGTTCCGCCCCCACTGGATGGGAAAACAACTTTCTGCTCTCCATTGACTTTTATTGCGTTAAGTTCCCTACTCGTCAATTCCGTCTGCTAGCAAACGAGAAAATGCCTAAAAGTTGCTGTGAGGTGTGATGCACTAACAACATTTTTTAGAAGCTGTCAAACCAAAACTAACACAGACACAGACGTTAGGAATCCGCAAAAGGGATTTGGTAAGACCCATTGTCTTATCAAATCCCTTTTGCGGATTCCTAACGTCTGTGTCTGACACATCCTGATCCTGACACTAAGCTAACGTTACGCCCAACGTTATGTTTGCATCAACTATTTTGTTACCAAGTTAAATATCCAAATGTCAGTTTTAGGCTAGTCTCAGGCTCCACAGCGCTGTAGAGGAAGGAAAGTGTTGCTCTTCAAAATAGTCTAAGGAAGGAACTTGTTTTGGTGGAACATACTGTATGCACCCCACATAAGAAAACACCACATACAAATGAAGTTAACTGTTCCCACAATACAGTCATGTGAGCTATTTAGATAAGCTAGATACACGGTTAAACCTCATTAGCTCTTACCAGTGTATCACCGTGTGTACTTCGTCTACAGCAATCCCACCAATCGGTCCCAAAACATCTCAGTTAGAGAGTAAATGGTGTAAACATATTCTTTGTAAATCTTTACAATAATCCCTGAAAGAACCAAGCAGGCCTACCTTGTTGCACGACCAAATCTTCCTTAAAACTTGTCATTTTTAGCCTGTAACGTTGCTCAGAGGTTCCAATTAATTTTGCTTGATGGGATCAGAGTTTAAAGACAACTCAAAGAAAGCGGAAAGGGACATCCAGCGGAACTTCCTGCGGCACCGGAACTATCCCGTAAATGAACCGTCTAACCGAGATTAGTTCTGCTACTGGAGATAAAACTCTGTGTCCACTGGATGTAGCCTAAGTGTACTGAGTGAGCCTCCATCTGTGTGTCTTTGTGTCGCAGGCAGGCCAGAGAGATTGTTCTGCGGTATGAGGGCCGACTCACCAGAACCAGAGGTTACCAGACTGCAGGAGCTGATGTATGTACACACCAACCATTCACTCTCATTTACACTTCAACATGTAGTAACACTGATCCCAGCTTAGAATGCAACTTTGTGATGTTAACCTTTGTAGGTGCTTCATGTATGTAGAAACTAAAGAACCAAAGTGATTTTAATCATTAATGATAATATTAGCAAATCAGAGGATGTCTCCAAAATAGCTCTTTCATTCCTTCTGGTTTAGAACATTTCTTGTACTTTTTTTTGTAGATCCATTGAGCAAAGTAGATGGGACCCATCAAGGGCAAGACACAACATAATACGAACCGATCTTTGTGTCAAGCAGCCACAGAGACAGATCATGGAATGAGACTGTCTCCCCCGAAAAAACACTCCCATAGGTCTCATAAGGTGTTCAAGCAACAATTCCCACAAATGTTTATGTGTATAGTGGCGGTGCCTTCTAGTAATTTTGACAGGAGCAACGCAGAAAGTAATGTGACAACGTATAAGAGCGACAAGTTCCTCATAAGGAGGCCTGTTTGGATTTTGGAAGGTTTAAACTAGCACCTAACTTTTACACAGGAAGTGAAGTAACCTCTGATATTAACCCAAACCACTTTTTCTAAAGTAATTTTTTTTTTTTTCTTTTACTTTACAGAATATCATGTAGTACGTAGTAGTTTTGGTGCCTAAATGTAACAAAGTGGAAAAAGTGGCAAAAACGTCCCCAAAAAATGCACCAAAAATGTAAAAATTTACAAAAAAGTTGAAAAAAGCACAGACAAAGGTGACAAAAACTTCAGAAAAAGCAACAAAAACTAGGTGGGACAAAATGTATTGGGACCCTAAATTGATATGCAGGCCTGATCAAAGTCTGCGAGGGGCTGGATTTGGCCCGTGGGCCATGAGTTTGTAGGAACAAACGACCAATATCCTCGTACGGTTTGGAGGACTGGTTGCGTGCAATACAAGGACATATGAATTTATTTACGACGTTGCAAAGGTGGATCAGAAGAGAACCGATTTTGGTCCACAACACACACAAAATACAAATGGTCGTTACTATGGTGCTGCAAATATGTCATATTAACAACAAAGATGGCTGTGCTGTGGCTGACTCGACATCCTCTTTCCTCCAGTTTGTCTCTGCAGCTTCAGTGAAATATGTGCTGGACACTTTACAGCCACAACTCCACTTATTCTGTCTGACTGAATGCTGAGAGGAGCTTCTTTGTGTTATTTCACTGCACTGCAGTAACTTGACCGTGAGAGCCAGAATGATAAAACATGTTGGATTTCTTTTGTGCAGGCTGCTGACTTCTGATTAAAAAAAAAAAAAGCTGTTCTCCTCCTGTGAGCAGAACATGCTGTATATAGCTATATGTACTCCATCAATCATCATCACGCACTCGTATACAGAGAGGAAGACCGACAGGCAGAGAGAAAGAGCTGTGCAGCTGTAGCACAGCAGCATGAGTGAATTTATGGCCTGTTGTTATAGCTCAGTTTAATTAAAATGTTCGGGCTGCTCAGGCCCCATTAGAATAAATTGACTTTTAGTGGGCAGTCTGATGACGAGTTATTAATTCTGCATTTTGGCTCCCAGTTAATTGAAAATCTGAATTATTGGTCCAGCTGACATGATCTTGATTAATAACCATCATCTTCTCAGTTCTGATTTTATTTTTTTATCACAACACAAGACCTGAAGAGCTTCACAGAGTCACATTGTTTCACTTCTTATGTGGTCTACATGGACATGTGCTACAACATGACATTCTGCATAATGCAAACTACTTGGGACACATTTTCAGCAATGCAATATAACATAAACTTGGTATTCTGTTTTAATTTTCTAGGTTTTGAATTGTCGTTTGTCCATAAAGTGGAAACTCTATAAATGAAATGTAAAATAATAATAATTATAAACCGTTTTCTGCCATCCAAACTAATCAGATATTAACAGCAGTCTGCTTTTCATTTGTGCACCTTACCATTACGAATGGAACCATACACTGTAATGACAATGATTCCAGCAACACTGGAAGGATATGACATTACAGATTTCTATTGTTATAAAAAAGAGGTGACGTTTATCTGGAACCATTGCTTGATGGTCAAATACAGTACAGGCCAAAAGTTTGGACACACCTTCACATTCAATGCTTTTCCTTTTTATTTTCATGACTATTTACATTGTAGATTCTCACTGAAGGCATCAAAACTATGAATGAACACATATGGAATTATGTACTTAACAAAAAAGTGTGAAATAACTGAAAACATGTCTTATATTTTAGATTCTTCAAAGTAGCCACCCTTTGCTTTTTTATTAATAAGGGAACAAATTCCACTAATTAACCCTGACAAAGCAGACCTGTGAAGTGAAAACCATTTCAGGTGACTACCTCATGAAGCTCATTGAGAGAACACCAAAGGTTTGCAGAGTTATCAAAAAAAGCAAAGGGTGGCTACTTTGAGTAATCTAAAATATAAGACATGTTTTCAGTTATTTCACACTTTTTTGTTAAGTACATAATTCCATATGTGTTCATTCATAGTTTTGATGCCTTCAGTGAGAATCTACAATGTAAATAGTCATGAAAATAATTGAATGAGAAGGTGTGTCCAAACTTTTGGCCTGTACTGTATATTCCCTGTCAACATTCCCATTGTGTGAGCTGTGTGTCAGTGAGAGGTTACAGAAATTTCTCAGTCTGGTTTCTCCTCCTGCAGCTGCTGAAAAAAGTTTCACGCGTGCTTTACAATGTTGTGGTTCTGTTCATTCCCTGGGAAGTGAGGATCAAGAAAATTGAAAGTGAGTTGTCTGCTTCAAGTAATTCTATCACTGGATAATGTCCAAAATGCCGAAAAAGAAATGCAAAATATAATTTCTTGTGTTTAATATTAGAGGTGTGACGAGATCTCGTCCTGCGAGATTACAACGTTACGATATTTGTCTTTGAGGTTAAAAGTTGTCGGACGATATACAAAAGTGCAGAATTACTGTGCAGAGTTACAGAAGTTCATCGGTGCCAAATTGAGAGCGTGTAAGCGCAAGTTTATCTGTTCTCTCTGTCTCTTTCACAGAAAGCGGGGCTCAGCTCCGACACACACACACACACACACACACACACACACACACACACACACACACACACACACACACACACACACACACACACACACACACACACACAGACAGAGCGAAAGTTACTTTGCCTCTACAGTTTCTTAAAGTCACAGTGAATCACGACAATGCCGGTAAAGCGGCAAAACTTCACGCAGACATGGTTTGCTGCAATAAAATATAATAGCAAGATCGCGGTGCAGATAATGTTTACTTCCGAGACAGACAGGTGTTCTCTATTGCCCTGGTGACTGACTGACAGGTTGAGGTTGTACAGGCAAGCCAAGGGAACTTTATTTTCTATAGCACCTTTTAGCAACAAGGCAATTTAAAGTGCTTTACTTAAAACATTAAAGAGCAGTTAAAAATGGTCAAGAAAATAAAACAATAAAAGTTACAGTGCAGTGTAAGAAATTAATAATTTTTGATTAATAGGTTGTAGGGACGAGTTTGGGAGGAGAGAGGGACGCTGCAGTTATTGGGTCTGAAGAGGTTAGTTATACAGGAGAGAAGCCATTTGAGTTTGTGGCAAAACCTTTCACAGTGCTCATTTTTCATTTTGTGACTTTCGATTGAATAAAAGACTATTTCTCCAGTCATATTTCTTCAATTAAGTTTTCTTTCAAATAGTGTTAAAATCTTGTCTCGTCCCGTTCTCGTGAACCCAATCTCGTCTCGTCTCGTCTCCTGAGATGAGTGTCTCATCACACCCCTATTTAATATCTGTAAAGTACTGTCATATCCGGGGATGTAGTGGCAGTTGACTAAATTTAACTTGACTTTTTACCAACCTGACCCAATCAGACAGTTATCCATCAGTAATGTCATACTATATGGTCTAAGTCATATGAGGCCGGCCCGACTTTTTCAGGGCTTTTTTGAAAATATAATTGATAGTTGGTATTATTGGTTGTGTACCACTACATCACTTCTTGTGTGTGAAGTCTATGCAACATGTGAGCCAGTCTCAGCCAGATGTTTCCTCTTTCTTGTCGAGGTCACTTTGGGTCGGGCGTGGCCTCCTACTTTATCTTCCTGCGCTGGTTGTTCGGGATCAACATCGTCCTCACCATCATGACTGGAGCCTTCATCGTCCTACCAGAGGTCAGTCTCTGGCACTGTATACTACCGGGGTTGATGCACAGACTGTATAAGTGAAGCCAAAACATCTGGATCGCCCCTAGTGGCTGGCTGCAGTATAGGTCATAAACCCCACCCCCTCCATGTTAGTGGATGGGACATGTGCCAAAATAAGTAAACAACAAATACATTTCTCCCAAAGATGGTTTCTGTCATTTTAGGTAGTTCTGATCATGCTGACGTTTCTTCTTGTTCTTTCTTTTAAAGTTTGGTTTTTATTAGTTATTTGATACTATAAAAATGGGGCGACACATCATAATTGACAGCTGTGAGTGACTCGCGATTGGTTTGATGGGTGTATAGGCGGGACTTTGATATCACGGCTCCACCGCCTGATCACTACTCAGCGGACTCTGGCTCCAAAATTGCAAGATGCCGGCGCCTTGTATCCGGGAGATTTTTGGCTTCACTTTTGTACAGCGGGAGGAGGTGGAGACGTGTCATCCAGCTTTATAAACGTCTATGATACTATACAAGTAATCATAATACTGCATATCATATGTGAGTCATACTGTAGGCTTAACAGTGATTTATGATTTGGTGCAAACATTTCCCTTTTGAAAAAGCCAGGCCCTCCCAAGAATTGTTAGCTTTTCTTTGGATCCTCTCCGTGACTTCAACACCCTCCACCCAACAATCATTTGACATTGTTGAGTTGGTACAACTCTATTCGCAATTAATAATGCAAATCAGAATAAGACGCTCTCTCTTTCTGAAACAGAAAACTCAGTTTCCCTCATCTCAGGGTTAACAAACTCAGAGTTCTCGCTAAACCTGCTTTCTGAAACGGACCCGTATGTTGATGATTCCTTCAGACAGCCTTAGCAAAGAGTGCAGTCTTAACTATGTAAACACACGTTAAATTCATGTCTGTTAGTGTGATATGTGGAAGAAAAAGAAATAAAGTAGAAATCTGGGGTAAGAGAAAAGATTAAAAGGCCCTCTGCTGCTCTCCCAGAAAGTCTTTAAACACTCCATTAAAAAGCTCTACTGTCACTTTCTTTATATATATTGCTGTGGACGAAGTACACACAAGCGCAAATGTTCCACCAAAACAAGTTCCTTCCAGAGACTATTTAGCAGAGCCACCGTCGCTGTGTCCAGAGCTTAGCGCCGCCCAAGATGATTGTGATTGGTTTAAAGAAATGCAAACAACCCAGAGCGTTTTTTTCTCTCCTATCCTATCCTATGTATCTGTGGACTAACCAGACCTTACTCCACAGCGCTGTGGAGAGAGGTCTGGCAATGCGAGACTACTCAAATGCAAACTTAAAAAACAAACACTCCAGTTCGATCACAACAGATTTATCTTAAAGGAACACGCCGACTTATTGGGAATTTAGCTTATTCACCGTAACCCCCAGAGTAAGACAAGTCGATACATACCCTTCTCATCTCCGTGTGTGCTGTAACGCTGTCTGACGGCTCCAGCATTAGCTTAGCCCAGCACAGATCCTGCAGGTAACTGGTTCCAACTAGCCTACTTCTCCGGATTAGACAGTGAAAAACATAACCTTCCCTATTTACATGTTGTGATTTGTAGAGTCACAGCATGTACAAAAACAATGTAACATGAGACAGAGCCATCTTCTATCCGTAAACAAACCGGGAACTATATTCTCAGACAGGCTTGCTGCGAGCATATCACTCCACCCAAGTACTATACTCTTCCGCCTGAGAATATACGGTAGTTCCCGGTTTGTTTACGGTTAGAAGATGGCTGTGTCTCATGTTACGTTGTTTTTTGTACACGCTGTGACAAATCACAACATGTAAATAGGAACATGTTGGCGTTATTTTGTCACTTATTCGGAGCAGTAGGATTACTGGAACCATTCACCTGCCTGTTCTGTTATGGGCTGATGCCGCTGGAGCCGTCAGACAGCTTTACAGCACGCACGGAGATGAGAAGGGTATGTACCGACTTGTCTATCTCTGGGGGTTACGCTGTATAAGCTAAATTCCCAATAAGTCGGCGTGTTCCTTTAAATGTAGAGTTTTATGGCCTATTTCTTTGAAGGTAATTTACAAAACACTTGCACTATTATTTATGTTGTATTGATTCTTTGTTGACTTCTCCATCTCTGTAAATGTTTTGTTCAGTACAGATCAGAGAATCCTTAATGGTAGAGTTGGTAGACTATGATTCTCCAGCAGCTTCAGCTCAACCAGTTAAAGTACAAACTGTAGACACGAACAAAAGACTGAGGGTAACAAAATGCTGCTGGATTTATGTTTATCACTGACATGCAGACACGAGCAATTTCCCCAGACATTACTCATCCTATCATTCCCAATGCCTGAGCTTATTCCCCGGTTTAATTCTCCTTGTTGGGATTTACCTACCACTGTCTCCTCTCCCACATCCCTCCTTTATCTAACCTCTGCTTAGTGAGTAATATCATTCAACAGCAAACCTAGATGTTCTGTCAGATTTGATGTCTGTGCTTGTTTTGTGCTGTAAATTATGTGACCAAGTATGGAATGGAGGGTCGTCTCAGTTATTACTCACTTTTTATATCCCTAAGTTTGCCTCATTTGTAGTGTTACAATAGGGGTCGGCAACCTTTTCTAACATGAAGTGCCATTTTAAAATGTTCCGTTTAATCAGTGTGCCATATTAGCATTAAGCCTCTAGCCAGCCCGCTCAGGCAGTGTTATTTTCCAAGTGCCACAATCTGTGAAGAAGACAAGAGTATTAGCCAATCAGAGGCAGAGTAGGGCAGGTCTTCGCGGATTGCGGATGGGGAAAAAGTTGGTCTATATCCACGACATTCCACTTCCGGGATTGTTGAGGTGCCGCAGGAAATTCCGCCGGATGTCTTTCTTTTCGGCTGGATGTCCGTCATCTTCCTCTTCCTTTGTGTTGGCAGGTTAAAGTGATGGTTCGGAGTAATTTCACCCTAGGGTCCTTTGCACCATGATCTCGAGCCAAACACCCCCCCCCCAGAAGCTTTTTTCACCTGGGTCGAACATTGGGAGCGTTAGCGTAGCGTAGCGTTATCAGCTGAATAGCTTAGGCGCGAGGCTAATGGATCCGAAGTGTCTCTTAACATTATCACCCACTAATAATGCCCGAAATGATACCAAACGTCTACAGTAGTACAAATAGGTTATGCACTCATAAAACGATGGATTGTAAAATTTGTAAGTACACCAGAAGTTTATGTAAATAACACTTGCCTGCTGGCTTCTGCTCTCTGCTGCTGCTGCTGTTACTACCAGGCAGTAAGAGTGCTTAGGGACATCTACAAATTACAACACCGAAAAGAGATGCAACAAAAATATTTATTAATTTAATGATTAAATAAGGTAATGTCTCCAAACTTACCTCAATTATTACTTGTCTCCTGCTAGTTATATTACAGCACTTACTTTAAAAAATAAGTTAAATTAAAAAATATTTTTGTTGCATCTCTTTTCGGTGTTGTAATTTGTAGATGTCCCTAAGCACTCGTCTTACAGCAGCAACAACAACAGCAGAGAGCAGAAGCCAGCAGGCAAGTGTTATTTACATAACCTTCTGGTGTACTTACAAACTTTACAATCCATCGTTTTATGAGTGCATAACCTATATATACTAGTGTAGACCTTTGGTATCATTTCGGCATTATTAGTGGGGTAATGTTAAGAGACACTTCGATCCATTAGCCTCTGCGCTTAAGCTATTCAGCGGCTAACGCTACGCTTTGCCGCGTTACGCCTAACTCGTTCAATGTTAGACCCAGGTGAAAAAGCTTTCGGGGGTGTTTGGCTCGAGGTCATGGTGCAAAGGGACCTAGGGTGAAATTACATCTCAACCATCACTTTATAGCTACTGAGATCTTCTGCAGGGTAAATCCAGACAGCTAGCTAGACTATCTGTCCAATCTGAGTTTTCTGTTGCATGACTAAAACAACTTTTGAACATACACGTTCCACCAAAACAACTTCCTTCCTGAGGCTATTTTGCAGCGGCACCGTGGCTCCATCCGGCACTTAGCGCCATCCAAGGTGATTGTGATTAGTTAAAAAATAAATGACAATAAACCATGTTTTTTAAGCATGTTTTTCTCCCATGCCGAAATGCTGTGTGGACCAGCCTGACCTTCCTCCGCAGCGCTGTGGAGGAAGGTCTGGCAATGCGAGCTTAGGAAAAAGTCAATCAAACTACCGTAAATAACAGGCTGTGCTCCTGCCAATGGCTGTGAAAGAGATCATTTGGCATGCTGATGAGAGGACACTTCTACATTTCTTACACACTTATTGCTATGTGTGCCATTGGTTAAGCTAACGCATGCCAATGGTGGCCTAAGGTTGCTGAGCCCTGCACTATAGATATGCTCGTATGCTCGTTTATTTTGTTGTGGGACCCAGGGCATGCAAGTCAGAGGCAATATTTCTAAGTCACTTAGATTATGATCTTTATGAGGCATAAACTATTAAACTATTAAACATTGTTTTATTTATTTATTACATTGCAACACGTTCTGAGGGCCTGGTCACACCAGCATTTATAGCATTTACACTAAATACAATTCATCTGCATGGAATTACTGTCATTAGTGGATTCGTTCATGACAACTAAGTTAATCTTACCTTGCACGGCAACAGGATTATCTCGATATCACAAGATCACGCGATAATCACACAAATCCATCTTGTCAGGCTTCAAGTAACACGTTTTTGTCTGAACAACCAGTGGTTCGGACTAATCAGCATCCTGTGAGGAGCTACTGGCCTCCAATGGTGTGATTTAGGTGTGTGTGTGCTGGGCGACTGTTGGTTCAAAACAAAATGGCAGCTCCTAAAGAGTTTAGCATCAATCCTGCAATAATGCAACAGTGACCGCCCACTTTTTGAACGGCTCTGGTTCCGGAAGTGATTTTCCCCATTCATCTCCATTGACGTTTAAGAAAATGCTTATATAAAGAGTTTTAAGCCTGGAACTAAGCTAGCCAGCTACGAGATGAATCGTAGTCTCGCATTGCCAGACTTTCCTCCACAGCGCTGCGAAGGAAGGTCTGGCTAGTCCACACAGAATTCCGGGATGGGAGAAAAACGTGTTCTGGTTTATTGGCATTTCTTTAAACCACTCACAATCGTCATGGGCGGTGCTAAGCGCCGGGCACAATGACCGTGCCGCTGCAAAATAGCCTCAGGAAGGAACTTGGTTTGGTTGAACGTGTACGCTGAAAAGTTGTTTTAGTCATGCAACAGAAAACTCAGATTGGACAGATAGTCTAGCTAGCTGTCTGGATTTACCCTGCAGAGATCTGAGGAGCAGTTAACCATAGTCCTCATAAATCCAGAATGCCAACACAAACAAAGCGGAAGGTGACGGACATCTGGACAAAAATGAGGGACATCCAGCGGAATTTCCGGCGGCACCTGAACAATCCCGGAAGTGGAAACTCGTCGATATAGACTAGATGAACCGTCACCATAAAACATTTGATTTGGCGCAAAAAAAAACATTTTAAAAACGGCAACAAAAGGCAAAGGTACAAGACTGTGTGTACTCTCTCTGTGTTTCTTACTTGTATATACAGTATATAAAAGGTCTTTGATGTAATATTATCATAATGGGTTTGTTTGTGCTATAGCTGCTGGCTGGAGCTCCGTTTGGAACGACGAGGAGTAAAACTATCCCCAAGGAGCATCTGGCTTCAGCCCAGGACCTGGACACCATCTGGTCTCTTGGGGTGAGCCTCTCTTTCCTTTTACTGTTCTGTCAATAGCACATTACTAACAGATACAATGGATCGTTATTCAAACATTACTTTACTGCCTCGCTGACCTCTGCTGTCTCGACTCCAAGGCCAGCCCCACCTTCCACCAAGTATACTGGGATTGTAAAGGCCTATTATCATTATTAAATATCTGCATACATGCAGCTTATATGTTGGGTCCCGCCCGCACGGCAAACATTAGATTGATTGTCAATAGATTGACCATTGATTTTGTGTCTTCTGCCCTTCCACAGGGAAACTAGTTATTTTACTGTGTAGTGTTAATAAATATGCATATCTGTCGGTAATAAGTAGCGAAATTACGTTCTAGTGCATAATTACATTCAAGTGCAATAATTAGTTATTCTAGTGCAATATAAGGGCAAAGTGACATTGTATTAATTTCACTTATTTTAGAACGTGTTGTTGGCTGTAGGTTTGTTTTGCCCAGGTTGTTTTAAATTATTTCCTTTCGTTTCCCTGTGTGTTAATGCAATCTCTAACCGATTTCATGTTAAAGTCCCTGTGATTGGATCCCTCAGGTCGCCGTGGGAGAAAGGGGCATGGCACAACTACTACCAACCTCAAAAAATCTTACTCTGGATTCCAGTGGAGCTTTGTCCTGTAATACTGTTTGTCGAGGGGCCCATTTATAGATATTAGGGCTGTCAATCGATTCAAATATTTAATTGCGATTATTTGATGATTGTCCATGGTTAACTCATGATTAATCACAAATTATTTGCAAATTTTTTCATCTGTTCTAAATGTACTTTAAAAGGGATATTTTTAAGTTTTTAATGCTCTTATCAACATGGGAGCGGACAGATAGGCTATGTTTGTTATTATTGCAATGATCCAAATCAATGACAAATGCTGTCTAGAATTTTCTCCAGAATAACCTTAGAGGTACTGTATGTCAATTTGGTCAACTCAAGCCCATCAAGCAACAACAAATGGACACGTATGCGCCCATGATACATTATCCAGATTGACCTGCCTTTGGCGAGGGGGAGAAAGGTTCTCTGCATCAGCCATATGCTTGACCAGGAAATTGGTATTTGAAACTGGACATACTCCGGTGGTAACTCAGTTCACATGGACAGTACATGCAGATAACTTTAGTCTTGTGGAGAGAAACATCTGGAAGGGCTTTGAAAATGAGCATGCCATTCAAAAGACCCTTTTCTTTAGCCATTTCTGCTCAAGGAGCTTTGTTTCTCTCCTCTTCATAGTTCTCTCTCTGTCACTCTGTCACTCGATTAATTGAGACTCTGGTTAATAGAGGAATGTGCAACGTAGTATGCAAAAATATCACAGTGTACACAATGCAAAGACAGAATGCAAGGCACTTAGTATTGCACAGTGGAGTTGAGATATGAAAAGTCACAATAAGCGGTGAAACAGAGGCAGCACGTCCCGTCCACGATGTCAAGGGTCACACACAGTAGCGTATTAAGGGTCAGACATGATCATTTGAACATTCCTGTACTACTGTGGAGGGTTTATCAAAGAAAGTCAAAAAATATCTCCACACTGTAATACATTTCTTTTCAGAACCCCATAGCGTACATCAGATTTCTTCAAGCTTCAGATTACACAACACATCCCTTATCAAGTGGGATAGCATCGGCGGGGCAGCATCCTTCCACTTCAGAAGTATCAGGCGGCGTGCAAGAAGGCTCATAAAGGCAACTACTGTGTGGAGCTTTGTTTCTGCTAGCCGTCCACAACGTTACTGCTGCATTGCTTTCTGATTTCCCAAACTACGGAGCGGCCTGAGGCCCAAATCACAGAATGCACGTGTTAATCCCATGTAAAAAAAAGAAATTGTGGCATTAATTTTAACAGCCCTAATAGATATGCTATATATTTGGTTGTAATTCATTTTTACATACCGTACATATTATTACATGATCTAATCAAAAGCCCCTTTCAGACATGCACCTTGTTACTTAAAAGTGCTGTTACTCTAGATGTAGATGATTTCCTTGTCATCATGTGCTGGACCTCCTCATGTGTGTTGTGAATGTGTTGTGTGTGTGTGTGTGTGTGTGTGTGTGTGTGTGTGTGTGTGTGTGTGTGTGTGTGTGTGTTTTTGAACTCCACAGGGCTACCTGCAGTACTCTGTCTTATTCTATGGCTACTATGGCAGGCTGAGGAAGATCGGCAGCGCAGGGTACCGGTTGCCCCTCGCCTACTTCCTGGTTGGGATGGCTGTGTTTGCCTACAGTTTCATCATTCTGTTAAGAAAGTAATCATTTCGCTCTTTACAACTCATACTGATGTGATGATGATTTGATGATGTAATAATGTGATGTAATGCCTTAGGATGACTTTATGATGACTGTTTTAGATAACGATTTGATCCTAGTGTGTCAAGTCACAAAATGTGTTGCTCATTGAAATGGACTGCCCACAGCATTTAAAACTGCAAACATAAAGAGTGAAATCAATTTATTTCAAAGGATGGCCGTAGGGCTGGGCAATATATCAATATTATATCGATATCATGATATGAGGCTAGATATCGTAATATGGCATACAGTAAGTGTTGTCTTTTCCTGGTTTTAAAGGATGGATTACCGTAAAGTGATGTCATTTTCTGAACTTACCAGACTGTTCTAGCTGTTCTATTATTTGCCTTTACACACTTAGTCATAATATCCACATTACTGATGATTATTCTCACAAATCAAATTGTGTTAATATTTTGTGAAAGCACCAAATGTCAACCCTACAATATCGTTGCAACATCGACATTGAGGTATTTGGTCAACGGTATCCTGATATTTGATTTTCTCCATATCGCCCAGCCCTAGGTTGCTGCAATCAGCAGATCTGCTCCCAGGGGTGAAGTAAATCAACACAAATCTTTTGCTCAGAGTTCACCTTTTGGAAACTTTGACATTTTGACAGTGCTGACTTTTGAGGTGACAGAGAGTTTGAGGCCTAGGGTCAGAAACAGAGGAGGCTGTTTTGGCTTATCAGTTGTGTTGCACCATCGACTTTTATATAACCAGTGTATAAACTGGTCCATGAAAGAGGCAGGAGTTAATGGTACAAATATGTGTCTTAAACAAACTACTTATTGTTTAGGGAGATCGAGCTGCTTGTAGAGTTATTGTGTCTGGCACTAGCATGTTCCTAACCAGCTGGTGTGGTAGTGGTTAGCATGCCAGCTACCATATACAGTGTATATATATATATATATATATATATATATATATATATATATATATATATATATATATATATATATACTGTATATACCGCCCACGGCTTGTGAGATGGTGTTACCTGACTCAGCAGTTTAAAGCCATTTCTAGTGTCTCCTAGAGGCAGCAATGTTCATTACACCACACAATGCAAATGCAGTGAACAGGACTGCACAACATATCTAGGAATGATACATTTTTCATTTTCTAAAGTCACTGAGGTATGATCACATTTGTGTCTGCCAGAGGGCAGGTTAAGATGTGACAAAATCATTCATACTCTACTGAACAGAAATGTCCACAGATTCCATGGAAATCTGGCCAGAGTTTGTCGAGAATCTCACTCTGAACCAAAGTGTTGGACTGACCAGCTGACTAGCATCACTCTCTTCAAAATATTGCTTTGATAATATATTGTATGGTTTTATAATATTCTCTGAATAATAATGCTTCTGCAGAATGGCAAAGAACTCTCGTCTGAGCCTGGCCAGTGCCTCGGATGAGAACTTCACGTTCTGCTGGAGAGTTTTCTGTGCCTGGGATTACCTGATAGGAAACCCGGAGGCTGCAGAGAGCAAAGGAGCCGCCATCGTCAACAACATCAGGGTCAGAGGCACACACACACACACACACACACACACACAACACACACACACACACACACTGCACACCCACTGGACTGTCCATATCCAGTTATGTTACCATATAGCTTTATTCACCGTCTAAGCAAGGGCATCCCTTTTCCCCTCTTGTATTTATGTATCTCTTACACTTTTCATGCACAGAACTCTATAAACCAAACATTAGCTAAGTTTCCATCCACTTGTCAATCAAATTATCTGAAGTTCGGTAAACAAACTCATGCGAATAAAGCTGGTGAAAGTGTGTTTCCATCCAACGGCTTTAAAGCGAATAAAAACCTGTGCATAATGACGTCACATGCTGTTTTGGCACTGAATCGCACAACATTCAAGCAAACATTTGCAAAGTTTTGCTAGAAAAAATGGATCGCGCCATCTACCAACAAATGATCAATATTGCACAAGTTGTTATAGTGCTTATGTGCCAGCTGATAGCGACATATCAAGCTATAATAAGAAATCAACGACGCTATCAACACATTGCTATGATGATACAGATGCAGATGCACGTAAATGCCCGATGACAACGGAGGCGGCCTGTGGTGTGGGAACGACAGCGCTCCAAGCAGTTCTGGGAGATCGTGGTTCAGAGACACTTCACGGAAACCCTTTGGTTGAAGCATTTTCGCCATTTCCTTCGCGAATTTCTGATAAATTATGGCATTTCTTAGATTTTTGCTATCTAAAATAGCCGTTATATTTTGCTCGTAAATTAAATTCAAAAAGTCTCTCGTCTCCTCGTTCGTACACTTACATCTGTCTTTGTTGACTCCCGCCATGTGTGCAAACAGAGCAGAAATACTGGGCAGAAATGAACTAAAACTTCTTCTTCTTTGTTTTGTGGCGGGTTGCAACTATAAAATGACCTAAAACTTAATCGCAATTCATTATTTATTCGGCAAATAACGTTTCCATCAGCATTTATCGCATAAGCCGTATATCGATCAAGAGAAAATCCGATGAGACCGAACTTATTTCCTTTGAGTCGATATTCATGAAATTCAATCGAATTTTACTGCTTCCATAAGGCATTTTTCATTTGATATCACTTAATTTGGAAAAAAAATTGTGGATGAAACATAGCTATTGTCACTGACTGTGTTTTACTCTGAAACTAATAACAGCAGTGCTAATGAATGCTAATAACAGCATTGGTCGTCACAACATAATACCAAATGTATTTCTGCACAGGAAGCCATTGTTGAGGAGCAGGAAAAGAAGAAGGATACCAGTCTGTAGGTGTCAGTTATTTGTTTCTTGTTTTCTCTGCATGTTCTTCTTCTTCTTCCTCCTCTGAGCTTTTCCCCCTTTTAATCGTGTTCAAACCCAGCTGGTTTGTTTTGTTCTGTTTATCTTCTCCGTTTCAGCATAGCTCGCAATCGCTAGGCACAATTGTCTGACACGTCACGACTTAGTGTTCATGGGAAATGTAGGATTAGTACCACAAGCAGTGTTGTCAGATAAAGATTAAGTTTCCAAGGCAAAGACACCAAATATCTTGGCAGAAAACTGAATTGTTGCATCGTTCCTGCAGCCGGACGATGCAAACAGACACTTTTCTTCATTCATCACCGGCTAAATTGGCTAGTAACTCAAAAAAGTTACTAGTTGCTACTAATTTTTACCCGCATTTGGCGAGTGTCACTTAAAAGCCCTGCATGTAATGTATGTAATTGAGGAATTACTGTGAAATTCCAGATTTTTGAAGATAAAGTGTGTGCTCTTTCACTGATCAATGTATTTCTGTGTCTTTGTGTTTGTTTAGGGCGGTTCTGATCAGTCTGCGTATCTTAGCCAACATCCTGGTGCTGCTGTCCCTGGCCGGCAGCATCTACATCATCTACTTTGTGGTGGACCGCTCTCAGAAACTGGAGCAGGAGAAGCCTGAGCTGACGCTGTGGGAGAAGAACGAGGTAGCAGAGCAGACATCCTCATCCTCCTCATCATTATTAGTTTGATTAGATTATTCAACATACGATACAGTTCCAGGGAATCAATGAAAGTGGAGAGGCAGAGGACAGTGTCTATCTGCATACTGTATAATACATTTTTAGTTCAAATTTGTTTTTCGGAAAAAAAGAGAACCCAAGCTCTGGGTCAGTGGCTTTTAATGTCCTCCCTCTGTGCAGGTGAGTGTGGTGGTTTCTCTCATCACCATGATTGCTCCGTCTGCCTTTGAGCTGGTGGCTCAGCTGGAGATGTACCACCCACGGACCTCGCTGCGCTTCCAGCTGGCCAGGTACTCCATCACCAAACAACTTCTGCCTAATGCAGCACTAGTCTTTATCCACGACGTTCCACTTTCGGAACCACTTCCGCCGGATGTCCCTCTTATTGGCCGGATGTCCGCTTCCTTTGTGTTGGTGTTCTAAACTCTGGTGGATTTATGAGGACTATGGTTAGCTGCTCCTCAGATCTCTGCAGGGTAAATCCAGACAGCTAGCTAGACTATCTGTCCAATCTGAGTTTTCTGTTGCACGACTAAAACAACTTACACGTTCCACCAAAACAAGTTCCTTTCCAAGGCTATTTTGCAGCAGCACCGTGGCTCCGTCTGGTGCTTAGCGCCGCCCAAGACGATTGTGATTGGTTTAAAGAAATGCCAATAAACCAGAGCACGTTTTTCTCCCATCCCGGAATGCTGTGTGGTCTAGCCAGACCCTCCTCCACAGCGCTGTGGAGGAAGTTCTGGCAAGGAGAAATTTAATGCAGCACGTAGCAGCAGAAAATCGTTTCACGTATGTATCAGGATTTCTTTTGGCGCCAATTTTAAAAATCAATTATTTTCCCCAGAATGAATTTTTTTTTTTACTAAAGAGTCACCTAAATATGTTCTGTTTCTACGTTACCGCCGACGGCGACTACATCATATCCATTTCCAGCAAAACAAAGCGAAAGCAGAAAATGCATAAGATCCATGTTATGTTCTTCTTTAAGAAATGAAATAAATGTCAGACTGACTTACTGACTGACATGTGATGTGCATTCTTCTTAGAAAACAATTAGTTTTTAGAAATGTCTCATGAAATATACTGTACATTTTTTTTCAATTTAATTTTATACTTTTTATTGATCCCCAGTGGGGGAATTACACTTATCAATATTGTCTCTAGAAGTGTATTATTCAACTTTTGTTTTTGGTAAAGAAGGGGAAAAAAATCGCGAGACTTCTAGAAATCGCAATAAATGAAAATCGCAATGCAAATCCAATCAGCACCCATGTATCGTGAAAGAATTAAAGAATCAGCCCTACTATTTAAAGTACACACTATAGTAGGTATTGCATCCCAGCTCTTACTGCACACTGACATTGGGCATGTGTTTATGTGTCTACAGAGTGCTTGTTTTATACCTGGGGAATCTCTACAGCCTTATTATTGCCCTCTTCGATAAGGTCAACAGTATGAGCTCTGCTGTGAGTATAAAACTACAAAAGAAATGCATCTGTTTTTTTGTTTACAGCCTGGGTCTTAGTTTTTTCATAGTTGTAGCCATCTTTCCTTTAAGTTCTGATAACATCAGCTTCATTCCTGAGATCTGGAGATGAGGCTGCCTCATAAAAACCGAGTCAGGTACAGCAGCGCAGCAACATGAGTGATCACAGGTTGTAACAATCCCAGTCTAAAGAGTTAGTTCACCTAGATAAAAACCAACAAACATTTTCTTACTTACCTGGAGTGAGCATTTTAGTTTCATGTACCAAGGTTTTAAGATCTCCACCTTTTGAATGTTGTGTCAGTGCCAGAAAAATGTTTGCTCTCAAAAAAGTACATTTTAAAAACATCCCATGGCAAAATGTCTTTTCAAATAGAAAAAAGGCATACTGTAGAGTGAGCCGGTCATTATTGCAAATTAGAAACCCAGCAGGGTAATACAGGACCCTGACACGAAAGAATCGAGTATTCAACAAGGCTGTGTAATAATCTAAAGCTACTGTCATCAGTGATAGTTATAACAATCTTTATTAGCAGGAAAATCATGTTACACTGTCTGGTTTTGTGTATATATATAAATTATATTTTATTACATTTTATTATTCATTATCAAGAGAAATATGCCCATTTACCTTTTTTTACTGAGATTTAAATGAGAAAATCATTGCAATCAATCTCATGTATGTGTGTTTAGTACAGAGCTTAGCAAAACGTGTCTTGTTTACACAATTTTATGTTTAACATAGTCTATGTACACGACGTTCCACTTCTGGGATTGCTCCAGTGCTGCCAGGAAATTCTGCCAGAATTTTCAGCCGGATGTCCGTCACCTTCCTCTTTCTTTGTGTTAGCGTTCTACACACTTTGGTTAACTGCTCCTCAGATCTCTGCAGGGTAAATCCAGACAGATAGTTAGACTATCTGTCCAATCTGAGTTTTCTGTTGCATGACTTAAAACAACTTTTGAACGTACACGTTCCACCAAAACAAGTTCCTTCCCGAGGCTATTTTGCAGAGACGCCGTTGCTCCGTCTGGCGCTTATCAACGCCCAAGATGATTGTGATTGGTTTAAAGAAATGGCAGTAAACCAGAGCACGTTTTTCTCCCATCCCGGAATGCTGTGTGGACTAGCCAGACCCTTCTCCGCAGCGCTGTGGAGGAAGGTCTGGCAAAGCGAGGCTATGTTAAGACATGAACACATATTTGAAAAACTACATCTTTAGATATTAGGGGTAGTTACATGCTGGAGCTATTTTCTTTTTTAAGATGGGGGTGTGGTTTCTGTCTGCTTTATTCAGTTCCACTTTGATGCTGGAACAATTTCTTTACAAGAAGCAGAGTATCCCTCCACCCAGTACTTCTGTGCAGTGTCTGTGGCCGGCTGCTGCTCACCATGAAATAATTCCAGCACTTTACTCCCCTAAAACCACAAACAGTTGTTTATACTTTTCTGTTTGTGTATGGGTTAAATGAGATTGGAGTGAGCCAGCCTGCTAGCTGTCTCAAGCTCTGCATTTAAAACACAGACATGAGATTGATATGTGTATCCTCTCATCTCACTCTTGGAAATGAAGCCATTTTCCATTATGTTGAACTGTTCCTTTTGCACCATTATGTAGCGATTACATAATAAGTTTCCCATAAAAAAAATGTGTAGCAGGGGATGGATTCTACTGTATCTGTCCCCAGGTCCCAGTGAGTCCAGGTAACTGGTCTGACTCCAGCTCCTTTCTGGCCACCATCTCTCAGCCGGAGGTAGACAGCTTCTCCACGCTGGTTTCTGACATCTCTGTCTCCGAGCATCGCAACAGCACCATAGCGACCATTGCCACGGTGCTGGTCGTTAGGAACAGCAGCGTGAGCAGCTCAGGGAGCGTCTTCAACCAGACAGCTCTGTTTGAGAAGAACACCCGCTCTCAGCAGGACCCCTGCTGGGAGACCTACGTTGGACAGGTTCCCCCTTCTGATTGCTATACTATATATACTATATTGCTATATGCTTATTCACATGGCATGTTTCTTTGTCTTTCTTTAATAGGAAGTAGGTCCATTGAAAACGTTTAAAGGTCCCATATCATGCTCATTTTCAGGTTCATACAGTATGTGTATTTTGGGTTTCTACAAGAACATGTTTACATGTTTTAATGTTAAAAAAGACCAGACTGCAGTTGCTTGATATTGCCTTCCACATTCCCCGACTGTGCTGACCGCAAGAAGCATGATACACGTTTAAGACTGGCCCCACTGACCTGTGGCCCTTTGCTGCATGTCTTCCCCCACTCTCGCCCTCCTTTTCTGTCTGCAACCGTCCTATTCATTTAAAGGCCAAAATGCCCCAAAAAATAATCTTTAAAAAAAAAAATATGATGGGGGAGGGGGAGGCAGTAATTGTATTGAAATTGAAATTTTATGATGAAGATAGATTGATTGAAGGCTGTCTCTGCCTTCTGTTGATGTACACTCCATTAAGAATTATCACTCTCTGTGTCATTCTCTTGTAAAATTTGTGACAAATTCGTCCTGTTGCAATGTCCCGGACGTGCTGTAACACCCAGTCAGAGCCAGTTTTGGCCAGGTTTGTGTGGTGACTCACATAATGAAGTGCATATGTTTTGTATATTTATATGCATGTATGTGGATGGTGTGTCTCCAGGAGATGCTGAAGCTGTCCATCATTGACATGATCTTCACGGTGGCCAGCATCCTGCTCATTGACTTCATCAGAGGGTTGGTGGTTCGCTACCTGAGTGACTGCTGCTGCTGGGATTTAGAGAGCAAGTTTGTAAGTTGTACACAAGTTGATTTTTTTATTGCAGGAAGTTACTGTTTCACAGCAAAGAAATAGTCCAGCGCATAACTCCAGTAAAACAGCGAATGGTATTGTAACGGACTGTGTTAATTATTCAGATTAATGTTAAATGTTAATGTTAAATATTAAGAGTATCACTGTTCAATACAGATTAGAGATGTTGAGTTAGACACTTAGATTTCCGCCTGTCAGTGAAGTAAACGTGAGTTTAGATGCTGTGAACCGTATACATGTCATTTTCCTATGAGAGTGAGCCGCGGGAGATCGTACACCTGTAGTTGTCTGAGAGCTAAGGGGGGTGTGGCTGTTGTTATGTCCGGCAGGAAAAGAAGGGGGTGGAAAAGTGAGAGCTAAGAGTGGGTGGCTAGGAAGGTCAGGTAACGTCAGTTGGTTTAACTGTTCTTTGTTTTTGGTGTTGGCTACAGCCTACAGTAGCCTGTATTCAGGTCAATAATAAAACCGACAGTTAATTTTTCTATACGTCTCACCGGCTGCTTATTGAGGGACGCTACAGTATGGCTTAAGCAAAAAGGATATAACATTGTAAATACTGAATTTTAAAGGTGGTGGTAGGTAGGTATTTCTCTATTTAAAAGGGACAATGCACATTAATCAACATGAGCACAGAGTCCAACATGTAAGTGTGCCAGATTTAGCCATGCAGGCTAGTTTTCATCTGCAGTTCCTAGCAGGTTGATGGCTTGTAACATTAGATAAGCCACAACAATAGAACACATAAGCATAGCCAAGTAAAATGACACAACCACTATTCCTGATCATGACAGCTGTCAGGTTGATGGCATGAAAAAAACATAGTAGCAAATACAGTAGACACAGGTAAAAGTGCATAGAAACACATTAAGACACATCAACAACAGAGAAGCACCAAGCACATAAGCACACACAGAGACACTGCTATAGCGACAAAGACAAAGACATTATTCCAGATTATGGCAGCATATTTGATTAGTCAGTAACCAATGTTTTATGGATTTGATGGATGTGATGTTCCTTAGTTCTGTGGGAATGATATTCCATGTATGTGCTGCTTGAAAGGAAAAAGGTGACTTTCCAAAACTACTTATTCTTTGGACAGAGCCATGCCAGCTGTTTCTGAGCTAATATTGAATGGACAGATAAGGGAGATGTATTGATCTTCTCGCCCTCTCCACCAGAAAGTGAATAAGCATTTTTTTCCCAAAATATCGAACTATTCCTCTAAAGGTACCCTGTGTACCTTTCTTGTAAACAAATAAAGTTTCTGTTTATCTACAGTGTTACTCAGTAAAACACATTGTGTGTCTCCTTGAGAGCCAACATGTGCTGAATGCATTTACTTATGCCTAAATGATTTGAGAGATGAACTGGGACCCACTCATAAAATCATTGCTCCAAAGTAGAGCCGCAAAGATTAACTGATTAGTTGTCAACTATTAAATAAAAAAATATTGTGATAATCGAATAATCGGTTTAAGTCATTTGTATGGGGAAAAAACGTCAAACTTTTCTGATATCAGCTAGTTTCTTCTCTCTCTCTGTGACAGTAAACTGAATATCTTTGAGTTGTGGACAAAACAGGACATTTGAGGACGTCATCTTGGGACTTTGGGAAACACTGATCCACATTTTTCACCATTTTCTGACATTTTAGAGACCAAACAACAAATCCATTCATCCAGAAAATAATCAACAGATTAATGGACAATGGAAATAATCGTTAGTAACAGCTCTATGCCACATTAATGCTTTCTCTGTCTTTTCACAGCCTGAATATGGAGAATTCAAAATAGCAGAGAATGTTTTGCATCTGATTTATAACCAAGGGATGATCTGGTAAGTCCAAAAATGTGTTTAAAATAGTTGACAGAAAATGAAATATGGAGAATATCTTTCTATTTTCTCTGTGTCACCTTGGCCTTCCCACTGTGTGTAATAGAAGATCTAACTCAAGAGTTAATAGTGTGGCCGGTGCTGACCAGTCTCTATGACCCTGTTTAAAGGAATGTGGCCCTCTGTAATCTCTCCATTACGCCTCTGTGGCTGCTCCACTGTATTTCCTCAAGTCATTTCAGAAATGTCGCCTTGCTGTAATGAACATAATGAAGTGAAACCACAAGCCACTGGATGGAATGGCTTTTCAATGGGGCGTGACCCCAGTGGCTATGTGTGTGTGTGTGTGTGTGCGTGTGTGCGTGCGTGCCTGCATGTGTGTGTGAATGACTTTCTCTCTCTTTCCTCCAGGATGGGAGCGTTTTTCTCTCCCTGTCTCCCTGCCTTCAACGTGTTAAAGCTGATTGGTCTGATGTATCTGAGGAGCTGGGCCGTCCTCACCTGCAATGTCCCCCATCAGCAGGTGTTCCGAGCCTCCAGGTCTGACACACACACACACACACACACACACACACACACATGCACGCACACATGCACAGAGGGCAGTACAGCATACAGCTGGGAGTAAATGTGAGCCATTTAATGCAGTCGTGCTGGAGGAGAGAGTGACTGATACTGACAGGTTGCTGGTAGTAAAGAAGGCTGCGTGTGAACATTTCTGTTGGTGATAATATACATTTTGTTTTAGTAGTCTAGCGTTCCTGGCCTCAAACAAGAAATGCGACAATAGGAGATTTGTTGTCCCTTGTGGGTGGTAATGTATAATCAAAGCTGAATACTGTCTTTAAAATGTTCATCACACACACTGGAGCACCGCCCCCCAACATGACCGTATATTACTGCGTAAATGAGGAATTTTGTCTGGGTGAAAACAGACAGCAGTGGCTCTTTATTCCTGGGGATTGTTTTGTGATTGTGAGTGACTGAGAACTGCCTTCGAAGAAAATGGAAGCATAATTCAGAAAATGTTCATCATGCACAGTGAAAAACGTGGACTTCTGTCCAAGGATGTGGTTAGGTTAGCCAACTTAGCATAAAGATTGGAATCAGGGGAAAACAGCTAACTTGGCTCAGTTAAAAGCATTCTTTGAGAATGGTGTGTGGGTTCAGCCCTACAAGTGATCACTTTCACATTACACATTTGATTTTTTGTGGATCCATTATTAAGTGTATGTATGTAGATGTAACACCTCCCGGGCGCGGGTCAGTGTTGACAGTTAATGTATCCTAAACAAAAGGATAAGTGAGACAACGATGCCGTTCAATGTAGCTGCTCTCATCAGAATGAGCGATAACGGGCAGCTTCCCAGAAGTCCACAGTCGATGCAGAACGTAAGGTCTCACACCCAAAAAGGTGAAATGCTGCTGCACATTATAATTACTTTGACATAAACTTAACAAAACAAAAATGTGATCATACATTTTTATATGATCTAAATAAAATCAAAGGTTTTCTGATCCTAGGTCAGTGATACAATTCCAGTGTACTGTTGAGTCCCCTTCCTTGCTTTAGCTGCTGTACTCATGTCAGGAGATGTTGTGATCACTCTCACTGGCTGTTAAAGGAAGCCCTGGGGGAGCCATTTCTATTCTCGGCCAAGTGTGGATGGTGTGTGGTCAGTGTTGTGTGGTAAAAGGGTCCGACCCCTTGGACAGGGTTGATGGTTCAGATTAGGGCTGGGCCATATGGAAAAATCAAATATGACGACAGTTTTGACCAAATACATCCAGGGCGATATTGTAGGGTTGATTATTGGTGCTTTCACAAAATAGTTTGATAAATACTGTATATATAGATCACCAATAATGTGGATATAATGACTAAGTGGGTAAAAGCAGAACAGAGTGGCAAATTCAGAAAATGACATCACTTTACTGTAATGCGTATTAAATTTTGGATATCGTTTTGCCTTTTCCTGGTTTTAAAAGCTTAAAACCAGGAAAAGGCAAAACGATATCCAAAATTTAATACGATATCTAGCCTCATATATTGATATATATTGCCCAACCCTAGTTTGGATCCTCCAACAACTTTTCCTTTTTCAAACACTTTTTGCTGTATCTATTGAAAGTCTCATAAAGTCCCCCCCAAAAACCCACTAGATTCAGGCAGTCTTAGTCTTGCATTGCCAGACCTTCCTCCACGGCGCTGTGGAGGAAGAACGTGCTCTGGTTAATTGGCATTTACCTGTGCTCAAATTTTAAACAGATTCCGAAATTGGACACTGGTATTTCCTGTGACTGCTTCTGAACCAGAATTGAAAGCACTTGCTTTGGGTTTAAAGATGGCTGATTTGCCCAGAGGCAATTGTATTGTATTGCCACAATGATGTTTCGGGCAAGAAGCCCGTTCTTCAACGTGTTTCTCAGGCAATCTCAAACAATATAGCTACACAGGTGTGGTTAACTATAGGTACCCAAAACCAGCACATCAAATGTCCCATTCATTCATTTAAAACTACATTTAGATTTCACTAGTAATGCAAGCTAATTCTTTATGTTCTGCTTGCATATACAACCTTTTTCTTTCAACAGGATGTTTTTTTAGAAAGTAGTGGACCTACTGGGTTTCCACCCAATGAACAGAATACAGTAGCTTAGGCTCATTTTCCGACATAGAATTTCTGCTGCATTTTGCGGAATATTTTAACAGATTGCTCTAAAAGCAACAGTAGAGCAAAAGTCTGGAAACAGCAGTAATGTGAACATGTGAAGCTAATTTTGAAACCTCCATGTTGTCTTTGCCTTGCCTTTTTTAGATCAAACAATTTCTACCTGGCTATGCTGCTTTTCATGCTGTTTCTGTGTATGCTGCCCACCATCGTCGCCATAGTGAGATACAGACCATCACAGCACTGTGGACCATTCAGGTAAACACAGTTTATATAGTATCAGAATATGTGTGTTGTTTAGAGGAACTGTTGTGACTTATATTCCATATCAATAGAAGGATGTCCCAAAACCTGTAAAGGCTGTTTGGCTCATAGACTGTAAAAAAAAATATGGACAAAGCTTTTGGGTCGGAAAAATGAAGTCAATGCTGAGGCTCCTAAAAAGCTACATTCTCTCTAATTTTGACTCCACTGAAAATAACCGTACTTCTCACTTGATTTGTTACCTCAGTAAACACTTTCATAATGAGTTTATGGCCTCAATCGCTAGGTTCAAGTCTTCTTCAATACAGATTGATGTTCATTTTGTAAATTATGGTCCGATTTATTTTGAGATAGACGAAAAAGCAGGGGATGCTTTAGGACCTGTCAATCAGGACAGAGGTTTAGCAATGCTAACCATGCTAACACTGTGGACATTAAAATAGTCCTGACGTTATTTTTGGCGATTGTCCGTGTTTTCATCTTAAATTTTGACTCTCACACTGTGTATTTTCACTTTATCAATGTTAATTGGGACATTTTGGTCGCCGAAAAATGTCTTGTTTACTGTTCGGTAGCACCTTGTCAACCAAAGCTGGCTACCTAGCGCTAGCGTTAGCTGGTGACTTAAGGGAAAGTACGGTATGTCGATTTTCTGTACTGTTGTACGTGCAGATGAATGGTGCCAGTACCCGGAGGTCTGCGTTTACCTGCCGGTAAATCTTCACTGGATGACTTGCATCAGAAAGGTTGAAAATCAGCAACTTAACTTCTTTAGTGTTTAGCTTAGCGCAGCACCATTGAAACCATAGATGCACTGGCTTAGCCGGGTCATCCTCTTCAGCTCTGCCCTTTTGTCCAAATATGGTCACTTCTGGCTACAAAATACCAAGATGGCAAAAATGCAAACTGGCTTCAAAACGGCAGTCCACAAACCAATGGGTGGCGTTACTGATAGTACATCCATTATTTTTACAGTCTATGGTTTGGACCAGTCTCGAATTGGGCAAGAGCAAATTACCAGATTATCCTCTAGTGTGTAAATCTGTTTGCATTTGGCAGTCTGGGTTATGTGCATAAATTGGTGTTAAGGTTTCTGCAGATGACAATTATGTAGGGTGACCAGACGTCACAAAAAATTCAGGACAGTCCCGAAATCCAAGCAGTTGTCCCGAATCCTGAATCCTTCCCTAATTGTCCCGAAAATTTGAGCAAAGTCTCGAGCAGACTCTCGAGTAGTTATAGTCTGATAGAACATTAAAAACTGTTCATGGTGATTGAGTCGTCCTGCAGCCAGCTCCCGGTCCGGCAGATGGTCCAGGGCGCTCTGCCAGCGACCCACTTCCAAAATGTTCTGAAAGTCCTCCTCGTCTCCAAAATAAAAGCCCCCATCTAGTGATAGACCGATTTTATCGGCCGGCCGATATTTGCGTTTTTACGTGTATCGGCATCGGCCGATATGCGGCTGCTGCGTTCGCCGATAGTTTTTTCCCGGCATTATTTACAGACAGGCGTCAACAGGCAGATCTGTGTTGCTGGAGACGCTGCAGTTCACGTGCAGACCATGCGCTGTCCCTCCACCACTAGCACCATGGCAGTCTTAAATTACAAATCAAGCACTTTATTTCAATGGCTACTTTTCAGGTTTATTGTTTTCTTAAATTATTGCTGTGTTGACAATGGACATTTTGTGATGACCTGATTATATCTGTCTTAGAATATGTCAGCAAGCAATGCATCATCAAGGCTGTGTTGTAGATGTTGATGAAAGCCTTTTACCCTTGCACAGTTAACCATATGCAGTGCACCCATCCAGATGATGCACATTGCACACATAATTTGGGTGATATGAATGTAAGATGATTGCAGAAGCGACACTGATCTGTGTTTTTGGTTATTATTTTTAAAGAAATGGAAGAGCAGATTCCGAAAACAAATCCAGTGTGGCAGGGTTTACATTTTTATGATGTAAATTGAGGGAGCAAAAGCAGTATTGGCTACAAATATCGGCTCAAGAAAATCGGTAGCCCGTATCGGTCATCGACTAAGGCTGATGAAAAGAAATCTGTATCGGCACTAAAAAAATCCATATCGGTCGATCCCTACCCCCATCCCCATCGGGAGACAACAGGCATCACAGCTGAGGGACACCACAATCTGTGGTTGCAATACTTAACCAAAGGATAATTACAAAAAATATAACCTTTTTGTCCCCTTTTTTATGTTATAGAGTAGATGAAGAGAGCGCAAGTTGCAGCCATGAGGCCAGGGAAAGTGTACGTGCAGGCAGAGTAATTGGATTGGATGTGCTGATGTCAAAGCGCATTGGGTTTGTTTTATTTGTTTGATAATGACACTTGAGTTCATGATTTTAATGATTTTTTATTTGTATTTTCGGGTTTACATTCCTGAATAAAAATAATAAATCATTTTGGTCCCGAATTTTACCCATTCTCATCTGGTCACCCTACATTTATGCCAAGGGGAAAAGCCAATATATTCGCTAGATTCTGCTGTTTATTCAATAATACATTTGAAGTAGGAGCTGTTACCTGCACCCTTAGGTGTGGTCGTGTTTATATTGTTTCTACATGTTAACTTAAAGTATTTAAATGTGTGTTTCAGTGGTCAAGAGAAGATATATGACATCATCTCTGAAACAGTGGCCAATGACTTCCCCCTGTGGTTCAGTAAAGTGATGAGTTACGTCACTAGCCCTGTCGTAGTGCTGCCGGCACTGCTGCTGCTGTTGTAAGACCACAAACACACACACACACACACACACACACACACACACACACACACACACACACACACACACACACACACACACACACACACACACACACACACACACACACGTGCCATCTTGACTGTTGCCCCTGTGTGTTTCAGCATGCTGATATACTATCTCCAGGCCATAGCCAGATCCCTCAAATTCACCAACAACCAGCTGAGAATGCAGCTCCAGACTGTGAGTTTCTGAGTTTCATTCTTTCATGTATACCTTGTAGGACTGACTCAAAATATGTCTACATCGCTCTCAATCATAGCATTTGCTTTTAATCCACTTTGGTGGCCTTATATGACAGGAAGAATACGGTATGGAAGTTAGCAGGAAAGAATGACCAGTTACAAGTGATAATTGGACAGTAATTGGAGCGGTCTTCAGCCTTGAGCCATGGCTGTATAATAAGACCTGGATACAGCGTTCAAGGCAGAGCCCCGTCTGTCCTGTAAAAGTTGCTCAGTGGCGCATGAGGCCAAAAAAGTTCAACTGACGCGTCTAAAATGACCAGGATGATCGGCAATGCTTCTGCACTGTGCGGCCCATAGAGCAGGAGCACTAGAGACCTCCGCTAGTCAAGCTGCTACTTCCTGTTGAGCGCACCGCTAACTTGAATGGTGATTAAACGATTCAATCGTGCAGCTCTTCTAGATCAAATTCTGATAGTGAAACGAGTCATTTCGTGGGGTTTGTGATGCTTGAAAAAATGTATCCACTGATTTACAGACGTCTCTTTCACCATGTAAGTCTATGGGAAAAAAAGTGTTATTGGGCCAGAGGAAGTTGTAATTCCACTATATGGCCACTATGCCAAAGTGGCTTCAAATCCCAGAGCACTTCCTGGGGTCCTGCCTTGAGCATGTAGAGATCTTTCTAGGTACATAACACTAGAGGCAGAACGTCACTGGATTTTAATGCTTATGAATCTAATTGTGTGATGGATCCCTTGAAGTTGGTCATTAAATAATTTGCCCAAGATTTGTACTGAGCAGACATTTTACAGTTTAAAGATAAACCAGTGCTCTCGGGTGGAAAAACCTAATCTAATGGCCACAAAATTGATCTCAATAATTTGATAAGTCGATTGACAGAACATTAATCAGCAACAATTTTGATAAGTGAATTATCATTTTAAGTAATGTTGTAAGCAAAGAATGCGGAAAATAATTAACGGT
The DNA here is from genome assembly GCF_010015445.1 of Perca fluviatilis. Classification (NCBI taxonomy): domain Eukaryota; kingdom Metazoa; phylum Chordata; class Actinopteri; order Perciformes; family Percidae; genus Perca; species Perca fluviatilis. The sequence goes on from NC_053114.1 coordinate 8,596,095, forward strand.
TTAAAACTGAATCTGTCTAGGAGCGGACCGAGGACAAGAAGAAAGTCTTCCAGATGGCTGCAGGTATCTCTGGTGTTTATTCCGTTTTTTTCTGTGTGTAGGTTTATTATTATTTCTTGTCGTGTAACATTTACCCTTACCGTAGCAAGGCTGCAGGCTCCAGAGGCTGCGGTGGACAAAAAGCCAGATGAGCAAGAGAGTGACATCACGAGCCAGGAGGCCTCCATTCACACTCCATCTCCCCGACGCAACGGCAGCGTCACAAACTTCAACTCCCCTGTTCGTCGTGGTAACAGCATCCGCACCATCACCCAATCAGCGTCCAGGGCGGACCTGAACAGAGGAAGGGGGGCTGGATCTGTCAGAAGTCCAACAGTGACCATACTGCCCAAACACAGGCCGGAGCACGTTCCTAACAGGTCGGACACACATTTTATATTGGTTTAGCCAATCAGGTTGACTTAAAGACAACAGGCGACCTCTAGAGCCCACTTCAGAACCAAAGATTCGCGACGAGACAAAACCGTTTTAGAACGTCACAGAGAAAAGTTGCAGCGGTCTCAGCTCGACTCAGACCAGCTGATGGTGTGGCTGCGATTCAGCTGGTCCAGTCTCCAGAGGCTGGTTTTAGAACGTAAGAGACGTCACCTGTTTCAACAGCCAATAGAGAAGTCAGCTGGTAAAGTCAGCTACAATAAAATGATCCATAATCCATTTTATTTCTGTCACAAATGGTTAACGGAGGCTCAACGTGCGCCCGCAAGCACGTACGGTGGAGTGAGCTAGAGAGTGACTGAAGAGAGGGAGCACCTAGGACAAAGCAGAGAATAGGAGAAATAAAACGTGTTTTCGCCGATTCATCACTAGAAATGTAACTGTAGCAAGCACCTCACTAGCACTAACGTTATCCACAATCATATTTAGACGCAACAATCAATATAATTAGCTACAAAAAGCCTGGAAGTCGGGAGTTAGGACGGAAGTACAACGAGTCGTTGCTATGGAGATGACACACCGTGTCGTCTTGCCTCTTTGGTGTGAACTGGCAGGTTTTAAAACACTGCATACCGACGGGTTGCAAGTACTTGCATGTTTCAACTCGTCTCGTCGTGAATCTTTGGTCTGAACTGGGCTTTTTGTGATGGATGCAACTTTATTGATTAGGAATTTTCTTTGTAGAATTGTTCAGTAGTGGAATCGATAGGACTGATAATGACTGATCTTAGAAGTTACGTTTTTCGTTTTTACTAAAGCAGCACTTAACAGCGAGTGCACGTGCATTACGTTAAGAGCTTCTTCTTTTTTTTAAAGATTAACAGCTTTTATTTTGTTTTCAACAAAACACAAAACATACAGCTCACAACATGAACACATCCCCTCCCCCCCCCCACTCATCATCACCACTTCCTTAGACAAAAATGAAGACGAAGATGAAATAACTATAAAATTCAAGACAATACAAATAACAACAAAATAGATAACTGTAAACCAAATAAACATATTATGTATATGTGATAAAAGCACATAGTAAACCCGTCTCCACAGTACATCTGGTAAACAGTTTATATGACATCTTTTCAAACGCCGCCACTTTAGCCAATTTACAAGCCCACTCCTGGATTGGCGGCACCCCTTCATTCCTCCATCCCCTTAAATGAATCATCATGAAACTAGTCTGGACCCAGCTTCTTATGTGCTTATCTATCCCGTTTCGATTGACTCATCTCCCAGAACAAATCATCTTGGGCTGAATGGAACCTTGGGTCCCTGCAATCCAAAATAGGTTATCATGAATCCCAGTCCAAAATTCCTGGACCTTATCACAGGACCATAGGGCATGAAGTAATTGGCCGTCCTCTATCTTTCATTTCCAACAATTTGTTGTGTCTTTCAGACCAAGTCTGAACAATCTGGAGGGAGTCCAATAGAAGCGATGCATAATCTTGAACTGAATGAGGCGCACCCTCACATCGTGTATTCTGTCCCACTTCTCATCATCCAGTGTAATACTCAGATCCCTTTTCCGTGTCTTATGAGGGCTGACCAAGATCCATCCCCCAGGTTCTGCATAAGCATATAAATAATACCCAGAAGCCTCATTTTTCCATATTTCATGAACACCTTATCTAAAGATTCTGCTGCCTTCGGGGCCGAAGAACTGGATCCAAAAATCCCCATTAACAGATGGCGAAGTTGCTAATATTGAAAATATTGAAACCTAGGGATTCCGAATTGCTGTAGCACATCCTCAAAGGATGTCATGTTAAGAGCTTCTTAAAGGTCCCATGACATGGTGCTCTTTGGATGTTTTTATATAGACCTTAGTGATCCCCTAAAACTGTATCTGAAGTCTCTTTCCCGAAATTCAGCCTTGGTGCAGAATTACAGCCACTAGAGCCAGTCCCACAATGAGCTTTCCTTAGTATGTGCCATTTCTGTGTCTGTAGCTATTGAGGAGGAGAGAGGGGGGGGGCAAGGTGGAGAGTGGGGGTGTGGCCTTGACCAACTGCCACTTTGCTCGTTTGAAAGCCATGATGTCTCTCTTTCTCATGGGAGGGCCAAATTCTCTGGGCGGGCAAAGCAGAGAAAGGGGAGGTAACCTTGCTCCTTATGAGCTCATAAGGAGCAAGATTCCAGATCGGCCCATCTGAGCTTTTATTTTCTCAAAGGCAGAGCAGGATACCCAGGGCTCGGTTTACACCTATCACCATTTCTAGCCACTGGGGGACCATAGGCAGGCTGGGGGAACGCATATTAATGTTAAAAAAACTCATAAAGTGACATTTTCATGCCATAGGACCTTTAATATCGGCTGTGTATGGTACTGAAGATGATGTGGAATGGTGTTGAAAACAACACAAATGAATGATTGCTACCTGGAATTGTTCGGTATGAAAACAAAACTTATTGTGCAGTAAACGGTTTACAGCTTGCTGGCCTTTATAATTCATGTTTCTAGGTGGAAGTCAGTTAAAGAAGGCAACTTTGATTGATTACGCTGCTGCTGGAGATAGATGTTACTATTAAGCTCGTCCTAAACCTAGTAATCGTTCCTATCGATTTCATGAATAAATAATAAAAATGCAAGAGTAAAACAGAAGTCTTTGGTTCCTCCTGCAGGTTCCAGATCTTCTTAAGATGCTTTTTCATTGATCGTTTTTAAGATTTGCATTTGCAATGCTTTTGGGAAACACTTTTTAAAGCCTAAGAACATTCGTAAGATGGAATTCACGATAATCTTATCCTTGCGATGCTTTTGGGAAATAAGGCCCTGGCCTACAGCTGAATATCGACCAGGTATTGGTCAGTAACACTCAACAAAATTGGTCTGTAAAATACCCACGTCACAGTTGGTCTTTTTGAACAGTTTAAAGACATTCTTTACCTTTTCAAACATACAAATGCTAGTGTTTCTTAGTTTGTCCAAGTGTAAATAGTGGGCCATATATGCCAACAGCAAAGTTTGCTGTCAGGGCAACTCTGAATTAAATTAACACACTTGATTAATGTAAATGAGCTTCAGCTGACTTTATTTGATAGTGACAGTTAATTAAATTTAAATTGGGACTCCTGTTATCTGAAAAATTAAACTCTTAAAAAATATAGCCATTTTGATGAAAAAGTGATCCATTGTTCAGCCCTAATTTGTACTTACTTTAGTATTTACCTGGGTTTTCTAAATGCTGTCTCAGTTTCTTTTCCATTATGAAGAATAATATTCTGTGGGAAGCACTGACTACTTGTAAGTTGTGTAAAGTTTTTTGGCATGAAAACTGTCAAATTTAAACCTGTTGAATATTGGCTTTAAATGACTGTACCAGCACTATTTTGCATGTTTAAGAACATTTTGTACAAATAGCATTTACTGTGCATTACATCACTGCTGTGCTGACCAATATACAAATCATAAGTTTGTTATTTTTGTTTTTTTAAGCTTCCACATAGCCATTGGTTGTCATTCATTTCAGTACTTTTAACAGTCTTTACCCATCTCAGTGAACATCATGTCTCCTATATTTTTTTCAAAATGATGTGTTGCAATGCAGTGCAAGCATTTCAAATAAGTCCATGCTTTTTAATAACATTATGATAATATACCAACAATATTACATACTGATATGCCATATACAAGCTCATTCTGATGTGTTGTCCTTTCTCATAACAGACCACCGCCCTTCTTCGGTGGCCCTAGTGGGACCTGCAGGTCCAAGTCCTACCACCACATGGCGTACAATCCCCCAGCTCGCTATTCTGACAAGATCCACTCTGACCCCCTGTACAGGAAGACCATACGCTCCATACATCCGGTCGAGGCTGCCGGGATCATCACTGCGCAGAGTTATGGAGGACGGCGCGGCCCCACCACCCGCTACGTGATCGTCAACGAGCACGATCCCCGGAAGAAGCTGCTGCGCTCGGCCACACGGGTCCCGCGCCATTACCTCATGGAGGAGCCCGCAGAGATCCTGGAGCTGTACCCACGCAACTTCAAACGCTACCCGCCGCGCACTGCTCACCGCCAACCGCATCCTCACCGGCCCCAGCCATCGCAGCCACATCTGAGCGAAGAGGAAGAGGAGGAGGATAAGGGAAAAGGCAGGAGAAGGCTGTCGCTGGGGAAGACTCATCGGCCCCGTTCCCTCTCTGACCTCCACCAGCCGGCGCACTTCTACATCGGGGACCGCGGGGAGAGCCACGCGTCAATGGCTAAAGACAGACACACTGCTCGAGGAAGATGTGGCGCGCAGGAAGAGGATGAAGAGGAGGAGGATGTCGAAATGGACTGGGGCGGTTTAGAGTCACACTCCCAGTCCCAGACCAGTTTGAGAGGAGCAGACTCTCTGCTTGTGCGAAGCAGGCGTCACATCCATTCCCCAGGAAGACACTGTCAGTCCCCAGCCCGGACCAGGCACATGGAGGCTTATGTGAAGCCCAAGACGAGACCAAAGCTGGAGACCCCACTGACCGAGTCCGACTCAGCGTCCCTGGCCTCCAGCAGTGACCAGCAGAACAGCAGCACTGACCAGTACATTCAGGTCATCCACAACAAGGAGCACTATCTCAAGTCCAGTGCTAGGCAAGGAAAGCTTGGCAAAAAGAAGTCCAAAACCAGCTTTGATCTAAATGTCACTGAGTCCAATGACCTGGTCTGCTCCAATGTGTGACATCTCCTTTGCTAAAATGATGTATTCTGGTCAAATGTTTTTCAAAATATGATAGAAATATACACTTAGCGTTATTAAAACATTGCATTGAAAGCACAGAAAATATATTATTACAGTATAAATGTGATTTCTTTCCCCTATGTGTGTTGTCTTGTATCATTTTGAAACAACTGTCAGCACGTGTTGGTATTGCAATGTGTATATTCAAACCATACTACATTGACGCTATTAGTGTAACATCAGCTGTGAACACAAATACAGTTTACATAATTACACTTGCTTCCCACACAGCATATAATAGTAATCTCCCATTGATCAGACACTGAGGGCCCTATTTCAATGATCTAAGTGAATGGCGTGAAGCGCAGGGCACAGGTGTGTTTTTAGGGCTTGTCCAAATCCACTTTTGCTAGTTTGACGGCGGAAAAAAGGGTCTGTGCGCAAGGCGCATGGTTCAAAAGGGTTGTACTTAATGTCTTCATTAATTCATAGGTGTGTTTTGGGCGTAACATGCAATAAACCAATCAGAATGTCATCTCTCATTTCATTTAAAAGCCAGGCGCGTTTGTACCTTGGCGCATTGATATTATGATGCCGGATTTGCACCAATCTTTTGCATAGTTTGTGTGCTGCTGCGCGTCCCTGTGTGTGTATGTAACAAGCATAGTGTGCATAAGCCTAGGCACATTTTACTAATGCCCTGTTCAAATAACAATGAAATGCTGCACTATTGACTTTGGACCAGGTTTTTGTTGATCAATGGCGCGATCACTTTCCGCTGCCTCAAGATAGCAATCTGCCAAGAATTCACCTGAACACACCTCCCTGTAAGACCAGCACGCCCATGGGCGCAAAGATGGGCGCGGGTGAATTTGCTATTTAAACGACGTGGGCTCTGGACGGTCTTAAAATAGCAAAGACACTTGCATCGGGCTTTGCACCGCGCTGCGCCGGGTGCAAGATAGGGCCCTGAGTAAGCAGCTAGTGGCTGGCGGATCGATCCAAATATGGATATAGTATCGATCTCATTACACTGGTATTGATCAATATCAATACCAGTGTAATGAGATCGATACCTGGCAGCGGCCAGCACCACACACACACACACACACACACACACACACACACAAGCAGGACAGAGACGAATGGCAGAGAGGAAGATGTGTGGCTATATTTTCAGGCCAAAAATGAAACAACAGCAAGATGTAAAATTTGTAAAAAGGCTGTAAGATACAGTGTTAAACACAACAAATGTACAAATGTATCGCACTTCTCTGACTGGCTGGTTTGAGCAACCCCTCGACTCTGCGTTGTGTGTAGAATGACGATTGATGAGTGGGAGACTCGTTGATCTTTATGCTGCGATGGGCCCGTTTATTATCTGAATAGGAACAGAGTATGTACTGGTCAGTCATACAGTTTGCTCACAATAGCTTACGGCTCATAGTAGCTTGCGGCTTAATTTGACTCAACACGGGAAACCTCACCCGGAAAGGATTGACAGATTGATAGCTCTTACTGTAATGTCTACAAAAGAATAGAATGTTATTTTAGCACAGAGGCTAGCTAGAAAGTAGCCTGGTCCTACCAGACTCTCGTACATCTGGCCACTCTCCATTGACAAGTGTTAACTTCCTTGAAGGCGGGTACTCTGTTGAAGTTTAAAACTATTGGATCTGCCCAGAACCACTCTGGATCTGCCATAAGCAATCGCTAACATTTGGTCATGACATCCGCTTAGCATCGCTAGCGTTCGCTTTAGCCAACTCCTTCACCACTAACTCAAACTTTTCCCGAACCCCATGGGGAGGAGGGCCACAACATCATGGCCACCAACAAAACTCAGCAAAGATTGTTCTTGCTCGGGCTTTAACTTCTGGATATTCGGCAGCGTTGCCACAATGGACCGAATGGCTTCGCTCGCATCTTTCTCCGCCGCCATTACGGAATTACACCTCAAACTAGCGCACAACCTCAACGTCATCCTTCTCAGCCACTCCCTATGTTCGCTGATTGGACTGGTAAAGATTTGACCGGATAAAAACCAAGAATATACCGCAAACCCAGACGGAGTACTGAAGGAAAATGAAAATTGAGTGGAATTACGTAGGAGGGCGGAGCCACGCTAGCTAGAAAGTGCATTATGCCGCTATTTTAACATTCTGGCACGTACAACAATCCACTTGTAACTCTTATTATTGATATGTTCATAAATCACAGTGCACATATGTTCATACAATTAATATACGGACATAAATACATACACAATATTTGCACTCCGTGCTGTACTCAGCAACTCACCTTGGGCACGTCTCTCATAACTGGCAATAAATACACAACAGCTAGCTAGTGGCATTTCTACTGCAGAGAGAGGGCGCCCTTGAGCTAATAATTCTACATTGATATTAAATAACAATAATGGCAAGTGGAATGGCATAATATATAAACCCTGTTACATGAAAATTCGGTCCTGGGTTTTCACTTATTAATAATCCAAAGGAAAAAAATCACAAAAACACTTAAAGGTCATGAAAATTCATTCAGATTTAGCAATTTGATGATGAATCCACCTTAATAATTAAAAAGTATCAGAATCGGTGATACTGGCCCTGTATTTATTTGGTATCGGATCGATAACAAATTTTGCAGTATCGCACACCACTATTAAGCAGCATTTCAGAAGGAAAGAAGTGACCACTACAATTCCCAGCTTGCAATGCTGCAAACAGCGTGGACTCCAGTCGCAGGTGCGTGACATACATGATTGCAATAAAGAGTCAGGCGCCGGTGTGGCGCGTTTGCCTTCAAAATAAGATAGATGGAACATTTTCGCTTGATTACATGTTTTGCTGTGTACATACCAATAGTAAAATACGTGATTAAATCACTGAATATTGTTGAAAGTATACTGAAAACTAGTATAGCAAATGGTACATTTTCATAAACGCTTACGTTTGTAAAAAGGGGTTTTCTTTTGAAAGCTATAAACGGAAGTGCATTTTTTCTAGCTGATTTGATACCTCTGCTACCGATTCTCCTTTTATTTCAGGAAATTCATTCAAAGATTTGGGGGTTTTAACATTTTACCTGAGACGGGTGTGGGCTGTCGCGCGTCCAGAAAGGCTTTATAGTGAACAGTAATTGACAGAGTTGTCAAATACCCCAGACCCGCGAGCTAGCTGCTTGTTCGTAAACGATGTGGGCATTGCATAGGTTTCATTCATTTTGGCTAAGGCTAGCTCTGTAGCGGCGGTTGTACTTGCTAACGTTAAGTAACTTGTCGCTGCTGCATTTGCGTTACAAAACCCAGCTACATTGTGACTTTGATTAATTGAATTGAGAGATAACAATATCGCGTGTCAAACATTTAGCCACTGTAACGTCAGCTAGTCTGCAAAGTGAATTAACGCCAGGGTTAGCAAGGTAACGTAACGTTATTATTTTACTATTTATTATGGATTATGAACATAAAGCGAAGGCAGTGGGTGACTGCTTGCTAAGCTACAAGAGGGATGAGGCCGGGTGGAAAGTCTGCAAGAAATCGGTGAATATTTTCCGTCATTATCGTGTGATATGAAATTGTACGATATTTCTCCACATTGGCCCTGAGACATGCTGTACTCTGGTAACGTCAGTATTATAACGTTAGAAAACAAACGTCTACCGTTACCTTCATTGATAAATGTTAGGCTTCTTGATGTGGCCTTGCTCACCGACACGTCAACGTTAGCTTACCTGCCGGGACAAAACGGTGTTAAAGAACTTGAACGCAACTTGAGGCTCAACTATTCATTTGTATTAACCAGAATATTCAGAATTCAATCTGCCTTCGTACATGTCTTTGTCAGAACACTTTCAGCGACATGTAGCACTTAATCAAAACTGAACTAATATTCTTATTTGGCTGAACAGTTAATATTCTAAAAAGATGCTGAATACACTGCAAAAGCTGTGTCAGCCTCTGGTGCTCAATGATTGCTGATTGTCAGCTTCAGTCTATCAACTGATCTGTCACGCATGCTGCTCAAGTAAGAGTGCAGAAAAAACACAAGTTATGACTGTTGGTTGGAAATAAGTAAAAGGGTTTCCCCTACCATTATAGAGCTTAGGTGTAGCACCCAAGCCGAAATGAATGTAAAATCAACGTGAGCATCAAAACTAACTAAAAGCCCAGTGGACTTCTTTAGCAACTTTTGTCTTTTAAGCTTTTTGAGTGGTATTTATTTATCATCTGATCTACCAGTACCAGTACATACTCTAGCTTTTCCAACTTTGTAGACACAGATATAGTAATAATTATGGTCCACAAATAATGTCAAATTGCAATTTCTTTTTTGACAAAATTCACATTTTCTTTAAGAAAGGACCCCTTAAACACCCTTCGCCAAATATGTGCACCTAGTCTTCCGCAGACCTAGGGAAAACACTGAGTAGTGTGTCGGGAGTGAACAGCATTTCCCAGGGCCACTCATTACACTCAAGCAAATGTCGCTGACTGTTAATGTGTTTTCTTTGGCAGAATGACGTGGTTGTGTCTTGGCGTCCGTCGTCTGAGTTCCCTGGGAATGTGTGAGAAAGCTCAACTTTTCTTTTTTTTTTCTCAATGGATGTAATCTGTAGGTCAAATTTCAGAAGAGCACTTTGCAGTTGTGTAACGGTAAACGCAAGGATAAGGATAACAGTAAGAGCTCTGCTTGCAACTATGAGCACATAACATGCTAACTAGAACTGCAAACAATTAAGTAATTTCTCAGCGAGATATTGCTCAGGAATAATATTATGGTTAGTTTGTTGTGAGCTTATCACAGATGCTATTATTTTTATATGGGATTTAAAAAAAAAAAAAATTAGCTGTTATTAGCTGCTACCTGCAGGTACACGTATACCACTTTTCAAGATATTTAGATTAGATATGACTGAAGTGCACTTCCTTGCATTAGCCTTTCATAAAATGGCCACGCTAACAAAATAAAGTCTGAAATTACACCAGACCTTGGATCTTTTCTGCTTTGTTGGTGTGAATAGCGATGACATCATGCTATAGGTTGAACACAGGTTGTGTATGAAAGTCACTTTGCTTAGCAATTATAAAAAAATAAAATCAAAATAACAAAGGGAGAAAGACTGTACTTAGGGCTACTATTCAAGTTTTGAATTTTGTGCAGCTTTTCAGTCATGGAAAAGTGCTAGAATTAGGTTTTGTATACAGATTGCAGACAGGTAGTCAAATGAAAGTTACATCCCCCATGCTTGTGTATTCATGGCATCAGACGAAATCAGGATTTATAATGTAATTTTTTTTTGTAAATGTCCGATGCCTTGCACTGTACTTCAATTCATATTTAATTTATAGTGTCAAATCTTAATAGAAGTGATCTCAGGACACTTTACAGAGAGTAGCTCTAGACCAGTGTTTCTCAAATGGGGATATTGGTACCGCTAGGGGTACTTTGGAGTACTGCAGGGGGCACGTGAGATTACATTTGTTAACGCATACTTCCTACGTCAAATGTACAGGCATACGTCAAATGTCTTTTTACTGTGTTTTGTTGTTTCATAACTAGGGCTGGGCGATATGGAGAAAATCAGATATCACGATATTCTTGATATTGCGGCGATATTCTAGGGTTGACAATTGGGGCTTTAACAAAATATCTTCACACTTAGAGTTTAGATAAATAATCATCAGTAATGTGGACATAATGTCTAAGTGGGAAAAAGGCAAATAATAGAACAGCTAGAACAGTCTGGTAAGTTCAGAAAAGTACATCACTTTACTGTAATGCAGCCTTTAAAACCAGGAGAAGACAACACTTATGTCATATCGCGATATTACGATATCCAAAATCTAAGACGATAGCTAGTCTCATATCACGATATCGATATATTGCCCAGCCCTATTTGTAACTATGTATTTTTACGTGATCGTTTTGTATTTGCTATTCTGTCAACCAAACCTGGGGGGTGGGGGGCATGCACATCAGACATAAAATTATCTAAATTATACACATACCTGTGGCTACATTAGAAAATCCCAGGATTTTACCACAAGTCTCTTATAACTATACAAAGCTGGATCATGACTGATCACATCATGAAAACTTCCCTAGCAGTAGAATTAGATTTTTATTTATTTATTTTTGAAAAATTGTATAATGTTTAAGTATTATGTTTTCATTGCTTGAAACAGTGTGCAGAGTAGAAGAAATGGACTGTTTGTGTGTACAGGGGTTAAATCATTTGCCTGTCCAGTAACTTATAAATACGCCTGTAACAATTATTACATAATTGTCTAATTTCTTCTACATAATCACGGTTTCTTTGTTTTACCACAATTAATTGCTAACATTAGTTGCTATAAATAAAAGGCATATGACTGGTAATTGTTGGCTTTGTTTAGACATGCCAAATTGTAATTATATAAGTGATTATTGGTCGGACTGTTGATACAGTTAGTTAATTATGATAATAAAGAGGCATGGTTTACTTCTTAGGCTGTGTATTTATGTTATGACATTATCTTGGTCACATGACAGTGATGTATAACCAAACGATTTACCCTGGGATTCATTCAGAACTTTAATTTGTTTAAAACAAGTAATAAACAAATACATATTTTTAAATGTGACTGAAAGCGACAATTATGTCATTAATCACAATAATTTATGAGACAATTAATTGTCCGGCAAAATTTTGAATTGTTACAGCTCTTCGTATAAATGTATTTGACAGCAGGCGGGCCTTATCGATCTGCTCCCCTGACCGTGTTCTGTCATCTGACTTCCTCTGCAGTTATAAGGGCGAGGGGATTGTCAGCGGCAGCCCGGAGAAAGTGTGGGAGTGTCTGAAACCAGTACCCAGTGGGCTCAGAGTCAAGTGGGACAACAATGTCAAAAGGTTTGAGCTTTTGGAACAAATCACAGAGGTGTGTTCATTTCTTTCTCTCTTTTGATTAGCGGATGTTTTGTCCTGATCATTCTGTAGATGACGTTGACCCAGTTTTCACTCCATACAGTAGTCAACATTGCTTTTGATTTCCATCAAAGTTGTCTGGATTACTTTAAAGCTGCACCTGGTCTAACATACACATACATATACATATTTGTGGCTTCACATGGCAGCCAAACCGTTTGGAAATTGCAACTTTAAAGTGCAGTACCCAGAAATCTAGTGAGGTCATGTCAATAAAGTTCCTCGTGGTTTCAAGGATGCAAACTTTGCAGAGCAAATTCACAGTTCTGAATCCAAAATGTATCCTCTAAATTATTTGTGCAGATCCAATGAGTTTTATTTATTTTTATATTTGGTGGTGAGTGGTGGTACTGGGCAAATATGTCACACAAAATAGTAATAATGCCATACAGCTTTGCTCTGCGTGTGTGAGATGGAGCTGCTTGTTTTTATGGGGTGTGACTGACCTAGAACTGGATTACTAAGCTAACTGAGAGGAGAACTGAGTATCTACAGACGTACGCCAGCGCCTGGTGGGGAAAAAAAAAAATCCTTCAGTTTTGATGGAGAATATAGGCGATGTCACGGCGACTATAGACACCACACGTCACGGCGATGTGTCCGAGGTGCGCTCAAGTATGTGCTGATGCTGCGGAGACAGAGCCAAGAACTTGATCTTTTTTACTTTGTGCTCAGGAAACGGATATGCGGATAAGCACGTGGATCACGTATACTAAACACATGGATAGGTGCACATGGATAAAATACATGTTTTTTTCTATATCCTCATGCTAAAATCAACAGTAAGTCCCCATTTTAAAACTTAAAAAAAATCTTTGCCGGGCATCTTTGTCACTCCAATGATCAGTTTTCATCCCTGTTGTTTAACCCTCTGAGGACAAAAGACACATCGGCAAATCCAAGCGATGTTCGACAACGCTCCTACTCAAAAGCTATAGTACAAAATTTAGTTTTAGACATTTATTTACTATTTTATTCATATATTACACTACTTTTGTGAACCAAAGTCTTTCGTTAACTAATTTCAAGCACCAAAACAATTGAGTGTAGGTATGTTTTCACAAAAGATTTGAGAAATTTCAGAAAGCGAACATCAAACTTTTTTGGCTTTAGAGTCAAATTATCTCGTTATACATTGTTCTAGAACACATTTGGCCATCACTACACAGAAAGCGGAGTTTGTTCTGAACATTTAGCTATGAAACAAATTGGTATCAAGTTAAATGCAAATACCCTTAAAAGGAGAATTCAAGAAGCTATCTAAAAACACTAAAGAAAGACGGCAGGCAAAATATTTGTACAGGGTACAGTGTATATTTTGATCTAACATCACTTATCTCTTCTGGTGTTTGCTTTGCCAGTTACCATTCCCAACCTGAATTTCATAAATCAGGAAAAAAGCCACATACATTTGTTTTTAAAAGAAAATATGGCCCGGTGCAGCTTTAAATGTATACATGTAATACCAGAGGTGATATTCATTTTTGCTTTTGCTTTGTTTGGCTCTTTGTGTCTTTTAAGTACATTTCCTTGTCTCCCTCTCTTGCACAGGACATCTCTGTCTGCCGAACAGTCACGCCCTCAGCAGCTATGGGCATCATAGCTCCACGAGACTTTGTAGATGTTATTTTAGTCAAGCAATACGAGGATGGCACCATTTCATCAAATGGTGCGTAACGTCTCTTTCTTTTCTCCTCTGCTAGTGGGGTGGCTAAGTTGAAATTTTCATTACGATTTTGCATTTCGTGGTGAAACCTACCCATTTGGTACAGCTTTAGATGTATATGTTATAAGGGCCATGACAGCTACTTATCAAAATGGCCAGCAAATAACTCACTATGGCTGAATGTTGCAGATAGCAGATTTTATGATTCTTGATGATGTCACCAAGACAAACAAGCTAATCCCCCATGACAAGGTGCAAACTCCAATAGGATAAGGGCTATTATATGCAATAGCTTTTTTTTATATGTATATCTTTTTTGGGGCGGGGGGAGGTTAAAAACACGTGTATATATAGTTGTATAATACAAAAAATGGTGGCAGGGTTACGTGCAGGTTAGAGTCCGGATCGGGCCGAATTTTTCTGTCCGAGGCCGGCCCGTGTCCGACAAAGCCGTGTCTGAACCCGGCCCGAGCCCGACATGCATTAAGAAATTTGTGTCCGAGCCCGACAAAGTTAAAATCTAATTTGTTTTTCCTCATACTAATGACACATGTAGGCTACGTTTGTGGAAAGCTTTTATTAAGCAACTGTAGGAAGGCATTCGGAAATGTCAACAGATGAGCGCATCAGCACACACGGGGCAACAAGCGCACGTTAATCAGCTGTTAAAATGTTCAATGGGTTAACCTTTCCTGATCGCTTCGTTTCCGACCGTGATCAGAAAACCAGGGGAGACTCGTTACCTCCAGGGCCGACGTTAGAAAATGAATAACCACTAACTCTGCTCCGGTTGCATGATCTACAACACGCATGCTTCCTCTTTCTCTAGGCTATCTCTCTTCTGCCCACTTACCACAACACACTCACGCACGCACCTGAGCTCTCTTAAAAGGAGCCGCAGCACCATTTTACAACAAATGCCTTATCGCGCTGATGTGACCGAGCCTGACCCGACCCCGACCATAATTTCTAAATATCTGTCCGAACCCGGCCCGACTCGTCGGCCTCGGGTCGGGTATCCATGCCTTAGTGCAGGTTGCCGTGGGCAAAGTTTGACCCAAAGTTATCCAATTAAAAGAGCTATAACTAGTAAAAAAGTCATACTCCAGTATTGTTTACACTTTTTCACACTTCCCTTCATACAGTCACAGAGCTGTGCAAGCAAGTGTTGCCACAGCACCTAAGCAACCCTTGCATGCTACAAGCTGATAGCAGGCTTTTGATGGTCCAGTGAGGTGCATACAGACCCTTGGCTGTCTTGGTCCAGCCCCAGCTAGTTGGTGAAGGTAATGCAGTAGTGCCTATCCCCACACATAGGTGTCTGCTAAGTTGACCTCCTTATGTTGTTCCAGACGGGCAATCTGTGGAATCTGTTCTGTCGTAGAGCAAGATCAAAGACCTCTCGATGCAGTGTATTGCATTCTGAGGTATCTCGTTTGGTGCCATGGGGGTCAATGTCAACTAGGCCTTCTGTGAGCTGTAGCAGAACCCTCCAGGTTGCTGTTTTTTGTGGATAACTGGACACTGCACACCCAGTGTGAGCATGGAACATTGGGAGTGCACATGCCTTCAGATCAAAGGCTCTTTGAAATATGTGCTGCAATGTATCTGAAATGTTTGCATGTTCCAAATGCTAGCCAAAGTTCAGTACCTTCTTTGAGAAACAGCGAGCACAACATCTAAATCAACACTAAATCAATATCGTGTGATGGCCGTGAGTGGTGTAACCGATCCTATCAGCCTCCTCATGGCTGCATGGAGACAGAGGACCCATCCTGGAGCAGTGGCTTGCATATAACAGCATAACCTTCTTTGGTACGAAAATGGGTCCTTTACCAATAATTGTTAATAAGCAATCAAACATATGCAACAGAAGTTGTACATGTTCGCAGAATCTGCTTCGTTAATGTTTGTACGTGCGCAAAAAGTGCGATTCAGAGACCTGTTTCGCTAGCAATGGGAGTGAATATAGAGAGAGGGAAAAGCCACTGACAGGCACAGTGTCTGACAACATTATGGAAAGGATCCCTACAGAGACCTTTCTGTTAATGGTCCTATGACATGCTGCTTTTTGGATGCTTTTATATAGGCCTTAGTGGTCCCCTAATACTGTATCCAAAGTCTCTTTCGCGAAATTCAGCCTTGGTGCAGAATTACAGCAACTAGAGTCAGTCCCACAATGAGCTTTCTTTAAGATGTGCCGTTTCTGTGTCTGTAGTAGGGATGGGCATTCGATTCAATTTTCTTAGTCGATCGTCGGGAGAATTAACGATCGACTATCGATTAATCATTAATATTTTTATATTAAAATTCATTATTTATTTAACTTTTTATAAATAAAAAAATGCAATGAAAATACAAAAATACAGCGCGTTTTTCCTCGATGAGATCTTAATTACAAGAAGAACAACTTGTGGCAGTTAAACTAGAGGATATAGATATAGATTATAGATATAGGCGCGTTGCTCTGAAGCAGCAGAACCTGCAGCTGCGAGCCGGCGTTCTTAAACAGAGACCCTCGTTTGTTCCAAAATAATAAATAAAAAGAATCATATTAAATAGTAACTTAACCAAAAACATAATACTTAGATCTGACAGGTTTTGTCAAAATGTAACTCCAAACTATCCAAGGCAAGACAAAGCCTAATAACAAAATAACCAGTAGGCTAACTTGCATACAACTTCTGTTGAGAAAGATAAGCATGTTGACATGATGTGGGGTCAGACGCGACCGCTACCTGGTGACCATCAGTCCAGTCGCTGAAAACAGCCACGTTGCCGGGATGCACAGGTACCTCCGCGCTAACTTGGCCAGCCCGGGGAACCTTATTCCGTTCTTCGTAGTGAGTTTATACCAGTCTGGTGATGGTACGTCGTGACGGAATGTAATATGCTGGTTCCAATATCCATCTCAATGAACTTTCAGATCCCTTGGGTAATTTTCTCTGCTCATTGTGCATCGCAGCTCTTCCGTGCTAACGCCGAGTTTATGCTAGGTTGAGACAGAGCAGGATGCACCAACATTAACCAGGGTCGGGTGCACTTTGTTTAGTGGTAGGCTACATCATTTGAGTCGTGGCCGTATTGTACTTATACACGGCATCTCAGTGTTTGCAGTGAACTAAGTTGTTTAAAAACAAAAAAATCTAAATGGTCCCACGCCACACTTTGCCGTGTCCTCTTAATGATAACTTTTCAAATTAAAACGGAAACTCGCAGCCAGGTAACTGAGTATGGAGTGAAATATTGCCCCCGAGTGGTAAAATGTTTAATTGCTGCCACACTGTGAAATTAATGTAATTGCTTCAAGACTCGCACTATGCAACGCAACCAGCATTAGTGTAATTGATAACAAATTGTGATCGACGAAATTCTTAATCAATTATTGATCGTTGAGTAATCATGCCCATCCCTAGTCTGTAGCTTTAAATGCTATTGAGGAGGAGAGAGAGGTGGGGCAAGGTGGAGGGTGGAGGGTGGGGGTGTGGCCTTGACCGACTGCCATGCTTTGCTCGTTTGCAAGCCATGATGTCTCTCTCTTTCTCATGGACGGGCCAAATTCTCTGGGCGGGCAAAGCAGAGAAAGGGGAGGTAACCTTTCCCCTCATGACGTCATAAAGGGAAGATTCCAGATCGGCCCATCTGAGCTTTCATTTTCTCAAAGGCAGAGCAGAATACCCAGGGCTCGGTTTACACCTATTGCCATTTCTAGCCACTGGGGGACCATAGGCAGGCTGGGGGAACTCATATTAATGTTAAAGGGGTGATAGAATGCAAAACCGATTTTACCCTGTCATAGTTGAATAACGACAGTTCGGTGGGTAAATAGGACATACATAGAAGCTCAAAATCCCATTGACACCCCTTTACTATGAAAATCTCATATTTTGAAACTGCCGCTGAAAACGGGCGAATCCCAACAAAGCTGGAAGTTGACGTCAACCTCCCAAAAACCGGAACCTTTGTCAGCCCATGGGTGTATTAAGAGAACGGACGCCTAACATTTACATAGGCTACACAACTGACCTGAGATCAGGTAGTTTTCTGAATCTAGCTAGGTCACGCAGATCTCTGTTATTCCATTACAAAATTCACTTCTGAAACTTTTTATGCGGAAATCAACCATATAAAGCTCAAATATGGGCCGCTTTCGAAAATGGATGGCTATTTGCAAATTTTCTCCGACTGTGTGTCGGAGTTTAGTGCCGCGTGTTGGTGCTACCTGGGTTGCTACATCACCGCCCTGACCGCAGTGTCAGCGAGCGGTTACGTCCGCAATCTTTTACCGCAGCCCGCAGGTTCCAGTTAATCTTATAATGGGTATGTGTGTTGAGTTATTTAAACAAACAATCGGGAAATAAACGCCTCTTGTCCGCGAAGTCTCATTGATAGAGCCGCGGTGAGATGGAGTCCATCAATGAGAGCTAGCTAGCCTCCTCCTAACTCTGACATTCACAAAAATACATTCAATTGAAATCCGAAATCGGACAAGTGTTAGCTAAGCTTTGTAAGACCTTGAGGAACCTATAATATTCATGCCGTGACGAAATTCAAACTGTAAATATACTTTAGTTATGCGAAAGTGAGCAAGCTGCGATATTTCCCCATTGTAATGAATGGGACATATAGCAAGCAGCTGCTTTCCTACAAAGACGCCTCGCGTTCATAAAAATGCCTTAAAATCAAATCGGACACAACGGTTAGCTTTATAATACATTGGGGAATGATGTTATATAAGTGGCGTGACGAAATTCAAACTGTAAATATAATTTAGTTATGACGAAAGTGTAGCTAGCTAGCTGCGGTATTTCCCCATTGTAATGAATGGGACATATAGCAGGCAGCTGCTCGTCCTACAAAGACGCCTTGCGTGCATAAAAATGCCTTAAAATCAAATCGGACACAACGGTTAGCTTTATAAGACATTGGGGAATGATGTTGTATAAGTGGCGTGACAAAATTCAAACTGTAAATATAATTTAGTTATGGCAAAAGTGTAGCTAGCTAGCTGCGGTATTTCCCCATTGTAATGATTGGGCCATATAGCAAGCAGCTGCTCCACCTACAACAAAGACGCTTTGCTATCAAAAATGCCTTAAAATCAAATCGGACACAACGGTTAGCTTTATAAGACATTGGGGAATGATGTTGTATAAGTGCGTGGACCAAATTCAAACTGTAAATATAATTTAGTTATGGCGACAGTGTAGCTAGCTAGCGCGGTATTTCCCCATTGTAATGAATGGGACATATAGCAAGCAGCTGCTTTCCTACAAAGACGCCTGCGTTCATAAAAATGCCTTTAAAATCAAACGGACACAACGGTTAGCTTTATAATACATTGGGGAATGATGTTATATAAGTGGCGTGACGAAATTCAAACTGTAAATATAATTTAGTTATGACGAAGTGTAGCTAGCTAGCTGCGGTATTTCCCCATTGTAATGAATGGGACATATAGCAAGCAGCTGCTCGGTCCTACAAAGACGCCTTTATGCGTTCATAAAAATGCCTTTTTAAATCAAATCGGACACAACGGTTAGCTTTATAAGACATTGGGCGAATGATGTTGTATAAGTGGCGGAGAAATTCAAACTGTAAATATAATTTAGTTATGGCGACAGTGTAGCTAGCTAGCTGTGGTATTTCCCCATTGTAATGAATGGGACATATAGCAAGCAGCTGCTGGTCCTACAAAGACGCCTCGCGTCCGTAAAAATGCCTTAAAATCAAATCGGACACAACGGTTAGCTTTATAAGACATTGGGGAATGATGTTATATAAGTGGCGTGACGAAATTCAATTCAATTTTATTTATAGTATCAAATCATAACATAAGTTATCTCGAGACACTTTACAGATAGAGTAGGTCTAGACCACACTCTATAATTTACAAAGCCCCAACAATTCCAACAATTCCAGTAATTCCCTCAAGAGCAAGCAGTGCGACAGTGGCGAGGAAAAACTCCCTCTTGGGAAGAAACCTCGGACAGACCCAGGCTCTTGGTAGGCGGTGTCTGACGAGCCGGTTGGGGGTGTGAGGAACAGTGGCGATAGTAGTCACATTAATAATGGAACAGTGACTGGATGTAGCGGGAAGCTGCAGGGTTCAGCAGGACGCAGCATGACATTGCAGGGCATCGCTGAGCTCAGCAGGGAGTGCAGCAGGACCACGGCGACAGCTGCAACCAGGGTCTTGGTGCCAACGTTCTCCAAGGAAATACGCTGGGGGGAAAAAAAGCATAAGGACTCCGGGGAGTAAAACTCCCCAGAAGCTAGGATTAGTAACAAGCATTTCTGGGACGGGCTGCACACAAATAGTAATAGTAATAGTAACAGTAATAGAAACAGTAATAAAAACAGTAATAGAAAGGGAGAGGAGAGAGCAGCTCAGTGTGTCAAAGGAAGGAAGTCCCCCGGCAGTCTAGGACTATAACAGCGTAACTATAACAGGTAACTAAGAGAGACAGGTCATAAGGAGAGGTAGCTTTTCGGGCTTAGAACCTCTCCCCCGCCCCCGGATCTGGCTTGGCTGGCCTGCCTCCCTCTACTTTGTTATGTATTATTAATCTAACAATTATGAAGAGAAGCAGTTGGGCCAGTTAGGTGAACACTGCAACTCCTCACTCCCTAACTATAAGCTTTATCAAATAGGAGAGTTTTAAGTTCATTCTTGAATGAGGTGACAGTTTCTGCCCCAAGCCCCAGATCGGAAGCTGGTTCCATAAGAGAGGAGCCTGATAACTGAAGGCTCTGGCTCCCATTCTACTTTTAGAGACTCTAGGTACCACCAGTAACTCTGCATTCTGGGGCGCAGTGCTCTAGTAGGACAATAGGGTATTAGGAGCTCTTCTAGATATGATGGTGCTAGACCATTTAGAGCTTTGTAGGTCAAGAGAAGGACTTTAAACTCAATCCTGGATTCAACAGGAAGCCAATGCAGAGAAGCTAATACAGGAGAAATATGATCTCTTTTCTTAGTTCTTGTGAGAACACGCTGCAGCATTCTGGATCAGCTGGAGAGTCTTAAGAGACTTATTTGAGCAACCTGACAGTAGGGAAATTACAATAGTCCAGCCTGGAAGTAACAAATGCATGGACTAGTTTTTCAGCGTCGTTTTGAGACAGGATATTCCTAATTTTGGCAATGTTACGAAGATGAAAAAAGGCTGTTCTTGAGGTTTGTTTTAGATTGGCATTAAAGGATATATCCTGATCAAAGATAACTCCTAAATTTCTAACAGTGGTGCTGGAGGCCAGGGCAACACCATCCAGAGTAGCTATATCTCTAGATAATGAAGTTCGGAGGTGTTTAGGGCCCAGCACAATAACTTCAGTTTTGTTAGGGTTTAACATCAGAAAATTATAGGTCATCCAGGATTTTATATCCTTAATGCACTCTTGAAATTTTGCTAGCTGACTGGTTTCGTCTGGTTTGATTGACAAGTATAATTGGGTGTCATCCGCATAACAGTGAAAGTTAATTGAGTGTTTTCTAATAATATTGCCTAGAGGAAGCATATATAAGGAGAATAGAATTGGTCCAAGCACTGAGCCTTGAGGAACCCCATGGCTAACTTTAGCGTACTTGGAGGATTTATCATTAACATTCACAAATTGAGATCGATCAGAGAAATAGGACCTAAACCAACTCAGAGCAATTCCTTTAATGCCAACCAAGTGTTCCAATCTCTGTAACAGGATTGAATGGTCAATTGTGTCAAATGCAGCACTAAGATCTAGTAAAACAAGAATGGAGACAAGACCTTTGTCTGCAGCAGTTAAAAGGTCGTTAGTAATTTTTACCAGTGCCGTCTCTGTGCTATGATTCTTTCTAAATCCTGATTGAAAGTCATCAAATAAACTGTTGCTATGTAGAAAATCACATAACTGATTAGCAACCACCTTCTCAAGGATCTTGGATAGAAAAACCGTAAATATATTAGTTATGTCGGCAGCTGTCCGCGGATCCCCGTAGTGCAGTATCCACAAAGGGTGACTTTGCGCTGGGTATGGAGCCCAGCAGGCTGCCGCTTTCTCGTCAGGCTGTGTGGAGCTCCTGAAGTCCGACACGTCTTACCAAATTTGCAATTAGCCATCAATTTTTGTAAAACGGCCCATATTTCAGCTTTATATAGTTGATGTCTCGCTTAAAAAAGTCTCAGAAGTGAATTTGGTAATGAAACATTGCAGTGTCTGGAATATGAGATTCTGTCGCTTCTCTAATGTATGTGTATTGGGGATTCGCTCAACCAATCAGCGCGCGTCTCTAATGTCTGCGTATGGCAAGTCGCTCAACCAATCAGCGCGCAGCTCATCTAAATATTCATGACCATACCATATTTGGAAGAAAAGCTCTTGTTACAAATAGGGCCAAAACACAGGGATGCATAAGGGCCAGTAAAATATCAACCAGGCCATTTTCAGCCCAACCAATGTTACATACCCCATTAGGAGACCATAAGGAACAGTGTAAAATACCCTATATAATCATTCTATCACCCCTTTAAAAAAACCTAAAAGTGAAATTTTCATGCCATGGGACCTTTTTTTAAAGAGTAAGATCCTTTTTGTTTAACATGAAACAACCCCATAATTGCCAAACTCATTAGACTCCATTTAAATAAACCATACTTTAAGTGTGTATAAAGCCAGCATATTTTCACATGTAAATGGGTGACTTAAGGGTTTATTTTAACCAAACCAGAGTGGTGTTTGTTGGAACAGTGGGAAAACGAACCAAGGCGGCTTTTGATCGGTTTTATTTTCTTGTTTCTGTCGACTGAATGAAGCGTGCTTTACGATGATAAATATACGGTTTGTTTTCATGGTGGGCTTGGTGATGGTGATTCATGTTAAACAGAAAGGATGCTACTCTTTACCAAAAAAGGTCTATCTCTGTAGGGATCCTTTTCATAATGTTGTCGGACACTTAATTAATGATTTGAGTGGTAAAATCACTTTTTAGTGGACGTAAATTGAAGCTTTATAATGTGGACAAACGTGCATGTGTGTTTGTGTCATGTCAAACAGCCACCAATGTGAGTCACTCGGGCTGTCCTCCCCAGTCCGGCTACGTGAGAGGATTCAACCACCCATGTGGTTGCGTCTGTGTTCCCATCGCAGGGTGAGTATGCTAACGCACACTAAACACTTAACAGTGTGTGTTTTGTAGAGGATATTCTGGCAAGAGTTCAAGTTCATCTACATCACTGTAGTACTTTTATTTTATTTTTTTATTTTTATTACATTTTCTCTTTTTCTCAATTCTTCCAGAGAGCCCAACAAAACCCAGGTGTTCAGCTTCTTCCAAACGGACCTGGGTGGCTTTCTCCCCCGCTCCGTGGTGGACTCGTTCTTCCCCTCCAGCATGGCGGAGTTCTACAGCAACCTGAGCAAGGCCGTCAAGTCCCTCAAGAGCCTTTGACACCAAGAGTTCAGAGATCTGCCTTCAAATCTGGGGCCTACTGACTGGTCAGGCCTGTTGGTTTATTCCATTTTAAACCATTCAAACTCAGCAGCAATCGGTACACTGTCACTATTAACCGCTTATCTCAAATCTCTCCAGTCCACAATTTGTTTTAAAAATTTTACTGCAGGAGGGATCCAAGTCCCAAAATAACAATGAGGGCTTGCATTTGTCAAAACCCGCATCTCAAACTCCAGTCTCTTTACATCCCCGTCTAAGGGATGAATTTATTTCCTCCAATCTGAAGAATGAAAATAGATGTAACATCTATATTTGTATATGTGCTAAAAGCACAGAAGATCTTTACTTTTTGCCACTTTGATGAGTCACTAGACATTCCCTCTTCTTATGATTGCATACTTCAGTGTGTACAGTGAACATGCATGTTGCATGGACCGTATATTTACCCTATGCTGGTGTCAGGTTGTTGGTTTAGAATACTGACTCATACCTCATATTTAGTCGTCTGTGTTGTACTTGAACTGCCATTTGCTCATCTCCAGCTCACCTGTAAGCCATGAATATCTGCCTCTTTAATCAGCTACACTGAAGCACAGGTGGGATGGCATTGGTGGCATTTTTAAACAAAGGCAGTTTTTTTTTTAAATGCCTTTTAAAATAGGATAAGTTATGTGCTGCTTTATTGAGCAGAAAAGTGTCTTCCCACACACGCGCACGCACACATTCATATATACATACATATAGTATCAATCAAAAGCTTGGACACATTCTGGGAAAGTGTGTCCAAACCTTTGATATAGATATTTACAGTAGCTTATATTGTAAAAGTGAGTACTAGAAAGGTGGTTTTCCTATCACTAAGATGAAACTGTTCCAATGCATAATAATAAGCAATGCAAGGAGTAAAGACTCAACATTTATAAG
This sequence comes from Perca fluviatilis, assembly GCF_010015445.1. Classification (NCBI taxonomy): domain Eukaryota; kingdom Metazoa; phylum Chordata; class Actinopteri; order Perciformes; family Percidae; genus Perca; species Perca fluviatilis. The sequence goes on from NC_053114.1 coordinate 8,620,252, forward strand.
TCAAAAGTAACCTGGCAAAGCTAGAGAGCTTTACTGGAGACACTGTTAAAGTGTAAAAGATGCTAAAATGCACCGCAAGGTGCCTTTTATGTAATGTGTCTAAACACCTTAAGAGTGCAATAATGCTCTGATAGCTCGTGCACTTGGCAAAGGAAAAAAAAACAGTGGGGCGAATTCACAAAGAATGGATTGTGGCTGCTGATAGCACCATGAATTGTGCATCACTTGGGACCGCTATCTATGGCACTAACGATATTACAGCGCAAACTCAGTAAAGTTTTGCAGCTTAGTGCAATTTGCCCTATTTTGCCTCCGACTACAATTATTCATGTGGCAAAGTATACATTTTGCCTTTACGCCATTAACATAGTAGGCAGAACAATAACCGAGAGGTCCGCCGAGTTGCAGAGGCATTCCTCAAAACTTCTGACAAGGAATTTAAAGGTGACAGAGTTGGCAGCACAGTTAGGGGTGCGTTTCACCCTTTGTGGGTGCTTTTTCAGAATTACGTGGTGTTTTTTTTTGCCCAATCCTTTTGTGAATTTGCCCCAGATTGTTTATTTAAATTGTTTAAAAAAAAGAAGACTCCCCAATTTCAGATCACATTACTGCTGTAACATTGTCGATTTTTTAAGTTTTTGGTTTAGAAGGCTTTTTTATTGACAATAGTTCACGGTAGAAATGGCAAAGGCCAGTCCCAGTATATACACAAGTCCAGTTTCTCAGAAGGCCACCTCACTGTCTACACATTGTAGTCAATGATGGTTCTGTACAGGCGAGAAATGAATGGGAAATGTATTCGTGGAACTAAATGACACTATTTCCACTTTTTAATTCTTATTATAATTCTTATGTAATACCTGGACAGAAGTCCATCCACACTGACCAACGGCTTTATTTACAGTATATCATGTTGTCTTGTTATTTAACGTAAAAAAAAGTGCCAGCCCCGCGGCAGCCAACCACCACAAATAGACTCTAATTTCTGTGGTACTGTATAAAAATATAAAAGTTGCTCCTGCATTATATTTACATAGATAATATATACCAATGTAAGTTATTCCACAACTGCCAGAATCTTCTTTTAGGTATTCAGAAAGAAAATGGAAATCACTACAAATGTACTGTACTCATTTTATTCCTCATAGGCTGAGACTCACTTTGGTTGGAGAAATAAGAAAATGCTACATCTGGGTGGTTTGAAAAGACACCACAGTTCAGGGTTAACCCTTCCCTTGATTCTCTCTGTATTAAGGTTGGCGTGGACAGTTCCTTAATGATAAGTTATGGATCCCTCAGTATGAACTGAATGAATAGTAGCGAACTGTTTGTGAACCCCACTTTCTCCAGAGCCTTCATTTGTATAATATGCTATACTGTATAGGGTGACATGTTTTAACTAGTCTTTGTTTAGGAGTATCAGGATTCCTTTTTTTTTAAAGTTTGTCTCTTAACCTGCAACATGTTTTTACCTCGGTGTAGTAAGTGATCTTAATTGCATTCCACCATTTTCACGTCACGTGTGCTTGAGATGTTATTGTTTGCATGTGGATCTAAAAGCATTTTAATGTGTGTGTTTAAATGGAGCCAGCCGTGTTTTATTTGTTTGTGAAATAATCTCAATGTACATACAGGTAGCTGCTAAAATAGAAGAAAACACGATTACATAGTTGAATACAAAGTGAATGGAAACCAAACCATCAATCTCTATCAGGTGTTACCATGTGATCTGTATCTGATCACAGGGCTCTGCATTTACACTTATTAATAAGTGTTCTCAATATCTGTTCTGCCAGCATCATGATTGGATCTCATTATTCCAAAAGGTGGAATTGGAATTTAATAAAAAACACCTTACAATATGTCTCAGATTTAAAGCTGCTATAATCGATAATGTCTACAATAACAATGCATCAAATGACAATGTGAAAGGGGTTTGCTTGTTGTGATAAAACTACTGAGAATTATAATCAAATCTGCAGCTCCCTTCGGCTTTACGGAGCACTTGCACTATTTGCTCAGCCCTATATGGCAGACGGACACAGTTACTACCTGGTGATCAAAGTGAAGCATTCAGCATCTTAAGAGCTACATATTTCCCCCAGGAGTTGGTTGAGACCAAAAACAGAGCTATAAATGGAGTAAATACTGGACCTAAATTTGCCAGTAGGGTTAAAGGGTAACTACTTTTTTTTTTTTTTTTTTTTTCTTTCAACCTGGACCCTATTTTCCTATGTTTTTATGTCTAAGTAGTCTATATCCTTGACATTCCACTTCTGGGATTGCTCTGTTGCTGCTGGAAAATCTGCCGAATTTCACTTATTTCCGCCGGATATCCGTTACCTTGGGCTTCCTTTATGTTGGCATTAAACTCCGGTCAATTTAAGGAACTATGGTTAACCTTTTCTCAGATCCTTGCAGGGTAAATCCAGACAGCTAGCTAGACTACCTGTCCAATCTGAGTTTTCTGTTGCATGACTAAAACAAATTTTAAACATACACATTCCACTATAACCAGTTCCTTCCGAGCCTATTTTGCAGCAGCACTGCAGGTTTTCTCCGGTGCTTAGCACCGCCCAAGACGATTGTGATTGCTTTAAAGAAATGCCACTAAACTGAAACACTTTTTCCTCCCATCCCCGAATGCTGTGTGGAGTAGCTTTACCTTTACAAAAGTGCTTGTTTAGTGCTTGCCGCTGACAGGCTCAGATTAATATTCTAAGTGTCTGACAACATTATGGAAAGGATTTCTAAGGAGGTCGACCTTTCTGTTAAAGAGTAAGATCCTTTTTTTAAACCTAAAAACATCAGCGAAATGGCGTTCGCTAAACACCAGACTCCATGTAAATAAACAGTAATTTTAGCATCGTAAAATACACTTCATTAAAAGTCAACAGAAACAAAATAAAACTATGAATAGTGGTTTTGGGTCATCTTTCCACTTTTCCACCCATCACAACTGGTTGAAATAAACACAGTTTACCAATTTACATGTGAAAATATGTTGGCACGATACACACTAAAAGTATATATTTTTTTTTATATGGAGTCTGGTTGGTTTAGCGCTAGCGACTTCAGAGCGGTTTCTGGTTAAACAGAAAGGTCTCAGAGGTTTTAAAGCTTGACCACCTCAGAAATCCTTTCCATAATGTTGTCATACACTTAGAATATTAATCTGAGCCTATCAGTGGCAAAACAAGCACTTTTGTGAAGGTAAATACAAACCGGACGATGGACCTTTTAACTTAACATTGTAGCTTGTTGCCGACTGCGGCGATCTCGCTTAATACTAGACCAATGTCAAAGATTGTTGTTCCCATCAGTCACTTAGACACAAAAACATAGGAAAATAGGTTCCAGGTTGAAAAAAACAGTAGTTACCCTTTAAGCGATATGTTGAAAATACTCCAACTGGCCACAGTCAGCCTAGTCTGGCTCAACAGATGGACATTGCTGGTATAAAGCCCGACATCCATGGGAAATGCCCCAGAAGTCAGGCTTTCCCCCACCTCTCGCTATCTCCTCTATCAGGGCTTTGCGTCGCCCAGGTTGGTTGTGATTGGTTTAAAGAAATCATTTTTTTTCCCCCACTATCCCAGAATAGATAGGTGGAGTAGCCAGACCATAACTTCAGCGCTGTAGAGAGAGGTCTAGCAATGTGAGACGACCGACCCAACAACCGACGATGTCTGATAGAATTCCACAAGCTCGCTTAGCTTCTTTAGTAAATAAACAAACCTTAATCTCACAAAATGTCGAGAAAGAAAATATTCTCACCCCTATTTTCCTGATTAACGCCCTGTAGCCGACAATGTATACATTTTACACAAATTGGCTTCAAAAGCCCAACGCACTTCCTGGGGTCCTGGCTCCAAGGTGCAAGGTGAGGGTCACGTGACAAACTTGAGACAGATGAAGGCATCTTCAGGCTACTTTTCAGTCACCTAGCTAATGAGGCAAACATTGTTATGGGGGAGGGCTTGTCTGTACCTTTTTGGACAGGCATCTTGAGAAAGCTTCTTAAGAATATTCATATTCTTAAGCATTTGGCCAAATGTACAAATCAGTCATTTAGACCTCTGAAACAACTCAAGATGTGGTCTGGGTGATCCGACTGCTTTCCGCTTGCATTGCACTCTGCATGCATTTACACATGCAATAAACCCCCCACCACCCCGCTTATCCAGATACAGATAACCTGTTAATACTAGATGGAAATGGGTTCTTTGGGAACGACTGCTGGGACGTCCCTGTTTGGACTGCCACCAAAAAGTTGTGACGTTATCTGCCGAATCACCAGCAGCTTTTCCAAACAAAAGTCTACTCGTTTCTAAACCTAGTTTGATCCATCCTCACTTATGCAGCAACGTGTTGTTCAGCATTGATTTATCTGACCTCAGTGAACTTTGACCAACAAGCATCTGGCTGTATCCAGAATGACAAGGGGGTCGAAGAACAAGCAAACTGTCAGAACCAGTCTCACTTAAACCCTTTAAGTATTAGATTGTGACTGTGATGGACTTTTGGACCACTAAATGAGACCAAATACCAAGAGTTAAATCTGTGTTCTGTGACTGAGGTTCACATACCAATCCAAAGTTTCTTTCTGTGCATTGTTCCGACTCTTGTGCGCCAACAATCAGTTCAGACATTTCGTGTCTCCTGTGGTACACTAGTTGCAGGTTGTCCTGAGTACACACGGTCTTGGGTAATTTAATGACTGGCCTAACAGAATATATGTAAAATGATAAATGTCAGATGTTGATTTATTCCTCTGTTTACATTTTTCCATGAGTTTTAAATGTCCAGTCAGAACACATGAAACTGTTTATCTTGTACTGTTTTGCACCCAGTTAGTTTTCTATTTCACCAGCATTAAAATGATTAATAAGAACATCTTGTCCACCACTGCTCTTTTTCTTTAGCAGTATATAGACCCAATCACATTATTTATTCACAATAACTTCCAGGTAGAAACCTCCTGCTTCCTGTACGTACAATTTAACGGCGCTGAGCAAACGGGGATGAGGAACGACGGGGGATAATCTCATCTCCATCTAAAATGCGCGTTTGATGCTTTCACATGTCAACACTTTGACTAACGTTAGCTTGGAGAGCTAATTCACCTGTTGGGCCACAGACTGAAAATGACACAAAAAAAAAATACGTAACAGTCCGACAGGCGGTGAGATGTTGCTGTTCGTAACGCTAGATTTGGTTCATCAAAGACGCTGGCAAAGACGAATGTCATCAGTTCTGAGGCAACATTCTGCCAGAACCGTGCAACAGGGGGACACTCCCAAAACTTATGAAGAAATGAAGCGTGCATGAAGCATCACCAATAATTTTCATCAGGCACAGCCTACGAGGGGTCAAATAAGTTCTATGGACAAAATTATAGTGGATCTGCTGGTGGTTGGGATTTCTAGAAGCCAATTTGGTTTTGGCTGAATATTTCTAAAACCATTCAAGTTTTACTGCTCATCTTTTTATACAAGCAACATACCTGTCTCTGCTACAAATGTGCACTGGAAGTTTGTTTGTAGGACCTACCGTTCTTGAACAGTTCCACCAAGAGTGGCGATAGGTGAAATGTTACAACCTGCCCCATATGCGGGGTTAGTTGTAACAGATAGAGGGTTAGTTGTAACACTGTTCTCCACAGACAACACAGTCATCATTAGAGATAGATATATTTGCGGTCATCTGTTTTTTTTCCCCACTGCGGCTTCTTTTGGTATTGTTGGATGCTGTGTTTTTGTTTTTGATCTCCTCCACAGCAGCCTCTTTCCTGGGCGAGTTGGTGAGGATGGTACTTACTACCCGCTTTCTGGGCTTGGTCACAGCCTTTCGTGGACAGGCCTTTGCGAAAGGCCTGACATGAGAAGGGCTGAACGAAGTGAATGAATTGAGGGAGTGCAGATGAACCGGGCATTGTGGCAGAGGGGCCATGAGTGAGTGCAGAGGGGGCCTGGCATTGTGGCAGAGGGGCCATGAGTGAGTGCAGAGGGGCCATGAGTGAGTTCAAAAAAGCCATGAGTGAGTGCAGAGGGGCCTGGCATTGTGGCAGAGGGGCCATGAGTGAGTGAAGTAGAGGTTGGATTTGGCCTGTCAGTGACCTACACCGCAGAAAAGTCCAGTGCATCTGAACCCTGATGTGATGTTCTCTGGTGTTACTGCATGCGGCAACGCTTTAGCAACGATGCCAGGAAGATCATAGATGTTGGCGTTTCTCCCTGGGTTGGCCTTCATCCATTGATCCAAGTGGGTGTTGAAAGACTGAAAAGGGGACACAGTTTGTTTGTGCAGTGTGGAGGAAAGGTAAGCAGGACTATGCCCTGTTCTTTGCAATACGGATATATGGGAGGCGTGATTGTCCAATAACAGTAGCACTTTGGACTCAAGGGATGGTTTCACATGGTTCGCGAAGTGATGAAGGTACTCCGCAAACTCCTCCGTCTGCATCCACCCTGAGCCGTTTGCCACGCCAAGTGAAGCAGGTGGTCCCCCGTGCATGAAACCTCTTACCGGGAAAAACGGGGTGGGATTGAATTTCTCAAGGCATTTATGGCTACAGCAACAGTCCAGCTTACCGCTCTCCCCTGATGTCAATGCCCCTATCTGCCGCTGTCCTTTCGGGCCGATGATCCCCCTCCGGTGCTTGGACTGTAGTTACTCCTGTTTCATCTATATTCCAAACCTTGCTTCCTGAGAAAGATTGGCGCTCATATACAGTCTGTAAGTTCTGAAAGAAATGCCCCACTGTGTGAATGTTAAAACTGGTGGCGCTTGCTACACTGGTGGCCTGGGGTTTCCGGATTGAAAGAGACCTATTCCTTTTTAGGAAACCTAAACCAGTACCTACCTGCCATTTGGGACTTTTGCCACGACTCTGGGAACTTGAAGTTGAAGTGAACTGCACATTGGAATGCAAGTTTCCTGACCTGAGAAAAAAACCTAAAAAAAACAGTAAATAGATTAATTGCTTTTACATTTGTTTCACACAAACGGTCTTATGAATATTTATTTATTTATATAACTATTTATTTAAAACATTCAAACTAACTTTTTATAACTGGGAAATAATATGAACCCGAATTTAAGGTCAGAGCATTAGGCCTACCTCTCTTGGGCTCAGCCCGTAGCACATTCCTGATGCTTTAATTAAGTAGTCTCTCAACTTCTCCTCATCCTCTGTTGGAAAAACCTTCCTGTGGCTTGAATAACCCATGGTTGGCAATGGTGGGTTGCCACCATGCAGCCCCTGCATCCTTTTTTTTTTTGCTAACTAATCGTGGTAGGGTGACATGGCAGATGCCATAGGAACCCGCTGCACCCCTAACTGAACTTCCTCTCTTTCCTCCTCGCTGGCTGCCAGACAGAGCACCTCCCTAGAAACCCCCTTAGCTGTGCTTGTCCTGCGATTTTTCATTGTGCATTTCTTTTGTGGACAAAAGAAATGCAATACATAGTTGTTCATGCTGTACTTCAATACTTTCAAAATATTGGTTTTGAAACATTAATGCAAATAAAAGGCTCCTTTTGTAGTCTAATTATTGGTGCGGCTTAGTTCTAACACTGCGTCACAACTAGCCCCGATGCGTTGCGTTTACCTCAGGACTGGCTAGCATTTGCTAAGCGATGGTCACATCTTTTAAAATGGTAAGATGTGTTAGCCAAGAGGACGGTGATCGAGGCAATATAAGATTAGATACACTGACTTTCACACACTCTTTTAGAAATCAAAAAATACTTCTGACCAAAAACAAATACTAGCATGATGCCAAAACACAATTTCTTCTCTCTCTCGGAGACAGCGGAAGTCAACAGTATTCCAAGTTGGACATGCCCTGAAGCACATCTGGTTCTACCCTGTGCAACCATCTAAAAAACCCTTTTACATTTAACCCTGCGTTAATTTGTGCCCTCTCTCCCCTAGTGAGAGAGACTAAAACCGTTCAGATTAGGGATCATTTTCTACATCGTCTGTTGTTAACATCAGCAACAGGTCGCATGTAGAGCATTTTAACAGGCTACTCTGTCTTAATAAAAACAACTGGAGACTGTGTACAAGCTGATACATGGGTCTGATAACATTTTAATAATGTTTCTCTAACTTCCTGTTCAGACTGAAGGCTGCTGGAAACAGCTGGAAACTGTCCGACTTGACCGCGGCTTTTTGTCACCGCCCCCTGCTGCCGCCGCCTGCTCGTTAAACTTAAAGCGTAACTCTCGCCAAAATGCGACCTAGGGTCTTTTTGTGAATGTACCAGAGTCAAACTTTCATTTAAAAGCATAATTAGGACGGAAACGCCACTTTTAAGATTCACCGTATTTTCGTTTTTTAGTCAAATGGCCTTTTGAATGGGAGTGCTAGGGGCACTTCTTTGAGAGCATCAAAATTATATTTTTAAAACACTAAGAAGGCTCGACACAACATGAAACTTTGCTCGAAGTATCACCAGGGGCTCTACACATGAACTCGAGCATTGAGAACATTGTTTGTGTACACAGTTTACTAAAAAGAAAGGTTTTAAGCAACTCACGTTAGCAGTTGTTTTCGCTATCCGCCATTTTCTCAGTCAAAAAGAGTCGATCTCCGAATGCAAAAGAACGGACTCCTTAGGAGGAAATGTCATTCTTATATGAGGCTCCTTTTTCAACTACAAGGTCAATATTGTTTTTTACTAACGACAAAACAATAAATTATCTGTGCATTTATATGGAACTAAGCTTTAGGAACTTTCCATCTTTGCTCTCCTCCCTCGACTATTTTTGACTTGCGAGATGGACAGCGACCGGAAAAACAACAGCTACAGTGAGTTGTTCAAAACCTTTCTTTTTAGTAAACTCTGTACACATGTTCTCAATGCTGGAGGTTATGTGTAGAGCCCCTGGTGATACTTCAAGCAAAGTTTCATGTTGCGCCGAGCCTTCTCAGGGTTGTAAAAATAGCGATTTTGATGCTATCATAGAAGTGCCCCTAGCACTCCCATTCAAAAGGCCATTTGACCGAAAAACTGTAAAAATACGGTAAATCTTAAAAGTGGCGCTTCTGTCCTAATTATGCTTTAAACGAAAGTTTGACTCGGGTACATTCACAAAAAGACCCTAGGTTGCATTTTGGCGAGAGTTACACTTTAACAGGCGAGGCGCAGTTCTTGATCCTGTTTGAATGAATTACACTCAGATATTTGTCAATTTAAAAGATAATTTTAAAAGTGAATCAAGTCTCAGTTTATCCTAAAACTGTTGAAGTACGACACCGTCAAAATTAATATATAATTAAAAAGACTACTGACCCCAAAATCGCATAAGTGACGTCTAGCTGAAGCTACGATGTCTGGGACTTTCTTACTAGGATCATTTAACGTTAATGTAACTCACACGGACAGCGGACATCTTGCTCGTTCTTTCGCTTCTTGGCCGATAAAACATTGCTGGATAAAACACGTAAGATAACGTTACATGTGTTGTGGAACATAGCTAAGCTAGCTAGCGAGGAAACCGAGCATTAAGCAAGGTAACGTTTTATATATACTCAGCAAAAAAAACCCGTCCTGACGGGACCATGACGATGACTGGCTAATATGCCGATTTAAATTCCCTAAAGCTGTGCTCTTGGACCGATGTCCTGAATTGGGTCCAGTAGAGAGGGCAACGCACCGGAACCGTGCCATCCCGGTCCAAATAGAGGTCCTCGCCACTCTGGGGGCAACCAACTGTTTCCAGAGGGAAATGGCAGACAGCTAAGTGTTTTTTATATAAATATTATATATAATCTTCAACTTTATCGCTAAGGCTTGTTTGGATATAATATATAGTTGTGTTAAATCTTATCATATAGGTCTGGTATATCGAAGCTGTCCCAGAGTGCCAAAATGCCTGCCGTTTTGGACAGTATTATTAATATACCGGTAGGTAGTCTATAGAGCAGGTTTCCCTACACTGCAAGAACAGGCCGAAGTTATAATTCAATTTGCAGCAATTCCCGAGCGTCTGAGAATTTTTTAGCTTTTTCCCCGCCCGCCAGATGTCATGATTCAGTGTAACGAAAGAACAACTGCCAGGGTCATCAACATACTGATCAGCATTCATGAGGTGCTTTGCATTGACTATTTATGGTTAAAAATGGGCGTGTACAGGGCGGGATAAGATGCTGATTCACGTACGCACACTTGTGGGTAATCTGTGATTTATAAAGGGAACATTGCTTACAGATGTGCGTACGCACATCTACATCTACACACAGTTTTATAAATGAGACCCCAGGCCTGCACTGTAACAGAAACATTTCTCATAACTATTTTCAAGCCACCTGCAAACTTGGGAGAAAGAAACATCACACAGACTGGCTCAGTTTTTATACAAGTATTTCTTTTTTATTCTTACACCAGATGTAAGTGACTATCTGTTTTGTAAATTTATATATTTTAGGCTACCGTAATAGAAAAATTTTTTTTTTTGTGGTTGCATACAAAGACATTCTATGGTATTATATTTGGGTCTTAATCCTGAGTGCACAATGGGACTTTGAGCACAAATAGATTTTGTAGAGAATGTATTACCACACAGACTATTGTATCTGTTCTGTGCTTGTTTAAAAATGTAAGTGAACAAAATGCACATTTTCCCTGCATCAAATTCCTTGCTTACAGTTATGGTTGTGCATGTTTGTGGATAATATAAATATGACATTTATTAGGACGGAATGAGTGATCATTTCTCTACAAAACTGAATGTATATACTTTTTTTCTATGCTCAAGATGTCCCATTGCAGGCTCAGAATTGAAACACAAATACAACTCCATAACATTCCAGTTAAGATACAGACTGAGGTTGCAGGAGGGTCAAACTCAAAGCTAGCGAGTCAACAAAAGTGCTTAACACTGTTTGATCTTTTGATTCCTATACATACAGTACCACTGCTGAGAAAAAAATAGATGTTTAATCTTATATATATACTTCTGTTCTTGGACACGTGACTGCATATTTAGTTTTTCATACCATACAGACTAAACACACAGGAGCATTAAAAACACCTATTGAACACCTGCACCTCAAACATTTCACAATCTGGATCAATCCAGTACAACGGCAGCACAGATGTGTTACTGGGCTGTTTTATTGGGTTGCATTGTTACGTACAGTTGTTGCATTATTGTGACTGATCTCCTTTAGGCCTTCCCTTCTCCTTCAGATTTGTTTAATTTCTTTACATTTTTGAGGCCTTTATTTGTATAGGACAGCTGAAGACATGAAAGGGGAAAGAGAGGGGGATTGACATGCAGCAAAGGGTCAGAGTCAAACCCCGGGCTACTGCGTCGAGGAATGAGCCTCTATATATGGGCGCACGCTCTACCAGGTGAGCTTCCCTGGCGCCCCATTGTGCAAATGTCTGAACCGAGTCAGACTTAGGGCTGGGTATCGTTAAAAAATATTTTCAATACCGATACCAATTCCGTGACTTCGATACCGGTTCTTAAACAATACTTTTTTCAATACCAATATTATAAAATCTATTTTAACAAAAAGAAATTACAATATTACAGCACAAATCCTTTTTCATTTTTTTCATCTCCTACTACGTGAGCCCAGTCTCTTTGCGTAAAGTAGAGTTTTGTAATGTTAGACAGCCAATGAGCAGTATTAGTAGATCCTGGTAGAAGCATGCTGCATGCTTATTGGCTCACTCTCAAGACTTACAAGACAAGACTTACTCCTTAGATTTTGAAATTGGGTATCGAATGACGAGGCATTTTTATCAATACTCGACACTAAGGAGGCAATTCGGTTGGTGCCTAAAAAAGTATTGAATTCGGTACCCAGCCCTAGTCAGACTGAGCCATTTTACAGACTTGGAGACTGATTAGTAAGGCAGCTGTTGTAGCGAGGGGAGAGAAAACCGACCACCTGACTCACATTAGCTAAAATCAGTTTTTCATGATATGTCATGGGACTCATGTGGCCTGATTAGTTGCTTGCTATTTTCGTAGGGTGACGGATAGAGCGGATAAAACTGCTTGGTACACATTTATCTGGCCTTTTAAATGAAAAGCCTCTTATTTAGACAAAGTATTGGCAAATATAAACTTTTAAGGAAATATTCTAGGAAACTTATGTATTCACCACCTCATTCTAGACATAGTTAACAAAGAACAGCTTTCCAATGAGAGGCCGAAAGAGGTGGCGATTGTCATGTAGAAATTAAAAGAAAATTAGGCTATTTAAATTACAAATACACAACACAAAGAATATTTCATGCTCTCAAATTAGTTAATTCATGTGCACAAATTAGGTAGTGCGTGATTATTTTATATTGATGAACATCCGTTACATTCAAGCCATTGGCTAATTAAGACCACACAACTCTCTCTGTATTTCTCAGTATGGCTACGTTCAGAAGATAGTGTCATCCGGCAAATTTTGTGCGCAGAAGCTCGAGTGATGCGTTTTACGTCACCGCTAAGAAAGATCGTTCAGCGTTGGAGACTAAGGTGACATAAAAACTACCATTACCTCTTCTGAAGAGTCCATCAGGTTTTTTTAATCCTCCGTGTTCTCCTTGATTTGACGGGATTAATGCTACTCTGAAGCATCATGTGGACGCACAGACAGTTTTGTTGTCATTACTCATGGGGGCGACAGAAACTACGCACTATAGCTTTAACAGAACATAGTATTAAACATATAAGCAAGGGAGGTCAAACATTACATAGCCTTTAACAAAACTGCATTAAATCTAAGCAGATAAAATTTCCCATGACCTGACAATCTAATCTGCCAATAAAAAGACATGTAGCAGTGGGAAGTGAAGTTACAGTGTGTTGTGTGTACTCCAATCAGTTACTGACGAGCATCCAGAGTGCTAACTCTAGCACTGTGAATATATTCCTTTACATTAATGTCTTTTTGGTCACCACATTCGTTACATTAGCCCCTGTCCCCTCAACACTTTTTGTACTGTTGTGATGCTAGTACATTGGATGTTGTTTCAGTAATACTGGTCACATACACCACTGTGTAGTCTAATGCTGGCAGAATTAACAGGGGCGGTTCCATGCTGCCAGTCCGACATGCCGCCACTCCGACATGCTTCTATTCAGACATGCCGCTATTCCGATATGTATCCAGCTAATTTAAATGGCTCACGTTGCAAATGTTCCACCAAAAAAACTTCCTTCACGAGACTATTTTGCAGAACAACCGTCTCTGCCTACTCCACAATGCTGTGGAGACTAGTTTGCCTGTTGAACACCATTGTGTTATCTTTGATTTCCCTTAATATGAGTGTACAAATTTAGTAATTTGAGGACAACATTTAGTCATTTGGACGCGCAATTTATTAATTTGAGAGCGTGACTCATTTATTTGTGTGCATACATTCGTTTTAATTTTCCCCCATGACAGAGGCTGGGCTCTGTATTCAACAACTCTAGAAATCTAATTTCAATGTAAACAAAACAGCAGTACGCAGGATAACCCACAAACCTGAGACTTATTCACAGGAATTGGGACACACGGCGAGTTACCGGTATAAGTGGGTTATAGGTGAACTGACCATTTAATAAACTTCAATATCTAATCAGAAATGTGATATAAAAATACTAGAAATGTATTCAAGAAGTTGTTGAACCAATCAACTTGGAAATAAAGGAACAAATCCCGCACTCTGCTTGTGCTTTGGCATCACAGTTTATTTAGAAAATACTAATAAAATAATCCATCTGGACTATTTTATGTAAAGGAGCCGTGGGTCTGAAACGCTTTTTTTTTTTTTTAAATTGAGTGCAGTATTTGTTTCCAAGTTTTATGAGACTGGTAATAAAAGGCCAACATCTGTGTGCTGTTGTTTTTTCTCTTTTTTTTCTTTTCTTTTTCTTTGGCCTCTTCATTCATTCATCCGTAAGAGGCTCCAAACAGCTGTGTGGTGTGTGTGTGTGTCATTCGGCCCCCCCCTGCCTCCTCCGGATCACCGCGGTGATGGCTCCTTCAGGTAAAGCCTTGATCATGTTCCAGGCCTCGAAGCGAGTCATGTCCTGCAGGCTGACTCCCTGGACCTGCAGCAGCTCGTCTCCACGCTGCAGACCAATCTGCTCTGCTGCTCCGCCTGAAACACACACACACACACACACACACACAGGAAAGACTCATTTTAAAACATTTTACTGAGCAAAAGAAATTTCAGACAAAATCACTTTGTCACTGTTAAAGTATTTGACATAAAGGGTGACCAAATATGGAGATGCAAGGTTTGCGGCCGACAATGAAAAGTGAAGATTTTTTTGGGGGCCTTCTGTAAGTTATTTCGGGTTGCAAAGAGTTTGAATAGTAAAATATTTAATATTTGTCATATCTAAACATCATAATTTGGGGCCCGAGGTTGCACACCTAGCTACCCTACCTTTCACCGATACAATATATTCAATAATTAAAATAAATGTTTTAATTGTTCACCGGTGTTTCTGATCGTGAGTAGCCGCGACTTGGGTGTGTGACGCAACCCTACGTCACTACGTGATGGCAGGTGTGTTGCTCAGGACCAAAGGAAGCGCGTGTCGAGTGTGAAAGCTGTTTGGTTTGAGCGGGCCCTGCACTACTTACACAAAGAGCCAAATAAACCAGATAGAAGACTACGACCAAGCATTTATTTCAGTAGTTACAGCTTCCATTCCCCAGCCTCCATTTCCAGTTTGAAAATGATTACATCACAGGAATGAATCCCATCCTCTCCTGCTTTTTGAAAACCGAGATATCTGAATTGTCTCTCCTTTTAATGCCATTGATTCATTCACAGTACTCTGAGAAATGAACTTTCTTTCCCTGATGGTTCATTAGTGCTGGTTACTTTTATATTATTGGAAACTGTTTCATTGTAACTGTAAATCAAATGCTATAATGTCAGCATCATGAGGTACGTGACGGGTCCCTGGCCTGGCCCAGGCTGAAAAAAATCCCCTGCGATCACGTAGTGTAGGCATGGGGCCGAGTGGTAATGCCTAGGGTTGGGTAGCGAAACCTGGTGCACCGGTGCCTAAACGACCGGTATCTACCGGACTGAATAGCAACGTGGATTTTGGTACCTCATAAATGTCTGCGCTTCTCTCGGATGCTCCGAAACAAACATTAGAAGGATCTATGCATGTCACACTAGTTAACACTACACTTGACAGCAGGTAACGTTAGCCTCCCGTTAGCTAGTAGCTGGATTTAACACGGTTAAAAATGCAGATAACGGACGGTTAAACGGTGTGAAGTGTAACTGTATTTCACTGTAGAGGATTCCAACACTGGGACATTAAAAATCTGCGGCTGCCGTTGTCGGAAAAACAACACAGACGGTTGGAACCTGATATCGGTTCAGGCGCCGTTTAGGTACTTTTAAAAGTATCACTTCAGCACTGGTATCGGGAAAAATACTAACGATACCCATCCCTAGTAACGCCCCCAAGCGCTGTGTGGAAAACCAGTTGCAATGGTTTTATCTATCCACCAGGGGGAGCAGTGATTATCGACGCTGAAGCCGTTTACAGGTCTGGAATCAGCTGTTCTTATCCGATATGATGTGTAGCCTACTGTGTGGAGGAGTGTGCCCTTCTACACAGGGGCATACGTTCATTCGTACGGATTCCATTTCATAGTACGCACAAGAACCCCGTACCTGTAAAGATCCTGTTGATGACCAAAGGTCTGTCTCCATGGATGGAGCCTTTTCCTCCCTCCAGAGTGAAGCCAACTCCTCCAGCTGTTTTCTCCAGCTCCACACTCACCGGAGCTCCCTGCTCCTCCTCTGCAACACAACAACACAATAACCAAACAGGTTACACAGACAATGTAGCACGCCATACCTTCATTGTACAGCTGAAACTTTCAATCAATAGGTGTACAGTAATTTATCTCATACTGTAGTATAGCTGCAACTAACGGTTATTTTCCCAGTCGATTAATCTGTCCATTATTTTCTGGAATGAATGGATTAGTTGTTTGGTCTCCAAAATGTCAGAAAATGGTGAAAAATGTGGATCAGTGTTTCCCAAAGCCCAAGATGACGTCCTCAAATGTCTTGTTCTGCCCACAACTCAAAGATATTGAGTTTACTGTCACAGAGGAGAGAAGAAACTAGAAAGTATTCACATTTAACAAGCTGGAGCCGCTTTTATGCTTTTATGGAATTTTCCCATACAAAAAAACATCTTTCACTCCAAATGGAGCTTCTCTCCCACAGACAGCACTTTTTCTGAACTGTTTGAAACGCCTCACCCACATTCCTGTTTGAAATTCCTCAATTAATGATGTCACTGATTGAGAAAGCCAGCCCAGTTTTTCATATGTGCTGCCCAATAGATGCTGCTTGAGCCAGTGGCAACATAGTGGGCCAGCTGACCAATCAGAGCAGACTGGGCTTTTCAGGAAGGGCTCAGACAGAGTAGCCCCTTTTCAAAGTCAAGGAAGGATCCTTCAACGGCTGAATTTCGAGGATGCTAAGTCATCAAAGTCCGTCGAAGGACTGTTCCGTTGTCGAGGATCCTCCAAATGGAAAGGATGCATGTGTATATACTCCACGCTCCCAAAGCACCCACAATCCTATGCGCGCAGCTTTGCCGGCTCGTTAAAAAATGGACGTAAGCGGACTCGAATAAATTTGAAATGTAAGCATCTTTAGTGTTGGCTGTACATTTGTTATCAACATAAATGCGTTGGGTCCGTGTACTTGGCGGCCAACGGATTTTCGTTTTGAAAGGAAAAAAACAAAAAACGGCCAGTTTCCCAATTACCATTAGTAAATAGGAAAACAAAAAATGGAAAAACAACCCATTATTCGTTTTTTGTTTTGATATTAAAAAACGGAAAACGAAAAACTATCTTGTTATCCAATTGTCTTTGATGTGTTTGTAGATGGAACTCGGAAATTAAAATGTGTGTATAAATCTTATTCCTCATTCATTTTTTTCGTGACCCGGAAGCGATCGTAAGTAGTAAGCGGCTGCATACCCGGAAATCATTTGGACATCAATGAGACCATGGACGTAAAAATGTTTTTAGACGAATATGCTAGTTTTATATTAGAAAACCGAAAGAATGGGATGTCTTGTGGGGATATAGCAGCTGCGTTGGGTTCACAGTTTGGAACGATACGGGGGTTTTCTGAGAGGAGTGTGCGGAGGTGGTGTGCTCAGCAGGGACTTGTTGACTTGACAAGTTGACTTTTATTATGAAGTGGTCGCAGGAGATTAGCGCTGACCGCTCTCATTCATCAAAAATGAGTCTACACAACAAGACAACCATCATAGTCTAATAATAATAATAATAATAATGAAGCAAAAACATTTTCAAAACTTCTCATTTTCACATAAAACATCTCTAACGTTTTGCGCCATTGCTTTGGCAAAGTATCTGTCAAACAAACTAAAATCGAAAACCATGATATGGCTTTCCCTTATCAAATCGCAAAAGACTCCGATTTAATACAACAATATCTGTCAAACAAACAGTGCTATAATAAGTATAAATAAGATATAAAATCTATATAAATGTGATGTTTGGAGGTTAAAAAAGTAACTAAGTAACTTACTCAGTACATTTTAAATTAGCTACTTTTACTAGTAATTTTACTTGTACTTGAGTAAACAACAAAGTAACAGTACTTTTACTTAAGTAGAACATTTTTTTACTCTTTTCACTTCTGCTGATTTATTTAAATCTAAAAATTGCATAGACCTAGCCCTAGTCTGAATCATGCAGGTGATTCATGAAACCCATGTTTGTGTTGCATGAATCACCTGCAGGGTGGGGCTCTTCGCTCCTGCAGCCTTCCTCTCTTCCTTCCTCGGCCCTCTTGCAGACGACCACCACGGCCAGCTTGAGACTGCGGGCCTGGCGCAGGGCGGCGGTGGCGTCGGTGTGTGTCAAGCCGCGCAGTGTTTGTCCGTTTATAGACAACACCTCATCTCCTTTCTGGATGGTGCCCTCCTGAGCTGCCAGGCCACTGGGAAACACTCTGTGCACCTGGGCGGAAGACAGACAGACACGCACACACACACACACACACACACACACACACACACACACACACACACACACACATTCAGAGAGTGTGTGCGCCATTGGCTGACAATAGGGCTAAATTAAAATAATCGTTTATCCAATTAAAATCAAACTTTAGAAAAAGAAAATTCTCTGCGCTTCTGCAAACCACAACAATCCGGTGCAACCAGGGCAGGACAGGTCTCTGATGAAGATGTAACCTACATCGAAACGTTAGTCACTGTTATGCACCTTATTAAATAAAAAAACTAAGAAGACATACACTACTGGTCAAAAACACCCCCATTTTTATATAATAAAATAAATAGAAAATAATAGAACAAATGAACAATTTAAGTTAAAAAAGAAATCATGGAATCAATTTATAAACCAAAATGTACTCTAAATGTTTGACTCATCAAAGTAGCCCCCTTTGGCAGATATAACAGCTGAACACACTCGTGGCATTCTTTCTACAATGGACATCAAATATTCTTCAGAAAGTTCTTCCCAACTCTGTTGCAGAAGTTCCCATAAATTTGTGGCACTTGTAGGTTGCTTTGCTTTCACTTTTCTGTCCAGTTCATCCCAAACCAGCTCAAAGGGGTATAAGTCTGGTGACTGTGCTGGCCACTCCATGTTTTACAAAAGTGGCAGTTGGTCAAGGCCACACCCCCATGTGGCTTACCATCTTGTTCTTTTTTCCTAAGGTAGTTCTGGCATAGCTTGGACTTATGTTTTGGGTCATTATCTTGCTGTAGGATGAACCCCTGACCAACTAGGCACATACCAGAGGGTACTGCATGGCGCTGCAAAATGCTGTGGTAGCCGTTTTGGTTCAGGGTGCCTTTCACTCTGTACAAATCACCGACCCTGGATCCAGCAAAACAGCCCCAGACCATCACGCTTCCTCCTCCATGTTTGACAGTTGATGTCACACACTGAGGAACCATCCTTTCGCCTACTCGACGGCGTACAAAAATCCTGCGTGATGAACCAAAGATTTCATCAATTTCCAGTCTTCAGTAGTCCATTGACGATGTTTCTTGGCCCAGGAAAGCCTCTTTTTCTTATTCTGACGTCTTAGCAATGGCTTTCTTGCTGCAACTCGACCTATCAAACCTGCAGCTCGAAGTCTTCTCTTTACAGTTGAAACTGAGACTTGCTTATTACGACCACTGTTAAGCTGTGCTTGAAGCTGTTGTCCTGTGAGCCGCCTATCACGCAAGCTGTTGACTCTCAGAAACTCTCAGAAACTCTCAAAACTCGGTTGTGGCTTTGCGTCTGCCAGACCTCTTCCTGTCAGAGTTTCCCCCAGTTTCTAAGTGCCTTTTGATGGTGAAGAATACTGTACTCACTGACACCTTGACTTTCTTCGCAATTTCTCTGTAGGAAAGACCAACATTCTTAAGTGTTATGATGGTCTGTCTCTCTTCCATTGTTAATTGCCTTTTTCCTGCCATTTTTATAGCAACACACTACTTTCTGCAGTACAATACTGTTCAAATAATGCTCACGAGGGTACGGTACCACAGTGTGTTCCAACAATACTTTTATACAACCAGAGGGGGTTGTAAGTAATCCAGTTGGAACACCTGTAGGAATTGGTAGCACCAACTTTCAAAGCTTGATCAACCTCCATTGCTGCAGAACAGCTTTACATTGTTAACCCATTTCTTGTTCCCTGAAAAAGGCCTTTTTGTAAAATACTGAAATGTACATTATTTTTCAGTTTTGGGTAACCTTACTTTTTTTTTTTTTAACCTCAGACAGTTCTCCACTTACCTTTGTACCATTTCAAGCTATTCATTGGACTTGAACTGAAAAATTGGGATGTTCTAAAACTTTTGACCAGTGGTGTATGTGCTGCACTGGCGATCTTTTTTTCTCTACAAAATCAATCTTTGTTTGAGTATATTGATTAATACAATCCCAAAATCTTAATATGTGCCTTTTCCTTGGATCTGTAAAAACAGGTAAAGGGGGGCATTTGATCAGAATACAGCATAGAAAATCTCCCTTGTTTTCTTGTTTGTCTGCCTCAGTTTAAAAAAAAATTCCAGAATAGGCAGCAAAGTGACAATACTCTAAAAAAGGGATCTTCTTTATTGCATGGTTTGTGCTCCCTCCCAGCATTAATCAGAAATGCTGTAATATGCTTCAGTAGGCCTTTCTCATCTGCCATTTTTAGAGAGAGAGTAACTCTAAGTGTACACAATTAAAAGTAATTCCGGTAATACCATACACAACTACGTCCTCACTGTCATATCACATGTATAGGACAGCTACAGATATAGAAATATAACCGTGCTATTCAACCCTGTCTTCTGCATTTGGCTACAAGTTTTCCTCCACGTCGCACCTTATGTTCTCTCTTGCAACACACTGGGACAGAATTTCTTTTTCCTTTGCAATCTTCTGCAGACATGTTCAAACATCCAACACTGTTTCAAAGAGAAACATCTGATCATGTGGCTGATGATCATACATTTACACGCAAACCCTGCTGTTCTCTTACAGAGATCGACGCACACACCAACGCACGGTATAAACATCAGGCCATTATGTAGGCTACGGCGAAAGCTCTGCGTGGAGCCTCCGCAGAACCATAAATCACGCTTTACCCTTGTTCTCCTGTGCTCACTGTGAGTGTGTAGAGCGCTGCTTACTGTCGGAGCTTTGCTCTCCAGGTCCGAGCCTCCCGCGATGCTGAATCCTAGCCCAGCTCCCTCCTCTTTATGCAGACTCACAACATGGATGTCCACCAGTTGCTGTGGACAAAGAGGCAGAGTTACTACTTCAGTTTGTTTCTTCTTTATGTGATTAGCTAAGATTAACTGGCTCATTACCAGCAGGCATTGTTCACATCACCAAGGCCATACTGCGTTCACTACACTACATCTAAATCTAAAAGGTAAAGGTGATGGTCATGAGTTTATTATGTGAAATCCTGTTAGGGTTGTTATACATGGAACACAATGCAGATCCATGATGGCTCCCAGGTGGCTGAGTATGTCGATGAATTACGTTTGCCAGGTAATTTTTAATTAGCATAGGGAAACCCGTATAAGGGCAGCAGATCTACGCACTGACAACTTGACAGGTAATTGTGGTTATTGTGAGCAATTCAAATTGAATTTAGTTTAAAAACAAAAGAAAAATGTTATTTATTTATCATTCATCAAAATTGTTTATTCATTTAATAATTTTAAATGTTGCAGTGCAAAAAGCAATACAAATTTAATTCAGTTCAAAAAACACAAAAGAAAAACATTATTTATCATTCATCACAATTATTTAATTTAATCATTTTAAATGTTTACACTTATTAAAGATGAATAGGTCTTGCCTAAATGACAACACAATTTGACCAATATGCCAAAACACACACATGCACACACATCCAAACACACACGCACATACTCAGGCACCCACGCACGCATCTATCATTAAGTCACATTGGCCTCTTTGGTTTTCAGTAATCTGAGACAGTAGCAGTATGGCCTGTACAGTATACATATTTACAGTAACTACATTAGCATTTCATTATATAAAGATATGGTTCAGCAGGGTTCACAGTGTGCTGCATCAAACCAATGTGCTGACTGTAATCCATCCATCATCTGACCATGAACTGATGAAAACATTTCAACATTTCAACCCATAATATGTTCCTCTGAAACTAGGAATCTTTGCTGTAATAGTTAAAGGAATAGTTCAATATTTTAATAAATAAATATATTGCTTATTCAAGGTTCTTGGCTGGAGGGTGGGGGTGTGGCCTTGACCAACTGCCACTTTGCTTGTTTTCAAGCCATGATGTCTCTCTCTTTCCCATGGGTGGGCCAAATTCTCTGGGCGGGCAAAGCAGAGAAAGGGGAGGTAACCCTGCTCCTTATGACCTCATAAGGAGGAGATTCCAGATCGGCCCATCTGAGCTTTCATTTTCTCAAAGGCAGAGCAGTATACCCAGGGCTCGGTTTACACCTAATCTAGCCACTGGGGTACCATAGGCAGGCTAGGGGAACTCATATTAATGTAAAAAAAACTCATAAAGTGACATTTTCATGCCATGGGACCTTTAATCTTAGAAATTTTAATTTCTTTCTCGGAATATAACCACTCTCTCCCGGGTCTTGTGACATTATTTTTTCTCCTACAACGGCCTTAGAACGCTGTCGTAGCAGAAGCAACTTACGTTTGCCAACATCAAGCTGTGAAGAAACTCTGTGGCAGATAAAGTTTCTGATCTTTCTGGAGTGGTTTGCTGGTCTGTCCCACTTGAGATCAAATTAGGGGTATGTGGCCCATGAACTAAAATGAGTCTAGCTTCTACTTCCTGTTGCCACTAGGAGGCGCTATGACTTTAAGTAAATATCGGCCTTTATTTGTCCTCAGAGTTGGACTCTTATAAATCCTGAAAAGTTTCGAGCCAGTTGGACAATGTACACTCAAGTTACAGCCACTTCCTGTTTTGATGGCAAAACGCACAAAATGGCCGCCCCGCCACGGCCACGCCCTATGATGAAAAGTTTTTATTTTAACAACTTTTCATCTTTAACGTCTTAAGATGGCACAGACCAAATTTGAAGTTGATCGGATGAAATCTCTAGGAGGAGTTCGTTAAAGTACGACATGTGGAAATGGCCAAAATCGCACTAATTTCGAACTTTGAAATCAAAATGGCGGACTTCCTGTTGGGTTTAGGGTATGGCTCCAATGACAGTTCTTGTACATTTTGACATGTTACAAACGTATACCAAGTTTCGTGAGTCTACGTTAAACGCACTGCAGGGGCTACATTTTTTAAACTTTGTAGGGGCTGCTAGCAAGCCATTTTTGCGCGCCTATTCCCGAAACCCTTAAAATACGTAAATTTCCACCAGACTTGATGCGACCACCAATTTTGGTGAGTTTTTGAATATGTTAAGCCCCTCAAAAAGCCAATTAATTTGGTGTAATAATAATAATTCCTTCAGTTTCAATAGGGCCTTCAACGCTGACGGCGCTCGGGCCCTAATAATAGCAAATATAAATTGGCCCATTTGTGAAAAAAAAACATTTAATTTACACATTGAAGATAAGCTTACTATAGGTAAGGTAGCCACTATTATCCTAGAAATCTAAACGCACCCTAGCAGAGTCTAGCAACTCTCCGGCTTGCGAGCTGGAAAAACCAAATTCTTGTCAGTCCAATTACATTGTGTATAGAGTCGGTGGGCGGGCTTAACATAAGGATGGCAGAGTTGCGACGGTTCCGCGTGAATTCCCTGCTGCCGCTGCTGGCGAACAGCGGTCTTTCGAATCGGCTTTGGCCGCGACTCTGGAAGACTTGGAGTTAAGCACTGAAGTCATTCTTAAAAAAGGAAGATGTGTTCGAAGTTTTGCCGACCGGATACGGCAAAAGTTTAATCTATCAACTAGCGTTGCTCTGGTTGGCTATGAGTGCAGAGGGAATTTGAAAGACAACCGTTTATCCGGCCCCTTGGATTGAGCCCTGCCGATGTTGAGTTCCCAGACCCATCATCTTGATGTGGGTCTGGCTTGTCAGGCTAAGCCACTATGGTAGCTATAGAGTTAAACTTAAGGAGTCACTGTGCCCTCCACATGTATGTTAAACATTAAAACATGATGTATAAATAATATATTAATATCCATTTACTTTCTTCAATCTGGCCTAGTTTAACATGCAACTCAATTTTATACAATGTATGTACAATAGTAGGGGGTCCCTGCTCCGTCTCTCTTTCAGCTAAAGGGGTACTTGGCCTAAAAATGTTGAACACCCCTAATGTAAGGGATTTGTAGTCTGTTTGCAGTACATCACAATGTAAGAAATAGTTAATTAATAGTTTTTACAGTTTTATAACCTGTCTAGAGCTCTAGACTAGAGCTCTAGTGTTCTTGGACCCTAATATGAATTTTCAGTGATGTAGCTAACTATGTGGCACATAAAAAGTGTAAAGTGGTAATGTTTTCTTGGACCCTGATGTGAATTTTAGGTGATGTAGCTAACTATGTGACCCATAATAAGAAGGATAAAATAGTCATAAACCTTGATGTGAAGTTAAGTATTGGGTATTGCAATTTCATACGTGTAAAAACAATAGCTTCATTCAGCTTCTGTGTGTTAAACAGTCCTTCCAGAAAAAGTTTTCTTGTGATTGTTGCGGGCAAAAATCCTTGATTATGCGGCATGTTTCTTAAAAAATTATACAATTTTATGCGATGAAATTGCGGGAACTTGCAAAAAATGCGGGAACTTTTTGATGAAAAAGAGAAGAAAAAGTGATTCCCCCAACACCCTGCTTTTTTTAAACTTAATTTCCAAAAATAGTTTACAGATATTCAGTCATTGCAATAAGTAAACAAATAAGATACAAAAATATATACAAATAATATAATATTAAAGTAAAAATAAAAGTAATAGGCTAAACAGAGGGAAATAAAAGATACAAAAGAGACAGACTTTCAAAAATCGTAAAAAATATAGACAGCAGGAGCACTTAAACAAAGAAATTTGAGTAGACATCAGATATTAAGATAGCTTTCTTATTGGATACCAACTTAAGAGACTCAAAGTACATATCAAATTCAACCTCCAACACTTTTTGATGATATTCACGTCACGTAATTACGTCACTCCATAACATTCCCATGGCAACAGGGGAAAATGGCTGCTCTTGTGTGAAGTAAACGCAACATTTTTTGAACTTTCTGCTAAGATATATGTGACTTTTTTGCAACGAAAATGCGGGGATTATGAAATCATGCAAGCACCGGTAATTTATGCGGCAAAAGTGCGGCATATTTGAAAAAATGCGGCCCCCGCATGAATATGCGGACTTTGGCTGATTATGCATTGAATTATGCGATCGCATAATTGCGTTTTTTTGGAGGGAATGGTTATATAGATACATGTAAGTGATGTGATGCCAGTAGCTCTTGGCCACTTTCGTTTTTTAAAGTAGCCCTCAGATAAAGAAAGGTTGAAGACCCCTGGTCTAGACAATCACTGAAACTGGGTTATACCAAGTGAAAGTCTACCTTCAGCGTCTCTTCATCCAGATCTTGGACTTCCTGGATCATCCTCTGTATTTCCTGTGAGGGGATGGTTGAGATGAGCGAGTGAGCACAAGCAGAAGTGGGTGCTGCCTGGTCTTGAGACCCCCCCTCCCCTCGCTCAATGGTACACTCCCTCAGCGTGGCCAGGCTGTGTGTAAAAAGACAAAAATACATATGAGATGAGGATGTAATGTCATTTACACACCTCTGAGCATTGTGTATGCCAGCAGCGTAGAACTCGGCTGTATTTAACATCTGCTCTCACTCATTAAAAACTTGCCACAGCTTCTCTGCTAAAACAGGAAGTGAATTTCTTTTCCGACCTAAACCACTTCCTCATGAATCTAAAACAGACACAGCATGCTTTCTAAAGGGTGAGCCCCTGTTAACATAATAAAGTCATGTTTAGTTACGTTTGGTTTATTATAGGGTCCCCATTAGCTGTGCCCTGTAGAACAGCTACTCTACCCCGGGGTCTGCATTTAAAAACATACATTACACATTATAGTTGACATAAAAAGAAAAACAAAAAATTCCCAATTAAAGGGGCAAGGGCCGAGGCATGTCTTGGAGGGTGATAGAAAAGGTGCAATTTTGTATTTTTGTGTATTTACTGTATGTGTTTCATGGTTTTGCTGGCGGAGCCATTGTTCTGTACATGTGATACTGTCATATCATTTGCTTGATGTTGAGAAAGAAACATCAAGCAGATGTTGTGAAAGACAGATGTTGAGAAAGAAACTTTGTTGTGGGTTGGGTCAGGGGAGGGGGCATGTTAAACTAAAGTTGTAAGAGCAAAAAATCAATAAAGAAATTGTAAAAAAAAAAACCAAAAAACGACAAAACCAGCGAAAGGAGTGTCAAAAACATCAACAAATCGACAAAACTTTTGAAAAATGTGACCCCAAAAAAATGACAAAAATGTCAAAAACAACAACAATAGCCTCCAAAAAAAGTACAAAAAACTGAAAAAAAGCTTAAAAGAATGACAAAAACGTTGCTTTTTTAACATTGATCTCTGTGTTAATTTATTAACATTGAGACCCAAACCTCTTACCTGACAGAGAAGCCTCTGTCGCTGCTGTCCAGGCCGGGGTCGGCGAAATCCTCTGCAATGGGGTCCTGCAGGTCTGGGGTGCGAGGGTTACCATGGCAGGGGTATGGGGGTAGGGAGCGCATCAACGCTTGGGAAACCTGGAACAAAAAACATATTAAAATAGAATAGACCTGCAACTAACCATTATTTTCATTATTGATTAATGTGTTGATTATTTTCTGGATGAATTGATTGGTTGTCTGGTCTCTAAAAAGTCAGAAAATGTGGATCAGTGTTTCCCAAAGCCCAAGATGGCGTACTCAAAATGTCTTGTGTTGTCCACAACTCAAAGATTTGTCACAGAGGAGAGAAGAAACTAGAACATATTCACATTTAACAAGCTGACATCACAGAATTCTGACATTTTTGTCTATTAAAATGACTCAACCCAATTAATCGAATATCAAAATAGTTAGCGATAAATTTCATAGTTGACAACTAATCAATTTGTCTTTGCTGCTAAAATAGATTAAGATACAATTAAAATCTGGTTATTCTTGTGACAGATTAGAAATACAAATATAACAAATTAAGAACACATTAGCATTTCTAATCTCAGTGTTTTGAAAATAAAGAGAGAAACTAATAATCATATAGATGTACAAATACCAGCAAAACATACTGAGAGAAAGAATAAAAATTGAAATATAAATGTATCAAGGGAACTGTGTTGAATGAATTGCAAAGAATTTGGTAAAACAAAAAAAATTGAAGTCATTCATGCCATGTGATAAATGGGTGTTGACAATTCAAGCTATATGGGAGAAAGCATTAAGGCACATGGAGCGTGAGTTGTGAAAACTATTCACCTTATTAAAGGATGATTCTGGATTCTGGTTTATTATAGCTTTACCTCTTATTTTTGTAGTTTGAGTTATCATTTCCATCAACAATGTTAACATTGTACTCACCATGTTAATTAAAATAAAAGTAACTGTCCGCTGCAAACATCTATCACAGTTAACAGAGCAACTTCCTGCTTCCACTACGAACTGTACCTAAATGCCTCGAAACCCTGCTATACCCTACTTGGCCGTGCTAGGCCCTGTTACGCCTTGCTAATCCCTGTTACGCCTTGCTACGCCCCGCAATGTTACTGTACAACTACTATTTTGAGTCATAGTTCTATTATCTTTATTGTAAATGCCACTACGCATCATGCTAACTGCTATAATTATTATGAAATCATATTTCTGTATCTGTGTCTCTATGTCCAAACAGGCAGAGGCAGATGGCCGCCCACCAAGAGCCAGGGTCTCTCTGAGGTTTCTGTCTGTCTCAAAGAAAGTTTTTTCTGTAAAGTGTCCTGAGATAACTTCTGTTATGATATGACACTAGAAATAAAGTTGAATTGAATTGAATTAAATGCCCAATACACTGTGTGATAAAAGGGATTTTGCAGGTTCATTTGTGAGATGGGGCTATTCAAATTCAGATCAAAATCTGTAGGGCTGGATCCGAATATTCGAATATTTGCGCTATGTCGTCCATCTCAGCCATGAACGGAGAAATGCTGAGTTACAGCGAGCAGTCTGATGTTTGTGAAGGTCTGTATGATTATACTGTAGCAGCCTGGTGTCGTCTTCATGCTTTAATAAAGGTAAAGATAGTACAGCTGTTCATAATGCTAATGCTCTAGTGAGGAGATGGCTGGCTGAACATTCATTCACACACTGCGTCGGTCGTCACTTGTCAGACAGTCTGCCAAAAATGCTGGTCTTTCCGTTTGTTTTTAATGCCCGCAGCAAAAAAAGTTTGCCGAGTTCACACAGTTTGCAAAGTCACACAGTGTATGAGGAATTTCCCTTTAAATAATGCTCACATGACAAATAAAGTACACAAAAGAATTGAAACTTTGAAGACTGGGGGCTGGATCGTTGATGTGAATAATAATATGCAATAGGCAATTAGGACAGCGCTGCAATTAATACCTGAGATTGCCTAAAAACACACTCAAACTGTCTGAGAAACGCTGAAGGAGGGCTTGTTGTCCGAAACGTCCGTGTGGCAATACAAATTATTAATTGGAGTGCTGTCCTTATTGCATTACAAATAAAGTACACTGCCATAGTTCCTCATGGGACAGATTACCTGGTTACTGAAGGCGAGGATTCTCTCTAAACTTTCTCCCTCCAGGCCTCTCGGGGCGTTACTGTCTGTGGCTGGAGTCGGCAGCTTTCCTTGGCTCTGCGCTCCATATTCCTCTGTCCCCTCTGGAGGACTTTCCCCTTCAGCTTCACTGGAACTTACAGATGTCACAGGGGGCAAGACTTCACACTCTGTGGACCTGGTAAGATGCTCTCTCTCTAGCTCACACTCCTGTTTAGATGGAAAGACATTCCTGTCATCATGGACTGGAGCTGAATCAGAATCATGTATCCCTGAGTCCAGTTCCTTGCTGATGGTTTCAGAAAGTGGGAGATCTGTGGGGGATTGGATAGACGGAGGTTCATCTTCAGTTTCCTTGGCTGTTGTTTGACTAGAAGCTTCAGAAGCGGAGGAGGTGATAGCAGAGACATGCGTGCTGTCTGTCTCCCTAACAGATGCCTGGATCTCTTCTGGGATTTTATGTTCACCCTTCCCACAATCTCCAAGTGAGAAAGGGGGACTCCCGGACTCCTTCTCCACAGGGAGAGAGGCGGACGGGGCCACAGGCCTCCTGTTCCCCCCCTTCTCTGGACCCTCTGGACTGGAAAAAGTCTCAAACGAGTGGATCTTCTGCTTGATGGACAGGTTGGCTGCAGATGAGGCCGATCTGACTCCGGAGCTTCTACTGAAGACCACAGCAGGCCTCTGCTCGGCCGCTTTAGCTTGCTTCTTCTGGCCCTGCTCGTCACGAAGTTTCCTCAGACTCTGGCGGAACCAGACAGGCTTGGGTGCCACCGGTGGCGCCATCTTTGCTCCCGGAGGAGTTTCAAATGTGTTTTCGGGAGTGGTGTCGGATGGAGGATCTGTAGTCCCGTTTGTGCCGTTGAGCTCGGGCATGTTGTCTTGGTCAGCCATGGAGGCGGGCTTGATGTGGACGTTAGTCGGCTGTGTTCTGTCTGCCGCGTCGGGGCGGGGGTGGCGGTGGATCTCGGGCAGCTCTTCAGGCGAGCTGTCTGACAGGCGAACCCAGGGATCCTCCTGAAGCTGTTCTCGGGTTTGTTGGTCAACGCGAGCCTGTCTCCTCAGGGCTCCTCTCTTCGGCTGGGAGCAGAGCACAGTGGATTGATCACCTGTCAACACAACACACAGGGAAGCAGAACAGTCTGAGAGAGGGCCCTGTGTTTCAAACCATGGATGTGTAATAAGACCTGGATACAGCGTTCGAGGCGGAGCCCCGTTCATTTCTGTGAGAGTTGCTCAGTGGCGCATGAAACCATCATGGGGCCAAAAATTCCTACTTTGTGGCCAATGGAGCAGGTGCACTCCGACTGAGCCGGCTACTTCCTGTTTAGTGCTCCTCTAACTTGAATGGGGATTATATTATTTAATCGTGCAGCTCTTCTAGACTTCTAGACCAAATGTTATCGGACCGAATGGATGAAATTATGATAGTTATTATGGATCTAACTGCAGTTTGGGGCAAGACCCGCCCTTCAATAGCATTTGTGCGCTACGATTGGCAGGTCTCCATGCTTGCACAAGGTAAGAGAACCTGATTTGATCAGGTCCTATCCCCTGACTAATCGGCTATCCTTACCTTAAAGGTCCCATGGCATGAAAATTTCACTTTATGAGGTTTTTTAACATTAATATGAGTTCCCCCAGCCTGTCTATGGTCCCCCAGTGGCTAGAAATGATGATAGGTGTAAACCGAGCCCTGGGTATCCTGCTCTGCCTTTGAGAAAATGAAAGCTCAGATGAGCCGTTTTGGAATCTGCTTGTTATGAGGTCATAACAAGCAAGGTTACCTCCCCTTTCTCTGCTTTGCCCCCCCAGAGAATTTGGCCAACCCATGAGAGAGAGACATCATGGCTTTCAAATGAGCAAAGTGGCAGTTGGTCAAGGCCACACCCCCACCATCCACCTTGCCACTCCCACTCTCCTCCTCAATAGCTTCAGACACAGAAATGGCACATACTAAGGAAAGCTCATTGTAGGACTGGCTCTAGTGGCTGTAGTTCTGCACCAAAGCTGAATTTTGGGAAAGAGACTTCAGATACAGTATTAGGGGACCACTAAGGTCTATATAAAAGCATCCAAAGAGCACCATGTCATGGGACCTTTAACTACTCGAGGTCAGTGCCTAACCCCAACCAATCGGGCTGCTTCGTAGGACGGGGTCTTGCCTAGAACTGCAGTTGGATACATAATAACGCTGAAACAAGCCATTTCACATTCACAAATATAGCCACTGATTTACAGACGTGTCATGTAAGTCTGAGGGAAAAAGTATTTTTGGGCCAGAGGGAGATGTAATTCTACGTTCAATTTGGCTAAAAGCCTGACCCACTTACTGGGGGCCTGTTTCAAACATGTTCATGTCAAATATTGCAGATAAAGGCTTCTGAACCAAACACTACCGAATCAGACATGTTTCAGCAGTAATGCGACCCAGAATTTGGGAGAAATTATTATTGGCAGCCAAGATTACATCTTTTACTGCCGTTAGCATGCAGCTACATGCGACAATGTAAACAGACATGTTAATAGTTTTAAAAATAAAAAAACACTCCAGTAGTTCCTGCCTGGAGCAGATGACCAATCATAGAAGGCCGGCTTGGAGTTGCGTAACACTTACGCCGAATTTCCACCAACTGCGGAACGGCTGCGGATCGGCTCCGCTGCGTGTCGGCTCCGTGCTCCGCTGTCCTTCAATACCCACCAGATATTTGTTGCGGAACGGCTGCGGCCATGACTGAGAGCTGAAGTCACTAGGACCCATTCGATGCGAATTCACGTATGATCGCGCGACATAACAGGATGTTGTTTCTATAAACAGAATCACAAAACCAACAGTTTGTTTCCATGCCAACTTCAGGCCTGTTTCCGCCCATGAGCACGGTGTATTTTATTTTGAAAATTAATTGCTTCTATGCTCAACTTCCTGTCCCGCACTATCTGCCCTGTGTTTTCTCGAATTTTTGGCGGAGCTCTCCGCGGGCCGCAAAAATAGAAGCTCTCGCATGATCTACTCCAGTGGCCGCGATCGCGGCGCCGGAGGGAGCCGGGAGTGGTAAAATACAAAATATTTTAATGGAAACCTATTGACTCTGCCGCGGTTCCGGAGCAGATTTGCAGCCGTTCCGCAGGTGGTGGAAATTCATTGTTAGCCAAGAGTAGAAAAAACAGTAGCGTTCACAACAGATGGAAATCTGTTGTAGTTCACAGGGATTTCTCTGAAATACGTTTACCTCATTGTTTTGGCCACGTTTAACATGAAAATCCAACATTATGACATTATAGATATGACAGGAAATACGGAAAAGCATAATAGTTCCACTTTAAGCCCTGACAACCTTGGTGTAACTAAAGCAGGTGGCCATCCACGTTGCTGCAGCCCCAGTTGGACTCCATCATCTGACTGAACTCTATTCACTGACACATAAAAACCCTGCCTCAAACAGGAAATAGAACTTCAGTTACTTTCCACTGAATTACTGATAACCACAGCACCGGGATCAGCCTGCTGTCACATTGCTGAATCAACTGCCTGATTAACCAACTGGTTCTGAAGTTGCATTCAGGTGCTTGACTGTAAGATAATAGTACTTGTGTCTTACCTGTGTGTAGTCTGTCACTCGTGCAGGCTGCAGTGTCTGGATATGTCAAATCTTCTCTTGTCCCCTCTGACTGTTCTCTTATTCGTTCTCCTTCCTGTGACACAAACAGGAAGTATTGTGTCGACAGCTTCTATCGTACCGACCACAGAGAGGTGCAATAATGCACCCTGCTTCCGCTCAGACATTCAGTCAGTAACAGGCCCAGAAGCTAACCAGCAGCAAGCCAGATGCATACAGTACAGGCAGCGTGCAAACTGGATTAGTGAGCAGAGGGAGTCCATGTATTTTTAAGAAATAGTTCATTTCTTTTTTTTAAAGATAGTTTTTTGGGCATTTTTAGGCCTTTATTCGACAGGACAGCTGAATACATGAAAGGGGAGAGAGGGGGATATGACATACAGCAAAAGGCCGCAGGTCAGAGTCAAACCCGGGCCCACTGCATCGAGGAGTAAACCTCTATATATGGGCGCCCACTCTACCAACTGAGCTATCCAGGCGCCCGGAATTGTTCATTTATTTATTTATTTTTTTTATTGACATTTTGACAGGACAACAGATGTTACGGAACTTGATGACACTCCAGTCAAAATTTTGTTTCTTGTCTCCAATTTACTTTTTGAACAACACAACAGACAACAAGAGAGGGATTAATAATAGAAATCAAGTAATTGTTCATTTCTTACACCTGCACTGTAACTTTTATTGTTTTATTTCATACCGGTCTTATTGTATTTTAGCCGTTTTATATTCTCTTCAACACACGTTTTTAATTGTTTTTAACTGCTCTTTAATGTTTTATGTAAAGCATTTTGAATTACGATGTTGCTGACATGTGCTATACAAGCCTTGCCTTGTCTAATGAGATTGGGGGTTCGAGTACAGGTTTTTGATAGGGACTATTTCTTCAGTAGAAAGTTAAAAACTGTAGCCATTGGGTGACCTCTAGCTCACACGGTAAAGTGTGCTGGCCTGGGTTCGACTCCGACCAGCGGCTCTTTGCTGCATGTCATCCTCTCTCTCTCTCTCTCTCTCTCTCTCTCTCTCTCTCTCTCCCTCTCTCTCTCTCTCCCCCATTTCCTGTCTCTATTTAGCTGCTGTAATAAAGAAAAAAGTCCTAAAAAATATCTTAAAAAAACAATTGCTATTGTGTTCTGTGGATTGTCCAGTGTAACAATGGCACTATTTCTGGAAAAGAGATGCTGCTGTAGAATTTTTTAGGGTGAAGCCAGAATATTTTCATTTTTATTGTATTTCATGTATTGGTAATTTTGATGAAGCAAGCCTTTCAGCCTCTGCATACGGGCACATGACATGCACTGCTTTCATGCTGACATGCACACAAACACACAGATATGTGTCAAAGCATGCAGAATAGGCACTATTGGAACATGGCATTGGTATGGTAAGCACCATATTAGGCATATACACTAATCATTCATTTTGAGGCCATCCACACACACACACACACACACGCACACGCACGCACAACACACACACACACACACACACACACACACACACACACACACACACACACACACACACACACTAACAATATATGGCCAAAAGTATGTCAGTCATGTAGGGGTGTCATGATTCTCCAAATCCTCGACTTGATTACATTTTCGATTCTAAGGTCACGGTTTGATTTGATTCTCCACTTTTACATTTATTTTTTTTAAAGCACAGGTTGCTATGCCATTATTTGAATAATGTTTGAAGATTTAATGCTCAAATGCAGCCTGTTATGTACTACACTACTCAGGCTTATGCATTGTCAATGCCACTATAAGCATGTGGTTATTGTTACACATTCTGTCCACTAGAGGGACTTCCAACATCAGCCTGGCCTTGAAGGGGATCTACGTCACAGCGCATTGCAGTTCCGACACGCCACTCTCTGTTTACATTCCTTTTCCACCACGATAACATGGCGAAAAACTTAAATCAACAGAGAACTCTGTAATGAAACATTAATCTAACAAGTGTATTGAGCAGCTCTGTTGTAAAGGCTAAGGGTGCTCGGTTAGCACAATGACATCATGTTAGAAAGCACAGCCCAAACGATTTGTCAAAAAATAAAGTAACAAAAGTGTTAGCCATGATGCTAACGGCATTGATAACTAAGCAAAACGGTGCGGTCAATGCTATTTTGGTGATTTATAAGCAAACCTGTTTCTTGCAGGTTGTCACGTTACTGAGAATACAGCTGCCACTGGTTGTGCTACCAGTGTAAGAATATGGTACACGCACATAGCAGAGCTTGCAAAGTGTGGCTTTTTTGTCAACAACGCAAACATTCTCAACATAACTACTGGAAATCCAAAATACTTCCATACTGGCGACTTCAGTGAAAGAGGAGGGGGTTCAAGTTCTGTCGATGGGTCTCCTGCAACTGCACTTGCCATGCTATCTTTTGACTGGCTGTAGCTAAGTTAGAGGAGGTTGACTCGCAGCACTTCAACACGTGTGTTTTTTTCTGCTTGGCATGCCAACCGGACGTGACATGGGGGGCGTGGCCGCTTGGCAAGCCGACCGGACGAGACATGGGGGCATGGCAGGATCGATGATTCCATTTGTTAATTCGATGTTTGAGATTGTGACTTAAAGGTGCTGTAGGTATGATTGTGAAGATCCAGGACTTAGCCAAAGAATTTGAACATCGACAACTTCTCAGTCCCTCCCCCCCTTTCTGCTAAAGCCCAATCGGTCTCCTAAACCCCTCCCCCCACAAGGGCGAATTAATACGTGTGCATGAGCAGTGATTGACACGCAGTTAGACACCCGCCCCTGGCCCTGATTGGAGCATGGAGCATGGAGTTGTCTTACAGTAGCATTGGGAACTGAAGCGTAGACCCGGGGGTTATGGGACACTCTGTAATCGTTATAGTTCTCTCTCATCTTTGCAACACGTTTGCACTGTTGTATATCCGTCACTCCCCCAGGGAGTCGGACAGGTCAGTTTAATTTATTGTTTTTTTTTTCAATTTCAATGCGCAGCGATCTGGATTACTAGCATATTCACTGTTCAACATGCTTAGCAGTTCATTGTTTGTGTGCTTGTGTAATTGTTTTCAGTGAAGCATCAATGCAGTCTTAAATTAAAATTCAAGTTTCATCACACTTTCTGTTATAGTTAGTTTCTGTTATAGTTATAGTTATGGCATGGATATGTATGACGCATGTATAGAATATATAGAATATAATCTCTCTTTAAAAAATAGTTTCTAATCATTTCATAGTATGAAAAACAGCATTTACATAAAGCAGAAAACATTCAAAGATCAGCAGGTGCACAACTGTTCCCAAAACCCAGAGATTAAATTATTAATTATTATAAATATATATTAAAAATCAAGCTACACATTTTACTGCAAGTGGTGGATTTTTGCAAATCGCACTATAGGCTGTAGGTGTACAGATTTTTTTTTTAATTATCTGCTTCATGTAGTTCTACTCAAACATAGGGTCAGTTTCAGCAAATATGACAAAAAGTTAGTTTTATAAGTCTTACCTACTGCATCTTTAATTTCAGTCGATTTCGAATTAATATCGAAATCGTGACACCCTTACATTCAAGTAAATGTAAATGTAAATGGACTGTATTTATATAATGCTTTTCTAGTCTTAACTATGTTACTATGTTAAAGTGCTTTGAGTACTCACTCAAAGCACTTTAACATAGTACAGGAACCATTCACCATTCACACACATTCATACACTGTGGCCGAGGCTACCAAACAAGGTGCCACCTGCTCATCAGATATTCCATCAGATTCAGAAACATTTAGATTCTGATGGCACATCATCGGGAGCAATTTGGGGTTCAGTGTCTTGCCCAAGAACACTTCGACATATAACTGCAGGGCCAGGAATTGAACCACCAACGTTCCAATTAAGAGGCGACCGCTCTACCAGCTAAGCCACAGCCGACGAAGTAGTTTGCCTCTTATGTAACTACAATCTTATGTAACTACAGTCCTTCCTAAATGGTAACCATACCGTTGTCCTTAAACACAGATTGTAGAAATAAGGAATTGTAAGAACCCTTGGGTAACACTTTATAATAACCATCATTTATAGATGGTTAATTGACAGTTAATTAAACTTTAGTTAATTGTAATGTTAACAAACATTGAAATGATAAGCAATAGTGTTTATTGATTATTAGTAATGCTATAATTTTACATATTATATAAAGTAGTTGTTAATGATTACCAAATTATTTGTAAACCTTTAAGAAATCGTTTGTAAACTGTTATTAAATAAGTATTATTTGGATGGCTATAAAGTTTCAACTAATGATTATATAACCTTGTAAATGGTTAATAAATTCTTTGGAAAGCATCTTTAAACAGTACTACTTAGACATCACCATATTACACTATTTAGATATCACCAGTGATCAAATAAATAATCATCTCTTTTATAGATCACAAAAGTGTTTAATGGGGCTAAATTAATGTTACTTGATGCTTTAAAAAACATGTATTAATCATTTAGTTATTATTATAAGCATTAGCTGCAACATCCATATAATGTTAGATGTTTACAAAACAATTATTAACCATTGACAAAGTATTAACTATCTATCTAAAGTTATAAACTAATTATTTTATGTTACACTAATGATGAAATAATATCAATTATAAGATTGCTAATAACATTTCATTTTAAAACCATGGGCATTAATCTGCTGCTATACCAGCCTCTACTTGGATGGCTTTCCACAAGACAGTATGTAAGTCATAATAAATTGTCCAAATGGCTTACTACTGATTTATAAAGCATGAACTCTTAATAAAGCCATTTGTTACAACGTATTAACCCCTAAAAGGGGTTTTAGACTAGTACCAGTACAGCAGTTAAATACTGTATTTTATAGGTCCCACAACATGGTGCTCTTTGGATGCTTTTATATAGACCTTAGTGGTGCCCTAATACTGTATCTGAAGTCTCTTTCCCGAAAGTGGGGGTGTGGCCTTGACCAACTGCCACTTTCGCTCGTTTGAAAGCCATGATGTCTCTCTTCATGGGTGGGCCAAATTCTCTGGGCGGGCAAAGCAGAGAAAGGAGAGATAATCTTGCTCCTTATGACCTCATAAGGAGATTCCAGATCGGCCCATCTGAGCTTTCATTTTCTCAAAGGCAGAGCAGGATACCCAGGGCTCGGTTTACACCTATCGCCATTTCTAGCCACTGGGGGACCATAGGCAGGCTGGGGGAATGCATATTAATGTTAAAAAACCTCATAAAGTGAAATTTTCATGCCATGGGACCTTTAATTACAACAATCACCCCGTCATCTCTGTAATGTCTATGACTAGGCTTACAGCGTTTAATAAATCATAAAAAGCCAAAGGAGTTGAGCATGCTTTCACCAGCAAAACACTGCAAACCACATCACTTCACATACATTCCTGAAGAGTAACCTCAGGATCTTTCGCAAGGCCTTGTACATACTGCTGAAGAACTGCAGCATTGGAAGGAGAGGAGGGTGTTACTCTTTTCAGAAGAAGCATGGTTCATACATTGAGGGAAACATGATTAATGTAATCAGTACATTGAGAAAGTAGCAGTCTCTCAGAGTGGAAGTGAAAAACACAGACTGTGATGCAGATAAAGTTGACAACTTCTGTGGTCTCAGACATACTTTCAACATCCTTATATGGCCACTGATTTTAGATACTGTTTGATAAACCAAATGAGCTGTCTGACCAGCGTCTCTCAGTAAGTGCAAGGTTGTTTTGACTGCAGCTGGCGCCCTCATGTGTCTTTTTTATGTAAAGACACAGTCGGCATCCTAAGGAGCTCTCCAATCCAATAGATGTATTGCACAATTTGATTGTGATGTGTATTTTCTTTTCTTTTTTTCTGACACATCTTTGCACAGAAATGGTAAACTTCTAGAACACTTCTGCTATCTGACAAAAACCTGACAGATCATGACAAAGTATATGGTTCTGGGTTGGGTTTGGGCCATTTTGTTGTGTAAAACCTCAGGCTCGGTTTGTTTATTTTCAAATGTAATATTTAATTCCTTTATTTTCTGTCCCTATCTTTGCCCGATGTCTGCGTCAATACTCCTGTTGCAATCCCCATTGATCAACAGTCTGTGGCAAAAAATTTAGCAATGCACCAGCAAAAAGGATAGTTGTTAGTTAGCAAACATGGATGAAAACAAAGCAGATGAAGATGTTTTATCAAATTACCAAAGGGTACCCTCAAAGTCATTGCCTGTGTGGCCAAAGGACAATTAAAAAAAGGCCTCCTCTCTTGTGTGACATAGGAGATATTGTGTATTATCATAGATCAGTAAAAGCTTTATAAAATATATTCATCAAGAGCAAATACTAGCAAATGTGCAAAAGGTGCACAAAGTCAACAGAAGTGAACCCCTTTTACAGCTACTATAACTATAAGCGTTCCTTGTGTTGTTCAGTGTGGTGGAGCTACCTGGCAGCTGGTGTGTGATGACGACTCCAGTCCTCCATCTCTGACTGGGGATCCTCTGCTGGAGCCACTGGAGTCTCCATTATAACCCTCCTCACTGGTCACATCCTGAGGCCAGCAGTGTCGCCGTGGAGCAGCACGCAACCTGCAGGTAGACTACACACACACACACACACACACACACACACACACACACACACACACTCACACACACACACACACACACACACACACACACACACACACACACACACACACACACACACACACACACACACACACACAGGGTTATAATTAAGACAGGATTATTGATTGTCTTAATGGAAGCCAGATGTCTGTTAGCTTGGTTGTTGTAGCCATTAAACCTTGTGCGGGGGGAGAGATTGTTGGGTCTCTGTAAATTATTTGGACTAGACCTACTCGATCTGTAAAGTGTCCTGAGATAACTCCTATTGTGATTTGACACTTTAAATAAAATTGAATTGAAATTGAAATTGAAATTGAAATTGAAATTGAAATTAAAATTAAAACTAAAACTGAAATTGAAATTGAAATTGAAATTGAAATTGAAATTGAAATTGGATGAATGGATGGATGGATGGATCAATGGATGGATGGATGGATGATAGATAAATAGCTGGATGGAGGGATTGTTAGTTGGATGGATGGATGGATAAATCAAAGGACGGATGGATGGATGAATGGATGGATAAATGGATGAATGAATAGATAGATGTATGAATGGATGGATGAATGGATGGATAGTTATGGTACCTTTTCGCCCCTGAGGGCCAGATCAAGGGCCTGCTGACCGGACAGGTTGGCAGCAGCAGAGTTGTACGGGACGTTATAGTCTTCATCAGGATACACTGGCACCGACAGTCTGTTGTCAGACCATGTCTCTCTCATTGACTACAAAACAGGAATGGGATAAGATAAGATAAGACAGACTAATACACATCAAAAGAGGACATTACTTGGACTTGGATATATTTTCAATAATGAAATCCCAGAAACAAAAGTCTCCCATCTGATCCCAGAAACTGTATTTGAACCTTGCATGAACGTTTTACTCTCATACAACCTGACGCATATTTGCTTACCTTGGGAGTGTCCAAGCTGTGGACGCGGGTGGATGGGTTGTGGTGTGCATTGTGGAGGTTGTGTATGGTGAGGCAGTGGTTGTGCTGGTGGCTGGTGGTGTTGTCGCTACAGGAGCGCGTCATTGCCTTCTGTGCTCGTCGAACCGTCAGCTGACTAAAACTCCTCTCCAGACAGCGTTCACATCTCTGCCGGCTGTGAGAGCCGGGTTCCAGTCTGCGCAGCCCTGGGGCCAAAAAACCCCCAAATCAAAACAATTTAAAAAATATATGGTAAAATTACAGTATAATAATGAAATAATGATAAAAAGACGCATTTCCTGAGGAAAATGTATGTGATTGCTCTGCGCATTGATGTTGATTAATGTGATTAGTGTTAGTGTGATTTTTGGATGACTTTATAATAATTTAATGGGAGTGAATGGAGGCTTTAAAACACCTCTGCATTAGGTATGCATCACATACACTGTACATGTCATCCTAATAAGATAATTCACACTTGATCAATGTGCAACAGTGAGCATTTGGAATTTAAATGGTGTTTATATGTATACTGTATACTGCCGCCTAGTTTGAAATTCATGCGCCTCAAATTTTATATTTTGTGCAACTCTAAATAACTCGTAAAAATGTATATACCATGTTGTTTGAAATATGAATGGAATGTGTACTGCACATTACTGAGAAATATGTACAATTGATGCCTATGGGAATATTTTTAAAACTTAAAGGGGCACTGCACTGATTTTACACATGAAGATCACACGAGCAGTAGTACTTTGTCTTTTGTTGCACTTTTGGAGGGAGTCTAAGAAATTAACTTTGATGATGTCATCAAGGTAACATTGGATTGGTCCTGGAGAGAGATTTATAAATGTATTAAAGCAAGTCTTAGTTACAAATGTAGGTGTTTTAAAAGATATGGGCATTAACAAGGCATGGTCTTATTAAAAAGACATTATGGGAAGGGAAGGACCTATTTTGGAGCGTAGTGCTACTTGGAACTAAAAGTCACCATATCTTGGCCTCTGCTGTATCTATTTTGACCATATATAATCTGTCTATTGTGAGTCCCCCAACATTATGGAAGTGCAACCCAAAATAGAGTGCAACTTTAATAACTCGAAAAGTTATTACTAATAAACGCACCCATCTACAAAGAAGCACTGTATGTACATATGAATCATCTTGGTAGCATTTAAGCTGTAGGAGATACATTATCAAAAAAAAT
Source organism: Perca fluviatilis (assembly GCF_010015445.1). Classification (NCBI taxonomy): domain Eukaryota; kingdom Metazoa; phylum Chordata; class Actinopteri; order Perciformes; family Percidae; genus Perca; species Perca fluviatilis. The sequence goes on from NC_053114.1 coordinate 8,660,930, forward strand.
TTGGTGAATGGTTTAAAAATGTTGTATAAATGCAAAAATGTACATAACATTCAGCATGTATTGGTTTGTGAACGGTACATAGCATAAACTATTTTTAATCACAGTTAAGCAAAAAAGGACATGGATGAAAGCTGTGTATGACAGCTTGAGTTTAGACAAACAACCATTACCCTGAACAGTAACATGTGACTGTAGAAAATATAATAATGAACAAATACATATTTCACCATCGATACTCCACTGGCTCTTATCCTTTCTCAGTTTGCTGTTTTCCACTGCCTGAGCGATAGCATCATTCAGCTGCTGCTCTGATACCTGAGACACACAGAGTTCAGAGGATGGGACTGTCAATATGAATGCATAGGTCAGGATGATTAAAAGAATTGGTGTGCAGGGCAATTAACAAATATTGTCTAATGTCAAAAAAGAATTCTATACGTTTCTTATTACCAATAATTGCCACCAAAATACCAACTCAACAATGACTTGATCCTTTGAACCAGGATAGTTTGTGTATCCAAAGTCAAAATAAAAACTGATTGTTGCAGTGGATGGCATGTTCCTTGATGGACACACACATTGTAGTTTATTTGGACTCGCTCATGCTGCCCAGAACACTCACTACAGAGCCAAATGTGCATTCATCTGCTGCTAAAAAAACTTTCCCCAGCAAATCCACTATGTCATTTTGTTTGAGTAAAGTTTGCTAAAATCTACAATTGTTTTTAAGATGAAACTACATGTTTGTGACTCATTTTTAAAGATTTGCATCTTCTGTAGGAGCCACAGACAGGGTAGGGGCAACACATTCTCACTCCTAACTCGTTAACACTGACGCTTGGTCAAGACCCCATTTTTCAATGCTCTTTTGGGTCGCATTAGAGGGTAGGAACAATCAACCTATATGGTCATATGCAGGGTGCGCTTTGTGAAAAAAGCAGACGGAAGGATGTTTTCTGATCATGCGCAACAAGCAAGAATGATATTCCCCTTCCAACACCATAAATATAGTGGCACTCAGCCAGCCATGCCAAAACACATATTAATTAACTTCAATATTCTACTGAATATAACGAAATATATGAAAATAGCACAAGGTGGTGTCAACATAAAACACAGCGCTTTCAAGCCGGAGAACGGAGTTCACTTAATAAACTAAATTTAACTAGTCGTTAGGTGCCTAGACTTGACTGTCATCGCCGCATGACGCTCACTTTTTCTGGCTAAACGCCACTACAACGACCCCTGAAAGGACCGCCATCTGGCGGTGCCTGTAGCTGGCTCATAGTCACCTATTGGCGGCTAAACAACTGCCACTGGTAGCCACTGTCCCGGTGCTCTTTGGTGGCTAAATACAACTAGCTACCGTCGCTCGGATTTGTTCACGTTACAGCGCTTTACTTATAGAAGTTTAAAATACTTCTATTTTAGGTATATTATATATGGTCTATTGGTGAAGTAGCACTGATCAACAAATCACATCCTGGTCATATGGTTTGGAGGACTTGTTGTCGTTGTAAGCATGTTAGCATTTATCTTAAAGCACAGCTGGGCCTCAGTACAGCTTCACAGAGCTGCTAGCATGGGTCACTCAGTCTTTTTTTTTTTACCTTTATTTAACCCTAAACCTCCAGGTATGGCCACTGAACAGCTGCAGGGGAATGGGTGTTACATAACTTGCCCACAGGCATCATCATCAGCCAATGACTGCCTGTTATTGAGGCCCTACAGATTCAGTCATCATCATGTTCTGCTTAATCCCTCTCAGCTTTACGAGGAGCATGTACTGGGAGGAAGTCCCAGAAACATTCTAAGGAAAACAGGTCACCGGTATCAAATAGCTAACACACACACACACACACACACACACACACACACACACACACACACACACACACACACACACACACACACACACACACACAAACACACACACACACAGAATCTCCATCCAACTTGTTGAAAACAGAACACCAAGTTGAAAGCCAGAGGGAGTCCGTGGCACGCAGCATTAACACTGAGCCAGCCCGGGCTTAGGACTGGTTAAGGTAAGTGAGGGGGAGGCGTTGCATACTTTGGGGTCGTGGTGTCGACTGATGATGATGTGGACTGGACCTGGTGCACATTGGCTCAGCACTGTGTAGACGTCATTCAGCGCCATGTTGTAAACCACAGTGTCGTTGATCTCCATGATCTCATCCCCACACCTAAAGGTAGGGAGGGCAAGTTCAGGAAACGGTGATGGAAAGACAGAAAGAAAGAAAGAAAGAAAGAACACTGAGGAGAGAAACATAAGTTTGTGCCAGAGTATGAATAGTAATAACCTGAGGAACAAGGGTATGTTAGGCAAATTATATATATATATATATAGGCATATATATGTAAGGGTTAATGCCCAACGAGGCGTCAAAGGGCATTAAACCACTTACACTATGGTCCCAACTTTTTTTACAACTATTAATTTATATTTCTTATGCATTTTTGCAATCAAAATCTAAACCTTTTCCAAACAATAACTCTCTTTTAGTGTTAATTTCGTCAAACAAGACGAGACTAAATATGTTCGTCAACGACCTTTTTTTCCATGACTAAGACGAGACGATGACAAGACTGCACCAATGTCCAAAAACGCTGACTAAACCTAAATAACATGCATTATTGTTGACGAAAAAAGATAAGACTAAAATGTTTTGCGTAAAATAAAAACTAAGATGAAATCTCACTTCATTTTCGTCTACAATCGTCTCTACTTTTTCATCATGAGATAGAATATTCAGCTGTTATGGCACCGGTGCCTTAACAACAGTTATCTACCGGACTGGCAACGCAGATTTCGGCTGCGCTTCTCTCTGATGCTCCTAAACATCGCTGCATGTCACCCTAGTTAACACTACACTTTGCAGCAGGTAACGTTAGCTAGCAGCTGGAGTAAACACGGTTAAAATGCTGACAGCTAAATGGTGTAGAAGTATATATATATATATAGATAGTTAGACTTTTTTTTCTAAATCCCTCTTATAGATAAGGAGTAAGTAAGTAAGTACATTTTATTTATATAGCACATTTAAACATAGCGGAGCTATCCAAAGTGCTGAACAGGGTAAAAGCAAAAACAAATAAACAGTAAAACAGCCAACAAGACAAAAGACAGCATCAGAAAACTATTTAAAATGCCAGGGAATACAGATATGTTTTCAATTTAGAAATATATAAGGAGCATTACATAACATAATATTGATTGTCATATATGCTACTCTGACCTTTTAACCTCTCATCCTGTTAAATGTGGAACCTAACACTATCTGCTGTGTTGGCAACTGACTAAATTGTATTTCTTCACAAAACCCTAGTCAAAAATCAATGCTAAATGCCTGCTATACTTTACCGTACTGTTGCATTTTAGTATAGTAGGCATCTTTCCAATCATGTATACAGCCCTGTAGTTAGTGATCCTTACCGCAGTCTGCCGTCCATGTGTGCGACTGACCCAGGAGAGAGGGTGTGGATGTAGATCCCAGGGCAGCCGTCACCAGATGGAACACAGCACAGTCCAATACCCAGACCAACACCGGCCTCTGGGAAATCACACACGCATATAAAGGTTTATTAGGATAGGATTAATTATGATACTGTCTATCATTAAAGGTGGCTGTTTGATTTCTAAAGATTCCACACACAGACTACCTGTCAGTTTACTAGTGGTGGGGAGTGCGAGGCGAGGCCCCATAACCACCTTTGTGAAGACTGATTCATGGCTCGGAAACAAATTTACAGCAGAAAGCCAGCATTATCGACTGTGAGTGAGGAGTTTGAAGATAAAGAATGTGGGTAACGGGTGAATAACCAATCAGATGTCCCAGTGACATAATGTTGTTATCTATCTATCTAATAGACACAACAGTGACTGCCCCTTTTTATTTTTATTTTATTGTTTTTTTTGGGGCATTTTTGCTTTTAATCACAAAAGGGGAGAGAAAGGGGGAAGACATGCAGGAAACAAACATTAAAGGAATATTTCACCGCTGGAAAGCTGAATATATCTTTAAATTGGGTCACTTATGTAGTAGAAATGTAAAAAAAATTGGTGCCTTCTAGGCCGAGAAAAGCCAGAAAATGTGTTTTGGTCTTATATGGATGAAAAACACCAAATCCCAGAATGCACCTGCTTCATTGCTTTGAGTCCACTCCCAAGCCACGCCTACCGCTTGACAGACAGACAGAGGCATTCAACGCAACTCAAGCATGTTTTATTGTCATTTCAACCATATACACAAAACGTTTCATTGTGACTCAAGTGGTGTAACACATTTAAAATATATAAAAACGACATTATATAAAAACGACATACGAAACAGGCTACATTTAGTACACACACTTTATTGGCTCCGTAAAGTTCAGCTAACAAATACTAGCATTAGCGCTTGGTAGGCTGTAAACACCGAGCATAAACACAGCCTTGAATTAGCGTGCAATGTAGAATGGTCGGCATTTAACAGTCACAAACTCCACCAGCAGTTAGCAGTTAAATGGATACAAATCACCACATTTCTGCACCACTATGTGTTAACACAGCCCACCTCTTTTACCCGGCGACAGAGCATCTCTAGCTTGGAGGGCTAGCAGGCCTGGTAGCTGGACAGTCCGGTACACTATTCAGGCATGTTTCCACAACAACAAAAACACAGCAGTCTCTGAACTCACGTTGGGAGTTTCGTTGAAGTTGGATGTAGTCCAGTTTGTGGTCTAAATGAGCGGTCACTTGCAAGCAGGATCCGTAAAGTTCATCTAACGCATACTAGCATTGGTGTAGCTAAACACAGAGTATAAACACAGCCGTGAATTAGCGTGGAATGTCGAATGGTCGGCATTTAACAGTCACAAGCTCCACCAGCAGTTAGCAGTAGCTAGTTGGATTTTATTTCTACACCAGTCCGTTTAACACAGCCCACCTCCACGGGCCGGCGAGAGCAGCCTGGTAGCTGGATAGTCACGGTGCCGGTACACTGTTGTTCAGGCATGTTTCCACAAAAACAAAAACACAGCAGTCTCTGAACTCACGTTGGGAGTTTCGTTGGAGGAGGATGTAGTCCAGCTTGTTGTTTAATGAGCAGACACTTGCAAGCAGGATGGATGGGACAGGTGGACAGCTAGCGTTAGCTTTCCACCGGCAATGCGTGTGCCGAGTATTCCGTCTGTAATAACGTTTCCTGCATATTCTCTGATCTGTATCGATGTATCCCGGTGGTACACACGTCCGGTAGTTTGAATGCAGATAATTGTTGTAAATGTTTTCTGCTGAAAACCGAGAGCCTGTTTAGCGAAGCTTCAAGATGGCTGACAGTCGTTTTCATTCGGAATACCTCGGCCAGACTCTGCAGTCCAACTCCCTGTGGGCGTGTTGAAAACATGCGGAAGTAGATCCTACTACTGGCTGTAGTCCTTGCCTCTGGCCCAAAAATCTTCCGATGACGCAAAAATCGTCATTTTACGTCATCGGAAGATTTTTTCCAGGCCCCAAATGCAGAGATCTCTCGTCTCAGGGGGACATGAGGGAGGGAAGCACGGTCATTCAGAAATACTATCGGGTTTCTACTCATACAAAGCTAAATGCTAAATCAGTGAAGTATCCCTTTAAATATCTCTGTTGACGTTTCATTATATAAAGATAAAGAGTTTTAAGCCTGGAACTAAGCATTTGATTTGGCGCAAAAGAACATTTTGAAAATAACAAAAAAGGCAAAGGTACAAGACTGTACAGAAACTATCATAGAAGCTCTAGCCGTTTGAGCGGGTACGGTAAACATTTTCACAGTAACAGCGAGTTAGACCAATCAGGGATGTAGCTGTTATGCTTAGGATTGTGGGTAGTATTTCTCCATAAGATAGCAAATAAAACATGTTTTTCTTAAAACCAGGTTGATTTCATACGGACTTCTAACTTCTACAGGAGCAGAAACGTTTCACAACCTCAGAGCTCGTGGTCAGTCTACCTCGGAGGATTATCAAAATCCTTATGGAGAAAATCAATGATTTTTTTACTTCCCGAACGACACTGTTGAGCTCTATAGCCAAAAGAGTCTATCGGCTGCATTATGGGAAAATTAGGATCCATCTTTTGACCAAAAATCTCTCTTGTGAAAATTGCTTATTTTGTCAACAGTAACCAAAACAAAAAACTGTAATAAACCTACTTAATATTCTATTCATGATCAGATGCAACTCAGAAAACCAAGCATGTCCATTGGAGAAACTGTAAGTGGATTCTTTTGGTATTTTAAATGATAAATTACCACAAATATTTAAATGATTCATCAGTAATAATAATAATAATAATAATAATAATAATAATAATAATAATACAGCTTGAACCCCTCCCCTCTAGCAGGAGAGTGCGGTCCACCAGGTGCAAAACCTCACGCCATAAAAACTCTCCCCTCTGCAGTCAGCATCATTAAAAAGGCCCCAGACCCCCCCCCTGACACTGATTAAGCCAGATCCCTCCCACTATATATATATATATATATATACGCTCTGCTATGCCCTGCAGTGCCCTGCTACACCACAAACTACTACAAACTACTATTTCCAGTCATAGTTCAATTATCTTTGTTGTGACTATAATAGCCACTGTTCATCATACCCCCAACCGGCACCGTCAGACACCGCCTACCAAGAGCCTGGGTCTGTCCGAGGTTTCTCCCTAAAAGGAAGTTTTCCACACCACTCAAGGTTTCTGCTTAAAAGGGAGTTTTTCCTCGCCACTGTTGCACTAAATGCTTGCTCTCGGGGTAATTACTGGAATTGTTGGGTCTTTGTAAATTATAGAGTGTGGTCTAGACCTATTCTATCTGTAAAGTGTCCTGACATAAATCTTGTTAGGGACTGTTTGTTATTTATTTAAGGGGCCACCGGAGGAGTTTTGGGACCTTTAGCCAAAAGAGACATGACCCTCCCCTCAAAAGTAAAAACAATTCTATGACCCTCCCCCAATAATTTATCAATATCTTCTGTACTGGTTTGCACTTTGCAAATATATACAGATTTTGATTGTTTTATACAGCCATGACATAAGTGACTAAACCTCTGCATTCTCATCTGACGCATCACACTCCTCTGTTATGGTGTGGTGGCCATTTCAGTAGATTTACTCACTAATGTTGTTGTCGAAACACAATAAGCATGGAAACTAAATGCACACTTCCTGCAATACTGCATTACTTCAAATACTAAGTTACTCCTCTAGTAAACTAGTATTCACATGAAATAAAACAATAAAATATTGAGAACATTCAGCAAAGCACTCTGGGTAACATTCAACACACAAACTGGTTGCTATGGACTCGTCACTAGGCTTCCTCCACTTCGCCGATTAAACAAAGTGGAATAAACGTAAGTCCAAATCTACACAAAACCCGCAATAAATTAGTAAGATGACATCAAATGTATATACATGGCATTTAGGAAACCTTTATTGCAACCTTGGCACGGTAAGATGTCCAGACTAGCAACAGTCATTTTCGTTTTTTACGTCCTACTGCTCCTATCGTCAGCCAGGAAATATTTTTTTTACTAAAGTCATCAGAAATCAGATGTATTACCTACCACCATTTAGTTGTTTTGTGTTATTTAAAATATTTATAAAATATCTGGTCATGCCAGATGTAATTATTCCACTCATTTTTTAAACAATGCAATTATCCGTTACAGCCACCAGGGGGGAAGCTCCCCCTGCCCCCAGCAAACTCATGGGTCAGCGAAGGAGGGCCGAGACGAAGGAGGGCCGAGACTAAGAGCTACATGGAAAAATATGCAAGCCACTTTGAAATTTTGCTGTTTCATGAATACAAAAGTTGGGTGACCCTCTGGACTGAAAAATTTTGGATGACCCTCCCCTCAACAAAGAATAAAAAGACATGACCCTCTCCTATTTTCCTCCAGTGGTCCATTCCATAAATACCGAACGGTCCCTTGTGATTTGATACTATAAATAAAATTGAATTGAATTGAATATATCCTAAACATGTTGGACATCCTGCAATAAACCATTCAGCCTCTTTTTTCTTAATATTAAACAGCTATTTTGTATTTGTTTCTGTATTTATTGTTTATTTTATATTAATGTTATATATGTTTGTTTATGTATGCACCAACCACCAAGGCAAATGCCTTGTTAAGTGTAACTTGCTTGGCAATAAACCTGATTCAGATTCTGATTCTGAACCCTACTTTCCACCGTGGCTGACCTTTCTGCAGGATGATCTCCATCATGATGCGGTCTCTGGGCTTAGCAGGCCCAGGATGGCCCGGGACACTCTGCGTGTTGTTAAGGTAGTTGTAGTCTCCCATGTCGGCGCTGACCCGGGCCATGCCCGTGGTGGAGCTGAGGGAGCGGGACCTGCACAGCTGAGCGGCCTGCACTGGGCCCCTCAGGGCACCCACACGCAGGCTGGTCCTCACCACCACCGTCAGCAGGCCCTTTCTGTTCTGCTGCACAGAGAAATTTCATATTTCAAATCAATGCTAAATGCATGCTATACTGTCCTTGCAATGAGTTGCTTCTTCAAAGGTCAACAGTTAGCTAACAGTGTAAAGTTCTCCAAAAAACACAAGGCGTAACTTTTCTTGGGGTTTGACTAAGAAACTTTCCTTTCCTTATTGTTTTATACTGTAAAACTCTAACAAAAAGCAAAAGACAAACAGAAATGAGATAAAACCAATACAGATACCCAAAGTATGGTGCAAACCCACAACTTATAGCAACAGAAAATGCTGAGTCATAACTAAAAGCCATGTTATCAATTTAGTGATTTGACATTAGAAAACTCCAATGAACAACAGATATACGAAGAACAATTCCTTTTAAAAATTTTAGTAATATATAAAGTACATAAGGACAAATAGTGTCCAAGGCAACAATGTAGGAAGAAAAAATGCAGCAGGAGAAAACAGCACTGGCACTCTGCTCTGCAGCACAATCAATTGACTTCTGATGGAAATTTACAACTGAAAGTGAAACTTAAACTAAAGCTGCTGCTGCTGGTTAGCAACAAGGGGGCACTGCTGCACACACAATTATGTTAAAAAGCCAAACTCTTTCTTAATTTACTTCAGAGAGGTCCGAACACCTGCAGAAAAAGGTTGGCTGGCTGCTTGTTTTTGTTGTAAATGGGGTTGATCCTTTGTTGAAGATGTGATGCACAAATGAGCTTTGGGCCCTTATTAACACCCCCACCCAAAACTAAATACGATGTTGAGGATGTAATCTGTAAGAACTGAATTTGAATTGAATACTATTATATATTTATTTATTATTAATTATATACTTTTGTGTGTGTCTATCTAAAAAAACTAAGTAATTTTAGTATTCCCGCTGCTCCTAGGGAAATGTTGGGTCTCTGTAAATTATACAGTTTAGTCTAGACTTTCTCTATATAAAAAGTGTCTTGAGATAACTTCTGTTATGACTTGACATTTTATGGCTCTTTATTTTGATAATAAAAAACCCTGCACTGAGAGGAATACTGTTAGTAGGATCATAGTCTATATCAACTACGTTTCATTTCCAGGATTGCTCTGTTGCCACCGGAAAGTCCGCCAGATTTCCCTCATTTAGGCCGGATGTCCGTTACCTTCCGCTTTCTTTGTGTTGGTGTTCTAAATTCTGTGGATTTATGAGGACTGTGATTAACTGCTCAGATCTCTGCAGGGTAAATCCAGACAGCTAGCTAGACTATCTGTACAATCTGAGTTTTCTGTTGCACGACTAAAACAACTTTTGAACGTACATGTTCCACCAAAACAAGTTCCTTCCCGAGGCTATTTTGCAGAGGCACCGTGGCTCCGTCCGGCGCCAAGCACCGCCCAAGACGATTGTGATTGGTTTAAAGAAATGCCAATCAACCAGAACACGTTTTTTTCCCATTCCAGAATGCTGTGTGGACTAGCCAGACCTTCCTCTGCAGTGCTGTGGAGGAAGGTCTGGCAATGCGAGACTAGTAGGATTATAATGTAGTTGCCATACTTTGAACTTGTGCAGGGCTTCATCATGAGTCAGACCATGTAGTGACTCTCCATTCAGCTCCAGGATCTCATCCCCTATGCAGACACAGAAACAGAAGATCTGAGAGCATTAAAGGCTGCATCTATACTCTGTGACATATCAGCTGACACACAGTGATAATAGGGAAAATAGTGTCCATTAACACTGCATTCAAATATGCGACGATTTTAGAATGCTTGACTTTAAAGTTAATATATGTAACTTTTAAATGTTTTCATCTGATGATAATAAATGACCTGACACCAAGTGGTAAACAGTTGTACAACATTCTGTAAGAACTGCTAGGTGAGTGGTTAGAGCATTGGTCTGGGAGTCTGGAGTTTGATTCCCCAGTGAGGTGATCTTGTTTTTTTAATTTTGGATTGGATAATTTGCATGCCATTGCGCAAGTCAAGGCCCGCGAACGTGAAATTATTTTTGCAGGGTGGTAGGGGAAGACTCATGAATATTCATTAGGGGACTCATCCCTGAATGGCTAGTACTCGTTGCCTGCTCTGGTTGGGTTGGTTAGGTTTAGGTAGGAGGAGTGGGATTGGTTATGGTTAGGGTAAGAATGTCAGGGCGAGCCAATCAGTGATGAGTTCCCTAATGAATATTCATGAATCTTCCCCTACCACCCAGTAAAAAAAATATTGCAGCCCACGCAAGTGTATGTATTAGCGTCTCTCTGTGTGCGAAATATTGGACACTGCAACGATAATATTCCAAAAAGGTAATACATGAGTAGTATGGATAACTGTGTGTAACTATATGCCAAGGCACTGTAAATGCACAGGGGTGCAAATAGCATACATTGACATTTGTACCAGACGGGGTATTAATAGAACTCATTGCTGTGTGCACCGGCGGTGTACGAATAGCTTTCATTTCTAATTGCACCAGGGTACGAATAGCACTTCTAATTGCACCAGGGTACGAATAGCATACACTGCTAATTGTGCCAGGGGTGCAAATAGCCTCACCCGTTATTATTACGTTGGTTGCTACAACAATCTCTTAAGGCTTTGGCTCATGACACAGTGACAGTGATACCCGGTTTAGCTCACGATACATCCAAAGTAGGCTAAGTTACCGTGTGCAACACTTATTAACGTATTCTAACGTATTCTCTTATTGTAAATTAATGATTTTCAGTCTGAGCAAAATATTCATCGCAACTATTTGACCTCCCGGTAACGCTAACTCAGTAATATACAGTAGGCAATAAAGCACCGTAAAGAAAAGACCTTTACGACAGCAGGTGTGGTGAAAACACTTTTGTCCAAAGCGGCCGCTACAATCAACACAAACTGAAAGTTACATATAGCCACTTTATAGTGATCGGGACATCCCTGACTCAAACACTGTGTGTGTATGAACTTCATGTGCAGCATGTTGTCCCTCACCCTCCTGCAGCCGTCCATCAGCAGCCGCTGCCCCTCCAGGGAAGATGGTCTTCACATAGATCCCCATTGGTCCATACATGCTGTCCCTCCCGCCCACTATACTGAAGCCCAGACCCTGGGAACAGCAGCACAATTATTATTAATAGCATTATCACTGATTAACATCGACAACAATACAATCACAACCTTTTTTGTGATTAACATTTTTTTGTAACAACATAAAAAACATACAATTTGCAACATGAAACCCCCCCCGCCCCCCTTATTCATCATCACTCCCCACCCAGACATAAATCAAAAAAAGATGACACTAACTACAATATTCATGACCATTCAACAAAATAGTAATATAATAGACAATAAACCAAATTAACATATGTAAATATCAACACCATAAGCCCATCATACACATCTCTCCCCAGCACAAAGCTTCCCTCCAGAAAGTTCAGATACTTTTGCCATTTTCTAGTATAGACATCCTACCTGGCATATAATTTACCTAGTCATCTCACAAGCCCACTCCTGGATTAACAGCACCCCTTCATCCTCTTAAAAGAATCTGTCTTGCTATCATTAAACTAGTCTGGACCCAGCTTCTTATGTGCTTATCCATCCCGCTTAGAATTGACCCATCTCCCAGAACAAATAATCTCGGTCTGAATGGAACCTGGATCCCTGCAATCCGACATAGGTTATCATGTATCCCGGTCCAACATTCCTGGATCTTATCTATCATAATCATAATTAAAGGAACAGTTTTACACTTTGGCTAACACTGGTATGTACATAATTGGTACAGCGAGGAGAAGTAAATCAAGACTAGCAATAGTTTAGTGTCAAAGTTCATTCTTGACCTGGGAAAGAGTAGTTAATGTAAAGAGCAGAAGCTGATGGAGTTTGCTTACACACAGTGTAAAGATATTGAAGTTGTTCCGGCTGACACTGAGCAAACTCCATTTGCTGATGAAGAACTTGAAATGCAGTTGAAAGCTCTGGAAAAAGCTAACAAGTGGACCAATGTGTGTCAAGATCATTCTTTGAACTAGAATGTTATGCATTATGAGCAGCTACTATATAAACTAATAAACTAAAATAAAAAACTAGAGGCACTAATTACACCCCATACATTTTTATCATAATATCAACAAAAGTGTATTGTTGAATAGTTGTCGAGCTGTGGGTGAGAGGATCACTGTGATTGGCCGTTCAACTTAAGAAAATTCTGGTGGACTGCCATGGGACCTTAATTTGGAAAAAATATGAATGGTGGTAAATGGGGAAAGACAAATTATTTTTTGATCCCTTTTAAATTAAGCCCTGGATTACACATATGATGTTCGTCAGTTTCAAAGATAATTTTGCAAGTCAAGAAGGTCTCGTTTTATCGTTAAACTGTTGAAGTATAAGACTGTGAAAATACGTCATTAGAAAGACTACACACTTCAAAGTCGCACGGATGACGTCTCGCTGAAGCTACGATGTCTGTGTGTATCGTACCGGAATGTAACGTTACTCACACTAGCTAACTAGCCGGCCAGCTGACCACTAAATTAGTCAAATTTAACAAAAATGTATGTTTCTTTCACACACTCTTGTCACGGCATAGAAAAGCACATTGCAGTTGAGTGACAACTTTGTTTGGCTCATTTTCTGTAACCAGTGTAGCATGAAAATACATGTCAACGTCAAAGGACGTGCCTCGTGCGCCGCTGTATTCTGCCTCTGATTAGCTTACCCTGACCAATCCCCACTCCTCACGCCTAAACCTAATTACGTCGACACGTAGCTGATTCAGTCAAACGCTGTCTTGTTGACTGTATATCTGGTTTCCCTTTTCTGATTGACGAATACATTACTGCCGCCTGCTGGTATGAAGAGTTATTTCCTCTAAAAAAAGCGACAGTTTTGGTGGTGGTGTGTGGTTCCTACCTTGCCGTGACCCTTCATCAGCACAACATTACAGATGATGAAGGCTTGCACGTTGTTGCAGGAGTGTAGCAGCTGGGCAGAGCTGAGAGAGCGGGAGGGACGGGGAACAGGCTGGGGAGGAGCAACATGTGACACACATTCATTATTAATTATATCATGATTGAATTATTTATGACCAGTCAGTAATAACATCTTGACCTTTGTTTTACCTAAACTAACAGTAAGAACCACAGATCGAACTTAATGATTTAGAGAACTGCCAGGCTGCCGACTGTTCTCTGTAATAGATCAGACTGACTCCTGTGAGTTTCCTGCTCCAATTATGGCCGGATTCATCTGCTGGGGGGCCCCAAAGCAAAACATATGCTGCTGGGCCCCTATTAACCCCCTGATGTCTGAGAGCATTTTTTTAGACAGATGATTTTGGCTGCACTAATTGCAACAATGTTGTCAACCTGAACAAATGTAAGCAGTATAGTGCCATGACTTTTTTTGTATTCAGCACAAAATCAGCTACAATAATATCTAAGTAGTATGTATTTCATGATTGTACTTTTTTTTTTTTTTATAATGGAGACTGTGGTTCAGTACCATGTTTGACCACTTAATCCTTTCAAATACGTTACTTTCACTGTTTACCACAAGTTAGTTAACTGTCCCCAGTCAGTTACTGGCCCCAGATTGGCTGCGGTCATTTGATTAAATACCAAGTCATTTAAGAACATTCAATAATTAAGCAAAATAAAGCAGGGCCCACTTCAATGACCTGATCGTGTAATTGATTGTGCTTAAGTGGTGGCACATTAAACCTAAGCAGTTGCTCACTTTGGCAAGTTGGTAGTCCTATGAAGAATCAACTTTACTGAAGTCAAGTCTGTTGAACTTTTCAGACTACATCAAATATCCCAGTTGGGTCACTAGGGGTGTCTGGTGGAGACCTGATGTTACACTACTGACTTCCAGCAGAGAATAAATCAGCTCCAACACTCAAATGGACCTACAGATAAAACTGGTGTCAGTGTATGTATTGGTTTATTGAATTTGCCTTCATTTCAGCCTCCATTTTTCTTAGGAGGAACACAATGAATTACTTCAATGATTAATGAATGAACTGTGGCACCAGGTGTGATCTTTAATGTATTCTGTTTGTGATATCAGAAAAATCAAGTACTTGTGTAGCGGTGTGAGGAAACTCCAGCTGCTGGGACAAAGACTTCCTGTTTCCATAGAAACCACCATTCCCTTGAGGATGACTGCTATACAGCTCTGGGGTCTTCATGATGATGCTGTCCAGATCCCCGATCCAGTAAGGATGGACACCTGCTGATACACACATTGTCATCACAATGAGCCGTTCTACCATTATATGGTAGAAGACAGACCCAGAGCCAGCATTCAGACCATCAGGTGGAAGCAAAACCCATAAAATACAGTTTAATAAACTGATTCTATATCTGATCATGCACAGAGGGACCAGCAAAATAGAAAAAAAATTTGTGTGTTGGCATACATTTCTGTATTATTATGCTCAAAGGAGTTTTCCTTTCATTTGTAATATTATTATATTTAATTTCTGATAAAAAAAACACATGCAGGCTCCCCCATCAATTGGATTAGTGGTCAGCAAATTCATGACCAAAAGATTATTTGTTATTATTATATATATTATTATATATATTATATTTTAAACGATTCTAAGTTGGAACCAGTTCTCAATGCCCAATCCTAGCTGTGACCTACTGTGTACCGAATGCTTTTCTCTATGCTGTGATGAAAACTAATTCTACTGACTGCGGGCCATTGTGTGGCCAATCAAAGTGAAGCGATTTATTGGCTTGGATAACAATGTACAGGAGTTATTTTCCTGATCACTGTGAGTATCTCTCTCAGTCAAGCTAGCTGCCATTCTTCGCATCATTATAAATATACACTACCATTGACAATCTGTTCAGTTCAATCTCACACCATTGAAACTGTAAGCGCAGCGTTTCTCACAATTAGGACCTCATTTCCCATAAGCGGTGTGGCTTCCCGCTGCTAAAAGGATATTACCCCTGGCCTCACACCTCCCTGAAGACAATAAACACATTACAACCAATATTCCCATCCCTGCTTCTCTCCTTCTACCATCTGTCATTACTATACACTCTAAAAGCTATCCCGTCGGAGCAGAACCGACACTAGCCTGCTCCTGTCTGTGCAGCTTTCTACACACATCTGACCCACTGGCATGCAAGGTGAAAGGCAGCAGACTTAATAGATGTAGATGATAGATGATTGGTAATTTTACTATTAAGTGAAACCTGTATGATACACACTGGTTGAATTGGAGCGCGTTCTATTGCTGCCCATCTGTCCTGGTGGGCTCTGCTCAATCTTCTCCGTGTCCCAGCAACTCTCCTCATTTACCTCTGGGATGGGTAACTACACACACACACCACACACACACACACACACACACACACACACACACACACCCTTTGACTTTACTTATGTCAAAGGGACACAGAAAGACAGTTTTTTTCTTCCCCAGTGTGAGATTGCATTTCGTCACCTTCCTAAAATAATTGCCTAAGTAATTTTTTCAGGTTTTTCAGAAAACACAAAAAATAAAACATGCTTTACATGGGCAGTTATACACATGACCTGTTCAACTGAGGATGTAGGCAATTTTACCAAAGGTGGCCAGCACCATGAGGAGATGATTTAGGCAAAGAAATCATTTTTGTTAAAAGTCATTTTTTTCAGGTTTTTCGGAAAACACAAAAAATAAAACCGCCTAAGTCACATGCTTGACATACGCAATTTTACTAAAGGTGTAGAATCACATGACCTGTTCAACTGAGGATGTAGGCAATTTTACCAGAGGTGGCCTGCACCATGAGGAGATGATTTAGGCAACAAAATCATTTTTGTTAAAAAATGACTTAGGCAATTATTTTAGGAAGGTGACGATTTCTTTTTTTAACCATGACCATGGGTGTAGTGCTGCCTGAGCCATTTCTTTTCCACATGAGGAAATAAAATATTCTCAGTTTGCATAATCCCATTGAAATTCATATTTCTTTAAGAGCGTCAATCATTACAATCATTACAAAAGCATATGTCACCCCTGATGATGACATCATTATAAATTGAATAGTGGATCAGAATACACTTTGGTGAAAGATTAGTTTACCTTGAGGTGGTTGATGTTGGCTAAAAGTTTTTCATCTGTGTATCCAGGCAATGACAGAGAGTCAGCTGGGGAAATAACGGCCGGGTGCTGTGGGTTTGTAGTCAGATTGACTGAATGGAGAGTGTCTTCACATGTGGAAATGTCCTAAAAAACACAAAACACCAGTGAATAGAAACATTTCAAATGTTGCCCAATGCAAGGCTAGCCAATGGCGGAATGTACCTTTAAAGTCCCCTTCAACCATTTATCAGTTCACATGGTCCTATGTGTACTAATTCTAATGTACCAAGCAAAACATCACATGAATCATTACTGTCTGTGGTTATAAACCCTGCATACAGGATCAGGACAAGTGTCTCAGTACTATAATATCATCGCTGTCAGGCAGAAACCTTGTATCTCCATATTTCGTCATTTTCACTGCTGTCTGATGGGATGCACTACCAACAATGTAAATAACTCAGAACTAAATTTATATAAGCTGCCGACACGAAAATTTTTGGTACCGATTGTTTTAACATCTGGTGGGCGGGGCTTTCATAGCTCACCAGTGTGGTTCCCAAAGTAAAAATCCCATTTCTTCATAAGGATTTTAATTATCAGCCATAATAATATAATAAACCAGAGATCTTCAACAGAGGGTCCGGGGCCCCTAGGGGGTCCTCAGAGTTACTGCAGGGGGGCCGCCAAATTATTGTTAATTTTTCTATCTATAACAGGAGACAGGTGCGTCGGAGGGGGATTAGTAAATCAAAAGTTGCAAAGAAACTCCCGCCACTGCCTTACTTGTTTCTTTGCAACAGAGATCTTTAACTAAATTTAAATGTCTTAACATGAATCCAACAAGTTATTAGCATATAAAAAAAAATTGATGATAGGCTTACTGGCGAGGTAAGGATTCACTGTCCAACATAAAAACATGATTTATGAAATCATACCAACAATTATTTGAATAGCTTAGTATTCTATGCACTTTTATACACTAAAAAGGTATGTCTAAAGTTTTTAGGCTGCCTGCAGGTTTTTGTAGGCTGAGTTTAATATGCAACTTAATTTTATACAATATGTAGTAGGGGGTCCCTGGTCTGTCTCTCTCGCAGTTAAGGGGTCCTTGGCTTAAAGAACATTGAAGACCCCTGGTCTAAATCATCCGAGGTAGACTGACCACAAGCTACGAGGTTGTGAAACAAACGTTTCTGCTCCTGTAGAAGCTAGAAGTCCGTATGAAATCAACCTGTTTTTTAAGAAAAACACGTTTTATTCGCGATCTTATGGAGAAGTATTACACTACCCACAATCCTAAGCGTAACAGCGACGTCTCTGATTGGTCCAAGTTGCTGTTACCATGGAAATGTTAACCAAATTCGCTAACGGCTAGAACGAGCTTCTACCATTGAAGTGTTGCCATATTTTCAGTGGCAATATTGTATCGATACACAGACGTCAAGTATCAATCGATTATTATATATGTGTTGGTCAGTCCGTCTGCTTGACAGTTTAGCAGCAATACAATTGAAGTGAGATGAACAAACAGAAAAATTTGTCTTTTTAGATTAAACAGATGTTGAAAAAATGGGAAAATGTAAAGTTAGAAAAAAGGTAATAAATTGAAATACATCGCAGAATATTGCAATATGTTTAAAATCGCAATAATGTCGTATTGTGAAATAAGTATTGTGATGATATTGTATCGTGAGGCCTCTGGTGATTCCCACCCCTAATAGTTTCTTTACTTTCTTGCCTTTTTGCAGTTTACGAAATGTTTTTGTGATGGGGTTGTGACGGGGTTGTGATCTGGAGACTGGCTAGGCCACTCCAGGACCTTGAAATGCTTCTTACGAAGCCACTCCTTCGTTGCCCGGGCGGTGTGTTTGGGATCATTGTCATGCTGAAAGACCCAGCCACGTTTCATCTTCAATGCCCTTGCTGATGGAAGGAGGTTTTCACTCAAAATCTCACGATACATGGCCCCATTCATTCTTTCCTTTACACAGATCAGTCGTCCTGGTCCCTTTGCAGAAAAACAGCCCCATGTTTCCACCCCCATGCTTCACAGTAGGTATGGTGTTCTTTGGATGCAACTCAGCATTCTTTCTCCTCCAAACACGATGAGTTGAGTTTTTACCAAAAAGTTCTATTTTGGTTTCATCTGACCATATGACATTCTCCCAATCCTCTTCTGGATCATCCAAATGCTCTCTAGCAAACTTCAGACGGGCCTGGACATGTACTGGCTTAAGCAGGGGGACACGTCTGGCACTGCAGGATTTGAGTCTCTGGCGGCGTAGTGTGTTACTGATGGTAGCCTTTGTTACTTTGGTCCCAGCTCTCTGCAGGTCATTCACTAGGTCCCCTAGGAGACAGGTATCTTTTATACTGATAACAAGTTCAAACAGGTGTCATTAATACAGGTAGCGAGTGGAGGACAGAGGAGCCTCTTAAAGAAGAAGTTACAGGTCTGTGAGAGCCAGAAATCTTGCTTGTTTGTAGGTGACCAAATACTTATTTTACCGAGGAATTTACCAATTAATTCATTAAAAATCCTACAATGTGATTTTCTGGATTTTTTTTTCTCATTTTGTCTCTCATAGTTGAAGTGTACCTATGATGAAAATTACAGGCCTCTCTCATCTTTTTAAGTGGGAGAACTTGCACAATTGGTGGCTGACTAAATACTTTTTTGCCCCACTGTAACTAGTAGCTTACTGTACGGTAGCCAACTTTGTCTAGATGTTGCTTTATAACTGACAATTTTAAGTCAATTCTAATTCTCTAATCCTCTGTAGAATTTTAAATTAGTCTTTGGAACCACGTGTAGGGGGCGTTTTATTGCTGAAGGGAGCCATTATGGGAGAAAAAAATCAAACAGAGACAGTATTGAAAACAATCAGCTGAGCCCAGTCGTCACATATTAGACATTCTTTCCTCCTGCTCCTTTTCTCCATTTCTCCTTCATTCTGCTGTTCAGGTTTCCACAGCCTCTAAAAAATGACTCAAATAGACTTGGCAGCCAGACAAGGCGTTATGCTAACCAGCAGGAAAGCTCCCACAGCGGCAAAAATACTAAAACCTGGAAGAAATAAAACTTTTATACTGCCTCTATGGCTGCTCAGGAGCAATGAAACACACCCTATTGGCTTCGGTTCTAACACCTCTGCTCCAAAATGACACACCCATTCATGAGTATACACTGCTCATTCTGGTGTATGCAGGTCCTTGTGTAACGGTAACACACTCACTATATATAATTTAAGTTATTACTTAACTAAATTAGTTTTCTCACATTTTTTAGATTTTACAGAGGACCAGATTACAAATTACATAACATTTCCTTGACTTTCAATGACTAGCTGGAGAGATTCCCTAACTGTGCTCTTCCTGCTTTGTCATTATGTCACAATGTATCAAATTCCTTGACTGTGCCTGTCTGGAATAGACCTTGTCTAGACTCAGTGTTTTCCAGAAATTCCACTGTCACCGTGAAGCCTACAAATCATATAAATGTTACTGAATTATCTTCTTCTCACATTACTCTTTTTGTTGACCAAATTCTTTAAATTCCTCTGTGTGTGTTTCTGACTGAACTCTATAGAGTCTTGTGTCTGCAAGTGTGGGAAGATTGCAGCACGAGAAACATGCCATGCCCACACAGAAATAATTGGTTGTCAGTCACTTTCAACCCATCCACAGTGCCGGGATGATCTGTCTATCCATGTGGAGCATGGATCTGATCATTTAGAATTGTATTTTGATATGTGTATCTATATATTCAAATTCAATTTAAATTCCAATGAGCTCATCACATGAACAAGTAGACTGTTTACATATTTGTGCTCATCATATGTACATTTTATGTACTGGTGTTATTGTTGAATACATTGTGAATAAATATTTCTAAAATTGTATGATATTTTTGTTGAGTTATTATTACACAATACTTTTTCTGACCTTTTTGAATCTTATCCTTGACAAATAACCCATATTACAAAAAATACTAAAACTAACACTAAAACTAATAAAAACTATGCATAAAAAAAAAAAACTAAACTAAACAACCCGCTTTAAAAACTGATTAGAACTCAAATGAATTTGAAAACCAAAAGTCAAGGGTGCCCAGATAGCTCAGTTGGTAGAGCAGGTGTTCATGTGTAGAGGGTTTACTCCTTGACACAGCGGGTCAGGGTTCAACTCTGACCTGCGATCTTTGCGGCATGTCATTCCCCTGCTCTCTCCCCTTTCATGTCTTCATCTGTCCTATCAAAAGTAAAGGTCAAAACAAAATAAAAATGGCAACTTTTGAAGAAGATTTGGATGGTGCAACAAGGCAGGCTGCTTGGTTCTTTTGGGCAATGATTGTAAAGATTAACAAAGAATATAAGTTAACATTTAATATTATAATATTAATATATTTGGAGTTTCATTTAATATTGCATGTGGCGTTTTCTTTTGCGGGGTGCAAATGTTCCACCAAAACAAGTTCCTTCTCGAGACTATTTTGCAGAGGCACCACCCAACGTCACTGTGTCCGGACATTAGCACCACCCAAGACTATTGTGATTGGTTGAAATGCAAACAACCCAGAGTTTTTTTTTTCTCCTCTCCCACAATGTATTTGTGGTGTAGCCAGCCCTTACTCCACTTTACTTTTGATACTTACTTTTGAATAAGTAAAGTAATATTATTTATTTTTTTAAAGTTATAAGTAAAGAGTCGTCTCGCATTGCCAGAACTTCCTCCACAGTGCTGCAAAGGAGGGTCTGGCTAGTCCACACAGCATTCCAAGACGGGAGAAAAACGTGCTCTGGTTTATTGGCATTTCTTTAAACCAATCACAATCGTCTTTGGTGGCGCTAAGCGCCGGACGGAACCACGTTGCCGCTGCAAAATAGCCTCGGGAAGGAAGTTGTTTTGGTGGAATGTGTACATTCAAAGGTTGTTTTAGTCGTGCAACAGAAAACTCAGGTGGGAGAGATAGTCTAGCTAGCTGTCTGGATTTACCCTGCAGAGATCTGAGGAGCAGTTAACCATAGTCCTCATAAATCCAATGGAGTTTAGAATGCCAACACAAAGAAAGCAGAAGGTGATGAACAGCTGGCCGAAATGAGGGACAACCGGCAGAATTACCGGGGGCACCTGAACAATCCCAGAAGTGGAACGTCCTGGATATAAACTATGTAAAGAGTAATTGCACTTCCTGAGTAACTTGCCAAACACTGGGTTAAAGTAGGATTTTCATTAGGAACACATGTCACACTAGAGTCCATTTAATGTGTCGGCAGCTCTTACCTCACTGAAGGCCTTAATGTGAATGCTCCTCATCCCCTCCCCTGCAATCCAAGTGCTGCCATTTACAAATTGTCCGTTAAAGGGTGCCAGCTTGTCTGGGCTCGGGAAGCTGCAGCCTCTGAAGAGAAACACAGAGACAGCTGAAAATCAAGTCTTCAAGCACAAACCTTAATGCATGACATCATATTATTAGTTAGGCTGCTATGGGATTTAGAAGTCCCTCTTCATGCCATAGCTATCTAAAAGTCAACTATATTTTGTATTTCACATTTAATGTTGGAGGAACATGAAAGGTCCTTTCACTGAGATATTAAATTAAAGGTACCCTGTGAAGTTTTTCACCACTAGTAATGCTATGGAGCAATGCTTTTACAAGTGGGTGTGTTTACAACGCTTCTTGTTTTTCCACCAATCAAGAGTTGGTGGCGGTAATGTGCAAAGAAACACATTAAATGCAAGAATGCAAGTTAGTAAAGATACTTTTAAATAATGCGCAAAATGAAATATTTCTGCTTTAAAAGAGCTTTATGAGAAAGGAAATGCACTGAAAACAATTCTTAGACCTCACTGATACACAAATTGTGTTTTGATGGAAAACCCTAAAAGTAGGAATTTTTAAAGGAGAATTCCGGTCGATTTCAACACGTAGCTCTGTTGTTTGTAAATTTGGAGTGCTGTCAGTAGCGAGAAAAACGAAAACAATCGGTGTTGCCTACACCGTGTTATCCTCCTGCTAGCGTTAGCACCCAGGAGGCTGAAACAGGGTTTTAAACGTGCTTTTAGCCTCGTAACATGTTCGAAATGTCATTATAAGTGCCTACCCATGTGAAATGCTTCCTTCAGAGTGAACACAGTGAATCTGACTGCAGTAGATGTGAAAGAAATGCATGAAAGTTGTGCTAATTAAGTGCTAATTCTGTGTTTAGTTGGTAGTGGTAGATACTAGCTTAATAAACACGTGATTGTTCTGTAAAGTACAAAGTAGAGGCAATATAATATGTGAGTCAAGCAGGCAAGACGCTCCGCTTCTGAGACGCTCCGCTTCTGAGACGCTCCCGGT
The DNA here is from genome assembly GCF_010015445.1 of Perca fluviatilis. Taxonomy (NCBI): domain Eukaryota; kingdom Metazoa; phylum Chordata; class Actinopteri; order Perciformes; family Percidae; genus Perca; species Perca fluviatilis. Next base: position 8,683,828 of record NC_053114.1, read on the forward strand.
GTGGTATGGCGCATGGCGGAGGACGGAAGAAAACCGGAACATGGCACAGATGTGCTCAGTGGAAAATGGGAGTAATACAAGTTCTTGTTATCTCCATTCTGCCCACATTGTGAACAGATCAACAACTCCTCCAAACCATACTCCTTTAAACCATGCGACTATATCAGTCGTTTAATCCTACCCTCTAATATGACCCATAGGAGCGTTTCATAAATTAGTGCCCCCAAATGTGGCAGATCACACAACCCACAGAAGCAGTTTCTGTCCTCATATCTAAAAATAACGGTTGCAGTTTGGTTAGGTCTAATCCTTTTAAACCTAATCCTTTTAGATGAGGTCTGGCCATTCGGATTGCAGACTATGTGCATTTTCAACTGCAATACCTGGGTTAAACATGTCAAACACCAGCATTTCTTCATCTATATAGTATGAGTCAATGCTTTTAGTGATGCTTTTCTTTATACCACACTTTCTCATTTAGCCTGATAAGTGCAGCTTCACCATTTTTTTTTTCAACACATTCCTGAGAAATATAGAGAAAACATAGAGTTGTGATGTGTACTGTGTCTATTACCTGTTTAGGTTCCCTCCATTCCTCCCTGGCTCCACATTAGTGCCTTTGTCCTCTGTCTGGACGCTGTTATCAGCCATTTGTGGTCCATACAGCTCCTCAGCGGGCCCTGTGGCTACACACATCCTCCAGATACTACTCTCCTACAGCAACACACACACACACACACACACACACACACACACACACACACACACACACACACACACACACACACACACACACACACACACACACACACACACACACACACACAGTGAACAGGTATAAGGGAACCTCTATACTGGGAGGTAGAAAGCAAGCTTTATGAGCATATCAACCATCTGGCTGAGTGAGGTGACAGTCAAACATTACTGTTGTGTTCTTTTTCTTTAATAGTGAATGAAATGGGCCATAGTGTTTGGAGTTTCAGTTTAGGAGCCAAAGCCATGTATAAAGTAGTGTTCAGAGCTTTTACTTGAGTTAAAGTAGCAATATACATACTGCTATATAACAATTTTACATGTATCTGTGTAAACATCATATCTCGAATATGGTCAAAAACGGGATAAGCTTCATAACCGCAATATTCATGCCCATGTTAACACACATGATTCAAACAACATGCTAGCTTCGTCCATTTGTTTATTTAAAGATCGAGTCCTAAAAATGAACATTCTGATTAATAGTGGATAGGTTGTTGAAATAACGTATAATTAATGAGAAAATTACTACTGTGAACAGAGCAGCGAGCAGAACAGAGCTGCTGTATGCTGATGCCTTGCATGTCTCACAGAAAAAAATGTACGCACAGTGTGTACAGGATTATGGCTGCAGGGGCCACTGTACTGCTGGGTAGCTTAAAGGCAGGGTTGGTAATGTTGAAAAGCTAACAAGATTTAAAAGAAGCATCTCCTCGGGACTCCGTCTAACCTCTACCCCTGCCTTCAGGGCTCCGCCCACATACTCTCAGAGCAGAGCGGGGAAAGGACCGTGATTTCACTCATCAAAACGACGTTACTAAGTAACCGTGGCGGCGGCTGGCAGAGTTTTCTCCTCCAATCTTCAGTAGACTTGCACTAACTCTGACAGTGACGATGCGCTTTGAGCTCAGGCTCTCAATCTCAAAGTATGCACAGCGGGGGAAGGAGGCATTTCATTGGCTCTTTCCAGGCGGACCGCGAGGCAGCGATTGGTGAGCGTTTTTACAGGATTACAGCAGTTTCAGATCTTTTTCCACTTCTTTTTCAAAACCCAGAAGTTATTTATTGCTGTCGGGGTTAAAAGACCATTTCAAACAAAATACAAAAAAGTGTTTATTGGAAATAGTTACCAACCCTGCCTTGAGTACTAAAGTAAAAGTAGTTTATCCTACCACTGCATGTATGTTATAAAATTACTCTTAAGGGGACAGTATGTGACAGGATTATTAAATGATATAATACAGACAGAATGGTTGTGTTCTTTTAATGGCTACTTATTTCCTTTACGTCAATTTCCTTAAATATGGAGCAATTACCCAGGTGAACATGTTATCATGTGGAACAAAGAAATTCAATAACTGATGAAAAAAAAACGCTCTATTCATTGATAAACTTCAGTTGGACTGTAAAAGATTTAGTATCAACATAAAAGCCAAATGACATGGCTACTGTTGGACATGGTTTCTGTCTGCTAGGTAATTAAGAATGAGTGATGTTCAATGTGGCATGAATTATCCCCAGAGGGAAACACGGCTCCATTAAATGACTGAGCTCAGCGCGGGTCAGGGTTGTTCTGCGGCTGTAAAGTCTTCACTATGACTGGCATGCATTTTCTGTTGATAGTTACCAGCAGTGGAAGGAGTATTCACATCATTAAAGGTCCAATGTGTAGGAATTTCTCCCATCAACTCTCTCGCACCACACAGTTCAAAGTATGTATTTCAGCTACGGTAGCCTTCACGCTTCAAAATGACGGTCTCTTGCTCTTTTCATTATCCTTTTTCTTTTTCTGGGCGAAGAAGAAGACTCCTGTTCCTGAAATTTGGATTTTGAATACGTGTGGTCCTCAATGTTTCCTTCTAAAAACTTGCCAGAGCCAGGAAGCTACGATACCCATTAGTAGCATTAGCAGCACCTGTGAGTTTATCATGTGACAGCGAAAATGCGAAAGGCGGAGCAGTATGTCTTGTTTGTCCCTAACGTATTTCAAGATGGCGCATGAATATGGAGCGTCTACCCCAGTTCATGCAAATGCAAATATAAAATTTCAAGCCAAAAGGAATACTTGGAACTGATGTGAAGCTTGTGAATGGGCAACACATATTTTGATAATGAACAACTAAACACGGTAAACCCTGGACCTTTAACTTAGGTAAAAGTACTAATACCACACTGTAAAAATACTCTGTTACAAGTAAACGTCCTGCATTGAAAATGTTAATTAAGTAAAAGTATGTAAGTATCATCAGGAAAATGTACTCAAAGTATTAAAATGCCCCAATGCCAGTTTGTTTACATTCGATACATACCTAGGAACCTTTTGCACACACTGGTTTCTCGTAGGAGTGGGAACTACATCCGGTTCACGGAAGCGAAATTATCCCTAACCGTAACCCTAACCCTAACCCTAACCCTAAAAAGACTACTGTCAATGTTAGGGAGTAGGAGAGTAGTGTTTTCTTTCTTGCTGTTGTCAAGATTCATTTATTTGTCAATTAAAGTTTAGAAGTTCTAACAACTTTGTGACATGAATAAAATCTACATATCTGAGATGGGAAAATGTGTTTTATTAATTTTACCATTTTGAAAAGAATTTTACCATAAATGCCTGTTGTCGTTAATTTGCATCATACCTAAATTTATATCTATTCTATATGCTATAGACAAATTAACAATCTCAACTTACTTTAGCATCAGCTTGGAGCCAGAAACACACATAATACATTTTTTTATATAATTTTGAATAAATTCAGGCGTCACAGGGTTAATCAAATTGTATATCCGAATACAATACACATTTTCTTCAGGCTCAGTTTGTCACAATTCCAGTGTCCAGGGCCCATGTTGTTCAAAAAGTTTAATCTGGATACGAATGACCCAGATCTGAAAATCCCATGTTTTGCTATCCATGATCAGGTAATCCATGTTACTTGTGTGCCATTTTTTCAAAGAAAATTGGATTGAATCACCTTTATCCAGAAAAAAACTTTTCAAGATTACGAAATCCAGATTACCAGGGTTCTAAAGTAGCCAACATATCACAATGTCAGCTATTAGCTATATAAAGAACAACAGGTAGAATAGCCAGCATAGGGCCACCTTAAGTTATTTTAATTTGAAGAGACATTGTTAATAATCATGACAGTTAGAATAAAACAACCCACCCTGTGCCCCCCTTTTAGCCCCTTCCCTGCCCTGCAAGCGTACCTTGATGCTGAAGGACCTCCGTATGCTCCGTTTGTTCTCCCGGAGTGTGTTGGGATGATCCGCCTCAGTGCCTCCTCTTCTCTCCAAGGCTGAGTTCTGGGTTGTCCTCCAGTGTCCGTTCTCTGTATCTTTGTACCGGGTTTGATCCCCAGCGGGCCCGTCTGTCCTGCAGCCAGGGGCCCAGGTCCTGCACCCATCTGACACTTCCACAGCATGCCTCGCTTCTGGACAGTCATCATTAGTCTTAGAGTGACACAGGATCAGGGACCTGGACAGTCAGGGAAGAAGTCAGTTCCAGACATTAAATGACATAAATAGCAAGACTGGAGAATTGCAGCCATAAATTGAAGCAAGTACATGCATTCTGATACTGATACCAATATCGGAAAAGCCTCCAATACCGCCTAGAATACTGGTATTGGTATCGGCGAGTATGCGAGTCTATGCAATGATCCAATACCATATAATTTATCCGTTATGACTGACTGTCAAACTAGACAATGAGAGAAAGTTCTATGGCATTCATTCTCTGTCTATGTTTCACAAAGGGTTTAGTTTCGCTTTGCCAGACCTTCCTCCACAGCGCTGCGGAGGAGGGTCTGGCTAGTCCACACAGCATTCTAGCACGGGAGAAAAACGTGCTCTGGTTTATTGGTTTTTCTTTAAACCAATCACAATCGTCTTGTGCCAGACGGAGCAACTGTGCCACTGCAAAATAGCCTCTGGAAGGAACTTGTTTTGGTGGAACATGTGTACGTTCAAAAGTTGTTTTAGTCGTGCAACAGAAAACTCAGATTGGACAGATAGTCTAGCTAGCTGTCTGGATTTACCCTGTAGAGATCTGAGGAGCAGTTAACCCTAGTCCTCATTAATCCACCGGAGTTTAGAACGCCCAACACAAAGAAAGCGGAAGGTAACGGACATCTGGCCAAAAAGAGCAACATTCAGCGGAATTTCTGGCAACACCGGAGCAATCTTGGAAGTGGAACATTCATATACACTACAAAGGGTTTATATTTTTCTGGTATCGGATCTGTACTCAATATTGGCTGATACTCAAGTTCAGGTATCAGAATCGGCAAGAAAAAATTGGATCAGAACATCTCAAATCAGAACTGAAAACTGAAATAAAAAAGTACTCAAACTATTATCTCTGGTCATCATAAAGCAAAACTAAATGAAATTACATTACAATAGTTAGCCATCACTCGCATAGCTATCACCACAGCACATGAGCCTGACCAAGCCCCACACACACAACACACACACACACACACACACACACACACACACACACACACACACAAAAACAAAAACACACACACACACACACACACAAACGTCTCTCCGGGATAATAAAAATCTGTCTCTTTACATGGTGAAGATTTATATCAGCCTGTGCAAAAGGTTACTCTGACAATACAAAGGTGAGTAACCTAAGTGAAGTGTCTGGAGCTTCCCGTTCAGCCCTAGTTGTAAGCCTTTGAGTGATGCAAGTACCTGGAGAGCATGGCCAGCTTCTTGGAGCGGTGGCTGTGGCTGGTGGTTGGGTTGTTGTTGTTGTTGCTGGTTTTCCCCTGCTCCCTGCGTCTCCTTTCCATCCTCCGAGCAGCTGCTGTGCTGGCTTTCCTCCTCTGGTGGGAGTATCTCTGAGGCATGGCTGTCAGCGGGTGTGTGTGTGTGTGTGCGTGCACCGGGAGCTCGGGAACCATCACACTCCTCCCAGCCGGCCCGAAGCCTAATGGAGAGGGACGCTCTGGAAGGCAATTAGAAAACTCAGTTAGCACAGTCTGACTGCATTCGTGTGTGTAAGTGTTCTGAGAAACTGCTGCTGCAAATGTTGAGGCCAGTGGAGATAAAAGCGCTTTTCTTTGGCCTGCTTTAAAAAAAAGAAAAGGCAAACTTTTTCTCAGTCCTCATGACTGCAGACCGCTGACACGAACACACACACAAACACAAATACAGCAACATCGTCGATTAATCTGTCAATTATTTTCTGGATGAATGGATTAGTTGTTTGGTCTCTAAAATGTCAGAAAATGGTGAAAAATGTGGATCAGAGTTTCCCAAAGCCCAAGATGACGTCCTCAAATGTCTTGTTTTGTCCACAACTCAATTTACTGTAACATAGGAGAGAAGAAACTAGAAAATATTCACATTTTACCAGCTGCGATCAGAGAAGTTTTACTTTTTTCATTAAAAATTGAGTCGAACGGATTAATCGATTATCAAAGTAGTTGGCAATTAATTGAATAGTTGACAACTAATAAATTATTTGATTAATCTTTGCACCTCTAGTGAAAACAGATAATGGTGTCCTGGTCCCATTAATGAGTGGGAGTGAATGATGGTCTGCACGCTGTTAGTGCAGATGGCCTCTCACATTTGCCATGAACACTTAGTAAACAATGTATACAGGCTCTTTAAGGAAACCCATAATGCCTTTGGTCTGATGACATCATCATCCTGCAAATTTCTCTCCCAGCCCCCTCACAGCCAGGGCCTGACTGGCTCAGAGGGTTGGAGGAGTTCTCCAGCTGCATACTAAATAATCTTTGAGTCAACCATAATCACACATGCACACAGGATCCTGAAAGATCCTTCACACATTCTCTTCAAAGAATATGAACTCCTTCCATCTGGCAGATGCTATAGAGCAGGGGTGTCAAACTCAGTTTCGCTAAGGGCCACACTGGAGAAAGAGAATCGCATCAAGGGCCAGACATGTATGGTTTATTTACATGCTTTTATTTCATTGAAAAAGTAAAATATCTTTGACTCAATTATTGCATGTCCCATACAGTCTTTTCACTTACAATTTGGTCCACATAAAGCCCTGAATAAGTGAGCAAAAACGTTCCAAAGCCATCCTAGAATTGAACAAATCAAATCAATTACATTTTCTAAGTAGGCTACCACACAGCTGACTCACAACAAGCTCTTTCACAGCCTAAATATGCAAACTCTCTGGTTCTGGGGGAAGTCTCAAAGTCGGCAAATTTGCCAAATTCTGCTTTGAGTGTCAGGTTTCACATTATTTTAGTTTTGCGCACAACTAGGTGGGCCAAAATATATTGTGAACTTAGATGGATGTGCGGGCCGGATCAGACTTTGTGAGGGGCCGGATTTTGCCCGCGGGCCTTGAGTTTGACACGTGCTATAGAGCCAGTAGGTGCAAAAGCAACCGCCTCAAGCTTTTAATTGTCCCTACATCAATAGCACTACAGAACAAACAACCAGTCCTGTTCTCATAACTATAATAATTTATTGGCCTTAACCAATGTAACCTGTGTATGTTTACTCACTATGTGCAATTCCTATATCCACACTTTGCATCCTTTGTTTGGGAATATCCTGTATTACACGTAACTAACTTTTTTTATGGGGCAGTGCAATATTTTAACATGTCAGGGCCTGTGCAATATGATCCTATTTATTTTTTGCTCGTCCTAGAGCACATTGTTGTCTTGTTATATATTGTTTTGTACTTAATGTCTGGTGTATGTGTATGCAGCTGTTGCCAGCGCTTCTCTTTGCCCAAGACTAATTTCCTTCAGGACAATAAAGTTGATCTTATCTTCTCTTATGCTGCGTGTGGATGCTTCCATTGCCCTAGACCATGGGTCTTCAATGTTTTTTACGCCAAGGACCCCTAAACTGAAAGAGAGACAGAGCAGGGACCCCGCATATATTGCATAAAATGAAGTTTAATGTTAAACTGGGCCTACGATACTGTATAGGGCGACCTAAAGCCTTTATACATACTTTTTTAGTGCACAGAATACTAAGCTAATAAAATATTTTTTGTTGTAATGTATAAATCATGTTTTAATGTTAAAAATACATGTACCACAGTAAACCCTTAGGATGTACTGTATCTGTGGATGGCTACCTTACTGACTACCTTACAGAGATGTTCACAAGTAATTATTTGGAAGTCCAAGTCGAGTCTCAAGTCTTTGAGGGGCAAGTTCAAGTCAAGTTTCAAGTCTTTTGCCACGAGTCCAAGTCAGGTCTCAAGTCTGATCTGTCCCTAACACTGTATTGTTAAATCTTATGAATTCAAAGCATGTCCTGTAGCTACCATCCATACAGTACAGTATACAAATCAGTTGTAGGATAACTTTATGGGGTTTACTGCAATGCAATCTGAAGAAACACAAATCAAGAACTCTGTTTCAATTTCATAACTGTATTTTTCAACATTTTAGTATCTGCACCAAAGAATACATGTTTGTCTGTGTTCCTAACTGGCTGCAAAGCCCAACCTCATCATGCATTACATTTTTCAGTGTTCAAAGTTTGAGGGAAACATCTGTGTTGAAAGTTAATACAGCAACCATGGTGCAAACATGTGACAACTGATACTTTCTGTATTGCTATATAAAACAACAACCTGGTGTTGCCACGTTGCCCTCTCTACTTGACCCAATTCAGGAAATAGAGCCAAAAGCACAGCTTCAGGGAATTGAAATCGGCATCGTCAGGGTCCCTGAAGTCTCTTTCTCTCCTGATTCTTCCATTGGCGTAGTCCTCCTGCATGAACAGTATTGAAGTTCGGACCGATAACGAGGACATAGAGTGTAAAGATTGCGCGAGAGCTTAACGGCTGTATTTCCAGACTTTGACATTTGATGATATATGCACAATATTAAAGACAAATATTTAGTTATTTAGGCTACACTGTGTTCTGTCGTTATCTAATGCTAGGGCATTTCATGCTGTCCTGTATTCCGTACAGTCGGGCCATCTCCTCCGCCAGCGCTCCGTAACGGACAATGTGATGTAAGACAGCGGAAATACATTTTAAGAACAAATTTTATTTAAGATTTGAGTTGGATTTTACAAGGTGTTTATGGAACAATTATCCCTCAGTACAAGCACAAATAACACTGCTGGATTTAATCTTCATGATAATGTGGATGATATTGAGTGAAAAAATGGGGCCTCAATACTTGAAAATATTATGAGTAATTGTTATTCCCACATTTACTTTCTGCAGTCTGAGTTCAGTTCACCTCTAATCTCAGCAAGTTTAGTAGTAGAAGAGACTCATGTTTTTGGTTGGAGCTCTTGGTGAATGAATGCCTGTATGCATGTAAAGACCTGAGAACTCCTATCAGTGCAGCTATCTTTTGTTGCTCTGTGACAGACATTATGCTGACAAATGCCTCTCTGTGCTGTGAATATTACAGCATGCAGGTGGAATATAACAGAGCTCTTCAAACAGTCAATAGGTGACTGTATATAATGTGCTGATCACGAGGCAGCGACTTGGAGTCTCACTTTTATCTTCAACTTACCTACCATACACTAGAAGACTGTGAAAAGACTAAAGTCTGAAACCATCGCACATCTAACATCAAAACGGGTAAAAGACTGATTGAGATGACGGGAGCGCCCCAACTCTAACAGGACTCTCAGGATTTCATTCCGATATTGGAAAATTGTCTGCGACTGTGGAATTGCTTGAAAAGTCATTTCTCAGTCTGTCTTTTTTCCCGTCTTGGCGTTCTGACAAAATCAAACGTGTTTGATATTATCGTAAGTTTTAAGTCCTGGTAGTCAAGTTAAATCATGTGAACATTGTCAACAACCAATCGGTGCGCTCCCTCCAGCACCAAACAGGAAGCAGCAAACGGCTAGAGCCAGTGTTGTTTATGGTTGCTATGGCTATGCTAAGCTAAACGCTAAAGAGGGAAAGTTGCCGATTTTCAATCATTCTGAAGTGCATCATCCAACGGGAGTTTTACCGGCAGATAAACCCGGACCTCTGGGTTCTGCCGCTATTCATCTGCATGTACACAACAGAAACTTTTCAAACTTTCCCTTAAGTTACCAGCTAGCGCTAGCAGTAGCTAGCTAGCTTGGTTACATTTTTCATAACAAATCTAGTTGTAGTCCTGTAATGTGTGACCCTGCAAGATCTCCAGTCTTTACATATTATGACAGTCTTTAACGTTAGATAGGAGATGATTGTCTTTAAGTGTGAGATGGTGTCAGACTTTAGTCTTTTCAAAGTCTGTTCAAAGTCTTCTAGTGTATGGTAGGCATAACACTAAAATAAGTAGGCCTAAGGAAATTAAAGTAGCATATTGTATTATAATACATAACAGATATTAGATTAAAAAGTTAATTCCAGACTTTACTAAACAAAGGAATGCATTGAAATGACTGTTTACCCATTCAAATAGTTAATCATCTGAATACTAAAATAAATAAATCAGGAATATCCCCCAGGTCCCAGTGAATGAGTATGGAAGAAAGGCTTCCTTTTCTGGTGAATCAGTGGCTCTGATCCTGGAAGTGTGTTAGCAATTAAGGAGCATTAGTGTGCTTGTTGTGTTGGCCAGATAGACAGGAAACAGAGACATGGATCTCTATGCTGGAGGCCTTTAAGCCTGGTAGTCTCCATCTCTCCCTCTTCCTTCTCTTTCTATTGGCTCATACACACACTCCTGGATGGATGCCAGCACAGTGGGAACACTTAGAGCAGTAGGACGGAAATCAATCTCAGCTACTGTCTCTAAACCAACCATTCAAACATCATATTCATATTTCAATTTGGATAAAGCCAGGTCAGACAGCAACTAATCTCGCATTTCCCAACCTTCCTCCACAGCACTGTGGAGGAAGGTCTAGCTAGTCCACACAGCATTCTGGGATTGGAGAAAAACGTGCTCTGGTTTATTGGCATTTCTTTAAACCAATCACAATCGCCTTGGGCGGTGCTAAGCGCCGGACAGAGCCACAGTGCCGCTGCTAAATAGCCTCAGGAAGGAACTTGTTTTGGTGAAACGTGTACGTTCAAAAGTTGTTTTAGTCGTGCAACAGAAAACTCAGATTGGACAGATAGTCTAGCTAGCTGTCTGGATTTACCCTGCAGAGATCTGAGGAGCAGTTAACCATATATCCACCAGAGTTTAGAATGCCAATACAAAGAAAGCAAAAGGTGACGGACATCTGGCTGAAAAGGAGGGACATCCGGCGGAATTTCTTGCCGCACTGGAGCAATCCCGGAAGTCGAACGTCAAGGATATAGACTAGACAGCAACCATCTCTGTTCTCGGTTAGTCCTTGAATTTGGAGAAAAACGCTGGAGCTGGAACTGTGTACTGAATGTCTAGCACACATTTTATGTCTATATTGGAGAAGCTAACTAGAAGAACTGCATTGTAGTTTGGGACCTACATTTATTAAGACACAGTACTTAAGTACATGTTTGAGGTACTCCAAACAAAATCATAAAACGCATTCTTTCTCTTTACTTGAGAATTACTATTTTGGGAGACTTTATACTTTTACACCACTATATTTCAGTGCATCCATGATGATCACATCAACATTGTTTCTTAAATGGCGGTATGCGTACCACTAGGGTACTTTGGAGTACTGAGGTTTTTTTTTTTTAAATGTTCATTTAAAAAACATAAGTCATGCAGAATTCCTAAAATAATTACACTTTATAATTATAAATGAATTTAGTGATTGTAAACATTTAAGAATTTAAGTTTTCAGGTTTCAGTTTTCTAAGTGCCTCTTTTTAAAGCTAGGCATTTTTTTCTACCAAAAATATTCCTGAAGGGCCTATCTTTATGGGTTCCATCCAGTCCCTAGTGGGACAGCCTTTGTTTTACACGAAGCAGGAGTTTTTCTCAGGTTCTTAAAAAGAACTTCAATGTAGGCTTTGTGTTGGTTCTGTAGGTATGTATATTTAAAGCGTAGCTTCATCAGAAGCACTGGTTTCAGAGATGTGAAGATGTTGATTGCCTCCTGTGATGTCAGCAGAAGTACAGAGAGAGTCAAAGTTTCCTCAGACACACTGCCTCTATTCTGCTGATGTAATGGCACACAGCAGTAACACTGTTTAGTGTGAAAACTTGGACCAAAAGGAAAAATCGGGAAAGAGGAGAGTGAGTAGTGCGGGTCACGTTGAAAGGTTGAATAAACTGTGTTTGCATATTCATATATATATATGTGTGTGTTTGTGTGTGTGTGTGTGTGTGTGTGTGTGTGTAAGAGTACATGTCCTCACAGAAAGCATACTTTTTGCCTGTAGCATTAGCAGGGCAGAGGCTTCAGCCTAACAGAACCCGATTGAGGGAAAGCAGAGGGCGGGACGGCTGTGCAGCTGAACAACGTGTGTGTTGTTTGGACTTTTCGCTGGGGATTTTTTCCAGCCTGTGAGACGGAGCAAGGCCGACAGAGGACAGCCAAGAGAGCCACCTGAAGGGACTCATGCTATGAATAATCTCCCGCTGTCTGCAATCCAGTGGTGGAGTGTAACTAAGTACATTTACAAATTTGAAATACTTGTACTTTACTACCTCTTTTCTTCTCATGCCACTTTCTACTTCTACTCCGCTACATTTCAGAGAGAAATATTGTACTTTTTACTCCACTACATTTATCTGTCAGATTTAGTTACTAGTTACTTGAAACAAGATTTTTGCACACAAAACCCATGTTGTTTATAAAATCTGATATTTTATTATGAAATTAAATTAGCCAACACTTTTTTTTTTTTTTACTTTTAATCCTTTGAATACATGTTCCTGATGATACTTACAGACTTTTACTTTTGTAAAATTTTCAATGCAGGACTTTTACTTGTAACAGAGTATTTTTAAAGTGTGGTATTAGTACTTTTACTTAAAGGTGCAGTAGGTAAGACTTATAAAACTAACTTTCTGCCATATTTGCTTGCAAATGACCCTATGTTCAAGTAGAACTACATGAATCAGGTAATATAAAAAAAAATCCGGCTCCTCTGGCACCACCTACAGCCTGTAAAATCCTGGGTAAAATCCACAGCTCCCAGGGGGGGTGTCTAACTGCGTGTCAATCACTGCTAATGCACACGCATTCATTCTCCCTTGTGGGGGGAGGGGCTTAGGAGACCGTTTTGGGCTTTACCTGAAAGGGGGGAGGGACTGAGAAGTTGTAGATTTTTTGGCTAAGTCCTAGATCTTCACAATCCTACCTACAGCACCTTTAAGTAAAGGATCTGAATCTTCCACCACTGCTACAATCCTTGAGATTATTTACGGGTTTATAAGGGGACACGACTGATCTTGAATTCTTGATACGCAGATGATCTCACGCTCTCCAGGGAAGCTCGGCTACACTGGCCTCTGTTGTGACAGTGTGGAATGACAACAATATGCTGTGTGAAGCCATGTGGTCGTATCTTAGCCTGGCCCCGTGTGCTTCTGCGTGGCTGTGGAGAGGAAGCCCTGCCCATCCCCTGCTGGCCTCATTCAGCTATTTGTGCTTTAAAAGGTCGCCTTGGAATGGACATACGCAATGTTATGTAATTTGTGTTTTCATAAAGGACCTCTGTGTGCAAGTGAGACACACACACACACACACACACACACAAACACAGATGCACGCACACACCCAGCCACACAAACACACACATTCAGTCCTCAGGCCAATAAATGCACCATTTAACTTCCCTGTTCTGCAACTAATTTTGATAGTTACACAATACTCAGAGACGGTTCTCAGAAACATAATTTTCTCTCTTACTTTCCTGTCATATAATCGTTATAGTCATTGATGTTACCTTGGATACCAGTCTGAGAGACACACACTGTTCCAATACTGATGAACTTGCACCGATTAACCTCCCTGTTAAAAAGCCTTCAGCGTTTGGAGTGTAAGTCCTACTCACCGTAGCCGATCATGTTGTCCTTCAGCCAGTAGGCTATCTACAGCTTCTACCGAAGATGCCAACAGGGGATTCAAAGGACGGATTCCCTCCAGACAGACAGGCAGAAGTCCAGACTGAACATCAGGTCAAAAACCAGACGCATCACTCAGAGCACGGCTTCCTCACTGGGATTCATCTGGGCTAATGTGCCTGTACCTCTTCTCCTCCTTCGTCCTCCTCCTCCTCCCTCCTTTTCCTCCCCCTCTGTCTGGAGAACACAACAGTGTGTCTCAGTAAGGCACGGCTCCCCAAAATCACTGCCCCTTTCCTGTGAGCCAGCTCCAGAGAGGGAAACACTCCACACTCCGTACTTAGCTGGGCCTGACCTCACACCTACACGGCCTTTTACAAGGTTCTGTGTGTGTGTGTGTGTGTGTGTGTTTGTGTGTGTGTGTGTGGGTACATACTAGGATGAATACTTTCTCTGTGGCCCACTACAGTTTATATATAAACACACACTCCTCATTTGAGAGAGCGTGTGTTTATGTGGGCCACAGAGTGCTGTGTGTGTGTGTGTGTGTGTGTGTGTGTGTGTGTGTGTGTGTGTGTGTGTGTGTGTGTGTGTGTGTGTGTGTGTGTGTGTGTGTGTGTGTGTGTGTGTGTGTGTGCATGAACTTAGTTTTCAGTCTGGATCAGTGTTGTTTGAACTGCAGCACTGGCCAGTAAATATACAGATGTGGGTTGGTTTTGGTGGAGGCTGTGGATGGAGAGAACCCCTCTTGGTGAAACATTGTCACCACTCTCTGAATGTGTAAATGTGAATGTGAATGTCCACATTTGTGTGTGTAAATGTGAATGTCCACATTTGTGTGCACACAAATGTGGACACAGTTCTACACATTTGTCATATTTTTATTGAATGCCAAAGGCAACCACAACTTGTGGATTGACGGGCTATTCCAACAATTTTGTACTTACAGTTTGGGGACTTGTGAGAGACAGATGAATGAAAACAATGGTCAAAAGCAAAAGTAGCAGAGCCTGAGATACCCTGACTTTTAGTCCTTAGTATGGTTTAAACACTAGATCCTACACTACCCATAATGCAACCATAATAGTTATGTTAGCTTCTCCCTGCCTGGTGAACATCCATGTCTTTCAAACTCCACACCTCAAGTGTATAAACGTTTCTGCAGAGCAGTGCGGCAAGCTGTAAAAACATTTGACATAAACTGATCTTGTTACCTGGTGGTGGGTAACGTGTAAGAAAAATGCTAGTCTATATCGACGACGTGTCATTTCTGGGATTGCTCCGGTGCCGCTGGAAATCCTGCCGGATGTCCCTCATTTCGGCCGGATGTCTGTTACCTTCCTCTTTCTTTGTGTTGATAAGATAAGATAAGATAGACTTTATTAATCCCACACTGGGGAAATTCCTTGGCGTTCTAAACTCCGGTGGATTTATGAGGACTATGGTTAACTGCTCCTCAGATCTCTGCAGGGTGAATCCAGACAGCTAGCTAGACTATCTGTCCAATCTGAGTTTTCTATTGCACGACAAAAACAACTTTTGAACGTACTCAAGTTCCACCAAAACAAGTTCCTTCCCGAGGCTATTTTGCAGAAGCACCGTGGCTCCGTCCAGCAATTAGCGCCGCACAAGACGATTGTGATTGGTTTAAAGAAATGCCAATAAACCAGAGCACGTTTTTCTCCCATCCCTTCTGGTGCTCTAGCCCCAAATGTTTTCTCAAAAGCCCAACATCTTTTAGGGTTTTAAAAGAACTTCAACTTTGGGTCATTTCCCCTCAGTCTCTCTGACTGGACCAGCAAATCAATGGATGAAAAGTTTTACTGGGGACATAAACATTCATTCTATGAACCTTACTAATAATAGGGTTCAAGATTAGTAATGCTGGTTATGACAAATCCCTTAAAAAAAGTAACATCAGACATTTTGTGCCACTTTTTTGGTGGCAGGAGTGAAAATGACTCATTCATGTCATTCAATATTTTTTGTGTTATGGTTTCAGAATGATGACAGTTGGAGAACAGTTAGATACAAAACAGGCTGTTGGCTCTACAGGATGATTCTTTTCCTTGGCAACTATCATATTTTTCCCGGGGGTGGAAGAAGTATTCAGATCCTTTACTTAAGTAAAAGTACTAATACCACACTGTAAAAATTTTATAATTATTCTGTTGCAAGTAAAAGTCTTCTTTTTGTTGAAAAAACATTTTCGAAACTGGAAACAATCAATTGGTGGGTAGTTTAATTTATAATAAAGCATATTTTATAAACTATGTGTTTTGTGTGCAAACATCTTAATGTGTAAAGTAACTAGTAACTAAAGCTGTCAGATGAATGTAGTGGAGTAGAAGTAGAACGTGGCATGAAAAGAAAAGGCTCAAGTAAAGTACCTCAACATTTGTACTTAAGTACAGTACTGGAGTAAATGTACTTAGTTACATTCCACCACTGATAAGATGCAACTTATAGCTTTGGAGTTGTTGGAAGGCAAGTTAAAATGCCAGATCAGTCATTGACTTGTTTCCCCCAGATGTTTGTGAAAAGATTCTTGCAAGCATGAAAAACATTCATCTTGCAAACGGTCCTGTAAACATTCACATGGCCTATTTATTTATCAAGGGAAAGAGACATCATGCCTCACATTCCCAGCTGGCTCACCGAGCTGCACCTAGTGACCGGAGAAATATTAGTAAACTGATATCTGTAGTTTCTACTGCTGAACTAGAGATGCTCATACATGCCTTTATCTCCTCCCACATTGACCACTGCAGCTCACTGCTCTCTGCACTCTTCCTTCGATTGCCTTTTATCCATTCAAAACGCTGCTGCAAGCCTGCTTACAAGGTCATCTAGAGCAGTGGTTCTCAAAGTTTTTACACCACATACCGCTTCAGAAAATATTAGGCTCTCTAAGTACCACCATTATGGCTGACGTTACGGGAAAATAGACTAGCACAGGCCTACCCTATTCAGCTAAGGACAGTCCACGCAGAAGGCAGGTTTATTCCTAAAAACATTATTTATTGTTGACAGCCACAGCCACACTGTACTTCCCCCATAACTCGGGTCATGTCTCCTTACTGTTTCGCATCATTTGCTGCTAGCAGGCGCTGTGGAGCCTTCACCGCCGCTGCTTAAGTAGCGACTAGCGCTACGCTCGCCCATATATAGTTTCAACAGCTCAAAATAGTCTCCTCCTCATCCACACTTCTCTTCCTTGTAGTTAAAATTTGGAGAAACTGGAGTGGTTTTGAACCATTCATTTTACGTCTGCTTACTATCTTGCCATCACATCTAATAATGGATGTATGCGCACTACGTGTACCAACACGTGCAACATAATTTTTCATACAAATATCCAAAAGTGTCCTTTTGCTAAATGAGTCAGATATGCTCTGTGGGATGTGTGCCATGCATTTTGTTCTGCCTCCCTCTGCTGGCTCACCTGTGTCATTATAGTTGGACGGCTCAACTACAACAATGAATTCAGCATGGATGAAATATTTACAGGTGTTCATGTAGCCTACGGAGTGTAGCTATTTTTGTAACACTACTATTAGCTTACTACACATGCCAATACTCTGTATGGAGGACATGAGGACCCAAGAGTACTGTGTATATACATTAAATATCAGGTAACAAATTCAAACACGTAACAGATATTATTAAACTTCCTATTGAATTGGACGCAACAAACTTGGACACAATGAAAGAGAAATCCGCTTTTGTTTGCCACTTCTACCATGATTAAAATGCAGTCTGACATGTAATCTTCTGTGATTAACTTTATTGTAAAGTTTGATGTGTAAAGCATGTGCCTTGTAAATGTTAAACTGTGTACTATGATGTAAGAGTAGATGTATCTTGTTTCTTTCTATGCTGGAAGTCTCAGTTGAGAATTGAACTCAGACACACTGATCTAATAGCACACAGTAGACAGGCTCTGCTTCTGTGCTCTACTGTGTGTAAGGAAATGGACCACACCTCAGAGGGAAAAGAGGGTAAAAAACATCCTCAGTAAACAGCCTGAGAGCAGGAAACACTCTCTCTGTTCTCTCTGGCCCCGACCTGACAGTGTTTGACTTCCATCTCTGTGCTGAGCCGGCAGACACTGAAGGGCTGGGCACAGTTGGGACTATATTTAAACAGTAGTCCACTCCCCTCCTACTCGATAAACTCAGATAGAACACAGTAGACTTACTTTGTACATCTGTCCAAGGGTCAGAAAGGCATTTCTTTGTCATGTCTGCTTCCTCAGTTGTATTTATTTCTGCACCCATTCTCACTACCAACTCGTAAAATACTGACGCTTGGTTAGTGTCTCTCAGCATTGGATACCGATGCAAAAATCACCCATTAGCGCCTGTATGGGACGCAACGGGCAGAGCAGCAGCTTGACCACGGCGCTGTAAGATGACGTAGTATTAGTAGCGACGGTATGAAACCGTATGAAAGACCGAAAATCCGCATATGGATTGGTTGGTTGGGGTTGTGGATGGGTGAAACACCACAGCACTTTCAACCCAGGAGACCTGGATTTGTGTCCTGTTCTTATCCTGTGTGTCACTGAAACAGACATTTTGTAACCCCACCCATGATCTTTAAGCCTAACTGTCCTGCTCTTGTGCCGCATGTCAGTTAAACGTACGCCCTGACCCAGAGCGTCAATAAGTGACGCCAAGAGTCCCGACCAGGCACGTCTAAATATGACGCCAAAGGGCTAGATGCGAGTCCTGAGAGCATCAAAAAGTAACACCAAGTGTCCAAACCATTAACAGACTATGGTTATGACCAAGCACAAATTAGTTGAAAGCCCCATTGCGTCTGACTGAGACGCTAAAGGAGACTTTTTGTGTCAGTAACAAACGCCAAAGGCAGCTGACCAAGCGTCCTTTTTTGATGCGGCTGGAGTGAGACTGTGTTGCATTCTGCCACTCTGTCACTACTTGCTGTTTTCACATTCTCACTTACCTTGAACAGCAGCAGGATTCTCGCGAGAATCGCAGGACAATATATCACACGAAAATCCATCTTGTTAGGCTGTCAACTAATGCGTTTGTTTGTGAAAAGCGGTGAACTGAACCAATCAGCGTCCGGTGAGGAGCTACTGACAGCTATTGGTATAGCTCATCAAAAAACGATTCTTGGTCAGGTGCCTTTGGCGCAAAAAGTCTCCTTTAGCCTCTCAGTCAGACGCAGGGGTCATTCAACTAATTCCAGTACATATATAGTATTTGATGCTGCGGGTACCCCTTTGGCATCCTTTTTCAATGCGCAACACCCCCAACATAGGGTGGGTCCCCTTAGTGTCATTGTTTGACGCTGTGGGTTGGGATCCTCGGCTTCATTTTTCAACGTGCAGAATACTTAAAATGTACATTTAACTGACACGCGGAACAAGAACTGGGCAGAACTGTGTCATCACGGGGCAGAACTGTGTCATCACAACATGATGCCAACGGTGTACACGTTTTGCAGACAATTTCTTGTTGGTGTTTCTATCTGCCCTATCACAAACAATTTGGTAAGCTGTTTAAAAAGTTGTGTTTAAAGTGATGGTTCGGAGTAATTTCACCCTAGGGTCCTTTGCACCATGACCTCGAGCAAAACACCCTCCCAGAAGCTTTTTTCACCTGGGTCGAACATTGGGAACGTTAGCGTAGCGTAGCGTTATCAGCTGAATAGCTTAGCGCAATGGATCCGGGATAGTGTTCATAACATTACCACTTCCCGCACTAATAATGCGAAATCAATACCAAACGTCTACAGTAGTACAAATAGGTTATGCACTCATAAAACGATGGATTGTAAAATTTGTAAGTACACCAGAAGTTTATGTAAATAATACTTGCCTGCTGGCTTCTGCTCTCTGCTGCTGCTGCTGCTGCTGTTACTACCGGGCAGTAAGAGTTGCTTAGGGACATCTACAAATTACAACACGAAGAGATGCAACAAAAATATTTATTAATTTAATGATTAAATAAGGTAATGTCTCCAAACTTACCTCAATTATTACTTGTCTCCTGCTAGTTATACTACAGCACTTACTTTAAAAAATAAGTTAAATTAAAAATATTTTTGTTGCATCTCTTTTCGTTGTTGTAATTTGTAGATGTCCCTAAGCACTCATCTTACGCAGCAACAACAACAGCAGAGAGCAGAAGCCAGCAGGCAAGTGTTAACTTTCTGGAATACTTACAAACTTTACAATCCATCGTTTTATGAGTGCATAACCTATATATACTAGTGTAGACCTTTGGTATCATTTCGGCGATTGTTAGTGGGGTAGAGAAACACCAGTCAATAGCCAAGGCTAAGCTATTCAGCGGCTAACGCTACTCACGCTAACTCTCCCAATGTTCGCCCGGGGAAAAAACTTCTGGGTGGGGGTTTTTAGCTCGAGGTATATTGCAAAAAATACTCAAACCATCACACTATTTGGCCTTCTCAAACAGTTTCCAATGACGGCTTCTCAGATGGTTCTGTGCAACGCGTCAGGTTAACTTCCCCAGATCCCTGCATCGATTATAAAGCTCTATTGCCATTCTCCACTTGTCCACTAGATGCGCTCGGACATCCCTGACTCCCACATCCTCCTGCTCACCTATGTCTCATTCCCTAATCACCTGCAGTACGTTTCCCCAGTCTACTTTGCCTCTGCCTTAGTTTTCCAGTGGTTATTCTGGCTGCCTGATCACTGATGATTCTCTGTTTGACCCTCTTCTGGACAAAGTTGGCCCTTGCCTGTCTTGCAATTCAATAAAGTCAACTTTTATCTCACTCTGACTGCATGACAAGCCAATGTTCCTTTCAAAATATGACACTATATTCAAGATTCATGCAAACATAACTTGTAGTTAATCACGTGTTGAAAATCCCTTCACTAAGCCTATAAGTTACTTACCAATTTCTGTATTACACTTTTGCTGTCACATGACTTTCCATCATATTCTTTTAATATATGGTTCTCAGCCAGATACATTACACTTTAAATATCTATATATATAGTTTGTTATATAACACTGATTAAAGCATAGAAATAACTTGGATTGGTCATTAATGGTGACTTTGTGTAAATCTCTTGATCACCATAGATGATTTTGTGCTCACTGTGCCCCTCTGCTGTCAAAATGACAGCTTTGCCATTTCCATTTCCACTCTCTTTTCACTAGGTTTATTTACATGAGCTAGCTCTTTAGCATACTCTTTGGACTCACGCCTTGCAGAGCAGAACCTGTGTCAAAACCAAGGGGGTAAGCTTCGCTTCAGAACTCGAACCTCCTATGGCGCCATTTTGATGCTACCTGGCCATCACCTCCCGTTAGCATTCCACTGACTAGCATTCATTTTGACGTCACTTGACAGCGAATAACTTTACATCTGAAGCGTTTAAAGACTCTATTTGTCCAATGTTTATTTCTAAAGAAACACGACAATGTATAAAAGGCTCCATTACCTTGTACCTCACGTTATGGCTCCATAGCAGACGTTTTTGTAAAAATAGGCTAATGATTGTGTCAACCGTATAGTACAGGATAAGCTTGCAGGCAGTTTCGACTTACATGAGCTGTTTAAGTTTAATTACTAATGTTAACTAGCATTTTAGTTAGCAATAATTAGCCTGTGCCCATGTTATCTCCTTACATATACCTACACTCTCCGTCTCTGTAAGATTGGGAATGATTGAGATTTCTCTCGGCACAGCTACCAGAAGACTTACAACTTTCAGACACGTTGCTCACGTCACATTTACGTTGTCTCTCTCAGTAAAGCTGGCCCTCACCGGAAAAGTGCTTCTAATAGACTTCACTGGTCTCCGTCCAGAGACACAGGGTCTATTGGTCCATTATATACTGTCTATGGTCAAAACAATGCACCAGCATTTGTCTTGTGAAACACCACAGTGTGAGTATGTGAGTCTCACCAGAGAGGCAGCAGGGGGCATGACGTCACATCCTTTGAATGTTTTCTGGTTCACATTAGCCTGTGCACACACACTCACATACACCCGTAATCCCAGCACAGGGACCCTCCTCACTGATATTCATATTGTGGTTTTAATGCTTGCAATCGATTTATGTTTGTTATACACAAGGTCCAGTGGGGAGGAGGAATGTACAGTTCAGAAGCAGAGGCTGGACTGGGAGTTAACAAAGTGAACAAAAACTGAAAAGAAAAAAACAATCTCCAACTTTCAAAACTTATGTTTTGACTAATGTTTCAAATGCTATCGTGGTATTATACGTTACAATGCTGGGATTCAATCAGCTTTTGGTGTCAAAGTGATGTTGTAAAAATGTAGCCATAACCACACAGATTATTTCCTTTATCTTATGCAAAGTGGATTAGACTTTAGCAGCTAAAGAATGGCAATGCAGACACTTACATGACAACAGACTTTGTCATATATTGTTCCTGTCAATCAAAAGGATGGACACTTGCTTTTAGAATGAAAACATGCATTCTGTACAGAGCAAGATTAAAAACAGTAGGTTGTGTATATTCACTATGGCACATGTACTATACAAGCAGGAAGAGGCCTATGTTGTTAGTTGAGTCCATGACATTAATGCCGACCTTACACTAAACGACTTTTCAAGCGATTACACTGTTTTTTGTTTTTTTTTTAGATTATTTTTTTGGGGCTTTTCCCTTTATTGTGTAGAGACAGTGGATAGACGTGAAAGGGGGAGAGAGATGGGGGATGACACGCAGCAAAGGGCAGCAGGTTGGATTCGAACCCGTGCCACTGCAGGACTCAGCCAACATGGGGCGAAAGCTCTTACTGGGTGAGCTAGAGGCCGCCCCAAGCGATTACACTGTTGCAGACTTTTTTCCACTATCGTAATGAAATCATGAGTCTTGCTAGAGTTGGGGCGCTCCCGTTGTCTCAATCGTTTGGTGTAAGGTGGTCATAAAACTCAGTCCCAGTCAGTCTTTTTCCCGTCTTGATGTTCAGACAAAATCATACGTGTTTGATATTATCCTAAGTTTTAAGTCTTGGTAGTGAAGTTAAATCATGTGAACATTGCCAACAACCAATGGGTGAGCTCCTCCAGCACCAAACAGGAAGCAGCAAACAGCTAGAGCCAGTGGTGTTTATGGTTGCTATGGCACAGCGCTAAGCTAAACGCTAAAGAGGGAAAGCGAGTTTCAACCCTTCTGAAGCGTGTCATCCAACAGGAGTTTTACCGGCAGATAAACGCAGACCAGCCGCCAGTCATCTGCATGTACGGCAGAAAATGGGCAAACTTTCCCTTAAGTTACCAGCAAACGCTAGCGGTAGCTAGCTAGCAGATCTAGTTGTAATCTTGCAATTTGTGACCTTGCAAGATCCCCAGTCTTTACATATCATGACAGTCTTTAACGTTAGATAGGAGATGATTGTCTTTAGATGTGAGATGGTGTCAGACTTTAGTCTTTTCAAAGTCTGTTCAAAGTCTTCTAGTCTATGGTAGGCATAACAGAAGACTGCTCCTTCAGTCATAAAGTTACCATTAAGTAACCTAGGTTTTTACTAAAAACGAGTTATGTTTGACTCTACTTTTGTTAAAGAATGACACAATGCATGACGTACACATTTGGTCACAACAGAGCCTCTTATTGTAAACATTCTTACTATAATGATACAAAAATATCATTGCCAGAAAACTTTTCTGTTTTTTCTGGTGCCACATAGATTCAGGATTACTGTGCCAACTTGTTTCTGTTAATTTCATTGAAAAGTGGTTTGGTAATATCAACTGACATGATAAGGGCCTTCAGGTGGGTCTGGCTTTATGACCTGTTCCTGTCTTGAAGTGGGGCTCTGTGTCGAAAACGAGTTTTAATACCATCACCATTTAATACCATCATATATTCAGTTTGGTGCTAACATGCTACATATTCCTAAATGTATGTGGTCAATCAAATGTCCACACAAGGTTTTCTCAGCAGATAAAACTGTAGACATTGTGTTTGCCATTGTGGGAAAACATTGTCCCTAAGGACTTTGCTTGGGAACCGGAAGGGTCGCTGATTCAAGTCCCCATACAGATTAAGTACGGGTGTGGACTAGTAGCTGGAAGCTGCCAGTTCTCCTCCTCGGCAACTACTCGGGGCGCCAGAGTAGTGTTAATTTTGTCACCTATTTTTAATCTAGTCTTGTGCCAAATGTCCTTGTTAGTTTTAGTCATATTTAGTCATTCACATATCTTTTTTTGTTAGTCAAGTTTTAGTCAACTAAAAGTCTTGTCATTTTAGTCTAGTTTTAGTCAAAAGAGAACTCAAGGTATCTTAGTCAAGTTTTAGTCGACTAAAAGTCTCGTCATTTTAGTCTACTTTTAGTCAAAAGAGAACTCAACATATCTTAGTCAAGTTTTAGTCAAACATTTTAGTCTTTTTTTAAATAACAAATTATTTCTGAGATTATTTCTGATAACCATTTCAGTCAAATAGTTATATAAAAATAAATTATATAAAGTTATATACATATCGAGCCTCTTCCTTATTTCACCAGTAAATTCCTGTTAAACGACAAAAACAACCACTGAATAGGAAAAGGGTATTTTACAATAACACTGAATGCAGCACGAGGCTGGCAAGGCGAGTTTGAAGTGAACGCAACATATGTGTTGTTTCTCAGACAACGGCAGCTGCAGGCTGTCGTACGTCCCCCGGTTGGAATCCTCTCCAGTGAAATACAGACAAACTTTTACACCGTTTAGCTGTCAGGATTTTAACCGTGTTTACTCCAGCTGCTAGCTAATGGTAGGCTAACGTTACCTGCTGTCAGGTGTAGTGTTAACTAGCTAACGGTGGGCTAACGTTACCTGCTGCCAAGTATAGTGTTAACTAGCGTCACGTGCAGCGATGTTTCGGTTGCCTCTAACGTCCATTTGGGAGCATCAGAGAGAAGCGCAGGCATTTAAGTGGCACCGAAATCCGCGTTGCTATTCGGTCCTGAAGATAACGGTCATTAAGGCACCGGTCGGTGCCGTATTAGCACCGGGTCTCGGTACCTAACCCTAGTAACAGCTGAATATTCTATCTCATGATGGAAAAGTAGAGACGATTGTAGATGAAAATGAAGAGAGATTTTATCTTAGTTTTTATTTTATGCAATATCATTTTAGTCTCGTCTTTTTTCGTCAACAACAATGCATGTTAATTTAGTCTTAGTCAGCGTTTTTGGACATCTGCGCAGTCTCGTCATCGTCTCGTCTTAGTCATGGAAAAAAAGGTCCTTGACGAACATATTTAGTCTTGTCTCGTCTGACGAAATTAACACTAGTCCAGAGGGACCAAAACGTTTTCTTTAATAAATGGTGATGCTGCAGCAAGGGCAATGTGTGGGATTTTCTCTTTCTTCAAGTCCTTGTTTTTGTCCTACACAGAAGAATTGTTTGGGTGTGCGATTTCTTTCTTTAAAAGTAACCCTTTAGGGTCATTAAAAAGTATGCCTCTTTCTTCTTCATTGCACTGAGAGTGGGAGGAACAGGAGATTAGTAGGGGCCCGGCAGCTCATTTCTGCCCTGGGGCCCCTAGTAGGTCAGACCAGCCATGGCTTTTGTAGTGTCTGTATCCTGGGAGATACAGTACAGGTTGGAAGGGGTGAGGAATAAGGCTCTCGACACGCCAACCCGATGACCGACCGTCGGCAGAAAAGGCAGCCGGACTGATCAGTCTTCCCGAGCGACGCCGACTTGAGGTGAACATACACCTAGGATCAGCTGCTGGAATATTTTGAATTTTTTTTGAATCAACACAGTGATAACATACATAAGTGACCCTGAGGATACATTGCAGGGGTGAAAGGATTATCAAATCAGTACATGCTGGTTTTCTTGGAAACAATTCTTGAGTAAAGTACTCTTTTGGTTGTGCACTTTTCATGACCACTGCACTTCATCCTATAGTAGCAGAATTTGTTATAAATAGAGGTTATCAGCAAACAAGGGTTTTAGTTGAAAGTGCAATATTTATTAGAACATTTGGGTTAACATTTTTTATTCCTTTTTTATTATAATATTTATTTTTATTTCATATTTTAATATTATTATAACTTTAGCTTTAGTGATACATTTTCTGTGTTTGACTGTTCAATGTTCCATGCTTATTAAAAGAAAAACACTTACTACTGGCAATTCATATCTATGTTCTCATCCTTGCATAAGAATATAGAGCAGTTGGGTTGGTGTCTCATGTTATAATGCACCATGTCATGTTTTATGTGAATATTGAACTCAAGCTAAACGCAAATCCAACCGTAATCGCAATATCTGGCAGAAAAATCGCAATTCAATTTGTTTCCCCAAATTGTTTAGCCCTAATCAGTGCAGAAAGTTACCCGCAATTTCCACCAACATTAGGTTTCCATTAAAGTCAATATGTGTATTTTCACTGACTGCAGAACGGCTGTGTTCCGACTCCTTCCCAGCTCCGGCGAGCCGCAGCCCTCCGGAGCAGATACGCAGAGCTTCTATTTTTGCCGGATGCCGGAGAGCGCCGTAGCAATTCAGCACAGGGCAGATTGTGCGGGACAGGAAGTCGAGCACAGAAACAAAATAAAACATCTGGTTAATTTTCAAAATAAAATACACGTGCTCACGGCGGATCATATATGCCTGCACTACACCTTGAAAACGTCATAATGGGTGGAGACAGGCCAAACTGTTGTTGGTTTTGTGGTTCTGTTTATAGAAACTACATCCTGTTATATCGCGCGATCATACGTGAATTCGCAAGATGTCGTGGGTCCTTGTGACTTCAGCTGTCAGTCATGGCCGCAGCCGTTCCGCAACAAATCCGGACCTGGTGGGTATTGAAGGACGGCGGAGCCCAGAGCCGACACGCAGCGGATCCGGTCCGCAGCCATTCCGCAGTTGATGGATATTGCTTGTTAGTTGAACACTGAGTTGAAATAGGTGGCACAGTAGCTCAGTGGTTAGCACTGCTGCCTCACAGCAATTGGGCTGAGTGCTGGGTTCGATCCACTCTCTGGGAATGGCCTTTTTTTGTGATGTTTGCATGATGTTCACATGGGTTTCCTCCGGGTTTCCTCACAACCCAAAGACATGCATGTTTAGGCACTGGCATTACAACCGGTGTTGGTCCCCGAGCGCCAGACTATGGCTGCCCACTGCTCCTAATTAGTTAGGATGGGTTAAATACAAAGCATACCTTTCATGTGTGAGTAAAAGTCTTTGGCAAATAATAAAATATAATATTATTTAAAAAATATTTTTTAAAAAAGTTTGTTGTTGGCCACAGCAGGCGCTGAAGGCGGGGAGAAAGCAGAAGGAAGGATGCCAGTCGGGCCTGCTAGCCGAGCTAAGGGAACTACCACACAGATCGCCACTGCCAAGACTTCTACTCACCAACGCCAGATCGATCGCACACAAAATGGATGAGCTACAAATACACACGGAACTACGGTGGCCCTGAGAGGCCACAGCACGCAACAATAAGACAACACGTGCAAATAAACCACAGCACGCACTAATAAGACAACACGTGCAAATAAGACAACACGTGCAAATAAACAACAGCACGCAACAATAAGACAACAAGTGCAAATAAACCACAGCACGCACTTATAAGACAACATGTGCAAATAAACCACAGCACGCAACAATAAGACAACACGTGCAAATAAACCACAGCACGCACTAATAAGACAACACGTGCAAATAAGACAACACGCACTAATAAGACAACACGCACTAAAAAGACAACACGTGCAAATAAGACAACACCTGCAAATAAGACAACACCTGCAAATAAGACAACACCTGCAAATAAACCACAGCACACACTAATAAGACAACACATGCAAATAGCCCACACCACAACGGAAGTGTTTCCAGGGGACACTTTTAAGTGATGCACATGTGCCTCAACCATTGGCTTTGCGGTGGTGTATAGACAGACCAACAACAGGACAATTTTAACAATTTTCGCCTTTTTATTCATCACTAAATTCACTTCTGAATACGTTTTAGGCAAGAAATGAACTCTTTAGATTTCGAATATAGGCAGTCTTGCGAAAATCGTTGCCGAATTGACAATTTGTTTCAAAGTTTTCGGAATTGAGTAGCTCCATAAAGTGACGCGACAGCCAGCTAGCGCCTGCCGGGGCGCTAGCTCGTCGCTCAGACAGTCCTGCTCAGAGACCCCGCTCTGAGCTGGAGGTCTCTCAGACCGCTCTCGTAAATAAGAGGCTTTTATTTCCCCGTTGATGGATTATTTGTTTAAGTATCACAACACATGTCCATTTTAAGAGTAACCTGTGGTTAGCTGCATTTTCGGAGTTAAACTCCAACGGCTTGCAGGCTTAACAACCTTGCTGGCCGGGCCGTCAACACACACAAACACACACACACACACACACACACACACACACACACACACACACGATACATAATAATAAAATACTGAGCACCCTACATGTGCCAGACTACCAGTAGGCTACATTCATTTAAAATTAAACATAGCAGTTGGTGCTGAGTGGAGCGTCTGTCATGGTGTGATTGGTTATGTTGGTGGAATTGATTCTTAATTTCCCACGAAGCTGATCGCGGTTACGTGCCAGTTTAACTACTCATCTCCAATCCTCTCTGTATTTGTGAGAAGTGGCGCTGTCCTGAGTTGAAAGCCTATTTTACGGCTTTATTATCGAGTTAATAGGTGTGTGTTTTCGCGTCGGCAGCTGTCCATTTCCTAACGTTCTGAAATGCAAACAATTTTTGACTCCTTTTTTTTTTTTTATAGGCGTACCGCTTGAGCACCCACTTTGGAAAACATAACTCCGCGCCTATGCAGACACACACAAAACACACACACACACACACACACACGGCCAGAGCGCAGCAGGCAGATGCGGGAGACTTGTTTAAATTATGACATAGGCTATATACATTAGATTTGGTATTTAGCTCATACTTTTTTGTTGGTGTATTTGTTTTCTGATTTATTAGAAGTTGAGTTTCAGTCTGTATGATAAATGAACAGTTGTACATAAAGTGGTAACATGCTATGACATGTTATGTAGACTAAAGGGGAGACACCAACCTTTATAATTTGAATTGCTAATTTCCATCTGTTGTCACTAGGCATTTACAGTGCACTACAATAATATATAAATGATAATTCCACATAACACTAATAGGGACACCTAGGACACGCCAGTGCATAGGCCTACTTCTTTTTATAATTTAAACTGACATAAACTAATACACTAATACTAGTAGGGATCGCGTTCCACTCTTTTGAATAAGTTATGGGTGTTAGAGCTAAACCATAAATAAAATTAAAGCTAATAATAATTTAATTAATAATAAATAATTTAAACAATTCTCCTTAAGAGAAACGGGTATCTCCCCCCCCCCGCTATAGCTGTGTATGTGTGTGTGTGTGTGTGTGTGTGTGTGTGTGTGTGTGTGTGTGTGTAGCCGATTCATGTTTCCCGTGGGTGCTCACGTGCGCACGCCCTTCAAAAAAAAAAAAGGTTTGCATTTCAGAATTTAAATAGGCTTTTAACTCAGGACAACGCCAATTCTCACAAATACAGATCGGATTGGAGATGAGAAGTTTAACTGACAACCGATCAGCTTCGTGGGAAATTAAGAATCAATGCCACCAACGCTCCACTCGGCGCCAACTGCAATGTTTAATTTTAAATGAATGTAGCCTACTGGCAGTCTGGCACAAGTAGGGTGCTCAGTATTTTATTATTATGTATCTGTGTGTGTGTGTGTGTGTGTGTGTGTGTGACGGCCGGCCAGCGAGGTTGTTAAGCCTGCAAGCGCTTGTGGAGTTTAACTCCGAAAATGCAGCTAACCACAGGTTACTCTTAAAATGGACATGTGTTGTGATACTTAAACAAATAATCCATCAACGGCGAAATAAAAGCCTCTTATTTAACGAGCGGTCTGAGAGACCTCCAGCTTAGAGCGGGTCTCTGAGCAGGACTGTCTGAGCGACGAAACCCGCGCCGGCAGGCGCTAGCTGGCTGTCGCGTCACTTTATGGAGCTACTCAATTCCGAAAACTTTGAAACAAATTGTCAATTCGGCAACGATTTTCACAAGACTGCCTATATTCGAAATCTAAAGAGTTCATTTTTCGCCTAAAACGTATTCAGAAGTGAATTTAGTGATGAATAAAATGGCGAAAATTGTTAAAATTGTCCTGTTGTTGGTCTGTCTATACACCACCGCAAAGCCAATGGTTGAGGCACATGTGCATCACTTAAAAGTGTCCCCTGGAAACACTTCCGTTGTGGTGTGGGCTATTTGCATGTGTTTTGTCTTATTAGTGTGTGCTGTGGTTTATTTGCAGGTGTTGTCTTATTTGCACGTGTTGTCTTATTTGCACGTGTTGTCTTATTAGTGCGTGCTGTGGTTTATTTGCACGTGTTGTCTTATTTGCACGTGTTGTCTTATTAGTGCGTGTTGTCTTATTTGCACGTGTTGTCTTATTTGCACGTGTTGTCTTATTAGTGCGTGCTGTGGTTTATTTGCACGTGTTGTCTTATTGTTGCGTGCTGTGGTTCATTTGCACGTGTTGTCTTATTTGCACGTGTTGTCTTATTTGCACGTGTTGTCTTATTAGTACGTGCTGTGGTTTATTTGCACGTGTTGTCTTATTGTTGCGTGCTGTGGTTTATTTGCACGTGTTGTCTTATTTGCACGTGTTGTCTTATTAGTGCGTGCTGTGGTTTATTTGCACGTGTTGTCTTATTTGCACGTGTTGTCTTATTGTTGCGTGCTGTGGCCTCTCAGGGCCACCGTACGGAACTGCTGCGTGATGATTTGAGAGTTGAAAATGCATCTTGTTGTCACGTAAGGGCCCTGTTCATGTTGCACTGACATTTTAATTGCATGTTGTGTCTGTTAAGAGGCACAAAGGCACTCTTAAGAATATGCCCCCACAACTGCCGTTTTAGGGTTAGGGTTAGGGTTATTTTTTTTTCTATCGACAGTACTCGCATATTTATTATTATTATGATTTATTATTATTATATTAGCGATCAAGATTAACGTAAAAATTGGCCAGAGTTCTCCTTTAACAGTCTGCAGCTTTTCCCATCTGGTGGTTGTTTTGTCGTTTTAACAGCAATTTACTGGTGAAATAAGTTATTGTTATGAGTTATTGTTAATACATTTTTAATAAATCATTTAATTTTGACCATATGGCCTTAGCAATAAACAAGCCGTTACTGTCGTTACGTGCTCTTCCTTTTTTTCATCTATTTCTTTTAAAGTATCGGTTCAGGTACCGTTTAGGCACCGGCACCATTCTAAAAGTATCGTTTTAGCACCGGTATCATAAAAAGCTGTGGATCTTTAGCAGCAAGCAGGGAAAGCAGTAAGAGCTGCTATCTTGTTTCCACACCCTAATGGCATGGACATCAGCCACGCTCCCCCTAGCCTTAAGACAAGAGGATGTCAGGATAAAAAACAGAAACAGGAAATGTGAACAGTGCTCACATCACACACACTCTCCCCCAGTACGGAGAGATTAAGTCAGAGCAGTGACTGCAGAGGTGGACTGTGTGTGTGTGTGTGTGTGTGTGTGCGTGCGTGTGTGTGTGTGTTTGTGTGTGAGTGAGGACAATAGGGAGCAGGGAGGGGCAGCGACAGGATATTAAGTGTGCATTGTGAGTGGCTCTGTGTAACAATGTGTACACCTTCTGCTCATCATGAGGAATCTCTCCAACTACTTTGAATCCAAAAAAAGATCCCGGAACAATTGCGGCTCAGAGGTCAGTGTGTGGGTGTGAACGCGTCCGGCCGAACCATTTCTTCCAAAAGAGAAAGAAAGGGTCTCAACAAGGCTAAGGTGAAGTCAGTCCTGTAGAGTGACTGGAGCCAAAGAAGGGCAGGGCCTGGAATTAAAAAGAGACTTGACAGACAGCCAAGTTTCCACATTGGATGTGAACCCAGGGTGTTTTCAGTAAAATAGAGCAGATGTCAAGGCTGGGGAACAACTGTTTAGTTCCATCACCTGCAATAACAGCAGAGGATTACCTCCCATCACCGTTAACAAGCAGCTCTGCTGGGAGCTGCCATCTGAATGCCTCCACTCAATGCATTATGGGAAAGATGTTCGGTTTAGTTTGGTTTATATGTTTCGCAGAACATAAAAAACGAATTACTGTACATGTAAAAATACATGTGAGGGTGCGGGTAGAAACCTGCAACGGCTTATTTAAAAACCACAACCAAAGGACATGCACAAATGTAGAGGCACAAAATAAAAAAATAGGTTACATTGTAAGTGTTAGTGTGTAAAAAAAACATAAAAATGAGAAACAGAAATAATTGGCATATTTGTAGTAATAACAACAGTTTGCAAGAGTTATCTTTTTTCCCCAAAATCACACGGTTTAGACAGCAGGGCATTTCTAAGTCTATTTTTATACATAGAAGGTGACATAGTCTCAGCCTGTTAAGCCTCTCAACACATCTGCTTATATGTTAAAGACCCCCTCCAGACATGTTTTAGGACATATCAAAATACTCAATCATCTTCTTTGCTTCTCTTCATAGTCATTCGATTAATCTACCAACCCTTATGGATCTGGCTCAGGTTTGCCTTGGACCAGCTCTTAGTTATGCTACTATAGGTCTAGACTGCCGGGGGACTTCCTTTGACACACTGATCTCCTCTCTCTTTCCATCTGCATGCATCCATATCCCAGAAATGCTTGTTACTAACCTATCTCCGGGG
Source organism: Perca fluviatilis (assembly GCF_010015445.1). Lineage (NCBI taxonomy): Eukaryota > Metazoa > Chordata > Actinopteri > Perciformes > Percidae > Perca > Perca fluviatilis. The sequence continues at coordinate 8,716,190 of NC_053114.1, forward strand.
AGCTTATTCCCCAAAGTCCTGATGTTTTCTCGCCTCGCAGTTTTCCTTGGATTGGGTTGTCACCTAAATCCTGGTTGCAGTTGCCACCGTGGTCCTGCTCGGTGCCCTACTATGCCTGGCTACGCCCTGCTATGCCCTACTATGCCCCGCAACTCCTTGCTATGCCACGCAACACCCTGCTACCCCCTGCTACGCCCTGAACTGCTACAACTATTGCTCTGCTTTGAAGAATAATTTGTGTCAGGTATGCTATATCCACAGAAAAAGTTCAGTCAGAGTTGTTAAAAGTAGTTAACCCTTAGAGAACGAACCTCCTGCCTGCAGGTTGGGATGGTCGCCTTGCACACAAAGTCCACATGAAGTCATGTCCAGCCGCAAATCTGACTCGCTCCTTGTTACACACGCTTTCTGATAGATGTAGCAGGAGAAAAAGAAAGAGGGTGATATTTTCTCACACTTTGGGTTCTCTAGGCACAGGGACAATGTTGAAAAGCCATAAAAAAGTGTATTTCACATACTATGTCACTTTTAAGTATTAATATTTCTAATTTTTCTACCATAACTCATATTTGTCTTTAATTCATGACTTTATCCAACTGTATGTTGTATGTTTTAATCTACCATAGTAATTAGGGATGCACAATATATTTGCAATCATATCAGTATCAGCAGCCTAAACGCAAACAGCAGCAGCAGCCCACACGTTAGCCAGTGAAGAGAGAGAGAGAAAAGAGAGAGAGGGAGGTGTGTGTGTTGGTGAGTATAAAGTTAGCCGTAATTTTATAACTGTGAATGTAGCAGTGCAGTGTGTGTACAGTTTATCTGTCGGTGAATAAATGCTACAACTCCTCAAGACCTAAGCTAAGTTCCCTTGTCTTGTTCGCTAGCTGCTGCTGGTTAAAGAAAGTGAAGGGGTCCACTTTTTCTTTAGTAATCTTTCCATGTTGTTGTACTGAATACTTGTGCTGTGTTGCTACTTAAAGCTGTTATGTTCGACCACTATAATGTAGCCTCCCCCAATAATGTCCTAGTGCTGTCTGTGGTTTAGGCCATGCTGGGAAATCAATATAATGCAAAGAAATAAAACAACTTAGAGACTTTTACTTTTATTAAATGTTTTGGGGGCCAGGTGTGTCAGACCTAAAATCTTTGCTACGGCCCTGCTGCCATCCTGTAATAGTGATAACAGGTCTGAACTCTAATACTGCCCATAAAATGGGTCAAGTTGCTTCTAAAAAGGATCATGAAGATTTTGTGACTAAATATGGTGTCACACAATCCAAAAAAGGTTGAGAAAACCTTTCTCTATAGGGGTCACAGGTCATTTATCGCTCAGCTCAGAGCATTTTTGGAATGAAAATACAGACTTTACACAGTGTAAGCGCAGTAGCCCTGTCATTTAAGCAGCCAAACACTTCAATAATGCAGCCAGGATCGGTTTGCTCCTCTCAGGTTACTACAATACACCTGGAAACCTAATATGCTAGCCGGCCTGGCAAACGGGAACGGCATCCACCTTGTAAAGTGCCAAAGTGAAAAATAAAAAATAAAACCAACATTGAAATACCTGAACATTGGTACAGTTAAATGGAATATCCCAGAACAGTTTATCTATCCAAAACTGCTCCCACCAAATACAGCTGGCAGCCAGAGCAGGACAGCAGTCTGTGTGTGTGTGTGTGTGTGTGTGTGTGTGTGTGTGTGTATCTGTGTCTGTGTGCATGAAAGACGGGTGTCGTCAGCGCCTGCAGGGATGACAGCTCCCCCGGGGGAAAAGAATAGGCAAGTGTTTCCCTCCTGCAGCAGGAAATGGGCGAAACCTTGCCCGAAATTAGGACTGCAGCATTTTGTTGTGTGAAGGAAGCCACTCCTGATAGCACAGGCTATAGGTTTCCTGTTGTGGGCCAACAGTTTTGGCTTTACCTAGTGCTGTCAGGGAGGCTGAAAAATGCTGGGTCAAGAAGCGCTAAAAGGTTTCAGGTTTGTATCAGGCCACAAAAAGGCTGATGCACTGAATTTACAAGCTTTAATTCACTGTCATATAGTCACATGTAGGGTCATATGACCTGTAATACACTAACAGCATGCAGGAGGGAGTATTTGTCAATTTCAGTTGAAACTCCAGTTTTGGTCTGTTGATTATAAGTTGTGTGACTCAAAGAAAAACACCACTTTCATTTTGATGTTTTAAGTAAATGTGATAAGTAAAAGTGTTGTAGTCAAGTCACCAACTGTCGAGTCTGAGTCAAGTCTCGAGTCCCCAGTGATCGAATCCGGGTCCGATTCACCAAAGAAAAGTCAGAGTCGAGTCACTGTTGCATGAGTTTGAGTCTGACTCGAGTCACGAGTCCAGAGAATAGCGACTTGAGTCGGATCCGAGTCCGACTCAAGTTACTAGCCAAACTACTAGCCAAACACTTCAATAATGCAACCAGGATCGGTAGTCCCAAACTTCATCCAACTTCTGAGTCCTTTTTCATGAATGCTAGAGTCCGATTTCATAAATCCTCGAGTCCAAGTCCAAGTCATCAGCTTGTAAGTCCAAGTCGAGTCACGAGTCCAGAGAATAGCGACTCGAGTCCCAGTCCAGGACTCTAGTACTCCATCACTGACAGGAGGATTGTTAGCAGTTTCCTCTAAGTTCAGACTGATTTAGTATTCATATGGTGTTTTTAATCAACATGAAAAATCTTATTTACCATTTACTCTTACCATTTCCTCATTAGAATATTGAATGCCAGAGGGGCGCTCAGGACTCATTATTCTCATACATCACATGAACGCAACAAAGGGTCACATATCAATATTCTGATAGTGTTTCACTATAGATGTGTTCTTGCCACTCTTTCTGTCTCACCATATTTTAGTAATGTCTTCAAACTTAACTGAGATATTATGGTGCACAGATATTTGACTTTAAAAATAAATAAATAAATTTAATTCACGATGTCCAATGCATCCTGGCTGTCATTTGATTAGGGCACTGTATTGCTTTGCTCTCCTGTTCAACTCTTTTTTTCTTTCCTTGTCTGTTGTTCATTTTCAGTTATATAATTATTGACTGTAAAGGCACTGCTCTGTTTACTTTGGTGCCCTTATTCCTCCTTTCCTCCAATTATTCCTTATTTTATTTGTATGTATGGGTACTTTTTTATTCTAAATTTGGAAGAGGCCCATAGTGTAAGCCTACCATTTCTTGATCTCTCTTCTTGATAGTTTAAATCAACTATAAGTTCGTCACAGCTCATTGACCAAAAAATAAGTGGTGAATTATTATGAGATTTCTTTCCCCTGAGAGCTGGATTGAACAGCATTTCCATTTTGAGCTGACACTCACACTCAGAGGCGAGCCATTTCTTTAGTTAGTTCATCAGTGAAAAAAACAAAAAAAACAGCCAGGATGCCGAACTTGGCAATAATTATATAGTCATATCAGGGTTACTTGCACTGTTATAAAAAAAAAAGGATTCAGCTCAGATCCAACTTCAAATGCAACATGGAGGACATCCCTCCATAATACATTTCATTAAAAGAGGATTTGGGTTCTGTGAGATAAGCACAACCCAGATTTCATGACGGCTTTACTCCAGAAGACAGTGTGACCGGCTGAACTAGAGAATGCAGGATGCTGCTCCAAGTAATGATTTGGGAGGGCAAGACTAGTGTTGCCTTCACATTATGTAGGATGTGAAGTAGCCATGGGAAAGATTCCCATTTTTACGACATGCAAGTCGTCACAAGACAACTTTAAAGGTAACTTAGTTTTTTTTAAAAAGCTGCACTGTAATGTTAATGGACAATTGCGAGACCTATTATAACCCGGGGGGTCCTCACCAAAAACTTTATGAGCCTCAAATACTTCATTTTCTGTGTCTGAAATAGTTGTAAAACATACATTTACTGGTAAGAAGTAGGGCTGGATCAGAATATCCAACTGTACGGATATTTGTTTGTTGGGTAGGTATTTGATTTTCAATTTTGGGATTCGAATATTTGTTTTTTGTTTGGTTTTACCTTCAATACTGTAATAAAGTTGTGACAGATTCAACTTTTGGAGAAACGCAAGACGATGTCACGTTGCTGTGGCCAATCATATTTTCACATGTAAATCAGTAAACTATGTGTTTATTTCAACAAAAAATAGAGTTGTGATGGTTGGAAAAGTGGAAAGACGACCCAAAACGGCTTTTCATAGTTTTATTTTGTTGCTTTCATCTTTGAATGAAGTGTATTTTACGATGCTAAAATTACTGTTTATTTACATGGAGTCTGGTGTTTAAAAAAAGGATCTTACTCTTTAACAGAAAGGTCGACCTCCTTAGAAATCCTTTGCATAATGTTGTCAGACACTTGGAATAATAATCTGAGCCTGTCAGCGGCAAAACAAGCACTTTTGTGAAGGTAAATACAAGCTGGACAATTGCCCTATTAACTTGCATTGTAGCTTGTTTCGCCACTGCCGAGTGCAGTGATCTTGCTTAATACTGGACCAATGTCAAAGATTGTTGTTCCCATCAGTCACTTAGACACAAAAACATAGGAAAATAGGGTCCAGGGTGAAAAAAAAAAACGGTGGTTACCCTTTAATTGAAAAATGTAACATTTTCTTGAGGGTTTTACCCCTAAACCCCCTGCCAAATATGCGCACCTAAGTCTTCCACAAACCTAAGTAAACACTGGGGGCCCTATTTTAACGATCTGAAACACAAGTATCAAACGTGAAACGCAAGTAGCTTTGTGGGCGGATCTCGGGCGCTGTTGCTATTATACTGGCGGGATAAATGACTCTTGCGCCCGACGCAAATCTAAAATGGGTTGGTCTTAAGTAGCTACATTACTCATAGATGTGGTTTGGGCGTAACGTGCAATAAACCAATCAGAGCGTTATCTCACATTCCCTTTAAAAGTAGGCGTGCTTGTTCCATGGCGGATTGCTATTATAATAGCGGATTTGCTAGGTGCACGCTCTTAATACATCTATGGCGCACGCCAGGAGCGGTTCACAGCCGAGGAGACCGACGTTTGCTATTGATTTTTCATTGTTGACAAAAAGTAAATAAAGAAATGTCACATAAACATACTTTCCGATGTTTTGGGCTCACTGTCACTGAATCACCAGGTTATGAATGCATGGTGATATTTTTGCAATGTAGTCTAACATTAGACCAAGATTACCTCACTAAAGATGATGCAGCTCTTCTGTCTCTCCTCTCCTGTGCTGCTGCTGGGGCATTTGGGTTAAGTGGCATCGGCACATGCAGTTCAACATCACATCTCCTTAAGTCCTCTAATATTTCTTCATTTATGGAATCAACAGATCTATGATTCATACATGTTGTATTAATGTATGGTTTGCAAAAAGGGGAACTGCTGGGTCCATGAGATGAGAGAAGCAAAGTGTATGCGCGGTGTGCACACTCTACATTACGGCCAGGCATGCGCCCTTAAAATAGCATCTGAATAAGCACCACTGACTTTAGACTAGGTTTTTCCTGGTCTGTGGTGGAATTGTTTTCTGAAACTGCAAAATATCACCAGGGAACGTTTGCGCCGGAACACGCCTTCTCTTTTTGCTGAACCGCCCCCGGGAGCGCAGGTTCATTCCCTAATTTACCGACGTGAATCTGTGGAGGGAAAAGTCTTCTGTGTACAAAGTCCAGGGCCGGCAATTGCTATAGGCGACCTAGGCGATTGCCTAGGGCGTCAAAAGTGTTGGGGGCGCCGTATCGCCCTTAGGTCTACTTCCCATTAATAATAGAATTAGAACGACAAGCGAAATAAAACATGTTTAAACATGATCATCCTAGGGCGCCCCCTCAGCCACACGTTTACTTGTCAACCTTTCATTACGCAACGTTTCCAGTCTACGGGTCAGACTCAAACACACGGAGCTCTGAATCAAGGCTGTGCGTCGCTTAGTGTCCACTCTCGCTGTAAAAATAGAGACGAGCAGCGGCACAGACACGGAGCTGCTGCAGCGCGCCTTCCCTGGTCTGTGCAGCTTCAGGTTTATAATGGACGCGCTCTGCTGTGGGAATGCTGCGGCAGATGTGTCCCTATTTCTGCGTAGTTTTGTGTTTCCACCTCCGATGTAGAGCAGCGTAGCCTACAGCCACTTCCCTAAACTGTCTCATTCAGAGACCAGAGACCCAAATGGGGCTCCGTGTCTGTCGGGAGGTCTGACATCCACCGTATCAGCAGAGCAATCACGTAATGCACAGCAGGCTATGGTGCAGGTGGATTATTTTCTGAAATATAGTGACTTCATTCTTGTAATAGCCTATTGTATGATCACTTTATTTTTCTCACAATATCACAACTCCTCCAAACCTCAGAGAACACAGATGAGATATAGCCTACTGTATTTTGAATGTGCACAAAGTTTTGAACATGAGCAGAAATCTTGCTCAAACACATCGGAAATGTTACAGTCCAGGTGTTTATTAACTCATTAAAATTAATTCATGAATCATTCAGGTGAATAATTGTCATATGCACATTTAAGGTGGTTACTTCCTCAACAAAAGAAGCAAAAGTGGGAAGAGTAAATGATGCCTAGGCTACATGTGTGCTGACTCAGATATAATTAGAAACATCGATCCAAAGGAGAATAAATAGATGAAAGCAATACAGAATGCCTGAGAGCCTTACGGCAAAATATTCCATTGTGTTTTTATATTTGGATTGTAATCTATGTTTCCCTTTAGATAGTTTTTTTTTTTAAAAGTGCATAAAAATTCACCTGAATGCAGGAAATGAAGTATTTAATGCTCAAAATTTTCAGGGGGTGGACCACCAGACCCCCCCATCATAAGTCACCATGCACACAAATCTGGAAATAAAACACTGGCCTTTGGGTTGCCAGACCAGTTATGATTAAATCAAATGTTGGTGCCATCTAACTTACATGGAAGCTAGAAACTAAAATGAACATACATTGCTACTCTATTGCTGACACAGCGCTGTGGACATCTGGCAATGCGAGAGTGGGGGGGCGCACAAAACTCAATCTCGCCTAGGGCAACCAAAGGGTTAGAACCGGCCCTGACAAAGTCAATTGCGCTGGGTGCAAGATAGGGCCCTATGTGTTACATGGGCCCGAGTCTATATCCACAATGTTTAATTTTCCAGGAATTGTTCCGGTGCCGCTGGACTTTCTGCTGGATGACCCAATGGATGTCCCACTTCTCGGCCAGATGTCCGTTAGCTTCCTCTTTCTTTGTGTTGGCGTTCTAAACTCCGGTGGATTTATGAGGACTACAGTTAACTGCTCCTCAGATCTCTGCAGGGTAAATCCAGACAGCAAATTAGACTATCTGTCCAATCTGAGTTTTCTGTTACATGACTAAAACAACTTTTGAAAATACACACGTTCTACCAAAACAAGTTCCTTCCCGAGGCTATTTTGCAGAGGCCACTGCCGCGTCTCTTTAGGAGACTAGCAGCAGGTCCTATGTGTATTGATTCCAATGGGAGAAGTGAACGTAAACACAGATTGTGACTGATTCTGTCATCCCATAATCAACAAAGTAAATATAGGCCTTTATCGCATCACAATAGGAAGTCGGAAGTAGCCGCCGAAAATTGCCGAAGCACTGTACTGCGTCTTCCGGTTATTGCGTTCAACATGGCTGCCTGTTATCGCTGGACTACTTCGCTCTCGCATCTCCCAAAAGTTGGTCAAGACGATGTGGTGCGACTCGTGAATGAACACTCCAAGGTAAAATCTTCTAAGCTGGAGAAAGGATACAAGTTCTTCTACGAGAATTTTATCTTCAATTATAGAAGTAAGTGGCTTGAATTCTGTTGGCGAGTTATCGCTGATTGCTAGCTTGTTATGTATAATAAGCTAATCATCAGCTTGTTAGATAGGTTCAAATACAGCCCAAAAAATGTATCCTATTTGAAATATTCGAACAATGTGACTGATTATTAATGCTATTAAGATATTTCGGCTTTCACTTGGGTATGTCAGTGTCAGTGGTTATTAAACTTTTGCCTGAGGAGCCCCAAAGGCTCTAGCTAACGTTAACGGCCCGAAGTTTGGATGGTCACTTTGGCTACATAAACGTTCCGAAATGCCTTGCAGTAGTTTAAGAATCATAGGCTAAGGTTAAGTTGTATGTGGTTAAACATTGAATCCTTTTTTCAGTATGATGTGATAATCTTTCCCCTTTTTACTGCAGTGTCAGATTTAGTGAGTAAGGTTGTGTGAAGTGGTAGTGCAGGCAAGCTGCTACCGTTCTATGCAAAAGATTGAAGAGCCACATACACTTCAAGTTACATTGCCAGGAAGTCCAGGCCTAAGTCCGAAATCGTGCTCTAGTCCCTACTCATCAACATGCGTTACTGGCTTTCTGTAGTCTTTTGTTTATCAACAGGACATCATATAGATAGTAGTCTCCTGTAGATCCCTGTTGGATTTCATCAGATTTACATTTTGGATCCAGACATTGCTACAGTACCAAAATACCCCAAACTTGTAATGCGTAGTGAATAGAGCACGGTTTCAGACCTACATAGGTTCAGGTGCATTTGTTCATTATGTTTTTTTGTTTCTTCTGCTGTTGCAGATGCTCTCTTTTTGTTGTTCCATATCTGCTGTTGCAGATGTACATTTTTTGTTCTACTGCTGTTGCCTTAATTTTGTTCAACCTAGTTTCACTGTTAATGTTCCTAGTGTCAAGCAAATGCTGCTTACTGTATAGCCTAAACATCCAAACTTTCCCTCAAGTATATGTTCTCCATTTCTAGATTGTGCTGCATGCCGTTAAACCTGTGGAATTAAATGGATGCTCCTGCTCATGTGCTGCTGGAATGGGTTGCACTCCTGTTTCAAACGCCTCATTACAGCACCATGGTGCTGAAAACTGTGCCAACCCCACTGTCGTGCACCGGTGTGCTTCAATCATGGCACCAACCAAGGACACAGGTAAGTTTGTCTGATGCAAGTTGTGTGTTTAAAGTTTTAAGTGCACACTGTTGGAATACTGATTCTGCACTACTAGTGTAGATGTTTCTGCAGTGTGTGGGTCACTCAGATATAGCCATACATACTGTATACTCCATAACGATGTTTGAAATTCTAGTATTAGACTCACACAACCCACACATCACATATGCGTATACATTTGTATGGAGTTTACTTCTATTTTGCAGAGCAGCGGTTGCCTGCAGAGGATGTACACCTTACAATATGACTTGTATGCTGAATTGACCTGATTCTCTCTCACACTAGCAACTGCATTTAATTTCTTTCAGTTCTTTCTTATCAGTGCACAACAGTTATACCCCGAGAAACGAGAATCCAGAAGCCCCCTCATTCCCACAACTTCCATTAATTACTGGCTACACATTAGAATGGCATCTACAGTTTGTCCCAATTGTCATCAGTTTTATCACATACAGAGTTTAGAAGTAACCTGTGAATTAGTGAAGTATTATTGAAGAGAATACAAGGCAGCAGTCAGAGAATCCTTTCTGGGAGGAAGTCCGACAGCCCTGCCTAACTTCCAGTAGATTCGGTTTGTAGCGTTAGAGGAGAGTCATCTAGTCAGGCTCTGGCAGCCAGGATCATGAAGCGGGTAAGGCAAACACCTGCCATGAAAAGGGGTATTGACCTCGAGCCAGAAGTTTTACAACACTACAGTAACCTTTTGTAATGTCAAGTGTTGCTCCTTCTGGATTCGTTGTGAATCCTGATGCGCCTTACCTCGGTGCTAGCCCTGATACCAAAGTGTATGATCCCACTGCAAATCCCCCCTTTGGGTTAGCCGAAGTGAAATGCCCAACTGTTAACAGTATAACAGAGGTTACCAGAGATGGGAAGTAACGAAGTACAAATACTTTGTTACTCTACTCAAGTAGATTTTTCAGATAGTTTTACTTTACTATTTATTTTTGTGCCGACTTTTTACTTTTACTCCTTACATTTTTAACACAAATATCGGTACTTTCTACAAAATTGACTCGTTACTTTAGTTTCAAATAATTTCAGTGGAGTTACCCTTTTTATTTTTCATGTCATCAATACCGAATTCAATCTAACTGGATGAGAATATACGTTGCACTTGACGCACCACTACAAGACGACTCAACAGATTTCGCTGCATTCATTTGCGGCAAATCACTGTGGCTTGATGGCGGTAACGTTAGCACATAGTAGTATGGACGGCGACGTGATTGAAAATGAAGAAAATGTAGATTCCAGAGATTTGGCATACAAGCAGCAAGACATTCTGTGACTCTTCTGATGGCTCTCTCCACCAGGATTCTTAGTTGGGCGATTGTTCTGGGTTTTTTCTGTGTCCTCTTTGCTGAACCTCGTTCCTCTTTTGAAGGGGGGGATTATGAGGGTTGCTACAACATCAGACAGCATCTGGTCAATGACAAAGCCTTTATCAGCCATGCGCGCATCTCCAGGCTCAAACAGGGTGAGGATCCCTGACTGCCGTGTAATTTCTCGCTCTGATATCGAACCTGTGAATAGCTTTGAGATAAAGGTGATAAAACCACATAGGGCAATGCCAGTTAGACCTTTGAAAGTGTTGGTATTCTTGTAGGAGGAGAATGTTTCTGACTGGAGGGTGAGTGATGATGGTGCCTTACATCTGATTTCTGTGCAGTCCAGAATAACACGTATGTTCGGGCTGTACTGTGCAAACTTTGGTGGCATTGTTGCTTGCACCTGTTCCCTTGCCATCCAGATTGTTACTAACAATGAAGTTGGCCCATGTAATTAATATTCTGCTCACCGTAGTGGTACTGATGCCGAAGATGTCAGCAATCACCTTCTCCTTCATACCAACGGCAACTCGACAGCAGTAAAGAAACAGTTCATCCACAAGTGCCAGCCTCCGGTTCGGGCTCGGTTTCTCCAATGCCATGACATCGCTTGTCCTCTGAGCTCTGCTCCAGTAGACTAGCCTGGATGCTCAGGGGGCAACCAATTCCCCAAACGACCAAAACACCTTCTCTGATTGAAAACGGGTGTAGAACCGGAATTCTTCGTCAGTGGCACAGTATCCGTTGATGTTTAGTGTGCAGGACAGGTCCCTCAGTTGTCTTTCTAAACTCCTGACCTTAGCCTCCAGTTGCCTGATGGTTTCGGCAGCAGCATATGCATCTAGTCCACCTGCGGAGTCGCGGGCGTAGTTGTGATCTCTGGTGGGTTCTTGATCCTCCGCGACTGTAGGCGACTGTACGTGCATTAACCCAATCGAAAACTGACTGGCGGAGTCTCCCCCCAACTATTCCATGAAAATCGGCTTGGTGTAGCACCGGATTTTAGTTATATGGAACGAAGGACCCTCCTTATCAATCTCACCCAAGCCTTGCGGAGGTGTTGGTCTTTTGGGAAGTCATGGAAGCTAAGGTATGGCTGCCTTTGTTTTGACGTTGAGCAGCCCGGCACACTGCAATAGCACCGGCAAGAGGAGGCAGCCATAGTTTATCTTGTAACTAAGTAACCACCGGAAGTGTGAGTACACTGCTTGGTGATTTGGAACGTTCCTAAACCAGGAAATGAGATAAAGGCCTATTGGACCCCTTTTTCACAAGCCACATATCTCCAGAACATTCTGACCTAAAATGACATTTTTTAGACGGACAAATTAGGAGAAAATTAACTTTGCTTGAGACCTGTTTCTTTCTCCGGAACAAACTCTCGCGAGATCTCCCAACAGATAAGCTAACGTCAACTAACGTTCGTGAATGCCCAAACAAAACTAATCTCCGTGATGCTAAATATGTATTTTCTAACATTAGCAAAAGAAAATAATCAATTTTACAAATATAACTTTTCATCCATCCACAAGACATTCACTACACTTTCAAACGAGGCCACGCCCCTTTAGGAGACAGGAAGTGTGGACCAGTTCATAACATTGGCGCTGCTTGAAATGCACTATCTTTAGTATAGAGGATCTATGTCTGCAGGGGGTCAAAGGTCAGGCTCAGCTACAGAGTAACTGGCTGGCGCTGGTCTAGATTCAGCAAGAAATTTACCAGTACCTTTTCCATTAAATTCACGGACAAATTCTGTAGATTTACAGTATATCCTATGTACCTTTAACAGACATTCCTGTTAATCCAAAAATCAAAACACAGAAAAACACCTGTGAAAAATCATTACAGAAAATTCCTTCATATTAACACAGTATATTATTCCGTATTTCCACTGACTTTTTTGGGGGGGCTTTTATTGCCTTTATTAAGACAGGAAAGTGGGAAAGAGAGGGGAATAACATGCAGCAAAGGGCCGTAGGCCAGAACTAAACCAGCGGCCGTTGCGACAAGGACTGAGCCTTTGTACATGGGGCGTACGCTCTACCAGGTGAGCTAACCAGTGCCGAGTCCAAGGTGACTTCTTCAAATGCCTGCTTTTTTCTGAACAGCACTGAAATATTTCAATTCACAAAGATATAAAACAGAGTGACATAGTAAATCTTCACATCTGAGAAGCTGAAACCGACAAATGTTAAGCATATTGCTTGACAATTCATCAATTATCCAAATTGTTGTCAATACATTTCTGTTTATCAACTTAATCAATTGAGCAACCACTTGCTTCGGCACTAGTGTAGATGCCAATGGCACCATAATGTGCCAAAGCACTGTACATTGTCAATGTAGTTAATAGGGGCCGTTTTTTCAGTAGTTTGCAGATTATCTGTATCAGCGTTTTATTTGCCTGATAACCAATAAAGTTAATGAATTAGAAAGTGTGCTACTTTGGCTCCGCTACAGCTCTGTGTCTGTCCCTCTGTTTTGGTTTCACTCACCACTGAGTCTAATCTCGCTTTGCCATCCTTTCCGCCACATGCTGCGGAGGAAGGTTCTGGCTAGACCACACAGCATTCTGGGATGGGAGAAAAACGTGCTCTGGTTTATTGGCATTTCTTTAAACCAATCAAAATCGTCTTGGGTGGTGCTAAGCTCCGCAAAATAGCCTTGGGAAGGAACTTGTTTTGGTGGTGTACGTTGGTGGTGTACGTTCAAAAGTTGTTTTAGTCTAGCAACAGAAAACTCAGATTGGACAGATAGTCTAGCTAGCTGTCTGGATTTACCCTGCAGAGATCTGAGGAGCAGTTAACCATAGTCCTCATAAATCCACCGGAGTTTAGAATTCCAACACAAAGAAAGCAGAAGGAGACGGACATCGGCGAAAAGACATCCGCATTCTGCGGAATTTCCTGCGGCACAGGAGCAATCCTGTAAGTGGAACATCGTAACTATAGACCACACTGAGTCTGACTTAATGTCCCGCCCACAACACTATCTGACAATCTTTGGGTATAATGTTGAAAGTTTCTCATTTATTAAATAATTGTTTAAAGCATTTAAACAAAATTTTGTGTTGGAGTTTGTAACATTCCAAATGCTTCATTTTGACTTAAAGCTTTTTTACTTTCACGGTATATGCATATCCGTTCCAAATATCGGTTATCGGTTTCACTAACTACTAATAATCGGTATCGGCCTTGAAAAACAAGTATCTGTCAATCCCTATTTCAGAGGAAAGTATTACACTTTTTCCTCCACAACTGTAGTTACTAGTTACTTTGATAGGATTTTACACACAAAACATATAATAAACCTCTCAAATGTGACATGTTGTTAAACTTCCTAGCAAAATCTAAAGTTGTTTAAATGAGCTCGACCTGCTAAATGATACTTACTTATTATTATAACAATATAACACTCCCAGGAACACGCTTCCCTGCATGAGTACTTCAACTTTACTTTAAGTTTTACTGATAATACTTCTGTGCTTTTCTGTACTTGTAATGGAGTATTTTTTAGAGTGCTGCTTTTACTGAAGTACATAATCTAATTATACATGATGTGATACACCCAAGCCGTTTTGATGATAATAAGCTAAATTAATGTCAAATCAATGTACACATCAAAACAGACTCTTCTCAGACCTATTGGTTGTAGTCGGGTTAAAGAAGTCATTGTTTTGCAAATTTTGTCTTGAGGCTTTTTTGAGTGTTATTCATTTATTATCTGCTCTAGCTTTTCCAATGTTTAAGACACAGTTATGGTAACCATTATGGTACAAAATGATGTAAAATTGCATACTTTTTAAAGGGTAACTACCGTTTTTTTCAACCTGGACCCTAGTTTCCTCTGTTTTTGTGTCTAAGTGACTGATGAGAACAACAATCTTTGACATTGGTCCCCAGTATTTAGCAAGAACGCTACAAGCTACAATGTAAGTTAATAGGGCAATTGTCCAGCTTGTATTTACCTTCAGGCTCAGATTAATATTCTAAGTGTCTGATAACATTATGGAAAGGATCCATTCATAAATTAAAACCTCTTTGAGACCTTTCTGTTTAACCAGAAACAGCTCTGAAGTCGCTAGCGCTAAACCAACCAATACTTTTAGCGTGTATAAAGCCAACATATTTTCACATGTAAATTGGTAAACTATGTGTATATTTCACCAAAAATAGAGTTGTGATGGTTGGAAAAGTGGAAAGATGACCCATAACGAGTTTTCATAGTTTTGTTTCTTTCAACTTTGAATGAAGTGAATTTTACACTGCTAAAATTACTGTTTATTTACATGGAGTCTGGTGGGTTTAGCAAACGCAATTTCACGGATGTTTTTATGTTTAAAAAAAGGTTCTTACTCTTTAACATAAAGGTTAACCTCCTTAGAAATCCTTTGCATAATGTTGTCGGACACTTAGAATATTAATCTGAGCCTGTCAGTGGCAACACAAGCACTTCTGTGAAGGTAAATGGTGGTGGTGGCGCAGTGGATATGACACATGCCTTTGGTGTGAGAGATCTGGATTCAATTCCCCCTGCGATACATCAACCAATATGTCCAGGACACTTAACCCATAGTTGCTCCAGAGGTGTGCAACATCTAACATATAGCAATTGTAAGTTGCTTTGGATAAAAGTGTCAGCTAAATGACATGTAATGTAATGTAAATACAAGCTGGACAATTACTGCCCTATTAATTTACATTGTAGCTTGTTTCACCTGCTTAACACTGGACAAATATCAAAGATTGTCGTTCCCATCAGTCACTTAGACACAAAAACAAAGGAAAATAGGGTCCAGGTTGAAAAACACTGTAGTTACCCTTTAATTGAAAAACTTAACATTTTCTTGAGGGGTTTACCCCTAAACCCCCTGCCAAATATGCGCACCCAAGTCTTCCACAAACCTAAGGAAATACTGAATATGTTAGATGTAACAGACATTGAGTTTTTGGTTTTGGAGCCACTATTGCTACTGTTGTTATAAAATTAACAAAACGACATAATACATATGTCCTATTGTCACTTAAGGGACTTAAGTTCACCCACTTAAGTTCATCCAAACTACAAACATGGCCATATTTACTCTCTTCCCTCCAGTGGGATCAAGCCATGCATATATATTTGGTTGTATTTGTCCAGGTTTTAAGATATCTGTCTCTGGGATTTCTACCTCCACACCAATAAAGTGGGGGTGAATCAACAGCTCCAGGTAAGTCGATTGAGAACAAATTCACATTTGCAATGACGACCTGTCACATTCACACAGTTACATATTCATACCTGGAAGCTGCCCGGTACAACCACAGTCTGATCTGCTGGCCACTGAGCAGCTCCACTGGAGCCGTTGGGGTTAAGGGCCTTGCTCAAGGGCACCACAGTGGTGGTTTTATCCTGTCGGTCTGTCGGAAGCTTCTTTAACCATTAGGCCACCGCTGCCACTGCCTAGTTTTCATTAGAACTAGTTGTCATGGAAGAAATATAAATCTGCTGACAGCGTATTCTGTGGATTACCTAGGCAGTTTCTGGAGAGTACAGAGCCCCCCCCCAAATCCACATAGATGATTTTAGATAATAACTTGTGCTCATAAGATAAAAAAAATTAAATTACGTCCCAGAATTAAGAGGCTGTGTATTAAAGACATGTTGCTGTCTAACTGTTGGTAGCACTTTCTTCTAAGGCACCCGTATAATGGGTTTATGAGTTGTAAATACATAATTTATTCAGGCTTTATTTATACATATATATCAGTTATAAGACATTCATAAGACTTTATGCAGGGTGCCTTATTAGAAAGTGGGCTTTTCAATTGTCTTTTTATTGCTATGAATACTACAAGCAAAGTTTATACCTCAATTAGGTTGGGATGGAAGAACTCAGATTATTCCAAACCTGGAAAAATAAAATGTAACTATCAGCGTGAACATATACCATTACCTTTTTTTATTTTGTTGTCAACTATTAAATTAATCTGCAAATATTTTGTTAATTGATTAATCGGTTTGTATTCAAATTCTCTGATGTCAGCTTGTTAAATGTGAATATTTTCTAGTTTCTTCTCTCCTCTGTGACAGTCAACTGAATATCTTTGGGTTGTGGACAAAAGAAGACATTTGAGGACGTCATCTTGGGCTTTGGGAAACACTGATCCTCATTTTTCCCCATTTTATAGACTAACCAACTAATCCATTAATCCAGAAAATAACCGTTAGATGAAGCCCTAGAAAAGAGCCTTGGAAAATCAATTTGAAAATCATGAATCAAGAGAAATGTGAAAAAGTCTAAACTATAATCTGTCATATTCCCAGTTATCTGTCACGGTTATATTAGTAATTTTTGTGTAACAGTCAAATCAAAACCCCCCACGACTTTAGAGTGCTCAGTGTAATAAGCTATATGCTCTTAATTTGACACGTTCATTTAAAATGCCCTGAACAACATAATCCAAAAGTAAATAATTGAAATTGTAGTCCCAGGTTTTTTTCATGGAACAAAAGAATTCACAGGATGTTGAAAAAGAAGAAAAAAAGAAAATCACACAAACTGCAGTGCCACCAAGGTGCCTTCTTAAAAGGCAAAGTGCAGATTGAGAATAATATTATGTCAAAAAGCTCCTAATCGTTGAGACAAGAACATGTTCCCAATTGGAATTACGGTACATCTGCTGAACTGACTCTGTGCTAGGTTTGTAACGTTAGATGCCTTTTCTTGGGGTTTTGTGATAACTATAGCCAAGCAAACATCACCTCAACATTATTTAGTCGATGGCTTTGGGAGACACTGATCCACATTTTCACCATTTTAGAGAACAAACAACTAATCCATTAATCCAGAAAATAATCCACAGATTAATCGACGATGAAAATAACCGTTAGATAAAGCCCTAGAATAGAGCCTTTGAAAAACAAGTTGTCTTTGCAAGGCACATTAACCCAACAACAGCATATCAGAAACACATTTTTAATAGTTGAAATAAATACTCCATTACATGCATGATCAAAACACTTTAAAATACTATGGGAAGTCTGGTAAATAGTGTAAAACCTATGGCACACACTCACAGCAGCTTTTTACCAATTTAGAATTCACACGCTTTATAAAAAGAAAAGAAAAAAAAAAAAAAAAAAAAAAAAAGCATTGAGACACCCAGAACACTCTTTTTCCAATCTCACAAAGCACATGTAATCGAGTAGGTCAGCCAACCGTAGGTTCACACAGCGAGGCTACATCCATCATCAAGGTTGCCGTTTTCACCGGAGCTGAAAACTGAGGTAAACGTTCCAGGTTTGAAGGCCGCTGTCTGCTGGTGAGAGCGGCTGAACCCGCAGCGGGGCCTGGCGCGCTCGGGGGGGGGGGGAACAAAAGGTTTGAGCCACATCCAGCGCGACGCAAAACCCTGCAGCGCGTTTTTAAATGCTCATCTGCATTTTAAAAACACACTTCAACCACATTAAAAACAGACCCACAGACAGCCTTTTTCTGATGTCACTCTGATTAGGGCTGGGTATCGGTCAGAAATCGGTGATACCGGTACAGATACCGTGACTTTGACACCAGTCACCAGGGTTGAAAATTGGCACCAATCACAAGCCAAATGCTGGTAAAAATATGCAAGAGGATGGTAGATTGGCTTCACTCACCAGCCAAAAATAAACAACGGTAACGTATTGAGTGGCTGGTAAAAATTTTAACATTCGCTAGCCATTTGACTGGTGGACGGAGAATGGAGAATTTTGAACCCTGCCGGTCCCTGAATGAATACCAATTTTACAAAAAAATCCATTTTATAAAAAAATAAATTACGGAACAAATCTTTTTTTTTTTTTAGCTCCTACCACGTGAGCCTCGTTTCGGTGCGTAACAACATACAAGTTTTTCCTGCGTGTCTCTACGACGTGTAACATTTGACAGCCAAACATTATTTGATATTGGTAGAAGCATGCTGCATCCTGATTGGGTCACTGACTCTGAGATTTACTCCTTAGGAATTGAAATTTGGTATTGGAAGCATTTTCCGTTACTCGATACTAAAGGTGGCAAATCAGTCTGTGCCTAAAAAGTATTGAATTCGGTACCCAGCCCTAACTCTGACTCTAAACCTGATGAACAGGGAGAACCCAAGTGAGTCTCTTTGGTACGTCAGAATAGGACAGAGGGCACTGCGGCCCCTTCCTAAACTAATTCACAGAATGAGAGTTGACTGGTGGCAGAGTCCTGGGAGAGGAGCGTTCTCTGAGTGCCTGAGTGAGTAGAGTGCAGCCGTCCGACACGGCGCACGCCGAGTTTCGCAGACGCTCGCGGTAGTCTGCCATTTTGGAGCTGCTCTCGGGATGCTGTGCCACGTCCCGGAGGCCCTGAGTGAGGAGGACGCAGGCAGACACCACACTCATGGCCCCCCCTAACACTGCAGTCTGTACCCCCTTCCCTTCGGCCGAGATGCTCGCCGCTCGGCCCAGGAACTGTGGCTCCGTGGCGAACCCGACCAGCGCGCTGACGGCCTGGACCAGCGCGGCGCTGAACAGCACGCAGCGGCTCCGCGTCAGCTCGCTGGGCTGCGTCTTCACCTCCTTGACGCAGGCCAGGAAGGCCGTGCCGCTCGTGCTCATGCTCTTCACGCTCAGCTTGAACTGCTCCTTGGCGAAGCGGTCGCGGGAGCGCTCGCTGGCGAGCGACGAGATGTCCGTCAGGTTCTTGAGGTTGGTGGAGATGTTCTGCGAGAGCTCAAGGAGGAGCTGCGGGGTGAGGTCCGGCAGCGGCGTGACCCGCAGCACGCTGCAGCTCTGGTCCACCTCGTGCCGGCAGCGAGTCACCTTGTAGCGGTCCACCAGGCCCGGCAGGCAGGGCTGGGCGCCGGGCGTCTCCACGGCCGCCAGGTAGGCGGCGTGGGCTGAGCACTCGGTCAGAGACACCACCAGGTCGGCCATCTCCAGGAGACGGTCGCCCACCTCCGTGAAGCGGCCCATGTTGAGCTGGCTCTGGATGTCATGGGTGAGGATGGACAGCTCCTTGGTCCGGGCGATGACCGTGTCGCGGCACTGGTCGAAGGTGTCCGCCACCGCCAAGCCCTCCGACGTCATGACGGGCCGCGTCTCGCTGCACAGCAGCAGCAGGTCGGCCACCAGCTGCATCTTGCCCTTACACGTGTCACAGATGGAGGAGAGACGCTTCCGCTGCTGCACACTGACGCAGGGCGCGCTGCTCGATCCCTCGCTGGCTGATTTGCCCGAGCCACCACTAGCCATAATAAGGAGGGGGGGGGGGTGGGGGGAGGTCAAACTGCTCTTCTGGAGGAGTTTGGTTATTTATAGTTTTCTGCTGCGGCACACTGCATTGTCCTGATTAAGACATTTCCGAGCTAAGCCTCACCTCCCCGCTTTTTTTTTTTAACAAACTCTTTTAGAATAACTGGCCCAACAGTCTTCCTTAAATTCCTTCAGAGTATAAGTAACCCACTGTACATTGTATGCAGACACACAGGACATGTATTCTCAATGTAAACATGTTGAAAGAGCATAACTCAATAACTGCATCTACGTATGTTTGAATAACATCCCCATTATTAATTCATGTGTCGTATACACTAGAATACAAGTCTAAACTATGATCTGGCATATTCCCAGTTACCTGCCACGGTTATTAGTAATAAAAAAAAAAATTTAACACAGTCAAAAAAAAAACACAACGTCAGAGTGATCAGTGTAATAAGCTATATGCTCTTATCTTAACACATTAATTTAAAATGCCCTGAACAACTAATCCAAAAGTAAATATTGTCATTGTAGTCCCAGGTTTTTTCATGGAACAAAACAATTCACAGGATGTTGAAAAAGAAATCACACACAAACTGCAGTGCCACCAAGGTGCCTTCTAAAAAGGCAAAGTGCTGATTGAGAATAATATTATGTCAAAAAGCTCCTTAATCACTTGAGACAAGAACACGTTCCCAATTGGAATTACGTCTGCTGAACTGACTCTGTGCTAGGTTTGTAACGTTAGATGCCTTTTCTTGGGGTCTTTTGATGACTATAGCCAAGCAAATATCACCTCAACATTTAGTCGATGGCTTCAAATGTCTTTTTTGTGTGACTACAATCAATAGGATATCATTTTGTGTCCACTCGCATCAGAGCAAGTAGCCTGAAACAGCACCGAGATCTTGTCCGACTTGTTCCCACTGAGTGTGACCGGCCTGGCGGACTCATGCTGGATACACACGGGGCACCTGGGCAGCTCTTCTGGACAGCGGGAAGACTTGTGTTTCCCTCCAGCACCATCATTCCATGAATTTTCCCCAAGTAAACTCCACCACGAAGGCGACTTTCCAACAAGACAACCCCGCCTCAATCCACTTTCAATCTCTTCTTTTTCAAACAGAGCCCTGGGTTAGACGCTAACAGTTGCTCCGGTCGCTTCGACTCCATATGCATCGTCCGTGTGTCCGCCCTCCACCTCCTCCTCCTCCGCGTCTTAACTCGGGACCAGAGATTGTGTACTCCCGCATATCTTCTGTGGGGACTCGTTTTTTATATCCATACCAGTCGGTGGTCTTTGAACATTTAACTCCCTTTTCTTCGGAGGTCCCACGGTCACGAAACTGTAAACGTAGCTGGAAGAAGTGGCCGTTATTCCCAGAGATTCAAAGTCGTGCTGCGCGCTCCCGCTACAGTACTATGAGGAAGCAGGGAGGGTGTGGTCGCGGCTGAGCGGCTGCTGAACTGAGCAAAGTTGTAGAAACAGAACAGCACAAGTAGCCTCTTCGCTTGAAATTAACTTCCCACCCTGTCTGTGAACTGGTTGTTGTCTCACGTTAACGACGTCGCGAGGGAAGATTGTAGTTGCACGGTAGCCATTGAGCCCCAAAGAGTTTTTGCGACTGCTTTTACTTTCAGGACTGGCTGGTTAATCTGCCATGAGACATATCCCTGTTACGTCAAGCGAGCGCCGCTAGCCTAGCAAGCTAAAATAACACCGGAAGCTTGTGAATTCAAAATAAAAGCAGAGTTTTATTTTCTCCCCAATGTATCAGCTTGCAGCCAGGGCCGGAGCTAGGTCCCTGAGGCCATGTCCTCGATATTCTTTCCGGAAATTTGGGGGTTTTAGGAACCTGAATCAGAGTTTAGATTATACTAAACTTAAAACATGGTGGAGCATGTATGTAAATAAACTAAAGCGTAATAGAAGTTGCATAAATTGGAAACAGTATTTGTAGTGCTCTGTCTTAGTATAAATGATGCATACAGTAGCACCTTGGCTTTAATATCAACACAAAGCACTGGTACAACAACTATCTTCTCTACTTGACCAGGATTTAAAGAGCTGCTATCACTAGTTGACTGGTGTTAATATTACCGTAGCTAGCAAGCTAGCTAGCCTAGCAAAAACATCAACGTTAACAGTTATCTAACTGTTACGCCGCCTTCACACTGGCAGTTGAAATCAGCTCCGTAATACGCAATACGCCCCCAGCGGACGTCGTACTACACCGTTGAAAAGCTTCTGAAGCGATTTACAAAAATGGCAGAACAACTAGAAGGACTGATAAGTGTCTGAATGTCCGATTCTCTATGACCTCTCTTATACAGATATAAATAGAAAGGCTGCTGCGTGGAGTAAAGTTGCCCAGGACGTTGACATGTCATGTCGGTTAAATGTGATATAGCGGTATAATGTCAATAGTTAGACGTCTGTTGCTAGCTAACCAATTAGCATTAGCAGGTTTGTTTATCAGTACCATAGCAACGCTAACTTCCGTCGGATAGTAACCGTCCGTAGCTTTTCGCAAGAGTTCAATTTTTTTTAACGCATCCGGATGACCAACTGACACGATTTTTTTCGCACCGCACTCGTTCGGACCCGGTTCGGACCCATTCGCATGCGGTCTACGAATCTCCATAGGAAATGAATGACTTCCGGTCATTTCGAAGCTGTATCGGAGATGATTTCAACTGCCAGTGTGAAGGCGGCGTTAACATTATAACATGTGAAAGTGTACTGTAATTCAGTGCTGCAACAAATGCTACATCATGCCATTAAAGGCAACATACGGACAAATAATGAACATTCACTTAACTCCCAGCTTATTTAATGACACTACACAGCGAGAGCCACCTGAGCAGCAGATATGCTAAGATGCTTTGTTGACCTTGCTGTGTGACTCTGGCTGCATCTCAAGGACGTTATTTGATAGTTCCTCGACTCCTCGGTCCTCGGCTGAACCGGAAGTTGTTCTGTCCCTCCTCGGTGTGGCCGTCTCAAAGCTCTTATTTCTGCCCTGAGGAGCGAGCATCGAGGAGGGATCCTCAAGGAGCCAAAAGCGACGATACACGAGAGCAGCCTTCCCGGAAGCTGTGCAGCTGAAGGAGTTGCTAACTCCGCCCATACAGCTGACTAATTAATGTTTCACGCTTCAGATGAAAGCACGTATCATCCCTCTAAAACACATTTGCTCGTTGCCTCTCTCTTCCGATGATTTCCTCGCGTCTCTCCCATGGCTCCTCGGTGGGAGGGATTAAGACGCGATGAAGGGAGGCAAATGGAGAAGTCAAGGAGGCAATTTAAGTGACATTAGAAGCACCGTCTGTCACGGGAGAGCACCAGGCGCGACTAGTGAAAACAAGGAATGGAGTTTAATTTATATTGACTCAGAATGAGCCAAGTGGAATGGATTTGAGGAAGCAGTAGCGTGAAGGTCAAGGCTGTCAGAACGCAGAATGGGTCTCGTCCCACCCACATAATGGTTCTGACGCTATAATGGATCCCACGCAACTTAAAGCAAGTGCCGCCCTATACGAAGCAGCCCGATTGGTTGGGGTTAGGCATTGACCTTGAGTAGTTAAGGTTAGGATAGCTGACTGGTCAGGGGATAGGACCTGAACAAATCGGGTTCCATTACCTTGCGTAAGCATGGAGACCTGGCCAATAGTAGCGTTTGAATTCTATTGAAGGGCGGGTCTTGCCTAGTAGTTGCGTGGATTCCAGAATAACGCAGTTCGGACGCCCATGTGTTATATCGTTGTAAACCAGATCTCTTTGGGTTTCATGGGACGCCTGGGTTGCTCACCTTTTAGAGCGTGCGCCCCGTGTTCAGAGGTTCAGTCCTCACCGCAGCGGCCGTGGGTTCAATTCTGACATACAGCCCTTTGCACGTCATGCTCATGCTCTCTCTCCCCTTTCATGTCTAAGCTGTTATATCAAATAAAGGCCTAAAATGAAGGAAAAAAAATTTAAAAATCTCTTTGGGTTTCAGACCCCTGATCTGCAGAATGAAATGGAGCAGGCTCAAAAAAGCAGACTTCGTTCACTGCCCTCTGAAAGTGTTATTTACTGACCATATTATCTGTCTGATATAGAATTATAGATAATAAAGCAAATGTTTGAATCTTTTTGTTCCAAAAAATTGACATAATTTTCTTCCAAAATGTTTTTTTTTTTTATCAAAACAATTAAACAATTTCTGACTAAGACTATGTTTTGGACATCTGGAATGATAAAACCCAGGTATGTTGCTTGGTAACAAACCCTCTTTTTTTCTTGGTAGGAGATGGCGATGAACACACTGAGTGAATGTGAGTGCTGGGACTGTTGGTGGGATTTGCAGCTGCACAGCCAGGGCACAGTGCCATTGGGTGGAGTCAGCCAGAGAGGAAACAGCTCTACACTTTCTGTCAGCTAGGCTGATCTCTGAGCTGCACAAGCCCCTGAACTCTGTTGGCCTTCACACCAGTGGTGGAAGAAGTATTTAGATCCTTTACTTAAGTAAAAGTACTAATACTACACTCTAAAAATACCCTGTTACAAGTAAAAGTCATGCATTAAAAATGTTACTTGGGTAAAACCGTAAAAAAGTATGTAAGTATCATCAGGAACATGTACTTAAGGTATTAAAAGTAAAGTAAAATCCTCCCATTTTATGGAAACAATCCAAACAGTTGTGTGTTTAATGGTCTAATCATTTCAGCTTAGTCAATATATTGTTGGCTAGTTTCATTTATAATAAAACATCATATTTTATAAACTACATGTGTTTTGTGTGTAGAAATCCTAAGGTGTAAAGTAACTAAAGCCGTCACATGAATGTAGTGAAGTAAAAAGTACAATATTTCTCTCTGAAATGTAACACACTACTCAGATCTCTGCAGGGTTATTCCAGATAGCTAGACTATCTGTCCAATCTGAGTTTTCTGTTGCAAGACTATTTTACACCGCCCAAGACGATTGTGATTGGTTTAAAGTAATGCCAATAAACCAGCGCACGTTTTTTTCCCATCCCTACTAGCCAGACCTTCCTCCACTCTGCAGCGTGTGGATGGTCTGGCAAAGCGAGACTAGTAAAGCTCTGAATTTAGTGTTTATGAAACTTCTTTGACGCTTTTTTGCTGCTTTGACATGATGTTTTTTTCAACACTTGATACACTTTTTTAGGACTTTTGAGTCTCGCTAATCTCGTCAATAATTTACGAAATTTGGTGTTGTATATAGCTCACTACATTAGTTGTCGGAGCACAGATAAATGTCCCATAATGGAATTCTAAATGTAAATAAACAGATATATAACTGTGAGTCACGTTCTATGGAGAATTTCTGTTCAAATTTACAGGCATACAACTGTTGATACACAGATATTTCTGAGAGTGTACAAAGAACAATTGCATTGTGCTTGAGGTTTGTTTTGCCCCATTTCCACTTTATGGTACGGTACGGCACCTACTGAACTCGACTCGCTCTTTTTTGGTGTTCCATTAGCAAAAGTTGTGGATAGTACAGGCAGTGATGTAGTCTAATGTATTTTAGCGGGTATACTGTACTGTATAAATATATGGACCAGAATGGACATATCAAAGTGAGGCGTCTGGGTGTCCTCCCCCATGGAAATTTTGTGCGTCAAAGACTTCATTTCCTGCATTCTAATACACTTTAAAGCACCAATTTACGGTGAAAATACCTTTATTTAGCCTATGTGAAGGAAAACACAGATGACAATTAAAGCGCCCATATTATGCTCATTTTCAGGTTCATAACTGTATTTTAAGGTTGTACCAGAATAGGTTTACATGGTTTAATTTTCAAAAAACACCATATTGTTGTTGTACTGCACAGCTCTCTCTCACTGCTGCAGATCCTCTTTTCACCTGGTTTCTGTTTTAGCTACAGAGTGAGACCTCTTTTCATCTTCTTCTTCTGTACTATCTTTGATTGCACTCGCACATGCGCAGTAGCTCAGATATAGAGCATGTCAGCTAGCTAACTCTAGAGACCGTAAAAGAAAGCTGTTTCTTCAACTTTGGTCAGTTACAAGGCAGGATTAGCTGGGAGACTTCTAAATGAGGGCGCAAATGTAAGTAGTTCTTTTGTAGATTATGGTGAACTTGTGTGTGTTGTAGCAGTGCTTTGCTATTGAGAACGACGTAGCATGCTAGCGTTAGCCGGCTAGCGCTAGCATTAGCTAAATGCTAACGCTAACGCTAAAGCTACGAGCTAACGGTTGTGGTTAGCCAGCTCATTTCGGACTGTGACGTCACAGTCCGAGGCCGATTTTGAACAGCTCACCAGGAGACTGAAAGCAGGACACGTTCAGAAACCGTATCTCACTCAAAACAGCATGGATGGATTTTTTTCAAAGTGGTATGTGTATGTTGTATGTGTGTGGAAGCACCAGAGACACAAAAGAACACCCCAAATCCCAGAAAAAGTGTTTTTTTCATAACATGGGCACTTTAAAAATATATCAAAAATATAATGGAAAGTATGTTGCTACAAGTTATTGCGCATTTTTAATTGGGTATATGGAAATCCTGGAGCTTTCTTAGTGGGTATACCTGTGTGTCACGTAGACTACACCACTGAGCCTTTGGGTGGCGACTACGCATGTCAGTAAGCATGATCGAGCACGATTGAGAAAAAAATTTGTCTATGTTACCTTATTTAACAGAATATATGCATTTTCCTGTTATTTCTGACAATTTGGTAAACAAAATATTTTGCTTAATTATGCTTAAGCAAATGAAACCCCAATTAACAAAACTTGTTAAAAAAATAAATATTTATATTTAAATACTACCGCTAAAATCACCAGGAGATTCCGGTACAGCCCGACTCTGGAGATAAAAACTGAGATTGTTGCTGGTATTCAAGTTTATGTTCTGCTTGTTCAACGCTTGTTTGGTAAATTGCTATTTAACACATTCGGACAGGATTTAAATTGCTATTTTTATTCTCAATTCTTGTTATTTTGGTGTGGTGTTTTTCTTTAGGCGCTGGCTAAAACCTCTTCATATATCTGCAATTATAGAATCATGACTTGAAACAATGCAATGGCATTTGGATAACTTGAATTAAAATGATGACAGTAACAATTGGATTGTAGATATTTTAAACTGTAGTTCTTCCTACTAACAATTCAATTGCATATAATATCTAGAATGTCAATTCTGGAAAGGGAGAATTACGTCGTGGATATCTGAAATTGAAAGCCGAATAAACATGAATAGCAAAGTGACATAATTTGTCCTAGGAAGAATTACATTTTAGATATTTGAAATCACAATTGGTTTTATTTTATTTTATTTTTACTGGTAAGAATGTTATTGTGGATATCTTTGACATATAATTAATTTTGACAAGGAGAAATGCTAATATGGATATCTAAAATGTTATTACAGACATAGCAGTGTGGTTCGATTAAATGTTAAAACGGCTTGCCATAGAGAGAAGAAGAAGAAGAAGAAGAAGAAGAAGAAGAAGAAGAAGAAGAAGAAGAAGACATATTTTATTAATCCCCCATGGGGTAAATAACATTTTTGTTTGTTTACATTCTTTTCTTACACACTTTACACACAGGCCTGAACAATACACACACGCCCAGGACCTATACAAAACTGGCCTGAACAATACACACATGCCCAGGACCTATACAAAACTTTTGAGGGTTTAACAATAAATATAACCACTTTAAGACAACAGTTTTAATAATACTGGCTTTATTTTGAAATTCCTTTCTATGGTGTGCGTGCCTCCGGTCGGCTTTATCCGTGCGTTCCATAGACAGTAGGTGCGTTCATGGACATCGGAAAAACGTTTTTCCGAGTGAAAACGTCACCATTCATGTAACGTCCTGTGGGAATCAGAGGTGGGAAACTCGGGCTGGATTTTGATAACCGAGTTCCCCAGTTGGTGACGTGTTG
Organism: Perca fluviatilis; assembly: GCF_010015445.1. Classification (NCBI taxonomy): domain Eukaryota; kingdom Metazoa; phylum Chordata; class Actinopteri; order Perciformes; family Percidae; genus Perca; species Perca fluviatilis. The sequence goes on from NC_053114.1 coordinate 8,743,655, forward strand.
TTGACAACTGACGTTTGATGGAGGCGACTTTGGTTCACTGAACATATTTCAATGATAATAAACTGTTTATTGTGGACAAATGCCTCTGCCAAGAAACATGCACAGACATAACATGTTTAAAATTATTCATAAATAGGCCTATGTATAAAAAAAACCCACATTATCCGTGTCTTTTCCCGTTCGTTGTCCTGCAGATAACACAAAAAAACACCTGGCAATTTTCTGATTGCATGCTCTCATAAGAAAACAGCAGCAAATATTTTTGTTATTGTGGCCTCCATGTTTTCACACACCTGAGGCCTGTACTACGAAGCAGGATTTGGCGTTAACGAGCTAACTTAAGGCTCAACCCAGGATTTTCTGTACTACGAAGGTGGATCAGTTGTTATCGGGTTCAATCGCCGTGGTAACTCATGCTGAACACCTAACCTGGTCGGGAGCAGGTTAAGTTGGAGATCAGAGATCAACCGGTGTAAAAGCACCGCCTACTGACCAATCAATACTCGATTGATAACGGCGTCACCATTCTTAAAGAAGATCAGGCGTAGCTCGGTGCAGAGAGAGAGAGAGAGAGAGAGAGAGAGAGAGAGAGAGAGAGAGAGAGAGAGAGAGAGAGAGAGAGAGAGAGAGAGAGGTGCGCTCATAAAAGTTAAAACATTTAGAGATCGACAACCCTGTTAACATTCCCTGATTGGTATTTGTATGAAATATATATATTATAAATGGGAGGGAATTACATATCGGCTTCTTGAGCCGTGTGTCGCCAATGCGCACATCGGTTTGAATTATGTTTTTATATTTTTTATTTGCTCTCACGATCGCTTCCCACTGCCAGGGTTGCAACTGAAATTATAGGCTAAAGCAACGACAGTTTATGGAAAGCACAAGTGTAATTATGGTCAGATCTTGGTCCTGACTGATGAGGAAGTGATATTAATAAGCGTTGTGATTTAAACATCTACAGCGGCTATTTATTTTATTTTTTTTGCCAGCTTTCCTTCCTGTTTTAGGAAGCAGCGACTGTATCGCGTTATGCCTGTAAAACCGTGTCTGTGTTCTTCATATTTATGTTGAATTATAGTTTGCTCTTCTTGTTTAAAATATGCTGCTCTGGTAGATGTTTGCGATTGGTCGTGGTGCGCAAACACCGCCTCTTTTATGTGAACGCGCGCGCCGCTGGATTGGGAAACCCTGAGTTGACTGAACTAGTTGATAACCAGCGTCGTAGTACAGGTTATGCGGGACCGCGGTTGTTAGGTTAGGTGAAGCCGGATAACTGAAAGAAATCCAGGCCATGTTGATCTTGCTTCGTAGTACAGGCCTCTGATGCTCTCAACCGTTGGTGGCAGTCATGCAAAAAGTTGTTATGCCAAATGCCAAAATAACAGAAGAAGAAGAACACGCATTCCCGACCATGTGAACGCTGCCAGTCGGAAAAACAACGTAACCAGCGGGGCGGTGCCTGTTATTCCGAGGTGGCATGAACGCAGCATATATCTCTGACACGCCCCACCCGTCTTGTGACCGGCAGACTCCAGAGCCAATGAGAACGCACCATCTGTAAACATGGCGTCTGACTTCAGGTGGAAATGTGTGTTGCTCCTTCTGTGCACATATTTGCTTTGTATATTAGCGACTGATAGCAAAAATAAGCCCAAGAAAAAGAAGGATATCCGAGACTACAATGACGCAGATATGGCACGGCTCCTGGAACAATGGGAGGTAACGGAGTCAGTCGTCAGACATTAGCTAGCAACTAGCCTAGCGGATAGCTAGGCATGTATCGTTGCGTTATGCATCATCAGGAAAATGCAACTCCTTAGTTAACGTTAACGTTACTGTAACTCTAAGCATTGGCTCCATGTTTGTATTAGTTGCTAACCTGGGAGAGATGAGTCCAGAAATGAGTGTGGTACTGTAGTACCAGAGAATAGTATCTAACAGTAAAGTGTGCAGTTTTTATAGATGGATGATATGTAACATTAGGGTTTGCCGCAGACAACTTGTTTATCTCTGTGGAAAAGTGTCTTTTTTTCGACAAGTGCCCGGCTGGTGCCAGTCACAGAAAAATGGCAGCATTAATGTAGACCCCAAAAGTTTCTGTGGTAATAATATCAATGAAGGAATCGGGAAATTGAGAATTTAAGAAAGCTGTAACACAGATTCCACAGGGCCCTTCATTAACTCCGTGCTAAAAGCTAACTGGAGATTTGAAAATATGACTGTCTAAGTTTCCCACCCAGTCATACAAAAAACATACACAAAACATAATTCCCAATGTCTTAGGCCTGGTAGGGGCCAGACCTGCAATACACTGGGAAACCCTGAAATGTAGCCTACATTTGAAAGAACAGTGCATTTTAAACTGTGAAGATATGATTTATAATGTAATTTATTTGTACACTTCAGGGCTCAACTGGCACAATAAACGTATCGCAAAAGATTGCGACATATTGTGAAAGACAATCAGTATTTTTTGTGTTAGTTGAAAGAAAGTAGCAGTAGAAAACTGCAAAATGTAAAATTCTTTGTGTGTGATATCAGTTTAGGATTTGTTTTAGCAGTGGGGGCAGGTCGGTCCGAACAACAACCTTTTTATATTCAATTCAAGTTTGTTTTTAAATTTGACAAGCAGTTTGTTGTATTTTACCAGAATACTGAAAGCAGCACAACTGAGTACACTATCTTTTAATCGCAAGTGATATTCAACGTTATCGCATATCCCTTATTTCCGTCATATCGTGCAGACCTAGTACAGTTGGTGTTTTACTGTTACATAATGTTTTACCATTACATGACTGTAAACTGGTAAACTCTTAATGGTTAACTGTGAATTGTGTGTTACCAGTTGTAAAAAGCAAACAAAATGTAACTAAAGTGTTCAAATATACATTATGTCATTTCATAGTTTTTGTCCAAAGAAGGTAAAGTCAGCACAACAGCTTAATGCTGCGGAAAAATACTTTACCTTATTTGAACATTAAATTTCTTGTCCTGCACCAGCAACCAACATTGTCTTTTTTTCTAACTAATTTCATTCACTTTATTTGTAAGAATCTTAACCTCGGGGTATTCCCTGTCTGTGTGTTCCGCAGGAGGATGATGAAATTGAGGAAGGGGACCTCCCAGAGCACAAGAGGTCTCCCCCACCCATCGACTTCGCCAAGGTGGACCCCTCCAAGCCTGAAGAGCTGCTTAAGATGTCCAAGAAGGGCAAGACTCTGATGGTTTTTGCTACCGTATCGGGGGATCCCACGGAGAAAGAGACAGAGGAGATCACAGGCCTGTGGCAGGGCAGCCTCTTCAACGCCAACTACGATATCCAGAGGTAGGTAGATGGTAGGTAGATGGTAGGTAGGTAGGTAGGTAGGTAGGTATTGTAGGTATTGTAGGTAGATACAGCCCCAAAGGAAAATCGCCAGCGCTAAAATGACAAGAATTAAGAATAAAAATAGTACTTCAAATCCTCTCTAAGTGTGTTTAATAGCAATTTACCAAACAACTGTTGAACAAGCAGAACATAAACTTGAATATGCTAATCTCAGTTTTTTTTTGTATTATTTATTTTTTAACCAGTTTTGTTAATTGGGTTTTCATTTACTTAAGCATAAGACATTTTTGTTTAACAAATTGTCAGAAATAACAGGAAAATGCATAAATTTTTGTCAAATAAAAAAAAAAACGATACATAGGTGAATCTTTTTTTTTTTTTTTTATTTACTTACTATCAATTGTCTGCAATTAATAATTGACATTTATGTCAACAGAGCTGCAAAAATGTATGGATTAGTTGTCAGCTATTAAATTGATCCCTATCTATTTTTGCTCGATGGAGTTTTAAGCCCCCAACGTCAACTTCAAGGCAGCGCTATGACAGTCGACTTCAAGGCACCTAACCCTAACCTAATCCTAGTGCCTTCCAGGCAGCGCTGCCTTGAAGTCGACATTGGGGGCTTAAAACACCAAACACCACTTTATTTTGACAATCGATTAATCAAGAAATTTGAGTCTTTTTGTTTGTTTGTTTAAAAAAAAATATATATATACAACTTCTCTGATGTCAGCGTGTTAAATGTTAATATTTTCTTCACTCCTCTGTGACCGTAAACTCAATATCTTTTGAGTTGTGGACAAAATAAAACATTTGAGGACGTCATCTTGGGCTTTGGGAAACACTGATCCACATTTTTCACCATTTTCTAACCTTTTAGAGCGGAAAATCCATTCATCCAGAACATAATCCACACATTAATGGACAATAGAAATAATCGTTAAGCTGCAGCCCTATCTGTCAGTTGGACTAGCCAATTAAACAATTAGGAATTTAACCCCTGCTTTCTACTGTTAGAAATAAACTTGGTACGAAGCCTGATGAAGCTTAAGGGCTTTGTTCCTGTGTGTGCTGTAGAAAGATGTGAAGCTTCGGCGCAGTGAGCACAATGCCACCTGGTGGTTGGCAGACGGGGTGGCTGCAAGCTGTTACAGACTGGAGCCCAAGCACTGACACTGAAGAAGTATTCAGATCCTTTACTTAAGTAAAAGTACAAATACCACACTGTAAAAACACTCTGTAAAAGTCCTGCATTGAAAATGTTACTTAAGTAAAAGTCTTATGGGGTTTTTTTTGGCTCGAGGTCAAGGTGCAGAGCAGCCTAGGGTGAAATTACTCCGAACCATCACTTTTAAGTACAGTACTGGAGTAAATGTTGTAAGTTACATTCCGCCACTGCCAGTGATGTGTGAGAGGGCTACATTTTTATGTTCAAGGTCTACTTACTAGCTTTTCTCCGGAGCTTTCAACTTCATCTCAAGGTCTGTAGTGGATGGAGTCTGCAGTGTTGTTTTTGTGATGATTTATTTTACTTACCTTAACTAGTACCAAACTAGGGCTGCAGCTTAACGATTTTTTTCATTGTCCGTTAATGTGTGTATTATTTCCTGGATGAATGGATTAGTTGTTGTGGATCAGTGTTTCCCAAAGCACAACTCAAAGATATTCAGTTTACTGTAACAGAGGAGTGAATACATTAGGTGTGTGTGTGTGTGTGTGTGTGTGTGTGTGTGTGTGTGTGTGTGTGTGTGTGTGTGTGTGTGTGTGTGTGTGTGTGTGTGTGTGTGTGTGTGTGTGTGTGTGTGTGTGTGTGTGTGTGTGTGTGTGTGTGTGTGTGTGCGCTACTACGTGAGTCCTGTCTCTGTGTAATGTAGAGTGTTTTTCCTGCGATGTATTACGCTAGAAAGCCAATCAGCCTCATTACTAGAAGAAGCATGCTGATTGGCTCACTGACACTCTCTACCACTCTCTACCACTTAGCCTCAGCCGCTCACGGGGCGGCTGTGGCTAAGTGGTAGAGAGGTCGCCTGCCAATTGGAAGGTTGGTAGTTTGATCCCTGGCCCTGCAGTTCCATGCCGAAGTGTCCTTGGGCAAGACACTGAACCCAGAGTTGCTGCGCCATCGGAGTGTAAATGTGTGTGAATGTTTACCTGATGAGCAGATGGCACCTTGTACGGCAGCCTCGGCCACAGTGTATCAATGTGTGTGAATGGTGAATGGTTCCTGTACTATGTTAAAGCGCTTTGAGTAGTCATTAAGACTAGAAAAGCGCTATATAAAAACAGTCCATTTACATTTACTGATGAGCTTTATTCCTTAGGTATTGAAATTGGGTATTGAATGACGAGGCATTTTTAAATACTCAATACTTTTAGAGGTGTTTCTAAAAAGTATTGAATTAGGTACCCAGCCCTAGTAGTCTAGCTGTTATAAAGTCACTAAAAACAACAGAGGTAGGGCTGCACAATATTCGGGAAATATGCAATAACATCGTTGAATATTGCGATAACAATATTACTTGCGATAAATACACAGATTTGAATGTTTAGGCCTACTCAGTTATGCTGCTTTCAGCATTCTGCAAATACAAGAAATTGCTTGTTGAATTTAAAACAAATGAAAGGAAATCATTTCCAACACTATATTGAACAAAATGAACATTGAATTGAATTTTAAAAGGCATCACTTAAAAAACGACAGTTACATTTTAATGTGAAGTTTTCTACCGATATTTCTTTCAACTAACACATAAAATGAGCGTGTTGCGCGATATGGTGCCGCCTTTCGCGATGTGTTTATCGCAGCAGTTGATATTGCAATGACAATTTAAAAAAAAAAAAAAAAGAGGGAGGCTAATGCCCAGTAGTGAAGTGTAGCCGGTCTGATGCTCCCTGTCCCCTGTCCCCCGTCCCCCAGGTTCGTGGTGGGCTCCAACAGGGCCATCTTCATGCTGCGGGACGGCAGCCTGGCCTGGGAGGTCAAAGACTTCCTGGTGGGCCAGGAGCGCTGTGCCGAAGTCACCGTGGAGGGACAGGTGTTCCCCGGGACGGCTGCCAAGAAGCAGGACGATGCCAAGCACAAGCAACCGAGTGAGGGCAACGCCAAGAAGAAGAGCAAGAGGAAGACTGAGAGCAAGAAGCCGGACCTGGAGGGGAACAGTGCCGGCCATCTGAAACACGAGCTGTGACGGAGGAACATTCCCAGGGCTCTTTACCTCTGGCCTTAGTGGGGGGAGGGAGGGGGTTATTCTGACCACCAAACTGTGGCGAGGGGCTGCAGGAACGTGTGAAGACGCAGAGCTTCAGAGTCGGTGATACGAGTGATGTAATAAGTCCTGCTTAGGGTTAGGGATCGTTCAAAGATTTTCGATACCGTTACCAATACAAATACCGTGACTTCGATACTTTTTTCCGATCACAAAACAAAAAGAAACGACGACATTACGGCACAAATCCTTTTATGTATTTTCCAGCCTCTACTACGTGAGCCCCATCTCTGTGTGTAACGTAGAGTTTTTCCCGCCTGCCTCTACGTAACGTTAGACAGCCAATCACAGGATTATTAGATCTTGGTAGAAGCACGATGCAAGCCTATTTGCTCATTGACACTGATGAGATATACTCCGGTGGTATTGAATCTGGGTATTGAATGCTGAGGCATTTTTTTTTTTTATATATATATTCTTTCCTTTAAAGGCTATTCAGTCGGTGCCAAAAAAGGATTGAATTCTGTACCCAGCCCTAGCCCTGCTGTGCCCGTTAACATGAACTGCTCAGCTAAGGCTGGGCGATATGGAGAAAATCAAATATCAGGATATTTTTGACCAAATACCTCGATATCAATACCGCAACAATATTGTAGTGTTGACTATTGGTGCTTTCACAAAATATTTACACAATGAGATCTTTGATAAATAATCATCAGTAATGTGGATATAATGACTAAGTGGGTAAAGGCAAATAATAGAACAGTTACAACAGTCTGGTATGTTCAGAAAATGACATCACTTTACTATAATGCAGCCTTTAAAACCAGGAAAAGACAACACTTATGCCATATTACGATATCCAAAATCTAAGACGATATCTAGTCTCATATCACAATATCGATATAATATTGATATATTGCCCAGCTCTATGCTCAGCTGCTATCATAACTCAGAGGCTTGTTGTCTTTTCTCCACCTCTCCCTCACTAGAACGTAGGGCCACTTGATGATGGAAAAAACCAATCATTATCACCATTATTTTGGAAATCAAAATCACAATTATTTAACACGATAACTTCGTTGACTTTTGGAAAGATCATTGTTATTGATCTTGAAAAAGGTGAAACAGTTGAGGGAAATTTCACAGTTGAAGGGGTTTTCACTGTTGATTTGTTTAATACTTTTCCCGTGCAAATTTTTTTTTTTTTTCATTTAGAACAGGACAAACTAATCGTTTACTTGAAAAAACGTAAAGTGTGTTTTTTGCGACCGTCGGGAGACAAAATCGTAATCGCGATTTAAAATTTGAGTACCCTACGGTTTTGAAGTCATCATTTTGTCACGGGGTGGTAACAAGCTGTTGTTGTAAAGTAAAATCCGCGCTGTCTAATCTCTGTAGTTCTGTTTTTGTTTTTAAGATTATCACCAAATGAAATGTTGCTGGTACAGATATGGAATCATTCATCACACCTTCGAGTCCTGGTATGTTCAGGTCCTTGTTCACATCCAGCAGCATTTCAAGATTTGATACAAAAGTAGCACCCACGTTTTCTGTTAGATTTTTCACTGAATATGAAAATAAATCTTTTTTTTTATACAATCATATGAGATGTCTTATCATTGCTGAGGGTTGAATCACATATGGTACTACAGTGTGAGGAGTTTACTCTTCTTATCCTGTTGGTTTTAAATTATAATGGTTGTTTTTCCAACCTGGACCCTTTTTCCCATGTCTTTGTGTCTGATGGGAAAAACTAAATTTAAGCAAAAGACAGTGGCAAAACATGCTGCAATGTAACATTAATGGGTTCACCTTCAGTTTTTGTCCACTTAAAGTTCTGTTTTTGCCGCTGACCTGCTCAGATTATTCTTATTCTAAGTGTCATTATAGAAAGAATCCCTACAGAGATAGACTTTTTTTTTGTTAAATACACGCTAGAAGTATTGTTTATTTAAATGGAGTCTAGGGAGTTTGGTGATGGTGATTTCCGGGCTGTTTGTTAAAGAAAAAGGATCTTACTTTTTAACAAAAATGTCTATCTCTGTAGAAATCCTTTCCATAATGTTGTCAGACACTTAGAATAATAATCTGTGCCTGTCAGTGGCAAAGACAGATATTGATAATGCAAATTTGCCCTTTAGAATTACATTGCAAGTCGGTTTGCGGCTTCCGGTTACAGCGTTCTGTACTGTAGTGGCTGACAACATGCAGATGTAATTGGACAATACAGACTAAATCAATTTTGTATTTTAGATACCTGTCTAGTTTGGCCCTGAGCTCTTAGTTACAACTAAAGGAAATCTGTAAGACTGGCGTGAGCTTGGTGCTTTCCGACGCTGTGACAAGAGTGTGTTAATGTTGTAAAAAATGTAATTTTGTGACAGGTCAACCGGACGAAAAAGCCAGTTGTACGTTGGCAGAGTGCCACCTACTGCACCGGAGGTAGAGTTACTCCTGGCATAACCCGGTTAATCAACCAGTTACTGCTGTCATGTAAACGCACTGAGTGTCTGTCAGCGTCTGGTTTTTCGTTTGTCCTTTTCGTGCTTTCAACATGACAAAGCCAGGTCCATAAAGAAATAGTTTTTCCAGTTTGATGTGGAGGACCTTGTCTAGTCTGCAGACAGGTTCCAACATCTGGTGAAAAGCCTGAAAACTGAAGAGTGGAGGCTGTCAGAGCAGCACAGTGATGCCCATGGTGTCCCAATCACACGTTAACACTATCAGATATGAGTCAAATGTCTGGGTGACCACATACTTTTGCTCATGTAGTATATTTAAATCACATTTATCGTTTATCTATAACTTTACAGATAATATCATTTCTGGAGTATGATTCTTTGTGTCTCCAGAAGATATGCGAACCAGAAAAGTTTAATTTAGGATGTGGATGTGATGACCCAACAGGTAGAAGCAACAGTTACAGATCAGAACATTGTATCTCCGAAGTCCCGAATCTTTGAGCGTTAAAATAACTTCACCTTTGTGTCGTTTCCCCTCAGACCCTTCAACTGGACCGGCAAATCAATGGAGCAACCCTAACCACGTTATGTAACTTAAAAATAGTAACATAAGTGTGTTGTGTTCTGGTTTCAGAATGATAAAGACAGTTGGAGAACAATTAGATACAAAACAGGATGTAAAAATGTCGAAGAAAGTGGAGGAAAACCCATCAAGTGTCGAAAAAAGCGACAAACGGCAAAAAGAATAAGGATGTTTGACATTTTTGTCCCCTTTTTCAAGGTTGTTTTTGGACACTTTCTTTAGATGTTTTTCAAGTTTGTTTGACAATTTTTTCGTTTCTGTCACTTTTTTAAAATACATGCATACATGTCCCAGGACCTGCCTAGATCTTGGAGCTCTAACCCCCCCAAATGTTGAACACAAAGTTACGCCCTCGCTCAAACATCAGCATAATATAAAGTATTTGTTTGTCCCAGCAGGAACAAACAGATGTGCAGACACAATTACATTCAGACAAACTGGTCATCATCATTTATTTCTGTACAAAAGTCCTCAAAGAAATTCAAAGTCATGGAGCTTACTTTACAAGTCCAAGCCACATATACAACACATCCATTTGGTGTACAGTTAAAACAATCCAACTATACCGAGAGTCATATGCATGTACTGTACGCAGATGATACAAATCTTTTAAAATGGAGCAATAATGGTCTCTTACGTACAGTATACAGTACATACCGGACAGTAATACAATACAACTCAAAAGATGGCCCTTGTACATTTGGATAAACGGTGTCTGTACAATAAATTAGTATAAAATATATCTCTTAGCAATCTGTGGATTTTTTTAAAAACACAAACATACAAAACACTAAATTACTGCTACAACCTCCGAAAAAAGACCAGCTATTTCGGCGAAGGGAGGGGACTCCTTTTTCTCGCCAGATTGAAAAGAGGATTTCCTTTAATTATTATTTTTGAAATGGGGGAAATTGCACATTTAAAAAGTCCCTGATTTAACATTCAATGGCCAATTTACTTTTAATTTTATATTCTTATGGGCTTCTTGCTGGTTCACTCCAAAAACACAGGCGGATGGATATCACAAACACTGATATGAAGAAAAAAAAAACATGGGAGGAAAACATCACAATATCAAGTGAGCGATTGCTCGGAACAGAGCGGGTTTGCAACCACTGGTCTGGATGCAAAACAAGGAATGTTTCTCTTTTTGTTTCTTCTTCTCTGTTCTCTTTTTAAACAGTTTGGTCAAACAAAGCAGGCATATAACCAAGAAACCACTTGACGTCTACATGTGTTACATACCACAGAGACCTGCATGGAAAGGACGCTCGGTGATGCAGCACGCACATTACACATGCGTTTGATTAGCTCGCTCACACTGTCTTAGTATTTGCACCCTCTGTTCATATACAGGCATTGCTTTTGCAGCATAATTCGCCTAGCAACCATCGGCTGACGATCCATTGGAGAATTGGCCGATAGTTATACAAATATCAAACAACCAGGCTGGAAAACGAAACTCTTGGAAATGATTGTTGTTAAACGGTCAACGTAAAAAGTGAATAAACCCAGTCTCCTACCAACCTCAGTCATACATAACTCTTTGTAATAATTTATGTTTCTTGCTAATAGTTCAAACAAACTCTTGTGGATTTGCCCATTTGGTACAGTTTGTTTAGACAGCTATCAAATGAACTTTGGTCCAGGCCAAACTAAAGACTGTTTGGAAAGGTGAGTCTCAGTGAACCAGGACTCTCCAAGACACAAAAGTGACTCAGATGACTAAGAAGTTGTTTGTAGCGTTTATGTGTCTCTTTGTAGCCGCTCTTCATCTCTTTGTGTTCATTTACAACATGGCATCATGACTTTGCGTAAACATACACGCCACTTTCCTAAAGCCAAATGGCGTGTTATCTGTACACATTTTGGGCTATCCACGTGTATGTTTGCGCTGTATACAGCGGATGTAAACATAAACGTCTTATCGCGAGAACGTACCGTACTATCGCGAGAAAAACGTCACACGTGTAAAAAAAAAAAAAAGGTTTGGGTTTAGGAAAAGAACATTGGGAAATGCCACTTTATGAGATCAGTCTGTCATTTGGCATTTCTTTGTAGCTGTTTTACAGCCCCCTGAACCCTTTGGGATCCTGGGCCTGGTATGCCTGTTCAGTGACCCGACCATGATCGTGATCATAATCTTCCTCTTCTATTAACAAAATAGTTCTGTACCTAATCCCAATGTAGTTGCCAAGTATGTATATTGAAGAACTATCCAACTGAAAAGCACTGGCACATTATATTTTGCACATTTGTTAATTAAAACTTAATCTGGGTGACACCGTGTCTTCTGCTGTACAAAATACTTGTGTATGATTGTCTTTGGTAGGAGGTAAGTTAGAGTAATTCAAAATTCCAAATCTACCTCCGAGTAGATTTGGAACAGACTTCGCTATTGGTTAGATAATCTTCCCAAGATCGGGGGACCAAGAGGGCCTCAGTGTCTGAACACTGCCTGTCCAAAAACTTTATCCAATAGCTTGTATGTTGCTTTATACTGGATACAGCCTTCCATATTCCTCACTTTAAAAGTTGAGTGAAAAGTATCTAAAACTCCCTACCAAAACCACAACCACTTCAACCAGTGATTTGCCAGATGTGTGGAACGGTGTGAGACTCTCTTTTTCACGCAGTTATATTTGAGTGACAAACAAGTTCAAGACTGGGAATGTATCTGAGGAGAAACTAACGCCCGTTATCCCCATTTTCACAATCATCGCATCTCGCCATTCTCAGTAATTGCAAGGTGTTAACCCTGCCTTCAAGTATGATTATTTTACCTTGAGACGTGTTCGAACGGCACGTAGTATAGCTCAACCTTAACAACACGATCACATGAACAGCTCTTTCTAACAGTGTCATCCAACAGTGACACCAATAGGTATCCATGTTTCTGCTGTAGATGTCAGAGTGCCGGGGGTAAACCAATAGCGAAGTCCGTTACAAGACAGACCATGTACAAAATATTCAAAGTTCAACTGTCTTTAGCCCTGGTTTCTCTGCCAAAGCTTTACTCAGTGTACTGTGGCCAAATGGCCCCTTAATCGTTGCCATGCCGGGTACATGCCTTCAAAGGTCTCCCATTATGTTTGGCAAAACAAGCACATGGCCAAGAAGCCAACCTACAACAAGACACGGCTGGCAACCACTAATCACCGACTCCAGCTGCCTCTCGTTTGCCCTTGTTAGGCCAGGACAAAAGGAGCCACACCAACTAAGGCAGGTTAGTCTGTGTTTGCCACTCAAGCTAACCGCTGCTCGGTTTTCCTGCACCCAGAAAGCCCATAAATCAAGCCAAGGGCGACTGGAGCTGAATGGATCTCCGCTGGAACTTAAGGTCTCCTGTCCCCTCCTTGCCCAACTTCACCGGTGAGCTCCCTACTGCACCTTGCCTACCCAGCAGAATTCCCCAAGACCTAACCCAACCCTGCACACTAGCCACGCCACAAGGGAGCTACACTGCTGCACTCCTTATTTTGCTGTACAAAGAAAAATAAAGCACCCACATTAGTGGGTTTTCACTGCAATTTCATTCTGGTCCATTCTTGTCCCGCCACAGTACCTTGAGCAGACTGATCTCATGAAGTGGCGTAAATATGACACGATAATTCGTATGTCATTATTGGCGTGTTATCAAGACGCATACTTGCTTTTTAGCGTGGCCTCCATTGACTTACATTACCTTGCGATTGCGTGTGAATTTACGCCGTAGCGAGTAGTATGAAAGGGCGAAAATCCGCGTAGGGAGGTTGGTTGGGGTGGTGGATTGGTCAAACACAGGACTTTCACCCAGGAGACCGGGGATCGTGTCCCATGTGTCACGTTTCCTAAACTCAACCGTCACTTTCTTCTTTTACTAAAGCCAACCCCGTTATTCTTTTCCTAAACCCAACTCCGTTCTTCTTTTCCTAAACCCAACTGGTTCTTCTTTTCCCTAAACCCAACCCGCGTGTCATGTTTCCTAAACTTAACTGTTGCTTTCTTCTTTTACTAAATCCAAACCCGTTATTCTTTTCCTAAACCCAACTCCGTTCTTCTTTTACTAAATCCAACCCCATTCTTCTTTTCCTAAACCCAACCCGTCCGCTGTATACGGCGCTCAAAATGCGTACAGATAACACGCCACTTGGCTTTAGAAAATGCCGTGTATGTTTACGTCTACTGTATACAGCGTAGACATAAATGCGGATAGCTCAAAATGCATACAGATAACACGCCACTTGGCTTAAGAAATTGGGCGTGTATGTTATGCGAAGTCACGATGTCATGTTGCCTTGAGAGTAGTCAGTTGATGTTTTTGGCTTGGTCAGAGAACTAACAAACCTATCGAATAATCAACAGGCCAATGTTATATTTCACATGAAACAAAGTTAATATCCATGTTAGCTGGTGCACAAAACAGATTTTTTCATGTATGGTTACTATGGCTAACATTATGTAAACATATCAATGATGTTAGTGACACAATGACAGTGACTGTTTCAGTCAGAAACACAACCAATATCAATCACGTCTATTAATGTCTGTGGAGGCAGCCACATATCTGCAAACAACATTGGCTGTTCTGAGCCACTGTTGCCTCCAATGTGGCCGCCAGAGGATGTGTTGTCACCTTAAGGCCGTATTCACACTAGACCAGGGGTTCCAGCAAAAACCAAAGTCCTCCCATTCATCTGAATGGGGGTAGTGGGCTAAAGCATGATTTATGCTTCTGCGGAGGCTCCGTGCAGAGCTTTCACTGTAGCCTACGTAAGTGGCCTGGTGTTTATAATGTGCGTTGGTGTCTGCGTCGAGCGGGAATGTGTGTGTGGGAAGTGGGTGATAGAACGAGGGAGAAAGTGAGAGAGTGACGGCGATTAGCGTCGGCGCAAGTAGTGTCTCTAGCGTCATAGTGATAGTAAACAAAGTGTCTCCCCTGTGCTTTCTGACCAAGGTGGGAAATCTGTAGCAGGAAAAGTTATCCTTAGCTAGCCTTGATTTCATGTTGTTTATGGAGAAGGAGAACCAGAAATGAGGCGGGGGGGGGGGAAATGAAACGCTACCAAGCCACGGCTGAGCGACGTGCGTCGCCGCGACGTGTAGTTACATTTTTCGAGAGGTGCACGTCAGGCTACGGTGTAGTGTCCGGCGTAGGTTTGTGTCTCCACGTAACTACGTACGTAGCAACGGCGTAGATTTTACACAGAAGTATGAATCACGCTTAAGGCGGAGCAGAAAAAACTTTTGGAGAAACGCAATCTGACGTCACGCTGCGGCGGCCAATCACGTAACCGGCAATCAGACTTTGTCGAAAACAATAATGGTAAATATATAGTCGACTTGGAAAAAACAAAACAAAGGGATATCACAGAAATTGTCATTAAAGGGACAGTTCACCCCAAAATCAAAAATACACATTTAGGCCGGCGACAGACTGGATGTGTCGCGTGAGCGTGTCAGCTGCGTGGCGTGTCCGTTTATATTTCGGCTCCCCTGTTAACAGGTTAGAGCTTACACACTGCCTGTGTGACACACACGTCTCAGGCGTACATGCAAGAAATAGAACCAACGCCTATTTATCATGCAACACGTGTGTTGGAAGCGTTTCCAGGCAAAATACAATAATAGGAATAGATGTTTATATGTCATTTTGACACAAATACATATTAATAAATGACATGTTGATGTTTGAAAGTCTCTAGGTTTTGACATAAATGCAGATATAAATGTAATAAAAAAAAAATAAATTTCAAATATTGCACCTGTCAATACAGAACGAAATATTCTGTAGCCTATTTTGCCGTCAATACTGCTGACGTTGTCTTTGCTGTAATCAAATCAGTATATATTTGTTTATCATGAATTATACTAATGCTTGAGAGCAGTAAATCAATGGGAAACATGCATGTGTACAGACAAGGCTAGCAGCAGCAGCGCTGCGTCAGGCACGTTTCTGGTGTGTAACGACAGAAAAATCCACGCAGCTGACACGCAACAGAAACGCCATGCTCACGCCATGCATCCAGTCTGTCGCTGGCCTTATCCTTATACCTGTAGTGCTATTTATCAGTCTAGAGCAGGGGTCTTCAACGTTTTTTAAGCCAAGGACCCCTTATCAGAGAGAGAGAGAGAGAGAGAGAGAGCAGGGACCCCCTACTACATATGTTGTATAAAATTGAATTTCATATTAAACTGGGCCTATAATAATGTGTATGGCGGCCTAAAGCCTTTATACATGCTGTACCTTTTTAGTGTACAGAATACTAAGCTATTAAATAATTGTGGCCATGATTTTATAAATCATGTTTTAATGTTAAACATACATGTGGCACAGTGAATCCTTAGAATGAACTGTATCTGGGGATCTTAGTGACTACCTTACCTATAGGCTAGTAAGCCTATGATTGTGTTTTTTTTTTCACAAATTGGCTGATTTATATTTGCTAATAATATGTTGGACTTATGTTTAGACCCCTAGGGGTCCCGGCCCCCCTGTTGAAGACCTCTGATCTAGACTGATCAGTATCACTACGGGTAAGAGAAAAATATGTATTGAACTGAAGTGACACTCCCCCACTGCTGCAGGGTAGCCGGACTACCTGATCTAATCTGAATGCAGCCTTAAACCCTCTACTGATGAGATTACCTACACAGAGAGAGTTCATTGTGGGCAGTGATGGCTCTGGGAGAGGGTCTTCCCTTTTTTCCAACACACCAAATCCATCATTCTTTTCCCCTGCCAAACCTAGAGAAAACTCCACTGATCCTGGACAATGGCTTGGAGCAGCTGACTCTGCAGTGCCGGCAGTGTGTACTGTATGTGTACGTGTGTGTCATTGCATTTTTTTTGTCGGGGTGGGGTGGGGCGTCGGGTAATGTGTGTCAGTATCTCAGGGGTTACATAGTCTCTTGGCTGTCCTCCCCACTCTGCCTGCCTGCCTCTCTCTCATAGCTTCATCTTGTGGACCACAGGGACAGGCAGGACCTGGTGGATCTTGGCCCGGTCGGCGTCCACCTCCAGATGGATCCAGTCAGGGTGGAAGGAGCCCTTGAAGCCCACAAATGCCATCTTATCTGCAGGGAGACCACATCACATTAAAGTTATTGAAATAATCAGAGCACCAGGATGTTTTTCAGCCTCACATTCACTTCTGAACAGCTCCCATTCTGAACTGGAGCCTCCTGTTCTGCTCAGTGGAAGCAATAGGCTGTGATTCATAATGCTTGTATGACACCAAGTCATAAGGCTGGTTAATGTAAGAATGTTGCTGCTTTTCCAATAGTTTTCCAATTTAAACTTTAATTAACATTTGTGACTCATGTCAACTCAAGTCAACTTTATTTATACAACACATAGTCAAATGCAAATGCTCTAACATTTTGTGCTTTACATACAAAAGACATAATTATAATAAAACAAGTGCAAAAACCATCAGTGAACAGTACACAAATGCCAAGATATACAAGACACACAACACATGCTCACATGCGCTCACACACATACACACACACACACGCATATGCTGAGATTAGCCATAGACTGTCATTTTTCTTTTCTTTTTGATCTTCCTATGTAGTTTATATTTACATATTACCCTAATGTCTAATCGTTGATCAGAGATATGTAGTTGCAACCTGATTGTTGTGTGTTGCTTATGTTGTTTTCCATTGTATCACTTTTGGTTGTGCCATTTTTGTTAGATGTGTACATTTTTGATAGATATGGTTTTCATTCTGCAATATCCAAATGGCAGTATTTGGACATTCTTGTCACACTGTGACCTGGGTAAAATGCAACCAATGAAGCAACAGCTCCATCCAGTGCATTTCTGTTGAAAATGCAGTGTGTTTTGTCCAATGCATTCCAAGAACAGTATACCCACTGTGAGTGCATTGATCTCAGCAGACCTAGAGTTAGTTACCTTTCAATTTGATGCTTTTGTTGGCTCCAAGTCTTTCCAGGACTTTAGTCCAGGATCCTCTGGTAACCAGACGGCCCTTAGACGTAATGAGGACAATGGAACTACAGACAGAGTGAGAGACAGTGCATCATTTTAGTATTCATATGTAGCTGAAAGTAGCTGCATGTGTCTCTTAAGTTGTGTGTTATACTAGAGCCTGAGACTATAGTCTTGGAATGATCATGAACGCATTTGGCTCAGTGTAATAACACCTCGTGGCAATTCAATTCAGTTCTTTTGGAGGCCGACACATCCAAAAACCACACACAATAACAACATGATGGTAAATCACAATGAAGTATCTTAAACAGATTGGTAGAGCAAACAGATTTTTAGTAGGGCTGTCAAAATTAGCGCATAATATTGAGTTAACTCAAATTCCTTTTAACGCCATTTCCATTCTGTGATTCGGGCCGCTCCATAGTTTGGCAAATCAGAAAGCGTTGCAGCTGTAACGTTGTGGACGGCTAGCAGAAACAAAGCTCCTTGACCAGAAATGGATAAAGAAAAGGGTCTCCTTTCAATGGCAGGTTCATTTCCAAAGCCCTTCCAGATGGCTCTCTTGCACTTACAACACCTCTGAGTTGATTTGAATGCACTGTAAGTAGGCGAACATATCCCGTTTAAAGAACATTTAGAACAGATAAAAAAATCTGTGATTCATTTGCGAGTAACCGCAAAGTTAACTATAGACAATAATGCGATTAATCACAATTAAATATTTTAAATATCATTTGTCACTAGTTTTTAGTGTAGTTGGACAGGAAATGAGCAGTGTTTACCCGTCTCTCAGTCCACTGACGTAGTTGTCGATCTGTGCAGGGATTCCCTGTAAGATGGAGTTCCGGAAGCCTTTGTTCTCCACCACATTCCCATCATGCCCGTCGATCACTGTCAGCTGCACCCCGTCTTCTGGTTGGTACAACTTCCTGCCGTTTACCTGTCACAACAGAGCCGGCCAATCACTTTATATAGCACTTTTAAGACAAAATGGGGTTCAATTTGCTTTATCAAAATAGAAGACTAAGGCAGTATTCCTCAAAGTCAATTCAATTCAATTGTATTTATAGTGTCAAATCATAACCGTCTCAAAGAGTGGTCCAATGGTGGTCCGTGATTAGATTTGGTCATTTAAAAGTCTAAAATGTGTTTTCTCTGTGAACAATTCCAAAGCCCAAATAGAGAGTAGCATAGATGTGGTGTTTTCAATATTAAATAAACTGGTATGTAAATTCAAACTAATATTACATTTTTTTTACAATCACTTTGCTACTAATTTCAGAACCTTGACGTCATTTTTCAAAACTCTAGACACAAAACTCAAAACGGTCATCACTTGTTACACAAGCAATTGAATTTTGAATTTTTTTTTATTTTGATCATTGGTTGTGAGTTTTGTGTCTAGAGTTTTGAAAAATGACGTCAAGGTTCTGAAATTAGTGCCAAAGTGATTGTAAAAATCTGTATTTGATTGGCTGTTTTTTCAGTGTTGTCAGACTTGGCTATGAAGCCGACCGTTTTGCGACAATGCCTCCAATTTATGTCACAAATGATCACCGTGACCTTTGGAGAAAATGCGGAGGAATAAAATTCACGGTCGCTGCATTCTCAGCATAAGCAGCAACATTCTTCCCAATGAGATGGAAACAGAGACAATGAGGGAGTCAGCTATTTGTAAAAACTGTCATTTAGTTTGGCTGTAATTTGTAATACTCTGTTAAAGTAGGAGGCCTGTTGTTTTTGGGGATATTTTGGCAATTAGGTGGTCTGTGAATTTTTTTTATTGGGTAAGTGGTCCTTGGTCTGGTCTGGACTTCATACATTTTAAACATGTTTGTGCAGATGCTAGGCTGATCTCTGTAAATCCTTTCCACAGTCTTTATATAGTAGCATGAACCATGAGCCCTGGTCAACTCAGCCAACAGCTGGGCTCCTCGTGTTTAGGAATTGTGTAATGGACAAATCCCCTCCACCTTCCTGTGGAGTAAGGTCTGGCAAAGTGAGACTAAATGACGTACAACTGTACAACTCATCGGTGTAGAACTGAAACGTGTATTGTGTCTCTGAATGATACTTTCCCAATACTGATGTTATAATCATATCTGTTCAGTAACCCACAACCAGTGGTCTAAGTTTAAGCTGTTGAACCACAGTGACAATAAGTCTACACCTTGTATTCTACTGTGTGTATGCCACACAGATACCTCAGTGAAGGCAAAGTCCTCCTTGATGTGGAAGAACCGAGTATTGTAGGACTCCAGTCTGACCTCCAGGAAGTGTTCTGCTGAGTGCTAAGAGGAAACAAGCAAATAAACACAGATGGAATGAATACACAATATTTGGCACAGAAGCAATTTAAAGTCAGTTTTCACTCACCGATTGTGGTGAGTGAAAACTGACTGCAATGTCACTTTGACATAAGAAAGATATTATATTTCTAATGACTGCTGTGGGTAAATTAATTTCAGCAGCAGTAAAAGTGAACAGGATAGAGCCAAGAAAGAGGCGGAAAGTCGACAAAGAGCGTGAATAAGGATAGAACAAATGGGGCATTCATTTGATGGAATTTTTTTTCTTAGAAATAAGGTACATGCCTACAAAGTTTAAAACATGAGTGCACGTATGTATACAAGCTGTGTTAGAGATATTAAAAACACACCTTGTGAAAATGTACAAACCTAGTAAATGTATTCAGTATGAACATATCTGAAAATGATCTTCAACTGTAATGCATGTATTAAGGGCCATCCACACCAAGAATGATGACTAAAACGATAACTATGGAATATATAGTTAAAAAAAAAAATGGTTCTTACTCCAGTGGATGGTGGAGCCCACACCACAACTGTAACGACAACGACAGTGGCGAACGATATTGTTGGGATCACTTTCAACTATTATTTCTAGTCATAGTTCCACTATCTTTATTGTTACTATAATTGCCACTGTTCATCATACCAACTGCTATAATTATTATGAATCATATTCTCTATATCTGTATCACCCGCGGCGCTACCATTGGGCCCACCCATTTTAGGTCCGGGCCCGCCCATTTTGACCCAGGCCTATAGTGAGTAGTGAGTGATTTTCATTCTAGCAGTTCATCCAATAAGCAGGCCGAGGGAAGCTTTGAGTGAAAGCTTCTCAGCCAATCAGCGGCTTCTACCCCACGTGTAGACTATTAAGCCTGCCCACAGGCTGCATCGTCACCAACAAGTGATCCAATGAAATGAATGACGTTGCACGCAAGCTTTTCAAGCAAGCTCGATGAGACAGACACAGACAGTAGCTATTAGCTAATATGAAACGCAAAGCAGCTTGTTTTCATTTAAAACTCCTGCCATTTTAAGTAACACGGTTACAAGTGACGAGTTACCATCCTGCTCGGCTGCCCTCTCCCCATCAAGTCCTCCCATAGCCACCCCCTCACACCAGCAAGGCAAGTAGGCTAACAGTTAGGCTAACGTTAACGTTAGTGTCTGGCTGTCTGTATGCAGGGGGAACCCTTTTTTTTTTGGCTTATTTTAACTGGCCCATCCAGTTTTTTGGACGCCCACCTACAATCAAAATCCTGGCGCCGCTAGTGATCTGTATATCTGTGTCAGTGTCTCTGTGTCCCAACTGGCACCGGCGGATGCCCGCCCACTAAGAGCCTGATTTCTGCCTAAAAGTCTTTCCTCGCCACTGTTGCACTAAATGCTTGCTCTTGGAGGGAATTATTGGAATTGTTGGTCTAGAGTGTGGTCTAGATGTACTCTTCTGTAAAGTGTCTTGAGGTAAGTCTTGATATGATTTCATACTATAAATAAATTGAATTGAATTGACAGCCAATCAAAATCCATCGGAATTTAAAACATGGCATGACAGACAACACTGCATAGAGAAGGTGTGTTTGTTCCACACATGTAGTCAATGGCACGCAGTTAAAGTAAGGAGTAAGTAAAGTCATTTGTTCAAGCAGCAATTACAACCTATATTTACATTTCTAGTGGCGGAGACCTCTAGTAGCCGTAGTATGAATGATGGGAGCAAAGCAGGAAGTAAGGTGAGGAAGTATAAGAGTTTCCACGTAAGTGGGCACTCACACCCAGAAAAGTGATCCGGCGATTTTCCACAGGGTTGTGCGGCGGAGTGTCAAAGAAACAGCCCATTTATGTAACGTCCTGTTGTGTTCTAACCCCCCCCAACAAAGCACAAGTAGACTTTA
Source organism: Perca fluviatilis (assembly GCF_010015445.1). NCBI lineage: Eukaryota > Metazoa > Chordata > Actinopteri > Perciformes > Percidae > Perca > Perca fluviatilis. Next base: position 8,765,390 of record NC_053114.1, read on the forward strand.
TATTTCACAATTACTTTTTTTAGTGAGAGAGAGAGTATAGAGACAAGCGAGACATAGCGAGTGCTTTGTTGCAGGAAAATTTCAGCTATTACACAAACTCCTGGGCTTGTGTTTAGTTTTTCACCCTCATAGTGTTTTAAAACTTTCTTGTGGCAGCGATAGAGGCAGTGATGTTTCCTGTTTCCTGTATGGGACTCTCACACTGTCTCAAACCATAGCTCAAAACACACCGACAAGTCTGATCTCCGGTCACATGATTGGCCACCGCAGCGTGACGTGGGGTTTGGGTTTCTCCAAAAGTTGAGTCGGTCTCAAAGTTTTCATTTTTTTAAGTGTGCCCCCTAAACACACCATCCCCATTCAAAATTAATGGAAAACCTGCGTTTTTGCTTCTGCGTTTTTTCGGACCATCGGACAACCGACTCAGGCAGTGTGAACGCAGCCTAAGGAGGCAGGTTGGGGGAGTGGATGGGTCAAACAAACACAGGACCTTCACCCAGGAGACACAAGGGGGTAAGCAAGCCTCCACAAAGCGTACCTCCTATGGAGACATTTTGATGCCATCACCTGCTGTTAGCATCCCATTGACTGCCATTCATTTTGGCGTCACTTTGACAGCGAATAACTTTACATCTGAAGTGTTTAAAGACTCTATTTGTCCATTGTTTATTTCTAAAGAAACACGACAATGTATAAAAGGCTCCATTACCTTGTATCTCACGTTATGGCTCCATAGCAGGCGTTTTTGTAAAAATCGGCTAACGATTTTGTCATAACCACGTGACTTTCTGTCGCATAGTAGACAAATTACCATACAGGCAGGTGAAGCTTGCAGGCAGTTTTGACTTACATTAGCTGTTTAAGTTTCATTACTACTGTTAACTAGCATTTTAGTTAGAAATAATTACTCTGTGCCTGTGTTATCTCCTAACATAACTACGCTCTCCGTCTCTGCAAGATTGGGAATGATTGAGATTTCTCTTGGCACAGCTACCAGAAGACTTACAACTTTCAGACAGGTTGCTCACTTCACATCTACGTCGTCAAGCTCAGTTTGAGGCTGCGCAGTAACGCTCAGCCATCACCGGAAAAGTGCTTCTAATAGACTTCACCCGTCTCCGTGGAAATCTACGGCGTCGCTTTGTCCATTAATTTTACTGTCTATGAGGAAACCGGAACAAACGGAGCTTCATCAAACTCTGCGTCACATGCATAACCCGGAAGTGACTATACTTACAGTGTCACTACAACAGCTATGAAGAGAATAATGCCTGGTTTGAACATTTTTTAAATACATTTAATGCCCTTCCCCACCGGCCTTACATTAGGTATCTTTCTGGGCATGGGTACGTCCACCACAGGCATCTCGGAGTGCAGGGGGTAGGCTTGGGCCATGCAGTCGCTGGGGGGGCTGCCTTTAGGGATGACGGCTGTGATCTTCATCCTCTCACAGCCCTTGGCAGAGCAGAAGGCAAACTGTTCCCTGTCGTTATGGGCCTTCACCTTCAGGAAGAGCAGCCTGCAACACACAGTACATGTTAGACACCATACACACATGCACATTCAGTACTTTGAACCTGCTCACCTTTTAGTTCAACTGCCTACAGTTGTGTGTGTGTGTGTGTGTGTGTGTGTGTGTGTGTGTGTGTGTGTGTGTGTGTGTGTGTGTGTCTGACCCGGTGTCTTCCTCCCAGTAGTAGTATCCTCTGGCCAGGTGTGAGTGCTGGATCTTGTCCCTCTGCGAGGTCCGGGTGAAGACACCGGTTTTGCGGGTCTGCTTGGTCAGGCGGTTGTGGATGTCGGAGATGACAGTGAAAGTGGTGCCTTGTGGGTAGCAGAGGCCCACGTTGATCCAGTCATTTCTGAAACACAACAAACAGAGCAATGCAGATACCTTAATCTCACAGCACGCCCTCACATCTCACATCCACAATAACAACACACACAGGATTCTTTTCTACCTTTATCTAATCAGGTGAAGTAATTGATTATAAAAATATGAAGCCCAAAATTATGTTCCAAAATAAGCCGAATCAGGATCAAACAGAACCATTCAAAATGATTAAAATTCAAATCTACTATATAAACTGCCCCAGAGTCAACAATTCATGAACAGACAGGGGATTTAAAAGACCATCATGTATTTAGCTCAACAGCTTTTTACTGCTACAAGCTCCTTCATCAAAGCTTCAAATGAGCAGCAGGAAGCTGCATTTTAATATATCATACTATACGAGGCAGGGAATAATAGCCCAATTAAAACACACACAGCAGCTGTTGTCTTAAATCATGTAATAAAAACAAGTCATATTTCAGCTCTTTCTGCAGAGAAACAGCCTCACTTGCATTACTCCTCTGTGAACTGTAGATGGGGCTGTTGGTGTATTTTTATTTAACCTTTATTTATACAGGTAATGTCAATGAGATACAGGGTCTCATTCTCAAGAGAGACTTGTTTGGAACAATACACAACATCAGTTACAGACAGACAAACAGATTACAATAGTATATGCAAGATTTAGTAAATACTATATTTAAATGAAAGTGCCAAGTAGACTTAGCCCATTGAGGTCTGAGGGCACTGATTTTCTTGAATATTCCTTTTTAGGGTTTTTGCATATAACCTGATCCCCATGTGTTTCATATGAAAATGTTCAGAACAAACTTAGCTTTCTGTATAGTGACGCCCAAAATTGTTCCAGAGCAATGTATAAAGAGATAATTTGGCGCTAAAGCAGAAATATTTCTCAAATCTCTTGTGAAAACACACTCCATTGTTTTGGTGCTTGAAATGAGTACAAAAGTAGCGTAATATATGAATAAAATAGGAAATTAACGTCTAAAATGAAATTTTGTAATGTCACTTTTTGAGTAGGAGTGTTGTCAAACATTGATTGGACTCTGTCGTCTTGACAACAAGTGCATGTTCAACAGGAAGACAAGAACAAGGTTCCAAAGATGTTTTTTCTAGTGCCCTTAAAATGAGTTTAAAATCCCCTAGTGGGAACAAGCTGGAAAGCTTTAGATCCTGTTGCAGTTTATTCCAGGTTAAGGGGGCAGAAAAAGAGAAAGCCTTTTTGCCAAGCACTGTACTCTCCTCTCTGCTTCTCTTCATAGTCGTCAGATGCATATAAACTGGCTCAGGTTTTCCTTGGAATAGCTCTTAGTTGTGCTGTTCTAGTTTTAGACTTCCTATGACACACTGAGCTCCTCTCTCATCTCTTTCCATCTGTGTGCACTCATGTCCCAGAAATGCTTATTACTAACTTAGCTCTGGGGAGCTTATTCCCCAGAGTCCTTGTGTTTTCTCGCCTTGCAGTTTTCCTTGGATTAGTGTGGTAGGCTACAGTTGCAACCATGATTTAGGTGAATCATGGTTGCAGCTGTAGCCGTGGTCCTGCTCAGTGCCCTGCTACGCCCTGCTGACATGTAACTGGATAAATATGTTGGCAGCAACCCAAGCATGGATTTGTAGATGAAGTTATACCAGTGCAAAAGTCTACGTATGGATAATGATGACCAATTGAGCTGTGCAGTTGAGTTGAGAGTACAGAGTGCACAGTACACCATACAGTGTATGCACCATCGATGGAAACATCCTGTTTGGGCTCTAAACTGTCAGGGTGAACTCAGGCCATGGGGAAAAGCTTACATGCTTGAAATGACAGCCAGATTTTATGCAGTTTAAATAGCTGAAGGCCACACTTTAACCACCGTCTGAAGGGAGCAGTGGTGGAAGAAGTAATCAGACCATGTACTTAAGTAAAAGTACCAACACCACACTGTAAAAATACTCTATTACAAGTAAAAGTCCTGCATTGAAAATGTTACTTGAGTAAAAGTATGTAAGTATCATCAGGAAAGTGTACTTAAAGTATTAAAAGTGAACATATATATAAATAAAAAAAATCCTTCATCCCCACTGCCATCACCACAATGAACAGACATACATAGACAACATCCAGCAGCTCCATTCAGGCACCTTTTTGGCACTATTTGTGCATTTTGCACGTTTGTACGGTTAACGTTTTTACACGGTTTCTATGTGTATCTTTATGTATCTTTATGTTCTTATATGTATTTTATGTTATTTGAGCCTGCCCTGTCAAAGACAAATTTCTGTAACTCCTGACAGACAATACAGTTTTTCTTATCTTTCTTAAAAGTATTCAATGCAGAACAATTCTCACATTTTAGAAACTGGAAACGATCCAAAAAGTTCTGTGTTTAATGGTCTAATATTTTCAGCTGGACTCTGAGTAAATGTACTTAGTAACATTCCTCCACTGGAAGGGAGGAACACAAAGTGAGGCTCTCCCCATTTCTGTGGTAAATCTTGGTCAATAGCAGGAGTGAAGGAATGATCACTTTACTTCACTCCCCATGACGTTTGGGAGCTGTGGTCATTTACAGAGTGTGGATGGATCAGTGTGTTAACCCTGTCAGCCAACATCCAGTGTCATCATTCACAACATGTTTTGATGTTTAACCGTAACGTAACTGTGTCCGTGTTCGGACACCGTTCGCAGCTGTTGGCCATATCCGGACACCTCCGGTCTGATTCAGTTTGCGGTCTTTTCGCGGTGCTTTTCCTGAGCAATTGCCCCCCGAAGTGCAAATAGAATTAATTTACACACGTCTAAGAATCTATGTGTGAATTTTACATGTCTAATTAGTGTGCAAAAGTGACTTTGATGAGAGAAAGCAGTAAGAACCCTTGGGAATTTACATTCACAGTGGAAATTTGGGAGCTTTTACTGGATCATTTGGAGTTGGTGAAGCACATCTTCTAGTGTGAAGAACAGAAGTATGGTCCTGGATGTGTTGACAGCATTGATGTTCATTTCCTCGACCGAAATGAACACATTTTCGGCCCTGAAAAACAGCGGCGCCCAGTGAGTCTTTACAGCGGGGAGATAGGGGGGTCCGAGTATGGCCAAGGGTAGCACACGGCTAATTCACCGGTGTTTTCATTACTCTTGTAAAATCAACGCTAAAGTAAATAGTTAAAACAATATACCGTTAGAAAGCTAAGAAGTTATATTTTAGTTGGACATCCTTAAATACCTCATATTATGCTCATTTTCAGGTTCATAATTGAATTTAGAGGTTGTACCAGAATAGGTTTACGTGGTTTAATTTATTAAAAAAACAAACATATTTTTGTCATATTGCACATTGCTGCAGCTCCTCTTTTCACCCTGTGTGTTGAGCTCTCTGTTTTAGCTATCGAGTGAGGCATCTCACTTCTGTTCCATCTTTGTTGGGAGTGGTATGTGCGCAGCAGCTAGGTAAGGACTACTAGCTAGTCAGAAGCAGAGTAGGGCAGGGCCTGACAAGTAAGCTAGTGTGATCCAAAACAAACCAGCCTCAGCCGGTAACCATGGCTACAGCCCAGCCGTGTTCAAACCCAAATCTGATCCCGAACCACAGGCAGAACAACCCGAACCAGCTTTGCAACTTTGACTGGAGCAAGACGTTTCAGAGTGGTAAGTTATTTAAATGTTAAATTAATCTTTCATACACTGTCTCCTGGACATGTTGATACAACTATCTAGACTCTTCGGGCCTCCGATCTAACTGGCTTGGTTTGAGGGCGCGCCACACTGGCGAGCATTATAACCTGTGTTACAAAGTGACTCTAAATGACGCGTGGTTGTCACGGAAGTAAAGGCTGGACTACAATAGAGCTGTTTGCAGCAGTTCGTGAACAATGTTTTCTGTGGGAGATGGTAACTACTTTGAGGTGGACTTTGGGCTTTTCCACTTTGTGAACCTATAACACGCACAAAAAAGATATATAACGCAAATGAAAGGGATAAAGTAAAATAGCATAATATGAGCATTTTCAATGAACTGAAAAAATAACAAGATGTTTATATTCGTATTTGAACAGATAATGTGATAGAAGGTTAGCCAAAAAGTGTGTGGACACAGTTCTGTTAATGTCGTTAATGTCGTTCTTTCTATAGCTGGATACAGTGTTGTGCCTGAACGCGTTCATTGAACGATAGTTCATGAACTCGTTCATATTTTGGGCGAACGTGAACTGAACGTACTGTATTACTGCCTGATGAACGTTACTGTGAACTCGTTCATTCTGGTGTCTGTGAACGGCACGCTCTCTCAGTTTAACTTTGTTCAATAGGGTGCCAGATTTCTATAGAGCCTTCCAGGCGAAAACCCAGCTAAAACACACCGTAAACAGGCCTTAAAATGTAGCGGAAAAAAACCCAATCTGGCAACACCAGCCACCAGTGTCGCACCGCCGCATGCGTCATCAAAACAAAAAGCAGCATGGTGGCGACAGCAGCATGTAGGGTTTTATGACAAGGTCGGTGAGGATGGGAAAAATCTTACATTTCTGTGCAAACTTTGCCCGCCGGCTTTCAAAAAGAAAATCCGCACTTCATTCACATCCACAGCAAACCTGAAACGGCACATTGAACTGAAGCAAAATTATGGAAAAAAAGAACTATGAACTAGTTCATTTTTGGAAATGTGAACTTAGTTCAACATTTTGAAGTATGAACTATGAACTGAACTAGTTCATTTTAAATTTTGTGAACTGAACTTTGAACTAGTTCATGTAGAAAGTGAACTTTCCCAACACTGGCTGGATGGCAGTTCAACCTTCAACACTTCCTGAAGGGTTAGGTCATCAGGATGGATACAACATTCTGGAACCAACTGTCTACATTGCGCAGTGATTGGCCAGGTGTGTGGAGGTGTGAGCGAAAGCATTGTTTGAACTTGTCTTTCAAACATTGCCCCACCTTCAGGTGTGGCCTTTCAGAACAGGTATAAAGACTTGTGTATTTAGAAGATGTTTGACACTGTACAAACCTGAGCATGTGAGCTGAGCAACTGGTGAGCGACAAATGGGTTGTTGTTAGAGTGTCGCCTTCTCTCCCCCACTCAAATGTCTCTCCGGTCAGTGTTGAAATGTAACTAAGTACATTTACTCCAGTACTGTACTTAAGTACAAATGTTGAGGTACTTGTACTTTACTTGAGTCTTTTCTTTTCATGCCACTTTTAACTTATTGTACTTTTTACTCCACTACATTCATCTGACAGCTTTAGTTATTAGTTATTTTACACATTAAAGGTCCCATGGCATAAACAGTTCACTTTATGAGGTTTTTTAACATTAATATGAGTTCCTCTAGCCTGCCTATGGTCCCCCAGTGGCTAGAAATGGCGATATGTGTAAAACGAGCCCTGGGTATCTTGCTCTGCCTTTGAGAAAATGAAAGCTCAGATGGGCCAGTCTGGAATCTTCCCTTTTATGACGTCATAAGGGGAAAGGTTACCTTCCCCTTTCTCTGCTTTGCCTGCCCAGAGAATTTGGCCCGCCCATGAGAAAGAGAGAGACATCATGGCTTGCAAATGAGCGAATCATGGCAGTTGGTCAAGGCCACAACCCCACCCTCCACCTTGCCCCACCTCTCTCCTCCTCAATAGCATTTAAAGCTACAGACACAGAAATGGCACATCCTAAGGAAAGCTCATTGTGGGAGTGGCTCATAGTGGCTGTAATTCTGCACCAAGGCTGAATTTCGGGAGATCTGAATACTTCTTCCACCGCTGGCTCCTGTACTGGATTTTAATTTAGTCCATGAATGATTCTTACCTCTTTAAAACAACCCAGACCACAGTACCTGCAGTAAACATGAGTTGTGTGTGTAGGCTGCGTGCGGCTCATGTGTGCACTGACTTGTTGAAGTTGATGAGCCAGATGGTGACCTCGGCCGGCGCCGCCTGGTCCCAGTGGATGGTGTAGCCTTTGGCCAGTGTGATCACCGGCTGGAACTGTTGGTAGTGCTTCTTCTTCCCCAGGGCGCCCTCCAGTGTCAGAGGCCGGTCCGGGTACTCATCCTTCACTATGTGCATGTTCAGGTTGGCAGGGTTACGGGTCTGGACGTAGATCTGAAGAAAACCCACCACAGAGTTAGAAGGCTGATTCAAATATTTGAACAAAATAAAAAGTCTTATCCAATATCAATATCATTTTTTCTCAAGGGCAACTCCCGTTTTTTTTCAACCTGGACCCAATTTTCCTATGTTTTTGTGTCTAAGTGATTGATGGTAACAACTGTCTTTGACATTGGTCCAGTATTAAGCAAGACCACTGGAGTCGGCAGTCAGCGAAACAAGCTACTTTGTACAATGGTACAAAGGCAATTGTGCAGCTTGTATTTACCTTCACAAAAGAGCAAATTGTGCCGCTGACAGGCTCAGATTAATATTCTAAGTGTAAAGAGGTCGACCTTTCTGTTAAAGAGTAAGATCCTTTTTTTTAACAAAAACATATGTACTACCGGCAATACGTCATTCAAGGGAAGGACTCATCACCACGCCCCTTTCTGGGGGAAAACAATCCCGCGTTCCCCATAGACGACAACAGCGTAAACGATAGAGGAAATGTAAATTGCTCCAAACTTTTACTTTAAACAAACTGTTTTAAATTAATAACTATGCCGAAAAGTTCCTGAGTAGTTTGTTGCACCAACAATACATCCAAAAACCCTGGTCTTCGATTTGTCCTCTTGCCATGTCCTAAAACAGATCCTGATAGCTGGGCTTTGGCTCCAGTCTGTAGACCAGACCGGCATTGCCGAGGCTCCCTATGAGAGGGAAGAATCGCGCTGTCACATCAGTAGAGAAACAGGAAAATGCTGAAAAAGCTGTTGTGTTAATCAAGACTTTCACACTGATATATGAGGCTCATAAGAAACGTGAATATTCTCAGTCGGTGTGGTAAATGATGCTGGTGACAGTTACTACTGATGGATAGCTAACGTTAGCTTTAGTGGGAAGCTGCTAACAGTTTAGCAGCATCAGACTGTCGTCTCCAACTAAATCTCAGCTTATAGATCGAACAGTTGGTTATTAATAACAGGTTTATTAATTACAGATGACACTCAGCCTAACAATAGTGATTTAATCAGATATGTATAAGCAGTATGGGGCCACCGTGTTGGGTCATTGATCTACTGATAGGGGGGAAGACTTAGGGTGAGGGGACATGACGGCGATCAACCTTAGTTTATTAAGGTATTGTGAATGCTCAGGTTCAGGCAAAGTCACACAATAAACATTAGACATGTGTATAGAACAAACCATCTGTTTAACAAGAAAAAAATGCACACACATTTGTCAAAATTATAATCCAAACACACGTCAAATTGCATTGACTTCTATGGGATCGTCTGTTTTCTATCCCCCAAAAGGGGGTGCGGCCTTGAGTTTTAGTGAAGTACCCGTATGTGCCGGTAGTACATGTCTGGAAATAGCGTTCGCTAAAGCCACCAGACTCCATGTAAATAAACAGTAATTTTAGTATCGTTAAATACACAAGTCGACAGAAACAAAATAAAACTATGAAAAGCTGTTTTGGGTTGTCTTTCTACTTTTACAACCATCACAACTCTAGTTTTGGTTGAAATAAACACATAGTTTACCGATTTACATATGAAAATATGTTGGATCTACATACATTAAAAGTACTGTTTTTTTAAATTGGAGTCTGGTGGGTTAAGCGCTAGTGCTGTTTCTTGTTAAACAAAAATGTCTTAAAGAGGTTTTAAAAAAAAAGGCCTATATTCATATGGAGCCTGTCAGCAGCAAAAACAGAACTTTTAGTGGACGAAAATTGATGATGCACATTTGCCCCATAGGGTTACATTGCAGCCCGGTCTGTGGCTACTGCTCACAACCTTTTTGCTGAATACTAGACCAATTTCAAAAATTGTTGTTCCCAACACAAAAACATAGGAAAATAGGGTCCAGGTTGAAAAAAAAAATGCAATTACCCTTTAAACGGTCCCTGGACTCAATTGGCATGGACCAAGCACCTAATGTTCAACATCCATGGTATAGGTGTTTCTACTAATTGATCAATTTAGCTGTTCAGACTTGGACATCATTTTGATCAACACTCCTGATCTACACTCCCAACTTTTAACCCTTTTTCCTGATTGGTAATTTTACAGCAACATTTGGAATTGTTACAGCTCTAGCTGAGTGTTTGTGATGATGGATGTGTGAGCCACCTGTGCGTAGCGGCCGCTGCAGATAGCAGCCTTCCAGTCGGGCACGTCAATGCAGTCGGGGTGCCGGAGCAGCCAGTTGTCCTCTTTGACCAGGAAGGCTCCGGGATACTCGCTGACCGAGCCGTCAATGTCGTGGAAGATGGTCGTCTTGTCCCCGTCCATCTGCATCTTATTAAACCAGGGCCCCGGCTCCCCAAAGAACACCCGAGACGTGAGCTACAGTAGAGAGAGGAAATCAGCTGTTCAGAGTGGCTATTTTACTCCATGATCATATCCAAAACTTTTACATAGGTAAATTTAATGATTACTTTCATTGCATTTTGGGTGTTTTATTCAATTTTATAGCACTTGAAAAAAAAAGGATAAAATGGTTTCAAAACAGTATCCTGACTAAACTGTGACACGTACCAGTCTGTGATTCACTCAACATCCATTGATCTTAACTATTAGATCTCGGTAGAAGCATGCTGCATGCTGATTGGCTCACTGACACTGATGAGATTTCCTCCTTAGGTATTTGAAATTGGATATTGAATGACGAGGCATTTTCCAATACTCGATAAAGAGAGGCAATTCGGTCGGGGCCTAAAAAAGTATTAAATTTGGTACTGAAACAACATTAAACATCGTTACAGCTCTCTGTTTTCAATTCAAATTTCCTCTAAACAATTGTCTTAATCTTATTTTAATTTATGCAGTTTACTAATGGGACATCTGGTGGTGAGGACAGCTCACCAAATTGCTAAAACCAAATTTCAGTGATTTACATTCAAATTTAATTTGGATTATTTTCAGATTTGTTTTTCCAGTGTGGACATTCTCCAGTCCGTTCCCCCATACCCTCACCCCCCGACTATGGGGCCAATGAATTGCGAAGAACTTGATTTAAATCCCTCCTATAAATGTACAGAGCTGAAATATTCTGTTTCACTGGGAAGTACAGAAGCTACAGACGCTTAAACTTCCACAACATCTGTGTTCCAACTATGTCTCCGGTTTCATCGGTGCAGATGTTTTGTGAATTTCACACAGAAGCCGACTCACAGGTACGTGGTCAAAGATTATGTCGGTGACGTTGTTATTGGGGCAGCTCTGCCACGAGTTGTTCAGCCTGAAACCAAAGGCACTGGTGTGCCGTCCATCCAACGCTGTGTATTTCCGGAATGTACAGTTCTGCATGTTGATGGGCCCATCATAGATCTGCATGCCCCGGATAGGAAAATCTCTGCAGGGAAACAGAGATACACACACACATCTTGTCACACATACACACACATACAACAATACACACACACACACACGCACACACAACACACACACACACACACACACACACACACACACACACAACCCATCAGCAACTTGGATGTTGATGTTGATATGTGCAGTGTACAGTAAGTAGATTTTCTCGCTTTAACACCAGGGTTCAAGTCCCATCTTATACTATTATTATTAAACCTGAACATTACACAGCCACACAGACAGAGATTCCATGCTTTATAGTTAGATACAATTATTAATTAGAACAACTTTAAAGGGTAATGAGAACAGGCAGCTGAGAACCGGGCTGCAATGTAAACCTTGTCAGTTTCCATCCACTAAAAGTGCTGTTTTTGCCAATGACAGGCTCAGATTATTATTCTAAGTGTCTGACAACATTATGGAAAGGATCCCTACGGAGACAGACCTTTTTGTTAAAGAGTAAGATCATTTTTGTTTAATATGAAACAGCCCTGAATTCACCATCACCAAACCCACCAGACTCCATTTAAATAAACAGTACTTTTAGTGTGTATAGAGTCAGCATATTTCCTAAGAAGAAATCTTTGTCACACACAATCATACAAACCAGAGGAAACCCACGCAAGTGCAAACTCCACACAGAAAGGCAGGGATCAAACTCTGCAGTGCCTAGTTAGACATACACTGGTTAGTAGAGGTGTGATTAGATCTCGTCCCACGAGATTAAAATGTGACGAGGCTTCTCTCCGAGCTATAAATTGTCTCGAGATATCGGTTGCAAGTGCAGAGCAACAGCTAGTCTGACTTGGTCTTAAAATACATCTGGCTTTGAAGATGAGTCTGGCTTGGACCTCTAAATCAGCATAGAAGATCCCCCGCCCGTTCGCCAAAGTTGATTATGAGTTCACTTTTGCAGTGGAGTTGCAGTTTAAAAAGATAAAACCCAGTGTTAGAACTTTAGAGTATACGGCTGCTTTCTCTAGCAGTTTCTGAAAGTCAAGGAAGGAGCCTTCAACGGCTGAATTTCGACGATTCTACATCATCGAAGTCCATCGAAGGACTGTTCCAATGTCTTACTTTTAATGATATTAAACAAAGATAAATGTTCTCCCCTCGTCTTAAAATAGTCATAAATCAATACAAGAGCATCCTACTTCCTTGTTTACTGCTGCAATGAGAAGCTTGGTTACGTTGTAACCTTGGTTCTCTGAGTAAAGACTATCTTGAGATCTTTGATAAATAATAATCAGTAATGTGGATATAATGACTAAGTGGGTAAAGGCAAATAATAGAACAGTTACAACAGTCTGGGAAGTTCAGAAAATGACATCACTTTACTGTAATGCAGCCTTTAAAATCAGGAAAAGACACCACCTATGCCATAAAATAGCAAAAAATACTACTATACTGTTGTGTCCTGCCTTGGCTGCACCGGATTGTTGTGGTCTGCAGAAGCGCAGAGAACTTCCCCTTTTTTTCCTGACCACTTATGCCATATTACGATATTACGATATCCAAAATCTAAGACTATCTAGAATATCTAGTCTCATATCACGATATTGATATAATATCGATATATTGCCCAGCTCTAGTTTCTAACCAGTGGCCTTCATCAAATGCTCAGCACTCACTGCACAGCGTGAGAGCACTTGTGCCAGTGGTGTGCCCAAGTTCAGCTGGTTGCATCAAAGAAGCATAGTTGAGATGAGCTGTCTCTTTTTCCCACACAGTAAAGGAATCTGTGATAATACTGCAGTTGAGACATTCCCTATGTGCTCTGCCAACTGGGCCGGGGCTGGACTGATTTCTAGCATACCATGTCTGGCTCTCACACATACCAGTCTTTATTAAAGTGCTACTCCACCTCAAATCTATCTTTTGGGGTATTAAACACTTTGGCTTGAAAAGTGGGTGTCTGTTCTCACTTGGCTCCTTGATGAAAAACAGCAGCTGTGGTCGGTGTGAGTTCAAGTCAGTTCTAAAGGATCGACAGTGGTAAGACGTTTTCATGGCAGAGAAATGTCCTGTCCTACCATTCCTTCTCCTCCACTGTCCATCCATACAGTAGATGTTCAGTATGTTCCAATTCACAGTTTACATAGAGCACGACTAAGGCTGGGTACCCAATTCCATACTAGGCTGGTTTTGAGTCTTATGTACATGTACATGACTCTGTCACTAACCAGGTTTCTGACCATTTGCAGTAGGGCTAAACGATTTGGGAAAAAAATTTAATTGCGATTTTTCTGCCAGATATTGCGATTTCGATTCGATTTGCGATTATAAAAAAATAAATAAAAAGTATAGCTAAAGTTCAATATTTACTGTATAACAGATAAAACATGTCATGGAGCATTATAACATGAGACACCATGAAAACGGCTCTATATTCTTATGCAAGGATGAGAACATAGATATGAATCCCCAGCAATGAGTGTTTTTCTTTTAATAAGCATGGAACATTAAACAGTCAGACACAGAAAATGTATCACAAAAGCTAAAGTTATGATAAAAAAAATTCCAATAAAAAGTATCATTCCTTTCCTGTAACCTGAAATTTCTGATACACCTCAGTTCAACAGCAGCATCTACATATTGCACCTTCTACCATCATGTTAAAGAGCTCATATAATGCTCATTTTCAGGTTCATAATTGTATTTAGAGGTTATACCAGAATAGGTTTATGTGGTTTAATTTTCCAAAAACACCATATTTTTTTGTCATATTGCACATTGCTGCAGCTCCTCTTTTCACCCTGTGTGTTGAGCTATCTGTTTTAGCTACAGAGTGAGGCATCTCACTTCTGTTCCATCTTTGTTGGGAGTCGCACATGCACAGTAGCTAGGTAAGGACTACTAGCCAGTCAGAAGCAGAGTAGGGCAGGGCCTGACAAGCAAGCTAGTGTGATCCAAAACAAACCAGCTTCAGCCGGTAACCATGGCCATGGCTCAGCCGTGTTCAAACCCAAATCTGATCCCGAAACACAGGCAGAACAACCTGAACCAGCTTTGCAACCTCGACTGGAGCAAGACATTTCAGAGTGGTAAGTAATTTAAATGGTAACAAATTAATCTTTCATACGTAACGTTTTAATTCTTCTGTCTGCATGGGGGTACTTTCCATAAAATCATCTCTCAATGCAAATCAAACTAGCTATTAGGCTAACCGACATAAAACCATGCCAATCTCTAGGTATGGTGAAGGGCATGTGATGATGTGGGACTATTTTAATTCCAAAGGCCAAGGGAACTTTATCAGGATGCATAGTATATTGGATCCATGAAATAACTGGCCTTTAAAAATAAAAATCTGCCTGCCTCTATGGAAATGGGAATGGGAATTTAACATAGGGGTGTACTGACTTTTGTTGCCAGCGGTTTAGACATTAATGGCTGTGTGTTGAGTTATTTTGAGGGGACAGCACATTTACACTGTTATACAAGCTGTACACCTAATACTTTACATTGTAGCAAAATGTAATTTCTTCAGTGTTGTCCCATTAAAAGATATAAAGAAATATTTACTAAAATGTGAGGGCACTTTTGTGAGATACTGTGTATACTGTATATATATATATATTAGGGCTGTCAAAATTAACGCGTTAATTTTTGCGTTAATTTTTTTATATTTAACTCGTTAAAAAAAATTTACGAAATTAATGCAGCTGTGTTTGTTTACTTCATGTGGCGGCTGAGAAACGTAATACGTCTCCATAAGAGCAGGCGGCGCTACTCTAGGAGGGATTTACCTGATTGAAGTAGGCCTACGGGCCAGTCAAGAGTTGAAACATGGACCAGTAAGATCCCAAAAGAGAAAAAAGATGTGTTAGAATCCAGAAATGAATGAGCACGGGCTATAAACGGGACCGAGTACTAGTTCGACATGTTGTCTCGTCAGGAGAGATGCGCCACCGGTAAGCTGCTGTTTCGCTACATGCGCCGTGCTGTGCTGCCGATATGTACGTGCGCGATTTGTTTGCTTGATAACTGTTACGTTGGTCACGCTGATAAAACCTTATTTGCAGTCTGATGTTTAACGCTGTCGACTCGATAGTATCCGTGACTATATTCCAGTAAATGTTTGAAATTGGTGCGTCTCACTGTCACACAAGCTACTTCCTGGTTGCGGTGCTGGAAGGGAAATGTAGTCAATCGCTTTACATTGGTAATGGATTGCTGTGCACAGCGTCGCTATCTAAAACTACACTCAATGTTTTCCCTTTAGGCCAACATACACCTTTGTGGTTTTGGGTTACTGGTTTAATGTGTAACATTGATATTGATGTGCATTTCTGTGTTTAGATATATGTCATTCAGATTAAACACTATGTATATTATAATATTTATGATATTAAGTACTGCCTAGATTGTAATTTATATTCTCTCTCTATAGATATATTTGTATATTATTCAGAATATGGTATATTAGGTATGTGGCTAATATTGGGGGTGGTGACAAAAATCTGCTCTCAAGTCGGACAGTTTCTAGCCGTTTCAGCAGGACTAAATAAGCCAAATTGTTGCTGCTGTTGTTCTGAAAGATATTAAACATTCTGAACTTAGCAGAACCTTTCCTTGTTTGTTTTCTCTTCATATTTGTAAAGTTAAGTGATTTAGCATTATTTAAATATCCATTACTACAAGCTTCAGTCTCAATTTAAAAATGCGATTAATCGCGATTAACTACAGCAAATTGTGCGATTAATTAGTTAATTTTTTTTAATCGATTGACAGCCCTAATATATATATAGATCATTTGTCTGCCATTTGTAGTAAAGTGCTTTAAGTGGTTGTATATAAATGCAGTCCATTTACTATTTGTCTTCTCCATTGGATCACGGTTAATGAACGAGAACAGCAATACAATGCATCCTTTGCCTTACCAGCGTCAGTTCTTTTTTTCCATTTCAGTGTGTCGATTATCATTATATCATTTATCATAATATGGGCGTGGCTTTCATTTGATGAGAGCAGAGTCTGTGGGCTGTCAAAACAAAACAACATACTAAAACAGGCCATAATTGTCACTTACATGCCACGTGGCAGGGTTCTGCCAGTGAGGTCAGAACCCCCGGGGCCCCAGATCCTGTTGTCAGGGAGAGGCATCCCACGATTGTCACTTTCACCCACAAACAGCGAGTTCTTCACCTGCTGACGCGAGCCGTCATCATCTGGAAACGTGCCTCCGCTGCACATACACAGATGGGGAGAGATTCAAGATTCAAGATTCACTTTATTGTCCCACAAGGTGTCCCTGTTCTGGCTGTTATCTGCAGCTAGAGAGTTACTTTCGCCGTAGCCTACGTAAGTGGCCTGATGTTTATATTTGTGCGTTGGTGTGTGCGTCGATCTCTTCAAGAGAATAGCAGGGTCGGCATGTGTGTGTGCGTGGGGAGTGTGTGGTAGAGCGAGTGAGAGAGTGATGGGGATTAGCTTCGGAGCGAGTACCAGCTCTAGAGTCATGGTGAGGGAAGCAAAATGTCTCCCCTGTGCTTTCTGACCGCGGTGGGAAATCTGTAGCAGGAAAAGTTAACCCTCTCCTTGACTTCATGTTGTTTATGGAGAGGAAGAACCAGGAAGTCGGGGGAAATGCAACGTGTTACATTTTTCGAGAGGTGCACGTGAGGCTACGGCATAGGGTTGGCATCTCCACGTACATACATACGTAGCCACGGCGTGGATTTAACACAGAAGCATGAATCACGATGAAAAGTGTGGACGGGCCATCAGCAGCAGGAAGTGTAGCATCAGTGAATCAGTACTGTTTCATTGATCCCAGAGTGAGAATGTCATTCATTATTCAAACACTGTGATCAGGACATTATTCAGGGGATTACAAACTGATTTTGTTTTTCTTTGTTGAGTAAAAATAGCTCTAACATCTGAGGCCAAGTAAATATGAATCACCTAATATACAAAATACAGGTGGATATATGTATGTATGTAGGTATGTATGTATGTACGTATGTACGTATGTATGTACGTACAGTGCCTTGCGAAAGTATTCGGCCCCCTTGAACTTTTCGACCTTTTGTCACATTTCAGGCCTCAAACATAAAGATATAAAACTGTAATTTTTTGTGAAGAATCAACAACAAGTGGGACACAATCATGAAGTGGAACGAAATTTATTGGATATTTCAAACCTTTTAAACAAATAAAAAACTGAAATATTGGGCGTGCAAAATTATTCAGCCCCCTTAAGTTAATACTTTGTAGCGCCACCTTTTGCTGCGATTACAGCTGTAAGTCGCTTGGGGTATGTCTCTATCAGTTTTGCACATCGACAGACTGACATTTTTGCCCATTCCTCCTTGCAAAACAGCTCGAGCTCAGTGAGGTTGGATGGAGAGCGTTTGTGAACAGCAGTTTTCAGTTCTTTCCACAGATTCTAGATTGGATTCAGGTCTGGACTTTGACTTGGCCATTCTAACACCTGGATATGTTTATTTGTGAACCATTCCATTGTAGATTTTGCTTTATGTTTTGGATCATTGTCTTGTTGGAAGACAAATCTCCGTCCCAGTCTCAGGTCTTTTGCAGACTCCATCAGGTTTTCTTCCAGAATGGTCCTGTATTTGGCTCCATCCATCTTCCCATCAATTTTAACCATCTTCCCTGTCCCTGCTGAAGAAAAGCAGGCCCAAACCATGATGCTGCCACCACCATGTTTGACAGTGGGGATGGTGTGTTCAGGGTGATGAGCTGTGTTGCTTTTACGCCAAACATAACGTTTTGCATTGTTGCCAAAAAGTTTGATTTTGGTTTCATCTGACCAGAGCACCTTCTTCCACATGTTTGGTGTGTCTCCCAGGTGGCTTTTGGCAAACTTTAAACGACACTTTTTATGGATATCTTTAAGAAATGGCTTTCTTCTTGCCACTCTTCCATAAAGGCCAGATTTGTGCAGTATACGACTGATTGTTGTCCTATGGACAGAGTCTCCCAGCTCAGCTGTAGATCTCTGCAGCTCATCCAGAGTGATCATGGGCCTCTTGGCTGCATCTCTGATCAGTCTTCTCATTGTATGAGCTGAAAGTTTAGAGGGACGGCCGGGTCTTCGTAGATTTGTAGTGGTCTGATACTCCTTCCATTTCAATATTATCGCTTGCACAGTGCTCCTTGGGATGTTTAAAGCTTGGGAAATCTTTTTGTATCCAAATCCGGCTTTAAACTTCTCCACAACAGTATCTCGGACCTGCCTGGTGTGTTCCTTGTTCTTCATGATGCTCTCTGCGCTTTACACGGACCTCTGAGACTATCACAGAGCAGGTGCATTTATACGGAGACTTGATTACACACAGCTGGATTCTATTTATCATCATTAGTCATTTAGGTCAACATTGGATCATTCAGAGATCCTCACTGAACTTCTGGAGAGAGTTTGCTGCACTGAAAGTAAAGGGGCTGAATAATTTTGCACGTCCACTTTTTCAGTTTTTTATTTGTTAAAAAAGTTTGAAATAGCCAATGAATTTCGTTCCACTTCATAATTGGGACCCACTTGTTGTTGATTCTTCACAAAAAATTACAGTTTTATATCTTTATGTTTGAGGCCTGAAATGTGGCAAAAGGTCGAAACGTTCAAGGGGGCCGAATACTTTCGCAAGGCACTGTATGTATGTATGTATGTATGTATCGTATGTATGTATGTAAATGTGTATGTATGTCAACTCCATAATGTCAATAATTACACCACATGAGTAAAGACGGCCTGCTTTTCTGTTTTCACAGTTCCAGATAGAGAGGTAAATATACTGAGAATAAAAAGCAGTGTTGATGAGTTAACAGAGGCTGAGGTGCTATAAAGCCACAAAAGCCCTTCTAGTTATGACTGTGCTGTCAGACTTTATGGAGGCCAAAGATAAAAAATAAGGAACTGCACATAAGGAAGACAAAGTCTTCCATTCTGTCAGTGGATATGCAGCACATCAACACCTGTTTAATTCATTTCTGTATCGTGTGTGTGTGTGTGTTTTGTGTTCCTTTCATTGTAACATCACTTAAAGAGAGCATCAGTGGTCATGGTAACAGTATAGATGATGCACTGAATAAGCAAAAACAATAAAAAGCCTGTAATATGTCATTTTAAGAAGCACTTAGCCTTCTATGAGTGGGTAGGAAGTAGTCCATGGTCTATGACCAGAGCATCGTTCAAGCTTAGGAAATTATGTAAGATGGATTTTACAATTATTTTAACATTACTGTAAGATGTTTTAGGCAAAACAAGGCCCAGACTACTTTATTCATTTTAAAAGTTACAACTTTTCACCATGTAGGATCTTATGAGGTTTCAAACTCATTCTCAAAGATTAATTAAGATGTCACTGCTTCCTCGTTTCACTTCTGACTTAATACCCCTGTTTCTTAAACACCCTTTAAAAACCTTACCCCAGCTAAAATCAGAGTTCCAATACCCCAGTTAACATACCTAGAGTAACCAGGGTATTCGTGTATGCATATGCATTAACCTGGGTAAGCTCAGGTTACACGTCTGCACATGCTCCATAATTTCTAACGGTCCCTCCCCACTCAGCTGCCGTGGTTTCTGACCCGGAAATAGAAGAGAGCAGTAGGAAACAACAGCGCCAAAAACAACAGAAACAACACGAGCTATGGCAAGTTCGAAATGTACAGTGCTGAAAAGTCTGCCATGTTCGCCGCGCTTTCCTCGTTGTTCAGATTTTGCAACACATTCTCACTTCCATCGCATAAAATATGGACGCTTAGGCATGTGCCTTCGGTGTTGTTATTAAAGGGCTTATTGTTGCTAAAAGTCTTTTTTAGCGTCATATCTAAGTGCGCTTGGTTGGGACTCTTGACCTCACTTTTTGACGCTCTAATACTAATGGGACAGTTAGGTTTAGGAAAAGATGGTGGGTAGGGTTATAAAATGTACGTTTCAGTGACACGCGGGACACACACCCCGGTCCTGGGTGAAAGTCCTGTGTTACTCCCGTCTAGGGCTTTTTTACTGTACTGCCTCTGAATTACAGAGTATCGAAAAATGCCTCGTCATTCAATACCCAATTTCAGTACCTAAGGAGTGAATCTGATCAGTCAGTGAGCCAATCAGCATGCAGCATTCTTTTACCAAGATCTAATAATGTTTGTGATTGGCTGTCTAACGTTACACGTCGTGAACACGCTGGAATAACTCTACGTTACACAGAGATGACTCTCCTAGTAAGAGCTGAAAAATAAACAAAAAGTTTTGTGCCGTAATGTTTTAATTTAGTTTTGTTTTATAAAATTTGTATCGAAAAAAATATTGTTTAGGAACCAGTATTGGTATTGGCACCTGTATCGAACATTTTTGAATGATACCCAGCCCTACTCCCATCACATCCCATTTCTACCCGCTCATGTTTACATGGAGAACTGGCATAACCCAGGGTAAGACCATACCCCGGTTACTGCTGTGCATGGAAACGCTGTTTAATCAGACTAAAGAGGGCAGTTCATAACCATGTGATCTGTGTACCTGCAGATGGACGTCAGGTCAGATACCCTAAATTAAAAGTAGACTGATAAAACATATTTTTTGTGATAATTAAGTAGATAATAAATCACACGCTGTATATTGCTCCAGTGGTAGTTCTATATTCTTTCCTCAGCAGTTGCTGAATGTGAAAATGAGAAAGCTGAAAGCTGAAACCATTTTGAATAATGAGCATTACAGTATTTTGCAGTGTTCCTTTGTGTGTGTTGCAGTGTGGGGCGGAACAGTTAGTCCATCTACCAACCAATTACACTGCATTTTAGCTGAAGCTAAAACTATTAAGCTATTAGTTAGATAGCTTCAGCTAGATGCCCTATATACATTAGATCTTCTCCCTATGTAACGTTTATCTGTATTGTGTTCAATAAATGTCTTTTAGAAGTTTGGCTGAACCAACACGTCAAATGCAAAGTGAGGAAGAACAGCAGCCTTGATCGCCCCTCTTGTGTCTGCATTGCCAGTTATTTACTGTATGTACTTTGTGTACTTACTACTTAGTATTCCTTGCTGCTATCATGCTCAGCAATGTAAAAATAAACCTCAAACACTATTCAGCCAGTCCTCCCTCATGCAGGAGGGTTCTCCAGTTCTCTTGTTTCTCCGTTATCTCCGATTCCAACAGTGGCTGGAAAAAGAGCAGCCGCAGGCTACCGCTAAGCTAACTTTACCCTGTGTCTTTAGCTGAATGCTACCAGCTGGTAACCTGACGTTACCCTGTGTCTTTAGCTGCAGGCTACCGCTAAGCTAACGTTACCCTGTGTCTTTAGCTGCATGCTACCAGCCAGTAAGCTAACGTTACCCTGTGTCTTTAGCTGCATACTACCAGCCAGTAAGCTAACGTTACCCTGTGTCTTTAGCTGCATGCTACAAGCCTGTAAGCTAACGTTACCCTGTGTCTTTAGCTGCATGCTACAAGCTGGTAAGCTAATGTTACCCCGTGTCTTTAGCTGCATGCTACAAGCCGGTAAGCTAATGTTACCCTGTCTTTAGCTGCATGTTACCAGACTCTAATCTACGCTGTGTCTGTTTCTTTTTTTCTTTCACTAATTTCGATACAATTTCCAAAACACAATTATTACTGCCAAACAGCCCCCCCGACCATCTGTGGCCTGCCTTACGCCATCATTTTGCCAAAGCTCTGTTCACCCTGTATACACTGAAACACCAAGATTCATACACTTTGGAGACAGAAACACTGTTTTGATGGAGGGTTTAAACAGAGAGACATATTTGGTGTGGACATACTGTATGCACCCGTAGGCACCCTACTTTGTGAAGTCAGTAGGAAACTTCTCACCAATTCCCACCTCTGTGACCATCGCACCCCTAAATTACTTTTCACATGGCATCAAAGCACTCTGTTTCCCAATGCATCCTAAACAGACTCCTTATAAGGTGTTTTCCAATTACTCTTACAGACACAGAGAGAGAGAGAGAGAGGGAGAGCGAGGGAAAGAGGGACCTCCCATTATTTCTATCCATCCTAGAAATATGAAAAGTGTGTGTGTGTGTGTGTGTGTGTGTGTGTGTGTGTGTGTGTGTGTGTGTGTGTGTGTGTGTGTGTGTGTGTGTGTGTGTGTGTGTGTGTGTGTGTGTGTGTGTGTGTGGGGTGGGGTGTCTTACCTCGCCAGAGTGAGGCCAATGCCATTATCAGCAAATCTAAACAAGAAAGAGAGAATATAAGAATATTATCACTGTGAGCACAGCAGAAGTCCGAGATCTCCAGGGAACACACACACGCACGCACACACACAAAAACACACACACACACACACACACACACACACACACACACACACACACACACACACACACACATTTTTTCCCCGATTGCTAACAAGCATCAGGCCATACTAAAACCACTTTTTCAAAACTCTTCATACAGTCTGCATTACCACCTTGCATCTTGGCCAAACAGTTAATCTCACCTCCAAAACTCAGAATAATAACTTTGCACTTTGACTGTAATAAAGTATATGGAATAAGAATGAATCCAAAATTTGCTTCAATATCTTTTATGTTTTCCATATATGGGCATATAGTCCAGATATGTGATTTACTTTACTACAAAAAAATAATTTCTGAAATCCCAGAGCTCCAATAATAATTACAAAAAAACATCACCAACATGTAGGCTGAAGTATATTGACTCGTGGGGCGCTATTTTAACAATCTAAGAACACTGCTTGAAGCGCCTGGCGCAGGTGCGTTGTAAGAGTCTTTTGCTAGTTTAACAGCGGAAAAAAGGGTCTGTGTGCCAGGCGCATGGTTCAAAAGGGTTGTACGGTACAACCCTTTTGAACCATGCGTCCTAGTATGTACCCAGTACAACCCTTTTGAAACTGTCAAAAAATCTAACCAGAAACGTGGTGATGATTGATCGTTGTTTAGGTACATTAAACCACAGCTTTTTCATGTTAGGACTTATAAAGCCCATGAGAACCGTTGGGAGTCAACCAACAGCTGCTCCGCTGCCCTGCTGAAAATGTGAAGCAGAAACGCTAAATGTCAGATAACGTCCATAATAATTGGACTTTGGGTTCTATTTTTTGACAGTTTTCCGTGGTTATGAGGAGCAATATTAGAGAAAAATTTGGTAATCATTGGTCATTGTTTACGTACATTAAATCTGACCTGCGCGAAAGAGAAAAAAACGTATGCGTCATTGTACCCAGCACTTGTGGAAATGTACCTCGAATGCGTCTCTGTCCCCAGCACATTTCAAACCAAACTGACGCGCCGCGTGGGTACGGCGCGCTGTTGGAGCACAATAGACAGACGGTGGCAGAATGCCCCGACACTTAAATTCAACTAACATGTAGGCTAACAGTGAACAATCAGTGTTGGACCTCCAGTCTGTTGAGATGCCTCTCAAAACGCAGAAACCAAGCACATCGCACCATCAAAAACGTTAAGACACGTTAAGAAAAAGATCAGTATTTTGCCGTAATCCAATGACATGAAAACAAAGCCACGTACACGATCAGTAGATCCACAAACAGAGTCCCGGTGTATCCAGCAAGGCCTATACAAGCGTCATATTCACCAGTCAGCTCCAAACAGGTGAACGAGGTGAACTTCGCCGTTTAAACAAAGTGGAATAAAACTTATCAAAGTCCAAATCAACACAAAACGCGCATTCAATTAGTAAGCTGACAGCAAATTTATATACATGGCATTTAGGCAACCTTTATTGTAACGTTGGCACGGTAAGATGTCCCGACTAGTGCAACAAATTATTGTTTTTTGCGTCCTGCATATGTGTCGACAATGGTCTCAGGTGAGAGGCAGAGCCCTGAAAAAACATTATTTTTACTAAAGCAGTATATGAAATCAGATGTATTACCTATCCCCATTTAGTTGTTTTGTGTTTTTAAAGTATTTATAAAATATCTGGTTATGTCAGAAGTAATTATTCCACTCATTTTTGAAACAATGCAATTACCCGTTTCAGCTACCAGGGGGGGCCCCCCCGCAAACTCCGCGCATGGTTGTACCTAGTGTCTTAATTAATCAATTTTGGGTGTAACATGCAGTGAACCAATCAGAGTGTCATCTCCCATTCCCTTTAAAAGCCAGGCGCGTTTGTATCTTGGTGCATTGCTATTATGATGGCTGATTTGCTAAGCAGAGAGGAGAGATTTTCAAGAGAAGAAACTGATCTGCTTGAGCGTGAAGTGAAAGCACGTGAGCAGATCATATCGTAACACTATTTCACGTTGTAATATTTTTAATCTTTTGCATGTTTGTGTGCTGCTGCACATCCCTGTGTGTGTGTAACAAGCATAGTGTGCACGCGCTGTGCACGAGCCTAGGCACATTTTAGCAATGCGCTGTTAAAATAACAATGAAATTCTGCCTATCGACTTTAGACCAGGTTTTTGTTGGTCACTTCCCGCTGCCTCAAGATAGCAATACGCCAAGAATGCACCTGAACACACCTCCCTGTAAGACCAGCACCCCCAGGGGCGCACAGATGGTCGTTTGGGAATTTGCTATTTAAACGACGTGGGTGCTGGACAGGAAATTGACAACCGCGTCGATCTTAAACTAGCAAAGACACTTGCGTCGGGCTTTGTGCCGTGCTGCGCCGGGTGCAAGATAGGGCCCGACTGTTCAGCACTGTGAGGGTTCCTCCCTCTCTGCTTCTCTTTCAGCTGAAATCAGCTGTTTGGAATGATTATTACTTCATTTTATTGTAAAGATTCTGCTAGATTCTTTTTTATGTTTTCAATATGGTTACTGCAGAAATGTATCTTTACAGTAACAAATGTGAAAAACAGTGTTAGCACTTGAACAATGTGCTGCAGATATATCGTGCTTTGCAGGCGGTGGAGTGAATGAGAAAAGAGTTCATGGACTCTGGAAAATGTGGTCATTGAATGCATTTTGTGTGAAAGCAATGAATCCAAAAAATGATCCACAGTTTGGTCCACGTAGACTTCTCTGTGAAGAGTTTTGACAAAGTGACTTCAGTTTTGACCAATGCATGTTAGCAATCGAAACGAAAACTGTATTTGTATCCAATTTCAGAAATTGTTATTCCCATCAGTCACTTACACACAAAAACATAGGAAAAAAGAGTCCAGGTTGAAAAATACCAAAGTTACCCAACAAACAACAAAACAAAACTGTCGGCGCGTCCACATGATACAAGCCCTATGCGATCGGCACCACCCCCGCCCCTCCTCCACACAGTTACTAGTAGCCAAGGAGGACATGGAGGATTAAAAAAACATTATGGACTCTTCAGAAGAGTTCATTATCTTCACTCGACTTTCTATGCGCGAAAGTCGCCGGACGCCACAATCTTCTGAACATAGCCATACTGAGAAATACAGATAGAGTTGTGTGGAGCTGATAGTCTTTAATTAGCTTTGAAGCAACTCATTTAGCAATGGCTTGAATGTAACGGACGTTCATTAATATCAAAAATTTACACACTAAAGCTTTAACTATAGTTTAACCATACTTCAGATAACCATGCCTGGATGTTCAAGTAAACTCCAATTGAGAAAGGCAATATCCATTTTGCACATATGTACAATGTGACCTTTCTGCCATTTTTTTAGGTCAGTGGTGGTGCAGTAAAAAACTAAAGGAGAAAGACTAACTACCACAGTTCACACTCAGGTGTTTTTGGACTGGGTAAAGGAGTGTGTGTACAGCTGACTCGCTGCCATGGTTTCTGACCAGTGGCCTTCATCAAATGCTCAGCACTGCACAGCGTGAGAGCACTTGTGCCAATGGTGTGCCCAAGTGCCCAAAAAACTGTAATATCAATATCACTATATCAATGCATGCATGGGGTACTCACTGGCAGTCGTCCAGCCAGACATCCCCTCCTCTCAGCCAGGCTCCGTGGTCCTGGTTCTTATAGGCCACGAAATGGTGGATCAGAGCGGGGACTCTGGGTTTGAAAGGGTCAGCATCCTGGTGGGGGCCATACCTAAACAATTGAACACCACATACATGCAGAGTGGAGAAAGACAGGGTTTAGTTCATGATTTAGTGGTATTAAATGTATTGTATACTTCTGTATGTGCAGTATATGCAGGGCTGCAGCCTGTGGCATAGCTAATTACAAAATCTCTTACTGTATTTCAACTTTTGTATGATATTTGTATGTCTAGAGAGAGGTCTACTCTCAGTTGAAGTTACAACCAAGCTAACTGGGCTGAGAGGACTCATCCAGTCATATTGTTATAGTGATGACAGTCAACATCCAGTATATGATCCAATGTGTTATTTGAGTTGGGGCTTTTTTTTCTCCTTTTCTTTTCATTATTTTAGTTTCTTTCTATTTTAAATGGATTATGCATTGAAGAGTGCCCAGATTAAGCCCCTCTGAGTTTTTTTTTGCATCTCTCCATCACATCTTTTATTGATTATGTGTATATTAATCTGTAGCATTTGTATATGTACAATAAACTAAACTAAGAGCTCTCCAAATGTCATTGTATGTGACCATGTACAATGACAATAAAGGCTATCTATCTATCTATCTATCTACAGTATCTATCTATCTATCTATCTATCTATCTATCTATCTATCTATCTATCTATCTATCTATCTATCTATCTATCTATCTATCTATCTATCTATCTATCTATCTATCTATCTATCTATCTATGTATTTACTCTGAGCAGGACAGAATAACAGAGCAGTCAGGATCTCTTTCCATTACCAGTCGCTCTGTGAGAAAGCTTCCTTGCAGGGATTTTTCACGCTTTGAAGAGCATCCCTGAACTGAATAGGGAGTAGTGTGTGTATGTAGGGTGTATTCATAGTGAAGCGATGAGGTCAGGATGACATATTGGTCCGATCACACTCACCACATGGGACCGACTGTTACACAGAATTGCTGTTCAACTTTTCTACGTCTTTTATACCAAACACCAACATTTGCCAGTTACAGCACATCAACAGGAAACATGACCATTACAGAGTGCACATCCATCATGCCAAAGTATACTGGGTGTGATGGGACTTCAGCTGGTCATGCAGGGTGTTTGTGACTGGGGTGGGGAGGGGGGTGGGGGGATCCTGACCTGGCTCCAATCAGAGACAGGAAGGGTCTCTTGTCCTTGTCATTTGCCTGGGTGGTCTTTACTCCGTTATCAAGGATCATTCCAGCCTGGAACAGAGAGAAGAGAAACTACGTGGTCAAACGGTAGAACACTGCTTAAAGTAATGTTGGAAATAAGTTGTCTATGTGATAGACAGACACAGGTTGATTAATTAAAGCTTTACTGCGTAACTTTATTTATATTAATGAACGTCTGTTACATTCAAGCCATTGACAAATGAGTTTCTACAAAGCTAATTAAGACGATCAGCTCCACACAACTCTCTCTTTATTTCTCAGTATGGCTATGTTCAGTCGATTATGGAAGGCTTGTATCATGTGGATGCAACAACAGTGGTGTTGTCATTACTTAGAATTCCTCATGGGGGCAACATAAACTACGCACTATAGCTTTAAGGACTTGCGGGGACGTTTAGACACAAGTCAGACTGTGTTGGTTCATGTCTTCTATTGGGCTGCAACAAAATATTTTCTCATTTGAAATAATTATGAATGTAATATTCACTCTTCCAACTCCAGCTGCACTCTAGTTATTATCAGTTCTATTCAATGACTTTCAGTTGAGCTCAAACAATTATTTTAGTGTAATTTCCTCCCTTCAGGCGAAGAGTACGTAGTGAAGCATGTTTATTGGCTTCTTCCCCCAATAAATCAGGTTCAGTAGCGAAGGACATGAACTTTTCTTCAGCGGTCCTTTCTAGACACATGTTGAACAGCCCTGTATCGGGTCTTAATTAGCAGTAGAGCAGCAAGATTAAATTAGCTGCAGCTGCTCTTATTTAGATCATCAGTCTTATCTGCTGCTAACTGCTGTGGTCCTGACAGTAGCTGTGTTTGAAATCGTTCCCTATCACAGACATAGTGCACTATATAGTGTGTTTGCCATTTTGTAGTGGTGTTCCAATTCTCCACGGTTAATTTTATTCACTATATAGTCCACTATAAAATACCCACAATGCCCAGCTAATTTGAGCATACATAAGATCAAAGATCCTCTATACTAAAGCATTTCAGGCAGTGCCAATGGTATGAACTGGTACACACTTCCTGTCTCCTAAAGGGGCGTGGCCTCGTTTGAAAGTTACTGAACGTCTTGTGGATGGATGAAAAGTTACATTTGTATAATCTATTAATATTTTCTTTTGCCGACATTAGATATATACAGAGCTAAAAGACATATTTATTAGATTAGCTTATGTGTGTTGCCAAACAATGTTAATTTTCTCCTGATGTGTCCGTCTGAAAAATGTTAGTGTCAGAATGTTCTGGAGATACTATCTGTGGCTTGTGAAGAATGGGTCCAATATTTACTTTGGTGACTATGTCATAATCTGTGTTTACGATCAGATGTAGTCATCAATTGTAAGAAATCTCTAAAAGACGTGTTCGTTTGATTTCTGAGGAGGAAGGAGAGGCTGGGGTCGAATTGAAAGTTAAGCAAAAGGTTTAATAAAACAACACGATGAAAACGACATGACAAAAACAAATGATACACTGCAGCTGACAGCGGACTGAGTTGACATGCCTCCTCTTCAGGAATTACCCCAATCAGTCATGAGACATGACAAAACAATACACTGTAAACAGCGGTCTTCAAAATGCTTCCCCTTGCGGGGTCACAGATTGAAGCCCTGAAATCATCTCTGTTTCCGAATTATATTCCTGTCTCTCAGGTTAAGGACACACCTCTGATTTCAGGTTTACTCCAGGTCACAGATAAAGGTCGTTTAACATGGTAGTGCCAATTCTGTTCAAGTTTACAGAGTTTGCATTTCCTTTGTTCTAATTAAGTCTGGCCCCGCAGGGAGTGGCTCCCCAAAAGTTGTTTAAATAATAAGTCTTCTAGAGCATCTACATTCATGCTAAATAACAGCCATGACCTAATTAATTCTTTAGAAACTTGAGTAGGTGTGAGCCAGACCAATGCTGATTAGGCTTAATCAGTATTAAAACATTCCTTCACTCAGTCACACAACAGTTTACATTTTTTACCTAAAAGTATATTGTACTAAAACATAAGCATGGTTTTAACTTTTTTATCTTCAACAGTTCACTTCTCCCGTTGGAATCAACACACTCAGGACCTGCTGCCAGTCTCCTAACTGTACGTACACACCGCCGCCGACTTGAGCTTCTAAAGTTACCGGAAGTCATTCATTTTCAATGGAAGCTGGCTTCTCTCAGCTGCAAGGAGCGGCAAATCTGTCGGCATCGCGTTTTGAGCGTTTTGAGCGACCAGAGCATCAATCAGAAAGTGATAGGATGATAGGATGTACCCTAAATTTTACTCCCGTATACCACAATGCAACGCGGTCGTGTTGTCCCGGAAGAGAAGAAGAAGCAGAAGCACCTGTTGAAGCTAAAAAGGAAAAATGGAGCAGGCTTTCGTTTCTAAACAGTATAAATGTAACATGCAACATACATAATATACAACCTTTTACTCTCCTTCTGAGTGCTCGCTTTGTTTCAGGGACATAGAACTCTTTTGATTGGGTTGGTTTACATGATGCTGGGCGCACAAAAAACCGGAGCACATTCTGCCGCTACGATGTTTAGAATTTCAGTGTAGTGTCCGAAATCTTGTTAGGTCATTCCCTATATAGTTCACTATTTAATAAACACCATGTAGGGAATAGTGAATGGTTTCCAGCACTGCTAGAGTCTGTAGTAGATTTAACATTTTTTCTACTTTATGACATAATGTCAATACTTTAGTTAATTATTATGGTTTACTGACTTACAGAACCTTTTAGCTTAGGTTGTACTGATTTTAGGGATATGAAGCATTTGGAGATATTACAAGAAATGACATCACAATGAGGAAAACTACCAATGTAGGCATAGGCTGGCAGACCATTTCTATTAAAGAGTTCAAAGGGTTAATAGAAGGCAGGGTGACACATCCCATTTTGAGGCAACTGGGATACATTACGGACTTTAAATCAAGGATGAAATGCACCAAATCAATTTTGTCTCAAATCTCACTTAGTGGAGCTTTCCCTATAACCCGGCTGGAAACATTCGATGTGACTTCCATCTAAGCACCAAAGCTAACAAACAGGCTAGCTCTAGTTGTTTCAGAGCTCTTAAAGCGCTATACTCTAACTTTTCCTGACAAAAATTACAAACTTTCTAAATGATAAAAAAAAGACCATCCTCAGCCAGTTTGCAAAAACAAAGAGAAACAGTGTGTTGCTGCTGTGAACGGCCAGCCTGCAGCCTGACACAACCTCTCCTCTCCCTGAACATCCTGGGGTGGCAGCCTGACATGAGTTATGCTCCCATTAGGATGATCCAAATTAAAAGTGAAAAAGGAAAAGAAAGAGTGAGATGGTAGGGGAAAGAACTCACTGTTGGGCGCGGAGAGAAAGCAGGGCGATAACAATAACACTTCCTCTCCAGCAGCGCCTCATAAATCTCTCTCTGCTCGAGTGCTGCTGTGCTGCGCTCCGTGCCTCGGGCGCCCTGTCCTCTCCATCCCCATCCTCTCCTCTGGCTTGCTTTCTTCTCTTGTCTGTGCTCGATTTTGTTATTCTCACCCTTCACCTATTGCTTGTCCTCTATTTGTTACTTAACATGTCACATCCCAAACTCTTTTTGTCTCTCCTTGGCTGTTAGTGATATTGTGCTTTTACAGTAGTAGAGCTGTCAAAATTACCCCGATAATAGTCTCGCGTTACCAGACCTTCCTCCACAGCGCTGCAGAGGAAGGTCCAACTAGTTGTCTGGATTTACCCTGCAGAGATCTGAGAGGCAGTTAACCATAGTCCTCATAAATCCACCAGAGTTTAGAACGGCAACACAAAGAATGAGGAAGATAACAGACATCCGGCCGAAACGAGGGACATCCGGCGGAATTTCTGGTGGCACCGGACCATCCCGGTAATGAAACGTTGTCGATATAGACCACGCGATAATAACGCCTTAAAACTTTTTTTAATGCGTGATGAACGCACGCGTTCTCTGATTCGGGCCTCGGGGGTCTCTGTTGTTTGGGAAATCAGGAATTGATGCAACAGTAACGTTGTGGATGGCTGACAGAAACAAAGCTCCTTGAGCAGAAATGGATAAAGAAAATGGTCTTTTTAATTGGCAAGTTGAGTTGCAAAGCCCTTCCAGATGGTTCTCTCCACAAGACTAAAGTTATCTGCATGTACTGTCGATGTGAACTGAGTTTAGGTTAGCAGCGACTGCTGGGGGCTAAGTTACAGCAGCTAACGTAAATGATCATCTCCTGGTGCGGAACCTCGCCTCCAACACGGCAAATACACTACAGTTATTATCATTATAGACATATATCTCTAAAGGAAGCAGGAACCATCACTGAGGGAGAGACCATTACTAACTGCTAAGCTAACCGAACTGAATAGCATGTAAACAACTGTGGGATTAGCGATGAAGTCGCTGAAAGATGGAGATCGGTATGAGTGCTTGAGTGAGCTAGTGTAGGTTAAAATGCAAAGCAGATAATCAGCTGTTGCAATGAAGAATCCGACAAAATAAACTGTGTCGAGCTACCGAAGCAAGACGCTATCAGCTTACTGCAGCACGTCAGCCAATCAGGAGGCAGGACAGCCAAGTAATTGTAGCCAGTTTCATTGATAATAGTGGAAGCTTCTCCGTGTGCATTATACGTTATGTTTAATTAGGTGTTGAATGTAGCCGGCCTGTCAGACTGGCGATCTCGAGTAACCACGACTGGATGATTTGAAAAAATAAGCGACTGCCCAAGCATAGCAGCCAAGCCCTCTCGCCCAGGCCTATAAAGGACCAGAGAGAGCATTCTCACTACAGGCATCACTGTCTGATATGGGAACACCTAGTCTATATCCACGATGTTCCACTTCCGGGATCGCCGGGATTCCGGGAAATTCCACCGGATTTCACTCATTTAGGCCGGATATCCGTTCCGTTGGGCTTACTTTATGTTGCCGTTCTAAACTCCGGTGGATTTATGAGGACTATAGTAACTGCTCCTCAGATCTCTGCAGGGTAAATCCAGACAGCGAGCTAGACTGTCCGTCCAATCTGAGTTTTCTGTTGCACGACTAAAGAGAGACACATTATAACTAGGAAAAAAACACTTCAAAACACACGTCAAACACTTAATTTCCTGTATTCTGGGGATTTTTTATGCAACAATTTGTCTAGCACAAGTAGACACAGTTCCTGTTTTCTGTCAGATGGTTTATAAATCTCGACATGTCTGAGCCCACTTGAGGTTTCGATGGTATGGTCCACTGTAGGGGTGTCTGAAATCGTTAGTATAGGTATATAAAAATCTATTCACAGGTAAGAAGAATATATATGTTTCACAGCACATTCCTATTCAATGATTATGTCCCACAAAACTGCGTGGGAAAAGGAACTTGGAACTGAAATCTCAGAAGACGTTTGGACTAAAGCTTTAACAAGAGTGAACAATAGCACTTCCTGTGCAAGACTGGGTCTAATACAATTTAAAGTTGTTCACCGCCTACACTGGTGTAGAGCTAAAATATCCTCATTCTATCCTAATGTTGATAGCAAATGTGTAAGATGTCATGTTAATGTAGCAGACTTGACACACATGTTTTGGTCATGCCATAAAGTAGCACGATACTGGTCAACTATATTTGATGTATTGTCTGAAGTGCTTGGGACGACCATGCACTACAATTGCCATATTTGGTGTACCAGATGAAGGAACAAACTTGACGCGAAATCAACTCAACATCATAGCATTTGTCTCTTTACTGGCACGTAGGCGTATTTTGCTACATTGGAAATCAAGCGCCCCGCCCACTGCATCACAATGGCTTAAGGATGTAATGTTGTTTTTACATCTAGAGAAGATTAAATTTACAATAAGAGGCTCTAACAAATTCCTCTCAGTGTGGGAATCTCTATTGTCATACTTTAGCAACCTCCAAGCCCTACCGGTGTAGTGAGTGACCATCCTGGCCGACTCTGAAGGAATAACTGCCCCCCTCCATATTCAAGCTACACTATATATAAACACCTGGCTATAGTATTATATATCCCCTGCATCTACACCTACTATGTCTGTATGGCAATAGTATTTTAAAGTGTATTTGTTGGTAATGCTTTTGCCGAGTACGTGGTTCAGTGTTCATAAAATGCAATTGTAGTTTGAACACTTTTATATTGGCACATCTGGCTAGTAGTAATAGTGCGTTCCATTTGTACTCGGAAGTCGGATTTTTCCGAGGTCAAAGTCGGAGACACGCCCCCTGACCTCGGGTTTCCGAGTTTGGAACTCAGACAACCCCCGAGTAACCTGAAATAAAAATCCAACATGGCTGCTCCGTGCATCAACAGTAGTGAAAGCTGTAGTAACAAACGGTTTATTAGCACTTCTGTCTTATTTGTGTCTCACTAAATCAGTCGTACACACAGTCCTGTCCAACTTCTATCTGTGGACATGTTGCTACACTGTTTGTATGCACACACAAAAAAACAGCGTAATGTGTTGTTATAAACTGGCAATGCTAACGTTGTCTAACCTTGCTAGAGCTAATGAAAACCATGAAAATCCGACTTGTAAATGGAACGCATTCAACTCGGGTGTAACATCATTCCCAGCTTCGCCTTCCGAGTTCCGAGGTAAATGGAACGCACTATAAAAGGTGCAGGCTAGTCCCAGAGAGCCCCCCAAACCCAAAACCTCCCCAACCACCCCTTCCCAGCACAGTCAGTCCTCCGACTCACCCTGTAGTTGGAATGGGCTCTGTTGTTGATGAACTGGCCCATAGGTGTGTGTTCAGTGTGTCCGGGGGAGTACAGCCCCTCTGAGGGGCCCGTGGGCACATGGTGGAAGATGAACCAGAAACCTGTCTCCTGAGGGATCACACACAAACATACACAGGCTGTACATTCCCACACACATATA
Source organism: Perca fluviatilis (assembly GCF_010015445.1). Lineage (NCBI taxonomy): Eukaryota > Metazoa > Chordata > Actinopteri > Perciformes > Percidae > Perca > Perca fluviatilis. Next base: position 8,799,674 of record NC_053114.1, read on the forward strand.
GTATTGAATATATGACAAGTAATAAGATAGGAATATAACAATAGTCACTTGATTGATTAATTGATCTGCAAATGTTTTTTAATTTTAAGGAGGTGTTCGGTTAAAGGGTTGTATGGTTGTTTATTGAAAAACAATAGATTGAAAACACTTCGATAAGGGTGCGGACATTTAAAAAACGTCTGGACCCGAAAAGCATTTTGCTCCTTCCTACTCCACACGGGAAAGTGTTTTTCAAACTGCAGTTACGTGACACTCAAAGCAGAATTTGCCGACTGTGAGACTCAGAAATTCCCCCCGAAAGCAGAGAGTTTTCATATTCAGGCGGTGAAACAGGTTGTTGTAAAAAATGTGATCATTATTTTGCTTGATTTGCTAAATTCTATAATGGCTAGGGAACTTTTTTGCTGACTTTTGTAGGGCTTTATGTTGACAAAAATGCGACAAAAATGGCAAAAAAAAAAAGAACAAAAATGTCTGAGAAAGCCATAAAAAAGTCACAAAAAAAAAGAAAAAGTGACAAAAAAGCTACAAAGCTGTCAAAAAAAAATCTACATGCAGTAATACAGTCAAAGGTATTTTACTTTTCCGATGAAACAAAAGCATGTCAATAAACTATACATGTTTGTGGCCCTTGATGTGACGTGAAATACTTTGTGTCTTGGATTTTAAGTTTTTTGTTTTTTTTATATGTTCACTCACACACACACACACACACACACACACACACACACACACACACACACACACACACATCACTACATCCTCGGCTATGCCACTCTGCATGTCAGCCTGTCTGTTTTCAGTTGTTCTTCGCAGCTATGCAAATGAGAAAAGTTATTACATTGGCGAGGAAAAATGAGACTCCATTCCGCCTGACGTATCCTTGTAAGATCCCAGAAGTACCATTATAATTGGCACTCTATCATAGGGAACGTGCGGCAGAGCCTGCGTTTGTTCTCAAGTTAATAGGAGTACACAGCCATTAATCTGACCTGGCAATGCGATAATGAGACAGACCTCCACCTGGAGAGACATGGGGGGAGGGGGAGGGGAAGTGAGAAACTCACCTCTGAGCCCGCAGCAGCACAGTTGATGAGGTTGTTATTGGGGTTGGCGATCCAGAAAGTTGAAGTGGCGCTGCGTAGATGGAGAGTGTTGGGGAAGGAAAAAGAGAAAAGGAGTTTGGTTATTGGATTTTACACAAATAATTTGAACCAGCAATGTAGTGGAAAATAAAGAAGAGGGTGAACACTGACCCTGAAAACAGAAACTGAGGGAGGGAAAATTACTTGTAAGTTTTTCACTGACAACAGTGCTGTCTGGTACACAAATGGACCATGTATCATGTTATGTCATCTAGGGAGGATATTTGTTCTTGATATCAAATCTAATCATTTCATTGCTTTTCCTTATTACTGCTACCTCAGATCATTTACTTTTTGTATGAATTCAGTCCAGTAAAGTACAATCAAGTAAATGAATGTATCTTTTTTTAAATATTATATATATTATTTAGATACACTGATGTCACATGACAAACAAATTAGTTGTTGATCAAAATCTAAAAGGAAAAGTAAAGTAAATTTCATTTTTCAAGATGTTATGTCTTTTTCCAAACTCTAATATTTTTCAGTACACACACAAAAAATTAATGTCCTGTGTCTTTAACGTTGTAGCCCAAATCAACACTTTATTGCACAGAAAAATTGAACTACTTCAATTTCTTGCCTATTTATTTCAAATTTCTTTTCAGCTTGTGATTGGTCAAGAGAAAGCTTTTGAGTGTCCATACAATACACAGTGGTTCCATGATAATAAATCCCTGTACGTATGCAGGATTACAGTCTGTAGTGACAGCTACTGTACAGCCCTAGGGCCAGCAAAAAGGAGATCTGGGCGCTGGTAAGATGGAGGGAAGTTTAACATAGTTCATTTACACATACTACCAACATTATTTTGATACAAAGTTGGTTGAAAAACGGCAAATTATCCCCTTATTAAGGATATACGTAGGGTTGGGCATCATTTTGATTTCAAACAATTCTGATTCCAATCCGATTCTTCCTTTCAATTGCGTCTCTTATTGATTCTGGATTGTTTGAGGGGTGGAGTTGAAACGGGTCACATGTTTATTTCACAGAGAAGATGATCATTTTATTTTGTTACAATCGTGATTTAAAGTTTTACCCGTTTTTTTCATCCACATGGCTGCAACACAACAAGCACCAGGCCGCAACAGAAACCAAAAATGTAAATGAAATTAAATTTGAATCTGATGATCGGATTCAAAACCAAATTTTCCAAACGATTCTAATAAAGAAAAGATTCCATTGGAATCGTAATTATTGAAACGACTTCCAAGTTGGAACCGCTTCTCAATGCCCAATCCTGGATATACGCTCCTCTACCCATCAGCCCCTGCAGCAGCTCAGTTTGAAGGAGAAAGGAATTAGCTCTGGTGTAATCAAGGTCCGAGCCAGCCCTAATCAAAGTTCAGTCCCTCAGGCTGTGTATCATCTGTTCTCTGTCAGACAGGATGAGAGGGAGGACCGTCTAACACAGACAGAGGAGAGAGGGACACATTTGTCTCTTTTAGAGGAGCCATGTTTGTTTGATCGGTTGACAGTAATGGTGTACAAATGATTGCTGCAATAGAAAAAGTCTGTTGTCAGACTGAAAGTGATGATTTTACCCATAGACTGTAAAAAATAATGGACAAAGCTTCTTGGTCTGAAAAGTGCCTTAAACCTGCAATCTATCTAACGTCCAGCAGGGGGCGACTCTACTGGCTCCAAAAAGAAGTCTGTTTCAATAGAAGTGTACAAGAAAACTTCTCACTTCATTTGTTACCTCAGTAAACATTTTCATAATGAGTTTATGGCTGCAATTTTAGTTCCAAGTCTTCTTCAATACAGCATGGTGTTCATTTAGTAAATTATGGTTCCAAGTATTTTGAGATAGACAATAAAGCAGGGGATGCTTTAGGATGGTTCATGAGAACAGGCTGAACATTTTGAGAGGGGTATGCCTTGGAGGTCTGCGCTCTCCAAGTCCCCTTCTAGTTGAGGACTGCTTTGATTTAATAAATTAAACAACATAATTGTTCTGATTTTCCTATGTTTTTGTGTCTAAGTGACAGATGGGAACAACAATTTTTGAAATTGGTCCGGTATTTAACAAGATCGCTGCAGTCGGCAGCTACAATGTAAGTTAATAAGGCAATTGTCACACAGACGACGAGCGATGTGTGCTCAGAATAAGTTATGGATTTGAAAGTTATCTTCCCTTAAATCATGTAGATGTCCATAAATTGTGTGCAAGGTTGAATTAATATAAATAGCAGGCTTGTAAATACAAATACAGGAAGTGAACCAAAAACCAAAACCAAAGTATTTACTAGCCTGTAGTTATAACCTTGCACACAATTTTGTATGATTTAAGGGATGATAACTTTCAGATCCATAACTTATTGTGACCACACATCGCTGGTCGTCTGTGTGACATCATCAGTTTGTGTGACATCATCATCTCTCTCTCTCTCTCTCTCTCTCTCTCTCTCTCTCTCTCTCTCTCTCTCTCTCTCTCTCTCTCTCTCTCTCTCTCTCTCTCTCTCTCATTCACTCGCTGTCTGTCAGCTGATCATATTGTTCGCTTTCTTCTAAAATATTAGAAACACTAAAGCAGAACCAGAAAACCCAAGACGTTATAAATGTTGTGTTGCTCCATTATTTCTGAGACCAGAAGTGTCGGCGAGTTTCGAATATTCTGTCCAATAAACAAGCGACCGTTTCGATCGCGTGACACTTGTTTGCAGTCTTTGGTTCCTTTGACAAAGTGCGGTGTGAAGGCAAACCCAACCAAATGAAAAATGCAACAATGTTCCAGCTTCACCCCCGAATCGCACCGAGTCCACCGAACTATAGGTGTGAAAGCGCCCTGACTCTAGTGCACTTGGAAGATAACCAAGACCCCTGTTTTCAAGCGGACCAGAGTTTGGTTGTTTGATCTGCACCAGAGTTCAAATGAGCTTTCACACCGCCCCAAACCAACCGGACTATCAGACCAAACGCTCCAGGGTTCGGTTAAAACAGAACCAAACTGCTCAGGAGTGAAAGCCACCTAAGTGTGTCAGTTATTGTTGGATTTATTTTTTAACTTACATTCGTATAGGACCTTTTCTTCCAGCACAGACATTTCTGCTACATTTATATTTTTCATAAATGTGCAAATTCTTGTGTGTTTCTCAGGAAACCCCTTTCATACATGCATCAGGCAAAATAAGAAAATCATTATAGTTCCATTTTCAGGTATGTCAGAAAAAGCAGCTTAGGGTAATGAATATGAATAGAAATGGCAGACATGCAGTTTAGCTCCACAGCAGATTAGCACATGGCAGCACTACACCTTAAACCTCCCCCCCCCCCCTCCCATCCCTCCGCTCTCTTTCTTTGCTTTTGTCTAGGTCTTTGTTCCCCTCTGCCTTTCTCCTAAACCCTTCCAAACTGTTGTTGCAGGTTCACCCACTTGTAATAACGTGATGGTATATCCTTTATATTTTAACTTAACAGCCAGAATTTTACTGAATAGAGCCACATAAAGATAGAAATTCAGTTTTTATGCAGGGCAGAATCAAGTATGACCAACCCGGTCTCACGTTGCGTCAGTCGCGGGGAGAACTGAGCAGCCCCGCCCGCTGCAGAGACCCGACAGGATTGAAACTGCAGCAGCTTCAGCGACTTTAGAGTGAAAAAAACGTTCCAGCGTACATTGATATTAAAATGTATACAGGTTGGCAGGACGGTCTGAAATGTTTTGCATGGTCTTTCGCTGTACGTTTTGTTGGTAACTTGTCCACACCTCTTCTTTCGCGAGAAAGGGAAACACATACGGGCACCTGACGGGCATGAGCCCACCTTGCGCACGCGTTGAACCGTACGGCACACATACGCTCCGAACCGAGACAAGCGGACCGAACGGTTCGGATGTTTTTTCATGAACCGTACCACCCCTATTAGATAGCATTAGCAAACAAATCCAAGCCATGCAAAACGAGCTGAAAATGGACTTGAAAACGTTTAAAGAGGACCTCGCTACCCAAATGAAAAACGAGCTGACAGAATTCAAGGAGGACATTAACCAGAAACCGGCAAAAAATAAACGCAGACGTAGGGGAGCAAAATGATAAGATAGATGCCGTTCCGACTCGCACTGAAGAAGTCGAGCTGTGGAGCACTGATGCAAAATGTGCACTGCAGGACATAATAAAAGAACAGAAAATATTGATGGATAAACTAGATGACCTCGAATCGAGATCCAGACGGAGCCAAAGACAGGACAGCCGCCAAGGTCAATTACCCTCAACTTTCTGTCCTTTTACATAAAAGAGAAGGTATTGAAAAGGGCATGGGAAAAGAAAACAGTCAAACTCTGGGAAAGTAGGATTTATTTTGACCACGACTACTCTGAGAGGATGCTGAAAGAAGAAGATTTTAAAGGGGGAAGGCATTCGCTTCCAGACGCCCCTCAGCAACATCCGTATCCACTGGGCTACTGGAATGAAGATTACAGCAGCACGGAGGAGGCAGCCAGCGATATGCGGAGAAGAGGATATGAAGTAGAAGTAGCCCCCGATACCAGAGGCACTTTAGTCCATGACGGGACCCAGTCGACTGGGATGGGTGCTTGGACACGCGTCGGGAGAGATCGAACCTCGCCGACAGGCAGACGGGCGAAAGGACGGCTGCAAGAATTTCAACCCAGGGATAACAACGCAAGATGATCACCTGCTCTGGCCTGTCTAAGTATAAACGTGACGAACAGATATTTAAGTGTAACACGGGTCAAAAAGAAAATGTTAGGATTAAATATGATTTGACCTGAGGGGATACAGATAACTTAGACCTAGTATTGGCAGATCAACTCCTTATGGGTTACATCTTACTACTAGCTGGGGGCCCTTCTTTTGCGGAAGGCATTTCAACATATAAAGGTTGTTGACCTCTCTTTTTGGAGGTCGCCTCTTCTGTTTATAGTTAAGTTAGGATGTTTTTTGTTGTTTAAAATGTGGTTAAGTGGTTATTACACTGTTAGCCTGAGTGGGAGACATTACAATGTGGACAGACCAAAAACCAAATACCAAGCAAAAAGTTATTAAACTTATGTCCCTAAATGTTAATGGCTTGGGAAACCCAGTCAAAAGAGCTAAAATTGTGTGTGTGTGTGTGTGTGTGTGTGTGTGTTTGACTGTGTGTGAAAGGAAACATGTCCACTGAGGGAATAAATGCTTAAAAACAACTTACTGCCATGTCCTGTTGTTTTCTCTGAAGGAGATGACTTGGATGGATAATTTATTTTTCATTATTTTGTCAAATGCAAACACACGCAGGCACGCAGTCACACACACACACACACACACACACACACACACACACATCACAAGTGAGTGTGCTTATTTAACACACACATGCGTTAGATAAGCAAAACGCTCAGGCCGAGCACATTCATCAGGCACAGATTAAATGACAGTTTCTTCCTCCTCACGCAGCCCACATGCCTCCTGTTCCTGCATATTTTCGACGAAAATGTATTGTTGTTTTAAATTCAACACATACACATCTCAACAATTGACGGGGGAAGAGACAGAAGGAGCCCGAGGGAGTGCACAAAGATGACTGGAAATTAATCATCATAAATCTTTCAGGGGTCAGGGAGGGAGGGCACTGTTAGTGCAATCATGTTTGATTAAATTAGAATTTTTAAACCTCAGTAATAAATACACTGGGATTTGGATAGCATTACAGAATATAATGATCCAGACAAATTGGACAAAAAGTCTCATTAGGAGTACAGGGCATTGTGTTCTACCTGGCTGTTATAACTGGATAAATCAGGAGAGGACAGCGGAAAGAAGAAGGAAAAAGAGAAAAAAAAGTGGAGGGTTAGAAACAGCATTTCCTTCCAGTATGATGGAGAGCAGGTGGATGACTCCATATCAGTGGGAGCCAGCGCCATTATGCATCCCTAAACTTGGCTGTTATGCTCTGCTGCTGAAGGCAGAGGCAGTGTGGCGAGATATAAAAAAAAAGTAATGTGAACTGGATTAAACCGCTTTATATTCTGAGCTGCATCTTCATGCTTCAAATATAATGGCTCTCTAACAGCGGGGGGGATACAGGCTGCCTCTGCTGACAGACACGTAGCTACAGTCCTTTTAGTACAAAATTTCCACTTTGGGCCCTCTATTTGTGCTTTTGCAATGGCCAGCGCAAGCAGCGCTCCGACAGTTTTGTATTTTCCTGACGTTGAAATTCTGTGTGGTATTTTAATGCCCATGTGGGAGGAGAGGTGCAAGGTTGCAAAGTTCACGCTGTGCCGCTCTGCATCATCCAGATATGAAAAATTGGATTTCATGAGGAAGCGTCCTTCCATTTCTTAATATTAGTAATAACCTGTGATCGCAGCTGTTTCAACTTCATTCAGCCCCTTTGCATGCACTGCTGCACATACATGAACGCAAACAGCAGGTGGACCTGAAGATGCCCACACCGTCCGTGCGCCCAAGACCAACCGCTTTGCACTTATCTCTCCATTGTAGTTCAACAAAGAAACACCGTCCTGGGAAACACATATGACACCTGTGTGACACCAGGCAAGTGTTATCCTGCACTTAGTCTATAGCCACGACCTTCCTCTTCCGGGATTGCTCCGTTGCCGCCAGAAATTCTGCCGTATGTCGGCTGGATGCCTGTTACCTTCCTCTTTCTTTGTGTTGGCGTTCTAAACTCCGGTGGATTTATAAGGACTGTGGTTAACTGCTCCTCAGATCTCTGCAGGGTAAATCCAGACAGCTAGCTAGACTACCTGTCCAATCTGAGTTTTCTGTTGAACGACTAAAACAACTTTTGATGTTCCACCAAAACAAGTTCCTTCCCGAGGCTATTTTGCAGAGGTGCCGTTGCTCCATCCGGTGCTTAGCCCAAGACGATTGTGATTGGTTTAAAGTAATGACAATAAACCAGAGCACGTTTTTCTCAAAAATCAGATAAAAGATCAGTTCCTGTTTGCTCTGTAACCATGGATGATGTACAGATGAAAATCCCTAGATTACTTTACTTGACTTATTAGAACTCAAGACTGTCCATACTGGTTCAGTTTACATGTGTTGTTGTGCAGGATGCACATTTACTGGTGTCTTAGTTGTTTTCCACAGCAACCTGATGTTTACATCCATATTAGCACCTTTGAGTAACATATTTTTTTGAATTTAATATTTTATTGATATGTGTGATCACAAAGTATGTAACAAATCATTTGCTGATCTTTAAAATGTTGGCGGATAATTGAAAATGCCATTTATCATTTTGATGGATGAAAAATAATTCCAGGTGCTGCAATACTTGATCTAACTTCACAAAACTAGAAAGATTGTAACAACATGGAACTCTGTGTGTGCGTGTGTGTGTGTTTGTGCTACTACTTTGCTGTAACCAGTGGTGGAAGAAGTATTTAGATCCTTTACTTGACTAAAAGTACTAATACCGTGTAAAAATACTCAGTTACACGTAAAAGTATGTAAGTATCATCAGGAAAGCGTACTCAGAGTATTAAAAGTAAAAGTACTCAATGCAGAAAAATCCTCAAATTTTAGAAACAGGAAAGGATCCAAACAGTTGTGTGTTTAATGGACTAATCATTTCAGCTGGACTTGTAGGCCGTTATATTGTTGGCTAGTTTCATTTATAATAAAACATCAGATTTTATAAACTACATTTGTTTTGTGTGCAAAACCTTAATGTGTAAAGCGATCACACCAGCATGAGAGATTATAGGTGTTTTTGTGTGGCTGGTACTGGAGGAACACTCAAAAAGTAAACTTTACACTCAATGCATAGGTTGAGATGGGTGTATTGTATTTGTAAGGGAAAATATTGGATTGCTACATTGTCATTGGCAACAGTGTCACATGTAAGATAAAACTCTGCTAAAATGATCCTGCTACTTCATTTCACAAAGAGTTTTAGAAAAATCTAATGTTTGGCATCCTGATACTTAAACGATCCATAATGCATACAATGTAACTGTAACATTCCCAGAAAAGAAGGCTTTAAATGCAGTGCTGGAATGTAACTAAGTACATGTATTCAAGTAATGTACCTAAGTACAAATTGGAGGCACTTGTAAGTGAGTCTTTTTTTTCATGCTAGTCCCTACTTTTACTTCAATACATTTCAGAGGGAGATATTGTACTTTTTACTAGACTGCCTTTATTTGATTTATCTACAAAACATGAAAATATACAATTACAGCTGAAAAGATGAGTTCATTAGTTCATTGACAGGAAAATGGCACTAAGAATAGCAGTTAGTCATAGTCATTTTTCATGCAAAAACATTTCATGGTACCAGCTTCGTAAATGTTCATCTGAAGTCGAGCCAAAACCAATGGCTAACCCTAACATTAACCCTAACCCTAAAACATTTCTTTTAAACTTAGGCCATCTCTGGTGGCAGTTATTCTCTCCTGAGCAAGCCATTACATGGCGAAACGTAGAGAGCTCTACTTTTAAGTTATTTTACAACCTTTTCATGGCATCTTTTTAAGGTATTATGGAGGATTTTCTTTTTCCGGGTTGATCATCAAGACTATTGGTCCTCCTAGTTGTCAATCATTCTGGTGATATGTTTACGTAAGGCCGTCGTACGTGCTCGTCCCTAGGTAGTTTTTGCTTTCTGTGCATGCGCACTTTCAGGTGTATATGTGTGGTGAGCATAGGTAGTGAACTATGGTTTCAGCCATTCATTGAAGCTCGCCGTTCTCACCGTGTTTTTTCAAAATGTCTGAGGGTCGCAAGAGAAAAAGTGTCTAGGAATTGTATGACAAGAAGAGAAAGGCCTCTGAAGAAAGAAACAAGACCGGAGTGTTTTTGGGAGAATATTTCACACGGTGGCGTGCTCTAAAAGCACAGGTTGGGCTTCCCACTGATGCCTCAGTCGCGAAGTTTCTACTCAACAGGTAAAGTTTGGCATGCTATTTGGAGAAATCCATTTAAAATCACTGCTAGTAAAAGTTGATGTAAGCTATGATTAGCGATGCTAGCCCTGGCACAAGTCACGCACCGCGCACACACGGTAAACATCTCCATTTGTGAAAAAGTGCAAATCTCCTTTCTGAAAGTAGGCTTGTATGAGCCATGCCAACAGCAACTTGTAAACAGTGCACTCTCGTGCACACATTTAATAGGCGTTCCCTCTCGGGAGCAGGTAGAGTGTTGCGCATGTGCATTTTTTCAAAAAGTGGAGAGGGCGGTTCTTTTCTAAAATTCGGGATAATCCTCCACTATACCTTTTAATGTAGATTTTAACCCCCTTTTTTTTAAAGCAGGGATTGCTTTTAATCTCACAGGAGGATTTGAACCTGCAACATCATTTTAATTAATGGAGGATTGTTTTAACAAGCCAGCCAGCCAGGAAACCTGAGGGGTGAGTCAGCTGAACTTATTATGTGTGCAAACTGAAGACTACAAAACTCCCCACCTATAGAGGATGGCTTTTTATCAACTTTTGGTGCAGCTTTTTTATCCTCTTTTAATAACTTGGAGACTGTGTGGACCCAGGGGGTACCCAAACGGCAACGGCCTAAGCACCCACAAGGCCTCTGAAACTGTGAGTTTTAAGTTATTTTAACCTCACTGTAACCTTTTACTCCACAGCTTTAAGGAGCCCACCTTCCTTTTACTTTTCTCTTAACTTTCTTAATCCCCCTCTCTTTTTATTCCTCTGTATTTTCCTTTACTGAAGGTTTATTGGGCCTACGTGAACAGGCTTTTCATTTTTTTTTTACTTTTAACCGTTTTTATCTACAGGTGGTCTCTTTCTTCTTTCTTTCATTTTCCCAGCATATTTCCTTGGATTAGGATGGCACCAAGATCTCGGTTGCAGCTTTCGCCGTGGTCCTGCTTCACTACACCCTGCTACGCTCTGCGGGGCCCTGCTGTGTCCTGCTGCGTCCTGCTGAACCCTGCTGCATCCTGCTACGTCCAGCTATACCCTGCTGTGCCACGCTACATCCTGTAACGCCCTGCAGTGCCCTGCTATGACGTGAACTACTACGACTACCATTTTTTTGTCACTCTTCCATTATCTTTATTGTGACTGTTATTACCACTGTTCACCACATCCCCAACCGGCACCGTCAGACTACCAAGAGCCTGGGTCTGGCCGAGGTTTCTTCCTAAAAGGGAGTTTTTCCTCACCACTGTCGCACTAAATGCTTGCTCTTGGGCGAATTACTGGAGTTGTTGGGACTTTATATATTGAGTGTGGTCTAGACCTACTCTATCTGTAAAGTGTCTCGAGATAACTCTTGTTAATATTTGATACTATAAATAAAATTGAATTGAAAATGAGTTGAATTATCTGCGGGCCTGGTCGGCCATTTTACATGTTCTGTGGCGGTGTTTTTGTCGGCTGGGACTGTCCTGCAGTTTTGTGCCAACTATGCTAATAGCATTACAAAACCCCTTCACACCGCCGCCGTTGGACCCAGGGGGTTGGGCTGAGAGGGTGGCAAACCATCGATCCTCTTCTGCCCTTCCCCTGGGGGTCAACAGCCAGCCTCCAATCATTACAGTCCACCATAATTGCCTCCACACCAAAACATATTTCTAACTTCTACACTTCCACCCAGAAATCATGAATAAAACACTACACATAGGCACCTTCCCACAGGGAATGATGAGACAAATTAATAGGCTTACATCTTTCATCAAACCCTCTTCACCTAACAATAATACATTAGAACTGGTTAAACTCAACACAGACAGATCTATCAAGATCTATCTTCAAGTCCATTCTGATTTATTTAGGATCTTTGGAAATTTTGGTCTCTCAACCTGGCAGATGCATGAAGTTCAGAGTTCTTTATTGTCCCTCAAGGAGAAATTTGATTAGCAGTTGGAGGTACAAAACAAAAGTGTCCCTGAAAAGACCTAAAGTGACACTACTAAAAACTTTGCATTCAAGAATTGTGCAAGTTAACAGCTTTAAGTGAAATCAAAGGTAGATAGGCCGTTTAAAAGATTTGGTTGTAATCTTTATAACATTTATATTGATTTATAACCGATTCATGATGCATCGTTACATCCCTGCCCAGGAAATATAATAAAGGTTTGCAAAATGTCCTGGAACGCAGACATTTAACAGGCAGGACTAATGTTCATATCAGTAAAGGGAGTCTGTTCTGATACTGTGATGAAGCTGATAGTATGCTGCCAATTCTAATTAGCAGTGATGTTTCACTTAGAAGCACAATTATGTATATTATTTATATTATGTCATAAATGTTGATGCCACTTCAGATTTAGTCTGATGGGACTTATTTCAGATTAAATGGCAGAGTCAGTCCTCATCATAACATTAATGGGTATATGTCATATTGATTCAGCTGGAAATGTCGGGAGAGAACAGCATGGTGCCTTTGCTCTCTGACATCCTGCCTTATTCATACTGTAGCCTGCCAAACAGTTTCTTCCATCTTTGCCAGCAGAAGTAAATTAAAACCAGCATTACAACAAAATATTATTATAATATCAGAAGAATCTTAATTTGTGTTTTGTCTTCTAATGATGACCCTATCCTCTTATGTATCCTGTTCTTTGTTACCAAGTACTATGATGATATAAAGTGTGGAATTCCGCTTCAAAAGGAGGCTGAAAACATATAGCTCATTTATTAAAGCAGGTTTACAGCTACAGTCAGTACAGTATAGTTTAAACAGCGACCCCTGCTCTTTCAGTGCCTGAGCTGGTGACTTGTACTTGCACTGAAGTCGCCCATAAATAGACTCACAAGGACTCACAAGGAACAAAAGAAAATTTGTACCCGATTGTTGCTCTAGGGAGCCTATTCTTCTTCAGCCCAGAGGGCAGAGGAATGAATTCCTCCAAGAGTGGGTAGTCAGAGCTTAAAAGCTTGACCGTACCTTCTGCAAAACTTGTCTGTCAAAGATCTTTGTCAGAAAGAGCTGCTGTATGCCTATTATCTTGCTGGCCTGTGTACCAATTTTGGACGGACGACTTTTGTTTTGTATTGTAAGGTTCCCATAGAATGAAATCAAATTGAAGGCTCCTAAGTACAGTTTATGCGTGTGTGTCTTACCTGCAGTCCTGCCGTGGGTTGGCCACGTATCCTGGATAGGCTCCGTCAGTGATGTCGCGGCACATTTTGCTGTCTCTGTCCGAAGGCAGCAGGGTCCCGGCTCGCACCATCAGGCCCAGACAGTGGTCGAACGTGTTCCTCTCTTCTGGACCATCCTCCGTGAAGTAACAGTGACCCAGCGTATCATAGCCCACCACATCCTTTACCTGGGAGGGAATAGACACGTTGAATTTGACTGATAACAGTTTGACGGTACGCTTAAGTCACAGATTTGACTGGAGAAATAATGGCCAGCAAAGAGCGGCATTGGCTGTGAAACTATCAACTTTCCAAAGCCTAATTCCTCATCTTTGCACCACTTTCTGTTAAATGCACCATTATTTAACATGTGGGGCAGGGGGTTCCTATTGGGTTTGCACAAACTGAGGAAATAGACTCCAAATGCGTGACTCACTCAGGTAGGGATGCAACCATTAGAGATTTTGTTGGTACAATAATAGTCTGAGGCATAATCACAGTTTCATGATTATTATGCATGAATTAATTTCACATTTACTAATGTATAAAATCACATGAACAGTCTTTAGATTTGAATGTGTTATTCAGTTTGGCCTTTTAAAAGAGAAATAACAGTAGGCTCTAACCAAATAATACAGTACAAAATAATAACTAGAACTACAAGCAGTTATGATGGGGTCCAAGCCTCCTCGGCGCGAGTCGCCCCCGACGACCCAGGGAGCATGCGAAAGCGGAACGCAAAGCGGAACCCAAAGCGTAAAGGTGGGGAGGCAAATGTCAGTAAATATCGAGAGGTGTGAGCTGCAAGGTTTGTGGTACATTGCCATTGCAAATATGCCATTAACATTGATTGAGTAAAAGGGCCAAAACTCGTCTACGTTGACTATAGCGCCTCCTAATGGCCTAATTCACCAAATTTGGTACAGAGCCTCAGAGCAGCATGCCAAACAAGCATTACAAGTTTCATGTTGATAGCAGTTACTACGCCAGAGAAATTGCAAATGTCCCATTTACATGCATTGAGTTGGCCAAAACACATAAATGTTGATTATAGCCCCCCCCCAATGGATATTTACATTGAATTCTGCAACCCAACAAGCGCCTGGAAGTACGGGGGCCGTTACGGAAACCAAAACTTGCGCATGTTAAATTTGGAACTGATGATTTCATTGGATTCAAAACAAAAATGTAAAAAAAAATTCCATTGGAATTGTAGTTTTTGAAACGATTCCAAGTTGGAACCGGTTCTCGATGTCCAATCCTAGTTTTCTAAGGCTACATTTACATTGCTATGTTTTGGATTTTAAGCAGAGTTTTGAGCCAAAAGCAATCTCCGTGCACACAAGTGTTTTTAGCTCCAGTAGAAGACCTAATCTCTGTTGAAACTAACACGGCCAAACCAAAGTATCTCATCAACATTCTCGTCTACTGGGCATAAACTGAGGCAGCATGTATACTCCGCCTGCTGCTGGCAGTTGCCATGGTAACGCTAGTAGCTTATGCTGCATTCCAAGCAACCCGTAACTCGTGTTTTCACAACCTTCTACCCATGAAAGTGCCCTGGAATGGCAGTCAAACCCGTAACTTACTACCCGTGGACTCGTACCAGATCGTTGTACTCCCAGTTACAGTTTTTGACGTCACACACACATAAACAACAATGGCGACCCCCGTTGATGCTGAAAAGATGCTGTTTATTAACAGTGATAAGTAGAAATAAATAGACATAAATAGGCAACGTAAAGTAACCTAGATAGCTAACGTCAACTAGCTAACGTCAACGTTAGGTAGCCACTAGCTAACGCTAGCTAGAAGGGTTTGTGGTGACTGTCAGTACTTTGCCTGGAACGCTACCAAGTCGTGAGTCGTGACTTGAAGTCGTAACTTACGGGCTAAAAACTGTGTCTGGAACGCAGCATTAGTCTCAGAAAACGAGACATCATGACCGATAAGACCCAATCAGGAGGAGAAACGATGGCGTCAGTGTCGGTGTTGCCAAAGGTCTCCGTTTGCAGCCGTTGAGACTGCAATACAACCCCGCAGATTCCAAACCAAAAAACGGGTCAGAAGTGTTTCCAAATGTGGAGGCAATTCGAATCCGACCTGCTGTCCTTTGCTGCGTGTCATCCCCCATCTCTCTCCCCCTTTCGTGTCTATCCACTGTCACTCTATAATAAAGGGAAAAGCCCCAAAAAAATAATCTTAAGAAGAAAAACAAGTGTTTCCAAATGTCTCTGGTTTAGCGGCTCGGAAACGCCAGAGCAGGTGGAATGAGAGGGGGAAACGTAGCAAAAGATATTCCTTTTAAACCAAAACGTAGCAATGTAAATGTAGATTAAGAGGCCCCCTGCAAACATTCTCTCCGAGAGCATTTGCTGAAAAACAAAATGATGCTTCAGAATGTTTGGCTCCATAGAGTCCTTGCTTGGCTTGCATGAACCTCTCCCCTCTGGCAGGAGGCTGCGCTCCATCAGGACCAAAACCTCACACCACAAAAACTGTTTCTCCCCTCTACAGTCAGCCTCATTAACAAGGCCCTGGACGCCCACCCTTAGCCACTACACGTTCCATTAATGCACATCCTGGACTGTTATCCCTGACCACTGCACATATTATGTATATATCATCTGATCAATATTTAGGCACACCCTGCACAAAACCACTAAGCATTCTTTTCTTATTCTGAACCTACTGCTGATCTGAAATGATAGCAAACATGTTCTGCAAGGCTCCCAGTAATCCACCAATATACTTCAGTAGTATTTTTTTACATTTGATGTACTTTTTATTTATATATTTTCAGCTGAGCAGGCTTCGATGGAAAAGACTTTTTTGTAGAGACTAATCTGTCTGTATCATCTCATCATGCATTGTGTCAAATTGGATAATAAAAGAAAGTTATATGGCGGTCAGTGTTTGTGTTTTTTGTTCATGTTTCACAAAGAGTTTAACCCAAGTCAGGCCGTACAACAAAATCATATCACATCCATATAGGGATAGTAATATACAGCAGTTAAAACATAATCAAATATATGACACACTGGTATCGGATTGGTACTCGGTAACAGCCGATATGCAAGTTCAGGTACCGGAGTCGTTATCAGGAAGCAAAAAATGGTATCGGACCGTCTCAGTTTCCCCAAATGGCAAACATTTTCTTTAAAGCTATAGTTCGTAGTTTCTGTCTCCCCCATGAGGAATTCTAAGTAATGATCGTGCACCGCCCCCTCCTCCACACAGTTGCTAGTAGCCAAGGAGGACACGTAGGATTCAAAATACATGATGGACTCTTCAGAAGAGGTAATTATGTTCACTCTAGTTTCTGCGAGCAATAGTCACCGGACGACACAATCTTCTAAACATAGCCATACTGAGAAATACTGAATTTTGTGGAGCTGATAGTCTTAATTAGCTTTGTAGCAACTCATTTGGCTATGGCTTGAATGTAACGGACAATTATTATTATAAAAAAGTTTTAACTACAGATCGCTCTTACAAATACATCAAGTAGAAACAGAATAAAAAAAAAACTAAACTCTAGTAGGTATTGTACATAAACTGACCAGCAGTCCGTTGGAGCTGTGGATGGTTACGCAGCGGGAGAAGGAGTGGTGGATGGACAGGCCGCTGACAGCGGTGGGGGGGTCGTAGCCTCCCCTCGCGTCCACGTCTCCGTTCATATGGAAGTGGACCGGGTAGTGTCCCATGGTCTGCTGGCCCATGTGCTGCAGCTCCAGCCCAGATATATGAACGGCCCTGAAGCCCCGCTCCACCTGAGAGAGACAGCAGAGACATTTCACACGCCATCACTCAAACATAACACGGATAGAACGGGAAGCATTGGCCCCAGCATAAACAAAAAGCAAATAGTGGGATTGAAATGCAATGACATAATGGCTTTTTCAGGCGTTTCGGAATTTAGATTAGATAGACTTTATTGATTCCAAATGGGAAAAAAAAAATCAAAGTAAAAGAAGAGAAGGGGGGATGAGTAGGGGGGCAAAATGAGTAATACTGAAAAGGAAGGAGTGGCAAAAATAAGAAGAGAAAGAGCAAGGGTGAATGGAGAGAAAGAGAGAGAGCAGGGTGGAAAAAGTGACAGACAAATGCAAGGAGGAAAAGAGGGAGGGAGCAAGAGAAAGAAATATTTTGGGAGGAAGACTGAACAGAAGAACAGAAGTACTGAAAAAAAGTGATGACAAGGGGGAGGATGGTGGAGGGATAAAACATAAAGACAGATGGAGGGAGGATGACAAAGATAGAATGAAGATGAAGAAAGGAAACAAGAAAAGAATGGAAATATACAGTATGAGAATGTAGAGAGGAAGGGAGCATGAAGGGAAAGAGGTATTGAGGAGAAAGGAAAGAAGGAGAGTCAGAGGGAGGATGAAAGGAGGGAGGAAAAGAAAGTTGTAAGAGGGGAGGACTGCAAAAAGAAGACGAGGGAGGTTAGAGTCCACAGGTGGAGAAAGTCAGGAAGGAAGGATGGAACAATGTGACGCAGAGAGGAAGAAAGCAAGACAATAAAAAGTAAAAAAAATACATTTTATTTAAGTAAAATGTTACTTAAATAAAAGGTTAAAAAAAAAGTTAAACAAAATCTACTCTGAGTAAACATTAGTACGTTAAATTTTTGAAAAAAGGGGGGAAGAGGTCTATGGGCCGGGCGGGGCCAGCGGGAAAACACTACTGCACATATTCAGTGGGCCGCAGATCAAGGAAGTAAACCCTGAATAGGTGCCATTTTGTGATCCGGTATCCAGTTACAGTTTTTCTCCATCGCTTTGGCACAATTGTCGAATGACTATTAAACTTCGTCAAACTACATGACTATTTATGTGAACATTAGGTCAGTAGTTCACATTACTATAGTCTTTTAAAATTGGTTTTGGCACAAAATGCATTGAGTAAGCTTTGCACATCACAACAGTTTGCATTCATTTCCTATTTAATCATATTATTCTCAAATGCAACTATACACATGTTCATTGTGTAAATCCCTACATGCAAAATAGAGCAACCAACAATCACAATAACCTGTCACACATACTGTATATTAGATACATAATAGTTACAGCGGGAACACACTGCAACTAAGTGTCCTGTAGCGTAGATTCATGCCTGATCGTGCGCCTGGCCATTCATCACGGCTCTCTCTCTCTCTGCCTCGCTCTCTATCTATCTCCGATAGAAAGAGACAGGATTGGGTAAACTGTGGTAATTGTAGCCGATATGTGGCTGTGTGTGTGTGTGTGTGTGTGTGTGTCTCTCTCTCTCTGTCCATCCGTTGGTCTCTCTCTCTCTGTGTGCCTGTTCGCGTGTCTCGCTGTGAGAAGTCAAGATAGCCAAAATCACCATAAACCTGGCTATTTTATTTTGAAATGTGTTTATTTTGGTAAAGGATATGGCTGCACTGTGGTCTTCCTGTATGTGATTACCTGCCTGGCTTGACACAGCGCAAGAAATAGAGGAGAAATTATTTTTCTTTTTTACATTTGACACTAATCGATTTTATATTAATATACTGTTGTTTCTTTATTGACACACACACACACACACACACACATAAACACACACACACACATAAACACACACACACGTGTCTATGATTTTTTATTTTTATTTAAATATTTTAGTTTACTCAATGAATTGGATATATGTATTTTTTCTTATCTCATTATTATTGAATTGTTTTATCATTGATGCTTTGGCAGCATTGTTTCATGACATTCATGCCAATAAAGCATTTTGAATTGAAATGAAAAACGATATAACAAAGATGAAGAAATGAAAAGATAGAATAGAGGAAAAAGGGATGAATTAGAGAAAGAAAGTATGTAGTAGGTAGTTAACATGACAGGGGAGTGGATCTGGAGAATGCTGTATAACAGACATTAGAGAGCAGAGTGACTCCGAGCAGAGCACACTGCTGCTGGTTCCACTGGAAACTGCAGCTGAAAGATTACAGCGCTTGAGAAAAAGCTACAACCCCCTGCTGTTTATGAAAGCATTCACACAACAGAAGCAGAAACAAAGGCTGCTCCTTTCAGCTCGTGACCAGCTGATATCAGTGGAGATATGAGCTTTTAACGCAAGAGTAATAGCACAACTGTCAAGAGGGGAGTATGCTCTGAGGCGCTCATTCTGAAGGGCTTCAGTGTGTGTGTGTGTGTGTGTGTGTGTGTGTGTGTGTGTGTGTGTGTGTGTGTGTGTGTGTGTTGCTCCTACGTGCTGTACACACACCCATGCATGAGAAATATGTGACATGAGCCTGTGATGGAAATTTATAATAGGATATGATAGCTTGCCCTGGGGAAGGAGGGATCCCTCTCTCTCTCTCTCTCTCTCTCTCTCTCTCTCTCTCTCTCTCTCTCTCTCCCCGTCTCTCTCTTTCTCCCTCTATCTCTCGCCCTCTCTCTTTCCCTCCCTCCCTCTCTCTCCCTCCCTCCCTTCTTCCCTCTCCCTCTCTCTCCCTCCCTCCCTCCCTCCCTTCTTCCCTCTCCCCCTCTGTGTTCTTCTTCATCTTTTCTGTGAAGTTTCCTCTTGTTGACAGCCCGTCAGGCTGAGATATCCAGCATGGGTTTTGTTGACCATCTTTATCTGCTCTGCTCTGATTTCACTTTTAATAGTACATCAAAGCATAATTGTCATCGGCCCAATGTGGAAATATGTGTGTGAATGTGAATGGCCAGGTGGGGCTTTGCACATCCAGGGCACGTACAATCCTTTCATCTTGTATACAACAAATATTTTAGTGTTGGCTTTATTTTTTCCCATTATGCACTCTGATTATGGAGGGTTAATGTATTCACTGATGGGAAGAAGGTATATATTTATATTATACAGTGCCATATTTTGTGTTGAAAGAATGAAATCACCTTCTAAAATAAAAACACAGAAATGTGTTTTTAAACACTAGGGTTAGGGTAAGGCTTATGACCTTTGACCTTTGGTTTATGACATGTTAAATACACACATACACTAAAAGAACAGTGACGAGGCAAATTCTTCTGACTTTGTTGGGGTGTCAAAAGGGGGGTGGGGGTTAGGTGGTTTAAAGACCAGATTTTTTGTTGGAATTAACAAGTGTCTTTTTAAATAACGATGCGCAATCATTCTAATCCCCCTCAAATAAAAATGATCTAAACCAAGCTGAAGCCTTAACTCTCCTGTTGTCTTCGGGTCAAATTTGACCCATTTTCAAAAAGTTTCTATATCCGAAATTTGGGTTTCTGTCAACCAAATTGCCAAAACAAATAACATGGATGGTTCCATACAACACTCTTCACAAGTAAAATATATGATCAGTTGACTACTTAAATGAATTTGGGTTTTTTATTCAATTTTATAGCATTTGAAAAAAAAAACGGAAAAAAGCGCAGAAAGAATCGACAAAGACATCGGAAAAAGTGACAAAAATGTCGGGCAAAGTGACAAAAACATCGAGAAGTGATAAAAAAAAACATTGGGGAAAAGTGAAAAAAAGTTTTAATTTTAAATTTTGACCCAGAAAAATTAAAAGTTGCATGGTCGACGGGGAGACAACACAAGGGTTAATGTTGTTAAAAGCACCACTTCAGTGAATGTATTAACAATCTAACGTCTAATGCAGTGTTTCTCAAATGGGGGTACATGTACCCCTAGGGGTACTTTGGAGGACTGCAGGGGGTACGTGAGATATTTAACAAAATGTTTAATAGTTACAAGGCTGTTGTCCAGAACATTGCTCCTCTTTATGTAGAATTTTTTTTTCCTACCAAAAATGTGACATTTGTGTCGCCTTCTTTGTACCTAATCTTGCCTTCCTTCCTATACTGTCTTTCTACTTTTTACAAGTTTCTCACTTTTTTCTTCTTATGTCACTGTTTTTGAAGTTTTTGTAAATGATAAGGTTAGGACACCAGTGTACCTTCAAATGTCCGCCGAAAGTGTCAAAGTCGAAGAATTTGCAGGCCTCGTTGCCATAGCAGCCGGGCTCCATCTCTCCACGGAGCAGGATGTTACGGCTCAGCAGGCCCACCTCCGCCCTCATGTCCACCCCGTCCACTTCCTCTCCCATGTGGGTGAACTGGGCCTTACCTGCACACACGCACACACACACACACACACACACACACACACACACACACACACACACACACACACACACACACACACACACACACACACACACACAACATAGAGTTTAAACTGCTGTGTGGATCTGCTGACAGTGCTGTTAGAAGCTTCACTCTTTCTACCAAACGATCCATTTAACAGAGCTGAGCACAGTGTAAACAGATGTCCATTCTCACCAGAGATTGAGAGAAGTACTTTTTTTGTTGTTTGTTTGCTGTGTGTGTGTATGCGTGTGGCTGAACAGATGTTTCAGATAATTGCAATGGAGGACATTACAGTGAAACTCAGTCTTAGTTTGTAGCACCATTTTTTTTCTATTTTAAAGGAGAATGGGCAGGCAGCACTTATAATTATGGTGAGCAGAAAGAGGCACTCATATACTCATTGACGCAACACACGCGTGCACGCACGCACGCACGCTGTAACGCCACTACTTTGTGTTGCCGACATTGTGTTTGTTTCAATGTAATTTCAAACGCTGATTTATGTAGAGCAGTGTGTGTTTTTGTTTTTGTGTGTGTGTGTGTGTGTGTGTGTGTGCAATAGAGAGAGAGAGAGGAGTTCACCCTAAGTTGACCAAAGTTAGAAACCCAACCACTCCTTCCAGCCAACCCACAGTCCAACCTGCAGTACCATCCCACTAGTCTCGCTTTGCCAGACCTTCCTCCACAGTGCCGCAGAGGAGGGTCTGGCTAGTCCACACAGCATTCCGGGATGGGAGAAAAAGGTGCTCTGTTTTATTTCTTTAACCCAATCACAATTGTCATGGGTGGCGCTAAGCTCCGCACAGAGCTGCTGTGAAATAGTTGTGACTGATGGTCTAGCTATCTGTCTGGATTTACCCTGCAGAGATCTGAGGAGCAGTTAACCATAGTCCTCATAAATCCACCGAATTTAAAATTCCAACACAAAGTAAGCGTAAGGAAACGGAAAATACATGCATCAGGCGGAATTTCCCGGAAGTGGAACGTCAAGGATGTAGACTAAGATCCCACAAACCTGCACTGTAAAATACTGCAGATACAGGCACCACCAAACACGTCTAGTGGCTCACAAGAGCTGTGACGCTTCATTTGTGATCTGGTGACACAAAAAGCAAATTAACAAATAACTAAGTAATATTTAAGACCGCAAATCGAACCCATATTATGAATGCTGACAGACAGGTAGAGACAGGACCAAACCGAGGCGGGTTGTGCAGAAATACCACTGTGGGTTGGCTATGTCACACACTTTTTAAAGCAAGTAATGGACTGCCAAAGTACACGGATTAAGAAACAAAAATGACACGGCAGTTTTGACAGCTTCTGATTCATTCAGAAGGGCTAGACATCTTTGGATAAACATAATCGCGGTTTCTTTGTTTAACCGCAATTAATTGCTAACATTAGCTAAGTTCCTAAGGCGTATGACTGGCAATTGGTGGTTTTGTTCAGATATTCCAAATTGTATTTATATAAGTGATTATTGGTCGGACTATACAGTATGTTTGAATTATTATTTCAATTGTTAGTTGTTGGCACAAAAATGACAAGGGAGGGATACAGTTAGAAAAAAATATTTTCTTTTTTTATTATAATAGAGAGGCGTGGTTTACTTCATAGGCTGTGTGTTTGTGTTATTACATTTTCTGGGTCACATGACAGTGATATATAACCAAAAGAAATGATTCAAAACTTTAATTTGTTTTAAAAAGTAATGCATAGATAAATATTTTTAAATTTGACCAAAAAGATGATATTGTTAATCGCAATTGCTTCCGAGACAAAAGGATCTAGCTAGTTTGAAGCATACTGAGACATTTAGAAACATTTCAGTTCTCAACTTCCACCTCTAACCCTCAGCATGGTCGAAAGCTAGTTTTTTGTTTTTTTGCATTTTGCGTAGTGTAGCTCCTTAGAAGGCCAATTTACGCCTCAAATGATAGTGAGTCTGAGGAGAACAAAGAGCCCATAATAGGCAGGGACGGACAGCAGAATCACACAGTAAGTGGAAGAACGGTGCAGAAACGATTACGGCTCTGTTCCACGTGTCATCCACTCCTACACATTCAGAAATGGGCTGATTAGGAAAAACAAAGTGATGCCAGGGGGAGAGAATAAAATCAAAGAAATGTGAAATCTGAGAGACAGGAAATCACACATCCCCACGTTTAATCTCTTTTTCTGTTCCCTACTCCCTCCACCAGCACAGTTGGGACTCAGAAAGTACAAATGAACACTATCAGTCCAGCTCAGATTAAAAACATTGCGAGCCCAGGCTTAAAAGACAATTTTAGATCTCAATTTACTACCGTTTACTACTACAGTAGTGCCGATAAGTCCATCCGTTTTCCCCCAAGGCTGATATGTGCTTTTATGGGAATTAGTAACCAGCCTTGTTCATTCTTTTTACCTCTCATGCAGAAATTCACTTTATTTTCAGAGTGATTGGTTGTTCATGTATGGATGAATAGTTCCAATATGCTGCTGGTACTGAATCCTCAAAGGGGGCAGTTCAGGGTTCAGTGGAGTGGATATGATGCCAAATGTTCAGCTTCATGTCATGTAATGCCGACCTTACACCAAACAACTTTTCAAGCGATTCCACCGCGGCAGACTAATTTCAAATATCAGAATGAAACCCTGAGAGTCTTGCTAGAGTCGTCTCAATCGTTTGGTGTAATGTGGTCATAAAACTCAGTCCCAGTCAGTCTTTTCCCCCTCTTGATGTTCTGACATAATCAAATGTGTTTGAGGGAAAGTTGCAGGGTAGTGAAGACATTCATCTGCATGTAGACAGAACAGAAGATCAGCAAAACTTACCTTAAAGTGATGGTTCGGAGTAATTTAACCGTAGGGTCCTTTGCACCATGACCTCGAGCCAAACACCCCCCCAGAAGCTTTTTTCACCTGGGTCGAACATTGGGAGAGTTAGCGTAAGTAGCGTTATCAGCTGAATAGCTTAGCGCGGGGGCTAATGGATCCAACGATGTATCTCGTAAATGACCCCACTAATAATGCCCGAAATGATACCAAACTTCTACTAAATATTTATTAATTTAATGATTAAATAATGTCTCCAAACTTACCTCAATTATAACTTGTCTCCTGCTAGTTATACTACAGCACTTACTTAAAAAAAAAAGTTAAATTAATAAATATTTTTGTTGCATCTCTTTTCGGTGTGGTAATTTGTAGACAGCCCTAAGCACTCTTACTGCCCCTTAGGTAACAGCAGTAGCTGCAGCTGCAGCAGCAGAGACGAGAAGCCAACAGGCAAGTGTTATTTACATACACTTCTGGTGTACTTACAAACTTTCCAATCCATCGTTTTATGAGTAAATAAACTATTTATACTAGTGTAGAAGTTTGGTATCATTTCGGGCATTATTAGTGGGGTCATTTACGAGATACATCACTGGATCCATTAGCCCCTGCGCTAAGCTATTCAGCTGATAACGCTAATCTATGCTAACTCTCCCAATGTTCGACCCAGGTGAAAAAAGCTTCTGGGGGGGGGGTGTTTGGCTCGAGGTCATGGTGCAAAGTACCCTAGGGTGAAATTACTCCGAACCATCACTTTAAGTTACCAGCCAACGCTATCGGTAGCTAGCTAACTTGGTTACATTTTTCTAAACGAATCTAGTTGTAGTCTTGCGACGTGTGACCCTGCAAAATCCCCTTTTTATTTTACACATTATGACTTTATGTCTTTAACGTTAGATGTGAGATGATTGTCTTTAGATGTGAGATGGTGTCAGACTTTAGTCTGTTCAAAGTATGTTCATAGTGGTCTAGTGTATGGTAGGCATAATATGTAATACAGTATTTTCACTTCTGATTGAGACTGAAATTCCCTGAAACTGATGCAAAATGCTTTTATATCAAAGTATTGGTTTGGGCGCCTGGGTAGCTCAGTTGGTAGAGTGCGCACCCATATATACTGTAGAGGTTTACTCTTTGACGCAGCGGGTGTCCTGCGACCTGCAGCCCAATACAGCATGTCGTTCCCCCTCTCTCTCCTCTTTCATGTCTTCAGCTGTCCTGTCAAAATAAAGGCCTAAAAATGCCCAAAAAATAATCATGGTTTGAGCTGTGATTTGAGGCATAATCGGTCCGCTTAAAGTAAAGTCAATGAGTCTGTCAGCTTATTTGACAGAACTCTATGCATTTTCCTGTTAAACAAAACTGCTAACACCAACTTATTTCCACCAGTTTTACTCTTATTTTTGGATAAGTATAACCCTCATTTATCCAATATTTATACCTAATCCTTGAGTTAAAAAAAAGCAGAAATTATGAATTATTTAGACCAATATTAAAGGAAGGATAATCACATAAGGGCATATGTCAACGTTCAGTGGGGATACTGTTTCAAAACATTTCAATCTTTTGTTGTACTTGCGAAGCGCGTTGTATGGGATCATCCATGTTATTTTTGGGTAATTAAAATTAGGTAGCTCAAAAGAAACCCATATTTCTGTTGTAGACATTTTTGAAAATGGGTCAAATTTGCTTCGGATTTTGATATATGCCAACGGAGTTTTGAGAGCGGTCATCATGTAAAAACTCCAGAGTTTCGATTGGTCTGTTATTTCTTTTCTGGGGATGATCAGTTGTCAGTGAATGTCTTCCACACCTAAATCTCATGGTGAAAACTGACCTGGAGAAATGCAGCTAGGTAAATGTCAGGACAGAAATAGAAATACTGTTAAATCCTTCACCACTGCTATAGGCCACTTATCCACACCATGTATTTTCTACCCTTGTCATCATTTATGCCATTTAGAACTGTCCAAGGTTCAACATGTAAAACCCAGCACAAGCTATTGGGCTCAGAATGATAAGTAGCCGTAGGCTATCTGTCTCTGTGTCTTTCTCAGCCAGGTCTCAGCTGGCAACGACAACAACCCCACCCCCCTCCCCTCCCGTCCCTTGTCTGTGCATAACCTTAGCTGGGGAATACACTTGATTAGCGGCGCTTGTTAAAAAAAAGACGGAGCTGCAAAGTGGCACGCGGGAAGGAATTAATTAAACACATTACAGTCGGGAGGAGATTGACGTGAACTCTGAGGAGCAGCCTTGGGCTAAAAAACAAAATAGGATTTCCACTTTGGATGGCCGAATCCCCGGTGACGTGAGAGAGCCGAGGAAAAACAGAGAGGAAAAGGGGAAGGTGGTGTGTGTGTGTGGGGTGTGTGTGTGTGGGGGGTGTGTGTGTGTGTGTGTGTGGGGAGGGTTTAATGGACTGATCTTCTGATGCAGCCGGGCAGGAGCTCAGACAGAGATTTGAAGATAAATCCTGGAGTCCTAAATCCGCTGCAGAAGAAACGCAAACTTGACTTTATTGGTGTGTGAATCGGTGTGCTGGAGCGACAGCTATGAGAGGACACGTCATGTCACGTTAATGCTGACTTTTAGCCGCTGCTGCGCTCAGGATTTTTTTTTTTCAAGACACAAAGACAAAGGCTATTTAAATCATACAGTAGAACAGCGAGGGCTGACAACGCTGACCCCAAGAAACTCTGCAGAAATGTGTGCGTGATGCAGTAAGAAAGACAGAAAGAAAGAAAACAAGTGTCTGCGTGTGTGTATGTGTCCATGCTGGCATGCGTGTCAGCGTCAATGGGCTCAGTCAGGAACACACAGTGCTCCAGGATGCAGGCTGAGACTTTCCCTTGGCCCCGAGTCAGACCAAACACCTTCCACTGACTCCCACACACTGCTCTGGGCTGTCTAAACCTGGCCTCCATCTGACTGGCACACACACACACATGCACGCACGCACCCACACACACACCCCGCCTTAACTCTCACGGAAGGCTTCCTAGCAATAAAGATGGTTTCAGTGTGTGATTTTAATCTGTTTGGGCAGATATAAATGTCATAGTTAAACAAGGTTTCCATTCCAAATCACGACAGGCAGCATCTAAAAGAGAAACACATTCACTCACTGCATTCAATAAATAAAAATCACCTCATCTCATGAAAAAAACGATGGCAATAAAGCCAGGTATTATTAAAAAGCCAAGGTATAATCCATTAAATAAAGATTTCAATCCTTTTTGAATGGGTGACTGGTGGACGGGTTTAAAAAATAATATAATTTATCCTGGTTTAGAAATAACGGTTTGGTGTGAGTTCCGTATAGCAGAAAAAAAACAAATGCATAAGGATATGTATAGTCTTGCATTTCCAGACCTTTCCTCCACACACAGAATATTAATCTGAGCCTGTCAGCGGCAAAATGAGCACTTTTGTGAAGGTAAATACAAGCTGGACAATTGCCCTATTAACTTACATTGTAGCTTGTTTCCCTGCTGCCGACCGCAGTGATCTCGCTTAATACTGTTGTAATACTGTTGTTTAATATTGTTGTACCCATCAGTCACTTAGAAACAAAAACATAGGAAAATAGGGTCCATGTTGAAAGAAACGGTAGTTACCCTTTAACAAAAAGCATCATAAAATCAATCTGTGAATTTGTATTTTTCGTTAGGCTAATATGTAAAACTAGTGAAACTAACTTTCTGAGGTTTTCCTGCCTATGTTTGTGTGTACAGAAAGCAAAAATTCAAAGTTGAGCTCATGTAATGATCACCTGACACCCATTTTTACTCATAGCCTGCCTTTATTACCAGAACTATTTAAATTATTGCAAAACAGTCAGTGATTCAACAGAACTGGAATTAGAATAAGCAGACTCTATCCCCAATGTTTGAGATTTTTTTTTGTGTTGCAGTAATTGCATATTTTCACAATGCTAATTAAAATGCTAATTTAATGATGTAAATCTTCTCTTTTGACTTATATATAAAATCAATATTCTGAGCAATTTCTTCCACATAGTTTTTTTTTTCCCCTACTGTACCAAACTCACAAAAAAACGGTGAGCCCATATAACGGGGTTCTGTGTTTTCTGTGCTCCGCTTGCATGATGATTGTATGATTAGGTTTTTATTATTCCTGCATCTAAACTGTGGCTGTTAAAGGTTACCAGCATGCATTGCCATTTTAAGAAATTGATGGCTGATGTATTTCCACTGCTTGATATATTTCCATTAGTCGAGCTTGTTTCTTGTTATGTCACCTTTTGCTTTTAACCTTGTGGGACACTTTGTACCAAGGTACAAATACTGTGTTTTAAACGCTTCAGAACGGTATTGGAGTAACATCAGCTTCAAAGTTAGATTATCCGTTCTGGGACAAAACAACAACCTTTATAATACTAGCTAGCAAAACTTGCTATAATAATAATGTTATGTCGCCGGGGCGCCTGGGTAGCTCACCTGCTAGAGCGCCCATAAAAAGAGGCTTAGTTCTCGACGCAGCGGCTGCAGGTTTTGCTGCATGTCATTCCCCTTCTCTCTCTCTCCCCTTTGAAGTCTAAGCTGTCCTGTCGGAAATAAAGGCCTAAAATGCCCAAATAAATAAATAAATACATAAGTAATGTAATGTCACCAACAGGGGAGGCGCCAGAGTTGTAAACATTCGGGACTCAGCCCAAACCTAGGGCTGCAACTAACCATTATTTCCATCGTCGATTAATGAGTGGATTGTTTCCTGGATGAATGGATTAGTTGTTTGGTCTCTAAAATGTCAAAAAATTGTGAAAAATGTGGATCAGTGTTTTCCAAATCTCAAGATGACATCCTCAAATGTCTTCAAATATGACTGGCTGTCACGATTTATTGATAGTCAAAATATTTGGCGGTTAATTTAATAGTTGACAACTAATCGATTAATCTTTGCAGCTCTAGCCCAAACCTTGTTGGGGTCTGAGGGCATCCTCAATTTATGGCAGCTATAGGCACTATTTTTCAAGCCATTTCATAATAGAATGCCTAAAAAATCTGTATATCATTTGGAAAAAAAATGATAGTTGCCGAGAAAAAGAATCCTGTAGAGCAGTTTTGTGTCTAATTGTTCTCTAAAGCCCAGTTCAGACCAAAAATTTGCAAAGAGACGAGTTGAAACTTGCATCTACTTGCAACGCAGCGGTCTGCAGGGTTCTAAAACCTGCCAGTTCACACCAATGAGACAAGACGAGATGGTATCATCTCCATAGCAACGACTCTTTGTACTTCTGTTCTAACTACCGACTTCCAGACATTTCGTAGCTAAATATATTGTTTGTTGCGTCTAAAATATTAACGTTAGTGCTAGTGAGATGCTAGCTACAGTTACATTTCTAGTGATGAATCGACAAAGATACAGTTTATTTCTCTTCAGTCACTCTCTAGCTCGCTCCACCCTATATGCTCGCGGGTGGTCGTTGAGCGTCCGTTAACAGTTTGTAACAGAAGCAAAATGGATTATGGATAATTTTATTGTAGCTGACTTTAAAAGATGACTTCTCTATTGGCTGTTGAAACTGGTGACGTCTCTTACGTTCTAAAACCAGCCTCTGGAGACTCGACTAGCTGAGTCGCAACGACACCATCAGCTGGTCTGAGTTGAGCTGAGACGGGCCGGTTCAGACTGCTGCGACTTTTCTCTGCGACGTTCTAAAACGGTTTTGTTTTTCGTCGCAAATCTTTGGTCTAAACTTGGCTTAACTGTCATCATTCTGAAACCAGAAGACAGCTAATGTTGAGGATGACTCATTTTCACTCCAGACTAAAAATGGGCAAACATTTTCTGATGTTACTATTTTTTTATAGTACATAACATAGGTAGGGTAGGAATTGGGCGTGACGTAACTGATCTTGAAATCTATATTTAGTAGAGTTCTCAGAATGAATGTTGATAGTTCCCCAGTAATAGAACTTTTTTTGCCCCATTGAGTTACCGGTCCAGTAAGAGAGACTGAGGACAAATGACACAAATTTTAAATTATGAGAAAACATTCATGGCTTGAGCCATGTTTTCCGAGCAACATCACCTTTCATTCTCTGTGATAAGCAAAGGCAACTGGACTAGCTAGATAAGTCTTGAAGACGTTTCACCTCTCATCCAAAAGGCTTCTTCAGTTCTGGAGGTCGTAGAGAGGACGAAACATCTAACTAATCTAACTATCTAACTAGCAAGTCCGATTACCTCTGCTTTTCACAGAGAACTACCATGACCTGGATGACTGAGAACCTTCACAGACATCTCCTTTCATTACAGCCGTGCATGGTACCATACTGTAAGTCACTGGTTCTCTCACCTTGGACCTTGACCTGGTTGGATGTGCAGGTAGGGCAGGGCAGCAGGGTAAACTCTTCGGCCTGGTGCATGGAGTAGTCGGTACTGGCCACCACTACCCGATCCCCGGGCCCCCAGCCCTCTGGTTGGTCGGCCAGCTCCAGGATGCTGCTGTTGGACAACATGTCGATGGAGATGGAGGCCTGCGGGCGAACTACAGGGGGACATGGTGAGCGTTAAACAGAATGCAGCAAAGCTAACACACATACAGTCATGCAGGCCTACACCAGTGGTGGAAGAAATATTCAGATCCTTTACATAACCAAAAGTACTAATACCACACTGTAAAAAAAATACTCTGTTACAAGTAAAAGTCATGCACTGAAAATTTTACTTAAGTAAAAGTATGTAAGTTCCATCAGGAAAATGTACTTTATTTAACAAGCTTGAGGTACTCAATTTAGGTACATCCAAAAAGGCTTTTGTTTATTAGGGATACTCCAACTGACTGGGTGTCAGTCGTCAGCTAATAGAATAGAATAGAATACACTTTATTGTCCCTAAGGGGAAATTTGTCTTGGACATACCTAGTGCTACAATCTGTTGCTTCACAACACAAACATGTAACAGAAAAAACATTCTAAAATCAAAATAAAATAAAAAATCAACATATCAACATAAACATAAGATCAACGAAGCATCCTAGGACACAAAAGGACACACATGACAACACAACATCCTAAGAAGTATCTGTAATAAACTAATAATTTGATGAAAATATTACAAAGGGGACCCAAACAAACAAATGCCAATTAAAGTGTTGGCATATCCCATGATTGTCCAATCTCAACCACACAAAGAACAAACACAAGTAGACTTCATATTCCACAATTACTGCTTTTAATTAGAGAGAGACTCTGAAGCATCCTGGAAAGATTGTGTGACTGACCCCGCCCACCCCGGGCACAAACTCTTTGAGCCATTCCCCTCTGGCAGGAGGCTGAGGTTCATCAGGACCAAAACCACAAGCCACATGAACAGTTTTTTCCCCTCCGCCACTAGCCTTACCAACAAGGCCCGGAACCCACCCTGACTATCTCCACAGTATACATACACTCCACCTCTGGCTCTACATGCCACTGTACCTACTCTGCTGTAGCGTTCCTTTTTACTACTTTTTACCTTATTGTATTATTTTATTTTACATTTTATTTTTATCTTTGTTAATACATACTGTGTTTACATGTTTATACTTATATTGCTTATATTCTTTTTATCCTTCTTATATTTAGAGAATGTGTGACATGCACCAACAACACCAAGACAAATTCCTTGTATGTGTAAAAAACGTACTTGGCAATAAAGCCCTTTCTGATTCTTATTCTGAAAGAAAAGAGACGAGCGAGACGTAGCGAGTGCTTTGTTGTTGCAGGAAACATTCAGCTATTACACAAACTCCCGGGCGGTTCAGTGCTTGTGTTTCGTTTTTAACCCTCACTGCTACTTTCTTGTAGCAGCGATAAAGGCAGTGATGTTTCACGTTTCCTGTCCGGGACTCTCACCGCCTCAAAACGCATCGACAAGTCTGGTCTCCGGTTACATGACCGGCCACCGCAGCGTGACGTAGGGTTGCATTTCTCCAACAAGAGTTGTTCTCAACTTTCGATGATCTGAGGTTTTTTTTTGTGTGTCCCCCCCTGCGGCAAGCCTAAACGAACGACCCCCATTCAAAATGCATGGAAGGACCTACTTTTATGCCGGACCGTCGTACCGACAATTCTCATATTCTCATTTCTCATTTCAAGGTGTTCTGTGTGTTTTCTACTGTTGTATCTTCTAATGAAAAACTGAAATGTCCACAACATCTAAATATGTTTGTAAGTTTAATACAAACGGACAGCATGACGTCTTTACAAGTTAGGTCTCACGCTAGTAGTGATGGGTCGTTCGCGAATGAGTCGGCTCTAAGAGCCGGCTCTTGTAGGTGAATGACGGGAGCTGGCTCGCATATCCGAAGAGCCGACTCTATTTTTAAAAATATAGCCTATAGAAATTAAATTATTATGTAATAATGAGTGAATTTTATTTTATTTAAAATAATTGACTAATTCAAAGAACAAAAAAATAATTAAATAGGCACACATTAGTTTTGACTGTCTGATCAGCCTCACATTCTGTTCCTGTCAATCATACACAAGGTGTCAACCAATTATACGGCATGAGGGAGGGGCCGAGCCATCACACACACACACACACACACACACACACACACACACACACACACACACACACACACACACACACACACACACACACACACACACAGTCAAACTCTGAGGAGAGGACAGAGGAGAGGAAAAACAGCTCTGAAAACAAAACAAAAGCAGGAAAATGAGTCGGAAGCACAGCAGCATTTGGAATCATCTTAATGATGTAGACAATGTTAAAGCACAGTGTAGAATTTGCCAAAACAAAATCTCATATAAAGCTGGTTCTACGCACAACCTACACCGGCATATGCAAACTGTGCACCAAAATGTGAAGATAGCGGATCTTCGAGAAACTAGCGGTTGCGCTAGTGACGGTGGTGGAGCGACTGGAGCCAGCACCTCACGTGGAGATGTATCCACTCAGTCAAGTAGGCCTAATCTGCGACCCACAGCAACGCAGTCTTCATTTCATTTCATTTAATAATTTAATTAGAATTGTTTTTCAAACAGTCAAAACATACGTTTTTTAAAGAGCCGTTTGTGAGCCAAAAGAGCCGGCTCTTTTCAGTGAGCTGAGTCAAACGAGCCGGCTCACGAAAAAGAGCCGGAATGCCCATCACTACACGCTAGCAACAACGTCTTCGGTCTTTTTTAACTAGCGTCAACATCCGGTCAGCTGAACATACTCTGATTCAGAACTCAATGTAATAGCGCCTCCTTCTGGAACATCCGTTATTAGCAGCTAACTTCAGAAACAGTATAAGGAAAATGAGCTATTATTCTTCATAGCTAAGTAACTGATATAGCTTACAGATAACCATTCTTGTAACTTAATATTACAGTTAGGATACCACATCTACAATAACAGCAATGTGCAAAGAACAAATGTACATTGGGATTTTCTCCCTTTTAAAATAAGAATGCATGTGTGTATGCCCTTTCATCAGTCATCTATCTACCCATCCATCTTCCACCAATTATGCGGGTGCGGGGATGCGGTGGCAACACCCAAAGCAAGGTGGCCCGAATGGTCTTTCTCCCCGACCCCATCCACATCCTCCAGCCCTTCCTGGGGAATCCCAATGAGTTTCCAAGCCAAATGGGATGTATATAATCCCTCTAATGTGTTCCACGTCTGTCCCCTGGGGTCTCCTTTCAATTGAAAGTGCTCAGAAAGCCTCTCCACAGAGGCCTCCAGGAGGCATCCTTATTTGATTCCTGATCCGTCACAACCGCCAGCAGTGGTACTGCTCTCAGCTCCGTCTGGATTCCAGAGCTCCTTACTTTGTTCTTTAGAGTGAGCCCAGACACCCTGCCAGGGAAACTCATTTCACTGCTTGTATGCACAATCTCATACTCTCAGTTGTGGCCCAAAATTCGTGACCATAGATAACCGTTGAAAAAGCGGAAAATCTCAGTATGTTAAGTACGTGACTTTGTGACTCTCCATATTTATTTATTTGCTTTGATTCATTTTAAAAGCAGTTTTCTTTGAGTATGTCCATATATCGTTTAGTACCATTTTCATCATCTTTGTCACTGCTGTTATTTATTATTATTGTTATGTTTTTATATATATATATATATTTTTTTTTTATTCATGTTTTTTTAACCTTGTGGTTTCATTACTGTATCTACAAAGACCCTTATCACTTTGCAACGATTTATTTTCATTTTCCTCACATTTTGTATTTAAATCATATAAATAAATCTTAAATTAAAAAAATTTGTTCAAAACTGTTCATACCTACTGTTTTGGTGATCCACTCACACTCTACTGCTCATCTATTACTGGCCATTTGGCCACCCAGAGGTTGTAATTTTTTGATGAATTTAATGTATGTGTATTTTTGTCTGTACATAGTTGAATGTTGATTGTATTTCTATATTTTTTCAATTTTTTTTTCTCCTCTGTTGTTATGTAGTGACTGTACTATATGTTGGGACCCCCTCGAAAACAAGATGATACATCTCAAGGGGTTTGTCCTACTAAACAAATTTGATACAAATTGATATACCGGTAAAATCAAGAGAGGCACTTTCAGAGCCCTATTCACCAAAAGAGTTCATCATAACAAACTCAATACTGCTGACACAGCACTAATCTGCCTGTCAATCATGCTCTATATCTTACCCTGACTTGCAGCAGCAGTCATTTCTGGAAGACAAACATGGCCGCCTGACACTCTGCTACAAACCATCCCAGTGCACGCTGAAATTACAGGTCAATAAAGCCAGCAGAAGCTGGGAGGAGGATATCAGCAGAAGGCAAAGATGCAATCCCGAGGATAGCATCCCCACCCCCCGTGGATAGCACGGTTAGGTTACGAACTGAGCGGGAGACAGAATTGGGGGTGCCCTTCACTGAGGAATTCTGGGAATCATGTCTTGTGAACATTCTTAAGTGCTCAGTGAATGCAAGACATAATCTAATACAATTAAAAGTAATACACAGGTTGCATTACTCAAAAGTAAAAGTAAGCAAGATGTATCCCAGTGTATCAGCATTATGTAATAAGTGTAAGAACCAAGAGGGCACCCTCACACACCAATTTTGGACGTGCCCTAACCGCCACTCATTCTGGTCTTCTGTATTTGATTCTACTCAAAAGCCTTTAACAAGCAGTGGAAACCCAACCCCCTTGTGGCCATTCTGGGGTCTACAAATGACACTGCTTTGAACTATGTCAGGGACAAATGGCCAGTGTATTTGGGTATGGTACTGGCTAAAAAACCTATATTGCGATTATGGAGGTCCAATGCTGTGCCTTTGTTTGAGATGTGGTTAAGAGAGCTCGGCGAAGTCCTCCATCTGCTGAAGCTCAGATTCACGAATGCAGGGAGGAAGAGTGTGTTTGATAGGGCATGGGGACCGGTTTTGAAACACTTAAGGGGTCTGAGGGAAGAAGCTGTGTGATGAGGGGTCACATATATTGATAATGTAATAATAGTGTTTTCATAGGGAATTTTTCTTCTCTCTTTTGACTCCTGGTTTGCTTTTTGGTCTCTTAACTAAGTATTGATATTTGCTACGGTGCCTCACCATAATGTATTCAGAATCTGCCAAATAATTACAATTGTATGTTCTTGGTTGCTGCTTATTGATGTTATTGTATGAATAAGAAAATGGAAAAACTATGTTGCTTGTATGAACAAGTGCAGTCTCTACCCAATGTTGATCTGCAAGAAACATATTTTCAAAAAAAAGAAAATCATTCCAAGGGTTGATATCAAAGGGTGATACAATACAGGTATAGAATGCAAATCATTCACTACTCCTGTGATTATAACAGACCAATGAATGAAAAAATGGTCATCAGTCGATTTAAAAAGAAATATGAAGTCATGCAACCCCTAGTTGTACCCAGTGTCAACCATGTCAAAAGTTCACGGTAACACGCCCTACCACGGTCCACGTAACACACAAGTACACACACAGACAAGCAGCGATGCCAGACCGAGGTCTGTTATATCTCATGGTTGGGCTGAGCTGGCTGGGTGCCAGTGCTTTCCTCATGTGGGCTCCATGCATTCCAACCATAGCAGTTTACACACAACACAATCTCTGGACCACAGCCAGAGTGTTGGCGGCTGTATATTTACAACAAATTATCAGCTTAAGCTAGGGCTGGGCGATATGGCCTAAAAATAAAATCCCCGATTTTTTCAAAAGAAATCCGATTTAAGATTTAAATCGATTTTTTTCTCCCCCTACTTAAAATCAATCTGCAGATGACAAAGAAATTGTTCAAAACAAGTTTTAACTTTATTTGGTTTTGACTCATACACACGCGCACACACACATGGGGCTATATATATTCAACAACAACAAAACGGATGCATGAGATAAAGCTGTTTTCACACATACAGGTAATTCACTTCTCGTTCCTCGCTAAAAGTTCAAATCATTTTAACGTTATTGCGCAACCTTGCCCTTATTTTCACCTGTTGCTGAGTAATGTACATTAACATCCCATGGTCTCTTGAATGTAGCATACCTGTAGCAAGCTCCTTCGTAGTAACTAGCTAGCGGTAAAAAACAAACGTCGAAGAGGAGCTCCGTGCTACAGAGCGGTGATTGCAAGTTGTTTAAGCCGCTACAGACCTCCGTCAAAGCTCGGTCGTATCAGCGGCATTTAGTAGATGTGTTGAGCCGCAACAGAGCTCCTCAACACCGCCTCTTCACACCCCCAACCGGCTCGTCAGACACCGCCTACCAAGAGCCTGGGTCTGTCCGAGGTTTCTTCCCAAGAGGGAGTTTTTCCTCGCCACTGTCGCACTGCTTGCTCTTGAGGGAATTACTGGAATTGTTGGAATTGTTGGGGCTTTGTAAAATATAGAGTGTGGTCTAGACCTACTCTATCTGTAAAGTGTCTCGAGATAACTTATGTTATGATTTGATACTATAAATAAAATTGAATTGAATTGAATTGGTGCCCTGCATGGTGCTCCTTCAGGTCAGCGGTAGCTGGTGGTTCAGTTATCCGAGAATAGGTGACTCTCAGCCGGGGACAGAGCACCGCGAGCTGCCGGTCATTTCGGCGGAGATTACAGATAAGTAAGTAATGAAACGACTAGTTATTATATTTATATATATATATATATATATATATTATAATAAATGTTAGTCCCTGTTGTTTCGCCATGTTGTTTCATTTAAACAAATCAATGTTAACTACACATTCGAGTTAATTGATAAAATCTATTTATCGCCCAGCCCTAGCTTAAGCTCTTTATCTACGTTGAAGAGTATCAAGGTTTACTTTATACTATTTTTCAAAAAAAGCATAGAAAAAAATGTCATGCAGAAACTCATACACATACTGTACAGTAGTGCTTGCTCATGGGGGAATGTTGGGTCTCTTTAAATTATAGAGTGTGGTCTAGACCTGCTCTATAAATAAAATTGAATTGTACTCACAAACATACAACATGCACACAGACACTGAGAGGAAGTGATGAATGTACCCAGTTTTCCACAGAGGAAGCGGACCCTGTAGTTGCGACAGAGGCCATGAGCCTGGTCCTGATTGCGGCAGACAAAGCCGTAGTCCTTGTCATTTTTGTGGATCACATCTCCGGTTTGGTTGGCTGCTATGCCATCATGGGTTTCAGCCTGGACAAGGGAAAGATGCATGACAAAAATGGATGGAGGCTCAGGGGTACTATTTGCAAAAACACAAAAACATTATTGTCAGATTTTCGGACACACCGATGGTATTATAGTATATATAGTGTTCAGTTTCCGCACAGTTTCTAGGATAATTGCCTTGTTGTCAAGACTTCCCTCATCTTCCACTCTTTGTGTGTTGCCGTTCTCAAACTCTTTTCTCTTCGGGAAACAACAACAAACTTCGAGCTAGGAAGCTACACGCTGAAAATGTTTTGAAGAATATTTGGATCGTGCAACAAGGCAGGCCTGCTTGGATCTTTCTGGGAATGATTGTAAAGATTTACAAAGAATATGTTTATGGCATTTACTCTCTAACTGGGACGTTTTGGAAGCGATTGGTGGGATTGCTGTGGACGAAGTACACACAGCGATACACTGGTAAGAGCTAATGACGTTTAACCATGTATCCAGCTTATTTAAATTGCTCACGTTACTGTATTGTGTCAACAGTTAACTTAATTTAATATTGTATGTGATGTTTTCTTTTGCGGGGTGCAAATGTTCCATCAAAACAAGTTCCTTCCCGAGACTACTGCCAGGGCTGCCAACTCTCACGCATTGGCGTTTATCTATAGATCTACCTCTTGAGCCACTCGTAATCGACTAGTTATGCTTTCAGAGACGATGAGGGCAGAACCGTACATTAGAGAGAGTTTAGCCAACTAGGGAATTGAATTTTCTGAGCTATCCCGTTATGTGATTGGTTCCGAGGTGGTCACGTGTTTCGTGGACTCCATGTTGGATACCAACATTCATCTGATTCCCATTGACATAGTGCAGGGAATAGTGGAAAAAGTTTATAAATTATAAAAAAAAATGACATAAATCACAGAAAAAATGCCCAACTGTTGCCCGTTTGGCTGCAATGAAAGACCGGGAAGCGGCAAAAGATTACCCCCGTGAACCAAAAAGGCGAAAAGTATGGGAGCTGAAGGTGAAAAGAGCAAACTGGAGGGCAAATGACTACTCATTATTGTGTGAGGTAAATGTCAATTTCTCTCTTCGACCTATGATAAGAAATTACATAGGACAAATATGGTAATAT
The DNA here is from genome assembly GCF_010015445.1 of Perca fluviatilis. NCBI lineage: Eukaryota > Metazoa > Chordata > Actinopteri > Perciformes > Percidae > Perca > Perca fluviatilis. Next base: position 8,838,502 of record NC_053114.1, read on the forward strand.
CATCGTTAATGTGTACCATGCTGTCAAAAAAGTTCTAACACTGCTTTAGAAATGAATGAAGTTTGAAGTTAGCCATGCCTTATGCTAGCGTTAGTTTTTTTCGTTGGCACTCCATGTACCAAAATGCTTGTGATCTTGAATTTAAGCTAGTCTGACTTCAATTGTCATCTGTAACTCAGATGTAATATACTGTGACCACGCAGGCATGTCATTTATGTTGATTTAGATCACCAAATATTATTAATACATAACTGTGCCTCGGTTACTACTAAGTTACTATTGCTAGCGTGATAACGTTCAGGGCTGTAGTACTGGACGGTTTTTCTATGGTCTTCTAGCGATCAAATCATCAGAATCACATAACGTCTTAGGCTACGATATGGGAAGGGTTTATCAATGTTTGTCAATAATAATAATAATAATAATAATAATAATAATAATAATAGCCTAACAATGCCATACATTACAATGCAGCACTAGTCACAGTTAAAATTTTCGCCATCGAGTAAGTTTAACCTGTCCTCGGCAATGGATGAACTATGAAAGGTTACGTCAGGACTCGGGAGACTGAAGAGAAAAAGAAAGGTAAACACTGCTCAGAGACTTATTAGGCGATGTGGTCACTCACTATAATGGGCATTTTTAAGAGGCCCATTTACGATATAGAAGGTAAATATACACTGGAATATTTCCATAAGGGCCTTTTACATATTGACAAACGTTGATAATAACATGTATATGCCTGTTTATGGTAAAAATAAGCGATTTATTTCAAGATAGCATATTCGCCCCATAGGATTACACTGTAGAGTCATCTGATGTAACGTTGGTATCCAATATGGGCAGGCCCTCGCCGGGCGCATTTCCTCCGTGGCGTTGCGCCACGACCAGCTCTGGGTCGGCTTGGAACGAAGGTGGCTCACGACTTCGGCTGCAAGCTTTACAGCACTCCCCGTCTGGACCTCGCCGTTTCTTGGGGCCGTGGACTAAGTGCTTGCTGCGCCCTCTCTCCCAGCTGTGTCTTTTGCCTTGCTGTTGGTATTTTTCAGTCTATTTTCTGCTGGACATTGTCTTTGGCCACCAGTCACCCTGGTGTCCAAAAATGGTTATTTCTATTTATTTAGTTTTGAAGGATTAGAATTTATGTAAATCAGTGGTTCTCATTCTTTAAAATTTCAGTGGTCCTCTAGATCCCTTTGGTAGACCAATGTTAATTTAACTTTGGGACCCTGGTCCCTACACTGAGAACCACTGAACCACTTCTTTTTGCTGTACGGTAATGATGCTGAATGAGCCCAAAAAATAAATGCTTTGTACGCGGCAACATTTTGGTTGGCCCCACCAAATCTCACTCCAAGGTTTTTTGAAAAGTTGGCAGCCCTGTATCGTGGAGAGCCACCATTGCTGTGTCCGGAGCTTAACGCCACCCAAGACAATTGTGATTGGTTTTCAATGCGAACAACCCAGAGCGTTTTTTTCTCTCCTATCCTAGAACTTATGTGTGGTCTGTGGCCAGACCTTACTCTACAGCGCTGTTAAGGTTAAGTTAACTTAACTATCCCCGAGTGGAGCAATTGTTTCACAGACAGCAGAGAATAAAAGACATCAAGGTATTACAGTAATGAGACCAATGGTAGCAGGGACAAATGAGCTCTTAAATCTCTTGGTCTTACACCTTGGTACAAACCTGCGACCAGATGGCAGCAGCCTGTATTCATGAGACAAGGGGTGACTTGGATCAGCGAGGATATATTTGGCTTTCCTCATGGCTCTGACTCTGCATAGAAGAGATTACTCTTCAAAATATATCCCTGCAATTTTGCCCCGCTGTGGCGATAGGTCTGGCAATATGAGACTAACCTCGAGAGAACATGCAAGTTCTTACTGAATGTTAGTATAATGCAATGATTGCAGCTACATACTACATTGTAAAAGACATAAAAAATAGGAAATTAAGATTAGTACATTTCTGGAGATTATTTTATTCCAACAATACATTTGGACTTATTTTTGATTTTATCAAACAGCTAAAAAGAACACTTCAGCAAAGAAAACAACAGAACATAAAAGGCCAGTTTGCAAGCGAGTTGAAAAGTAGAAACAATGGAGCAAATTATTATTACTGAGTTATACTGTTGCACAGCAGCCAAAAAGAGGAGCAGCTGGAGCCTACAGCAGCTATTTTGTGTGGTAATGGTGAGCTAGTTTGTATGGTAATGGTATGGGTGTTGGAGGCGGTGTGGGCAGCCCTGGCGCTACTGCTTATCTTCATGGAAGGCTAACAGCTGCCGCTTGGTGTTGCCAGGCTGGATCCACATGCACTGGCTGCTGCCATGTCATGTCCCAGCAGCACAGTAATGGCAGGTTGGCTCCGTGCTGCTGATCAGCAGACTGGACGGACATACCCCACCCCAACAACCATGGACACAGGGGCAGCTGGAACTGCCGTCCATGTGGCAGCTACTCTTTGGTACACCATTATTTAAACATTACAATTCTACAGCTTGTTATTAAATCAAATCCAATTTTTTATATCATGGTCATAATTTTCTTCTCCTAATATAGAGTCTGCCATTACCGTGTTCCATTTAAATTGCCTTCACGTGCAACAAGGCAGCATGTAATCCAGAGTAATTTTATTTCATTGTTAACCAGGGCTTTAAATGAACTTTTTTGATCACCAGCCAACAATGGCTAGTAGATTTTATTTTTTTTTAGTCAATCAGATTTTCCACTAGCCACATGTTTTTTCTCCTAACTAACGTTTAATTTCAGCTCCTCTGGTTTATTTGGCTCCATTCCGTTCCATTTTTCAGCGTAGCTTGCAATCGATACCACACACGTAGCACATAGCCAACAGTTGTACGACACGTCACGACATGGTGTTCATGGGAAATGTAGGATTATTATTACAATCAGTGTTGCTAGATAAAGATTACGTTTCCAAGCCAAATACGCACAAAACCTCCCAAATTTCTTCGCAGAAAAACAGACCAATCTAGCAACAATGAGTCAAACTGCCGTTATTTGCTTCATTCATCAGCAGCCAAATTGGCTAGTAACTCCTCACTGCCTCACTGTTTACCTTTCACTGTCTTTACACCATGTCAGAGCTGTGCTAAGTTTCTGCTAATGCCATTGGAACATGCTTCTGCTGCAGCCAGTTTAAAAGCATTGTACTAGCAAAACACGGGGGGCTTTGCTTTGAATAAGGTGAAGCAATCTCTTTTTTGAAACAGATCGTCAGGATTTTTGACAATAGGGTGGAGCTGGGGAGCATGGTAGCAATGGTGCTGCGCTCACCGCACAACAAGTCAGATGGCTGCTAGTCTTGCATTTCCAGACTTTCCTCCACAACACTGTAAAAGAGGGTCTTGCGAGTCCACACAGCATTCACAGGGAGAAAAACATGCTCTGGTTTATTGGCATTTCTTTAAACCAATCACAATTGTCTTGGGCATTGCTAAGCACCGGACGGTGCGTCTGCAAAATAGCCTTGTTTGGTGGAACATTTGTACGTTCAAAAGTTGTTTTAGTTGTGCAACAGAAAACTCAGATTGGACAGATAGTCTAGCTAGTTGTCTGGATTTACCCTGCAGAGATCTGAGGAGCAGTTAACCATAGTCCTCACAAAGAAAGCTGAAGGTAACGGATATCCGAAAATGAGAGACATCTGGCGGAAGTTCCCGCGGCATCAAAATTTCCCTAAAAATTGCCATGCTTGTTGGTCTGACTCTGGACTTTATAGGCAAGACTTCAGATTTTTTATTTGACTTGCAGAACAATTACTTAGTTTATCCCTCTATCTTATGAGCGCCCTGCATTGCTGAACAAACTATTCCTCAACTTGGCTTAACTTGCTCCAAATCATCATCCCATGATTGAATCTGAGTAAGGCAACAAACAAGCACATTTTCCCCAAGTGTTGGAGTGTTCCCTTTAAACGTGGGCTTGTGACTAGCGCTGGGACGTACTGTAGGCTTACGCACAGCTGTTGTTTACATTGACATCAGATCGCCGCAGGCATGTGACTGAAAAAATATTACCTTGGCACAATATTAAAGTTTACGAGTTTGTGCTGATAACCATAAATGGGGTTTAGCTGAGATGTTGTTTCTGAAGAATATGAGAATGACCCGGTTGCCAGCATCAGCAGCTATCCTCTCTGTGGCTTGAGTGTGTGTTTTTGTGTGTGTGTGTGTGTGTGTGTGTGTGTGTGTGTGTGTGTGTGTGTGTGTGTGTGTGTGTGTGTGTGTGTGTGTGTGTTTGATGAAAGAAGAGAGATTTACCTGGATGTCAAGTGGACTGCTGCACAGTCTGTCTGGGTAGGCCTCGTGCAGGTCAGACACTTTCTCCCAGTCTCCAGATCCCCTCTCATCATCCCTGTCAAACCATTCTGTCCACTCTGCCTCTGTGAGACATACACACACACACACACGCACGCACACACACACACACACACACACACACACACACACACACACACACACACACACAAACACACACACACACACACAGTTCAGTGGTCAGACAGCCAAGCGTTGGATATTAGACTAATCTACATCAAGGCTTTGACTTGTAGTCCATTTGGGCTGTCGGAGAGCATTTGTAGCAGAGTAATTGAAGGGCTCTGTCCTCCCATTATGTTCTCTGTCTGGCTGACACGTTGGGGTATGTGCATTTGACTGTGGGCTTGAATTTTAATCTGAAGCTCGACACACACGCACGCACACAGGCACACACACACACGCACACAGGCACACACATGCATGTGTGCACACACACAATGCTCGAACGTACGTCTCACAGCCTTTTCCACCGTGTGTATATCTGCATGCTGGAGTCTGGCAATTTGATTTAAATAGCTGCTATCTGATGGGAGATGAGAAATATGTAATTGGAATCTGCTTTGACTGATGTTAAAGAAGGGGTCAATAACAGCAGCATACCAGACAGCTGGGTCTGAGGCAGACGTATTGATGAGAAAATGATTTGGTGATGATATCAGCAAAGCTGATCAATTACAGCTCAGGAAGAATTTAAAGTGATATAAAAGTGAGATGACGGAACAAGGAGTTTGGTTTCTCTGTGTCTGCCTGTGTGTGTGGTGTGTGTGTGTGTATGTGTGTGTGTGTTTGTGTGTGTGTGTGTGTGTGTGTGTTGTTGTTGTTGTGTGTGTGTGTGTGTGTGTGTGTGTGTGTGTGTGTGTGTGTTTTGTGTGTGTGTGTGTGTGTGAGAAGACTTACCTTGCACCCACTGGCTGCTGATGGTGATGGTGAAATGGTCCCCAAAACTGGACTGAAAAACACGAGAGCTCCGGGCCTCTGAGGAGGCTTTGGTTCCTGACAACACACAAAAAAAAAAAAAAACACACACACACACATACAAAAAAAAACACACACACACAAAAAAAAAAAAAAAAAAAAAAAAAAAAAAACACTGTGTTTTACTACAGTATAGGGAAGACGATTAGGGCCACATGTGAAAACATATATTTAAATTCTGAGATTAAAGTTCTCAGAATTCTGACTTAAATCTCAGAATTCTGACTGATCTCAGAACTCAAATCAATTTTTTCACATGTGGCCCTAATCCTCTTCCGTAGCCATAAGATCAGGTTGGTAGCAAAAAATGGATTTCTACCTTGGTAGACAGCGTGACCCTCCACAGCAGAAGAAGCATCTCCTTTTGCCACTATAAAGGTCCAGGGATGCCTGTAACAGATACAGAGGGGAGAGATAAAGCAGGGGGAAGAGAATAGAGGTGATGGATTGGATAGAGGAAAGGAGAGGTGAGGAAGGGTATAGAATGGAGAAAAAAGATTAAAAGAAGAGAAAAAAGAAGACAGAGAAGGAAAGGCAGAGTAAGTAAATCCAGAACTTTGAAAATAATACATATAGATAGAAACAGCAGGTGAAATGTGAGAAACATCTACATTAGACTGCACACACCCACCCACCCACACACACCCACACACACACACATAGTGCGTTTCACTATCTTTGTGGTGACCCGTCATTGACATAATGCATTCCCTAGCCTCTTACCCTAACCTTAACCATCACAACTAAATGCCTAAACGTAACCCTTACCCTCACCCTATCCATTATCTTATTCTAACCCTAATCATAAAACCAAGTCTTAACCCTCAAACAGCCCTTTAAAGTTGTGGGGTCCAGCATTTTGGCTCCACAAAGCTGTCCGGACTAGAGTCCGGATCGGGCCGAATTTTTCTGTCCGAGGCTGGCCCGCGTCCAACAGAGCCGTGACTGAACCCGGCCCCAGCCCGACAGATATTAAGAAATTTGTGTCTGAGCCTGACCCGAGCCCGACACAGTTAAAATCTCATTTTTTTCCTCATACTAATGACACATTTAGGCTACGTTTGTTTGTGTGGAAAGCCCGCTTTTGTTAAGCAACTGTAGGAAGGCATTCGGAAATGTCAACAGATGAGCGCATCAGCGCACATGGGGCAACAAGCGCACGTTAATAAGCTGTTGCCTTATCGCGCTGATGTGACCGAGCCTGACCCGACCATAATTTCTAAATATCTGTCCGAACCCGGCCCGGCCCGTCGGGTACCGTCGGGACCCGTCGGCCTCGGGTCGGGTATCCATGCCTCAGTCCGGACCCCACAAGTATACTGTATTCCCGGTTTTTGGACCCCACGAATATAGTTAAACGAGAACACACACACACACACACACACACACACACACACACACACTACATTTCTAATAACGACCATAAGGAGGGAGCAGCTGACATCCACAAGTAGGGAGTCTGGGTAATTAAATGAGGTATCCCAGCATGCATCACTCAGATAATGACATGCTGGCTGTGCATGTGTGTTACAGGTCTGACTAGTGAAGGGCAGATGGAGATGAAGATGTTGAGTAGTCAGTGCACTGTACATCTCTGCTGTCTGATCTAAAACACAACACTTATCACCATGGCCACACTGACTCTGCAGACGCTGAATTTTCCGCTGAAATTTTGCAGATTTTCAACAACTCAAAAAAAATGAACACATCGCCACCTCAAGCAGAAAGAAATCTCCAAAAATATCCAAATTCTGGGTCACCCAGCCCGATCTGCCAGCGATTTGATTTTGCCCTGCAGCTCAGGCTGGAAACCTGTATGTTTATCTATCCTGCTTCCATTTACAATTTTGCGGGGACCAATCACAAACTGGCTTATCCACTTGGCGCGCTATTGGCGGGTTTAACACAATGACGATAGAGAAGCTACCAAGCAGCTCCTTCTTTACATTCAACATAGCGTCCACCGAAGCGTAGCAACCTGTTGATGCCACTGTCGCTGCTACATCACCCGGATCGTTGGTCATTGCGTACAGAGTCATTTAAACTATGCCCGTTGATCACATCTCTTGTGCAGTAGAAAATACAGAGCAGACTCCCCGGACTAATGTTCAATCTTAAAAGATTGAGCTTGGTGTGGTGATAGCCAGACTAGGTCACCGCTGAAAACAACCGCAGATTCCTTTTGGATCTGCTTATCACTGCCCCCATTCAAAATGAATGAAAAGACCTGCATTTTCGCCAGACTGTCTGAGGACCGACGCAGTGTGTGTGTGAATGCGCGCTTAGGAGGGTATTTATAGGAATGCCGGAGGAGGCACGGATGAGGTGTGGCCCTGTTCCTGAAATTCTGCTAGGTACCTTCAATTAATTTTTGCTGAGATGCCGCAATAAACATATGCAAATTACATAACTGAGAATGTATTGCAGTCTACACTGTCTCATAAATTCCAGCTTATTAAAATGTCTCTGGGTGCGCCACAAATTGCACAGCCTCTGTCGCCTGATGAAAAAAGTGTTGGCCTGTTTGGCAACAGTGTGGAGAGAAGGCGACAAGAGTCGTTAGGCAGGAATCCCTCTGTCGCCTCACCATCGCTCCCATCCACTTACTACATCCACGCTACAGCATCCACAACCATGGAGCAAAGTGCAAATTGGGAAATGGAAAATTAACTTGAGCTGTGTCCTCGTGTTGTTTATGCAACCCTCTCAGTGTTCCCTGCGGTCTCCTCAGCAGCATTAGGTTTCATAAGACCGCCAGGCTCGGAGGCTTACCACAGGGCCAACATTACCAAGATTCACCAGCATCTTTTCTCAGCCCACAACAAGGGCTTGGCACATTGTAGCTGATTAGCACTTTGCAAAACAAAACACATTCACACAAGCTTGTGGGTTTACTATGCAAAGTCTTCTATCCAACAGTTCTGCATTATTTTTTCTGAAAAACAGAAGAGCACAGTTGGGTCTTGTTTGAGGAATGTGTCAGTGTACTGTTTCTACTCCGATACTCCTTATGTCAGAAATTTTGAGACATCTCCAGGGGTTTAGTTAGCATGGCATGATTCTGTTTCCATTTCCCATGCATTCCTGACATAAACAGGCAGGCAGACCCACACACACACACACACACACACACACACACACACACACACACACACACACACACACACACACACACACACACATTATGTGTAAGTGGTGTAACTGCTTCCCCTTTTGTGCGTGCGTGCGTGCCTGCGTGCGTGCGTGCGTGCGTGCGTGTGTGCGTGCGTGCGTGTGTGTGTGTGTGTGTGTGTGTGTCTGCCTGTGCGTTATTTCACATCAGCAGACCTCAGACTGTAAAAACAATGGATGTAGCATCAGCCATTGTTTTGTAGACTGCCTTTGTAAAGGCCTCGGGTTTGGCAATTTGTCAGTTGCAATCTTGGTTTTTAGAAACTGGACTTGATGATTTTTGGACAAGAAGGTGGAGCTGGGGAGGATGACGCAGCCAAGCCAGTGTTTTGTATGGCTGAAATGGAGCTAAACGCTAAAGAGGGAAAGTTGCTGATTTGCAACCCTTCTGAAGCGAGTCATCCAGCGGAGATTTACCAGCAAGGTAAATGCGGACCTCCGGATACTGACCCCACTGATCTGCATGTACGGCAGTACACAGAAAATTCACAAACTTTTCCTTAGGTTACCAGCTAATGCTAGCGGTAGCTAGTTAGCTTGGTTGGCTGAATGCTGAACAAGACATTTTTAGGCAACCAAAATGTTCGACTCAACCTTGATGAAGTGAAAACACATGAGAGTGCCAAAGTTTAAGATGAAAACACGGACAACAGCCAAAAACAAGTTGAGGTTTATTTTAATGTTCACAGTGTTAGCATGGTTAGCAGTGCTAAGCCTCTGTCCTGATTGACATGTCCTAAAGCATCCCCTGCTTTATTGTCTATTTTAAAATAAATAGTAAACCATACTTTACAAAATGAACTTCATGCTGTATTAAGGAAGACTTGAAAGTAGCGAAACTCATAAACTCATTATGAAAATGTTTACTGAGGTAATAAATCAAGTAAGGTCTGGCTAGTCCACACAGCATTCTGGGATAGGAGAAAAAGGTGCTCTGGTTTATTGGCATTTCTTTAAACCAATCATAATTGTCTTGGGCGGCGCTAAGCGCAGTACGGAGCAACGGTGCCTCTGCAAAATAGCCTCGGGAAGGAACTGGTTTTGGTGGAACATGTGTAGGTTCAAAAGTTGTTTTAGTCGTGCAACAGAACACTCAGATTGGACAGATAGTCTAGCTAGCTGCCTGGATTTACCCAGCAGAGATCTGAGGAGCAGTTAACCATAGTCCTCATAAATCCACCAGAGTTTAGAACGCCAACACAAAGAAAGCTGAAGGTAATGGACATCCGTCCCAAATCATCCGGCGGAATTTCCAGTGGCACCGGAGCAATCCCGGAAGTGGAACGTCGTGTATATAGACTATTTTCTCATAGACATCTAAAGAAACAGACTTCTTTTTGGAGCCAGTGGAGTCTCCCCATGCTGGAAGAATACAGGTACTCTGCATTGGCGTCACTTTTTAGACCTGGAAGCCCCGCACATTATTTTTACAATCTATGCAGCATACAGACATAGTTAGAGACTGGCAGGTGAACAGAGCCAGACATTTTTGTCAGGGGTTGGTGGTGACCAAACCAGAGCTAAAAGGAGAGTGAATATTGGACTTAAGAGTAGATTCATCAGGTGATGGTTTTGTACTGGACTGCATTATATTGAGGTGTTTCTAATTTCCTGCTCCACTCATGTATATTTAATGCAGGCCAATACAACACCACCTTTAACTATGACCTCAATAATAAACATATTACTGAATTTACACATTTCCAAGAGTATAAACTTCAGAAAAGGTAGAATTAATGGCAGAGCTGTTGTATTGAATTCCAATAGATTGTACAAGTGTAGATAGGAGATAGTGTTTTGGAAATCCAAAAGTACCAAAAGGTCCCCAAAGGCTGCAGGGATTAATTAGAAACAGACAACTATACCCTGGGACTCACCCGACATTGTAACATTTGCTCATTAATTCACAGCGATCAATAAAAAGAATGCTCCAGACAATAAAGTGCTGGGGGCTTCAACAACACACATTTTCTTTCCCGACATGGTGTGAGCTGCAGCTGAATACCTACTGTATGAGTTTGAATTGGAAGAACTGAGAAGATAGTAGGTTTGTGCCGATCGGCGATCAAATTGTATGTCATCGATTGAAGGGATGAACGCCGATTGGTTTTTCCGACACGATATTAAGGCGGTATTAACTAATCTAACTTACTAACGGAACTAAGATGTTATAGAAAAAATAATCTATCTATGCCCTACTGTGCATTTACAGATGATTCTGGTGGAGCAGCAAGTCCGCCTGCTGAGCCGAGTTAATCAGCATGAGTGACGAGTGAATTTTAAATCCTTAATTACAATCCAGCCTCCCTGGCTTCCCGGCTGCTGAAAGGGGACGGCTAACAGCAGCTACATCAGGTTAGCAGTGACTACTGGGGGCTAAATTCCAGCAGCTAACGTAAATAATCGAGTATCCCTGGTACAGAGCCTCCCCTCCAACACGGCAAATAAACTACAGTTATTATCATTGTACATGTACAAGTATCTCTAAAGGAGGTAGATGAATAGCTAAACATTTGACATGCCAATCAACAGAGAGCAGGAGAGGGAGAAACCATCATTAACTGCTAAGATAAAGTAGCTAACACTTAATAGCGTGTAAACAACTGTGGGATTAGTGAGAACGTTGTTATGTTGAATAAAGTGATAAAAAGATCCTAATATAGTATGTCGGAAAAGTCATAGTATAGTATGTCGAAAAAAGTGTAAAGAAGCAATAATATAGTATATCAAAAAAGTGATAAAAAAAAATCATAATATAGTCTACGTTAATAAAACTCACAGTATTTGTCGAAAAAAGTCATAATATGTCACAAAAGTCATAGTATACTATGTCGTAAAAAGTGATAAAAATGCTATAATATAGTATTATGATAAAAATGTGTTAAGTGTAGGCCTACTGTAAGTCTGTGCTACCAACATTGCCATCTTGAGTTCAGCTTGCTTCACGTTTTCTGCCTATGTCTGTTCTTTCATGATGAAGGATGAAATCACCTGTGTGCCCTTATGTGCCTCTTCTGTGCGATGGTGCCGCTATGTTTTAATGTGCTGGGTAATGTCATTTTCCCCGCCGTGCACTACATTAAAATCAATGCGACACACCTTACAAAAAGCTTGGAGGTTGTCGATATGACTAGGTAAGATGCATGTAAATTGTTGCGCCCAACATGTTGACATTTATAGTTATATTATATTACATTTTTGATCATTAGTTTTGTGTTTGTTTGCAGGTGATGTTATTTAATATCAAAAACAATATATCAGAAGCTCACCGAAATCCCAGAGTGTTGATGTGACGGCTGCCCAGCCTGAAGAGGCTCTTCTTGGCAGAGTCCTCCAAGTTGTTGGAGCCCTCGTCATTGACCACCATGGCCAGTATGAGCCCCGCCTCCACTCCATCCACATACTTTGCAAGGCGGCGACTCTCATCCTTACTACGATATGTGTCAAACCTGTGGAGTGAAGGGAGGAACAGGGGAAAGAAACAAAATCAATATTGTGTCTTCCTTTCATCCTAAAACAAAAACGGGCCAGAAAACGCATTTTGAAAACCACTCCGCTTGTAAACAGGGTATCAACCTCCAACATAAATAATTATTATTTTGTGTTGTAAATGAAAAACCCAATTCCCATATTTAAGAACTTCATCATTTGGTACCTGCCAAGACCAGCGATCTGTGGATCAGAAATCCTCTTTTCTATTTACATTCATTTGCATCCTGTATAGGTGTTAAAAGGTGTTACTGAAAGGGAGAATTATCAATACACCGTTAAATGTGCCAGTATAGGCTGGCTCAGGTTTGCCTTGGACGAACTCTTAGTTATGGTGCTATAGTTTGATTGCCGGCGGACTTCCTATGACACACTGACCTCTCTCTCTCTCTCCATCTGTGTGCATTCATGTCCCAGTAATGCATGTTATGTGCTTTGCTGAGATCTTATAATCTGTCTAAGCACAGGGTTGTAATGAAGGAGACAAATATGAGTGTCAAACTCAATTTCAAAAAAGAACTGGAAAATGAGAATTTTTTTTGGTTAAGTTAGCTTCTTCCCCGGAGTCCTTGTGCTTTCTCATCTTGCAGGTTTCCTTGGATTGTGGTTGCACCTGCTGTCACGATCCTGCTTGACACCAACTGCTACCTTTATCATTATTAGTCATGTTTATATTTTTATTACTGCTATTACTACTAATACTGCTGTTATTATTATTACTATTGTCATTTGATTATATTCACTGTTACTGCTATAAAAGTATTAGTCACATTTCTATTATTATTATTATTATTATTATAGTTGTTAGGATTGTTATTGTTGTTGGTGTGCATCTCTCTTTCTCTCTCTCTCTCTCTCTCTCTCTCTCTCCCTCTCAATTTCTATGTATCATTTTGTTATATGGATTGTTTATGCTGTAATTATGCTGGTCTGTTCTGTACACATAACTCTATGTCAAGTCTGTCCGTCCTGGGAGAGGGAGTTGCTCTCCCTGATGTTTCTACCATTTTTCCCCGTTAAAGGTTTTTTTGGGGAATATTTCCTTGTCAGATGCGAGAGTCAAAGGACAGAGGCTTTTGAATGCTGTAATGATTGTAAAGCCCTCTGAGGCAAATGTGTCATTTGTGATATTGGGCTATAATAAAATTGAATTGAATAAATAAAGAATGTAGCTTCATGAAATATGAAATCTAAAATAACCTCTCATGAGCGCAAGAGCAAAACACCTCATCAAATATAAGTTAGACAACTGATGGCACCCATTAGTAAAACACTATCCCACTATAAAGCAATATTTGCTGTCTATAGATTTATAATTATTGTTTCATTGTTCTCTAATCTCTCACTGCGGTTAACTCTCTGCATATTAACTGCTGTTAACCATTTATTAAGTGCATTTTATGGCTGTCACCTTTAATAAGACAACGTCTAATGACAGTCAATTAGAGGAGAATGGATGCAGTCCAATGCCTTGCTTCCTGCTTAAAAAATTACAATCATCTAATTACCACAATACATTCTGTATAACAAATAATCTGCCCTGCATTTGGCGTAAAAAAATATGATGGTTAATTAAGCATGAACGGATATTAAGGATGATATCAATAGCTAAGTTTAATATCCCTGCATAAAACAATGAGCCTTTAGAGCACACGTGTTAACCTCAAGGCTCGTGGGCCAAATCCGGCCCCTCGCAAATTTTGATCCAATTTAGGCTCAGAATAAATTTTGGCCCGCCTAGTTGTGCGTCAAACCAAAAAGACGGGAACATTTTTGCAAACTGCAATTACGTATCACTCAAAGACGACGGGCAGATTTTCTGACTTTGAGACTCATAAATTCCCTAAGAAGCAGAGAGTCTTCATATTCAGGCTATGAAACAGGTTGTTGTGAGTCGGCAGTGTGGTGGCCTACTTTTGAAAATATAATCAGAATTTATTGTTTTGCTAAATTCTATGACAACTGAGGAACTTTTTTTGCTGACTTTTTAAAGGGCTTTATGTGGACCAAGTTGTATGTGAAAGCGCTATATGAGACATGCAATAATACAGTCAAAGATATTTTACTTTTTCCGATTAAATAAAATCATGCAAATAAACTGTATGTCTGGACGCTGATGTGATTCTCATTTTCCAGGTCCTTTGTGAAATTGAGTTTGACACTCATATTTGTCTCCTTCATTACAACCCTGTGCTTAGACAGATTATAAGATCTCAGCAAAGCACATCATTACTGCTTTAATTAAGAGTCTCATGATTGTTCAGCTGCCGGTACGCAGCCTCTACTGTGAGGCGACCCTGACCTGTCTTCGTGCAGCACCTCTCCAGTCTTGGGGTCGATGGCGTGGATAATGATACCTCGGCTCCCCCAGCTTCTCTGGAACAGGTAGTTGTTCTGGTTGCTCTCTCCGGGCTGGAGGGTCTTGTTGAGGAATGTCCATGACAGCTTCTTCTTTCCGTGGATCTCTAGTGTCCCTCCTGTCCCCACGCCAATGTACTTCCTCCCAAAGTAGCTGTGTTCCTCATCACTGTCATCCAATCTGAGAACAGTGTGGGAGAATTTGAAACATTTTAATAATATGTCTTTTCTGCTAGTAACACTTGAGGCAAGAAAGTATGCTTTAGTGTTTAGTGTATTTATGACCCTAATGTAGACATCACATGTCACCATATTTAAAAGGGCTTTTTATCATTTAGAGGATTTTCCAAATAATGGCAAAAAGGCATCCCATGAAAAGACCATTTTATTTAATTTATTTCAAAGACTGAGTAATTTCTTTTAAAACAGCTTTCCACGTTAGTTTTTAACAAATATTACTTATACAGGAGGAAATACTGGGTTTGATGGGGACAATTTTCAGAGGCAGATGAATCCACATTTGGTGTTCCAGTAAATATTTCTGGCATTTCATAGACATCCAGCTTAATATAAATCTCTTTTACATTAAATATGTAATCCATCAAACTATATTGCATTGATCATATCAGAGAAGGACCACATTGACAAAACTGACTTTTAATGATGGTTCCGACAGTGTCCGGATTTAACTTTTTTTACTCACCAGCCAAGTTGACGGATGGATGAAAAAAATCCAAGCATATTCTTTACAAAATATGAAATTGCTGCGGTTTTTGTAACATAAAACTTTCTGGTTTGGGCTGCAAGTCCTGCTGGTTTTCATAATGCTTTGTTTTGGAAGGCTGGCTAACTCCTGCCAAAGATCACCACATAATGGCTAATTAACTAGCCTGAGGTAAATGCTAACTAGTAAACAGAAGTGACGTGGTGGCTGGCGTTCGGTTGTGTGTGTGTACGTTTGCGTCAGTGAATGTTTGTGTGTGTGAAGCTTCGATGTGCAGACAGAACGTAGCTGCAGCTTCACCAAAATGAAGACTGAAAAACTGAATTATTTTGGTACAAACATTTACCCGCCATGTGGCAGGTAGCCGTCCGAGATTTGCTTGCCAAACAGAAAATCTACAAACATTTGGCGCTTGGCATGTGTTAATTTCGGACCCTGGGTTCAGAATATCAGATAACACGTAATTGATTGATTTAAGTAGTTAAACTGACTTAATAACCTTTGTTAATATGTTGATTAGCACCAATTTTGGAAAACACGTCGCTGCAATTGCCCATCACTGTGTTTTCATGCTAAACTTCATACAACTGTACCTTCCAAAAAGGGAAATGGTGAGGTTGCCTTTATAAGGACAGTCTGGGCTTCCAATGTGCAGCTCCCCTTTGTTCCCGATCAGAATGTGTTTTGTTCGAAGCAGTATGGCCCGGTTAGTGTCAGCAATCACCAGCTTCCCTAAAGGGGAGAGAGAGAGAGAGAGAAAAAAAAAAAAAAAAAAAGAGAGAGAGAGGATGGGTGGTGGTGAAGCCTGCTGGCAGCTTCGTCATGCCCCACTGCCCTCACACTGATCTTCCTACCATTTAAGGCCCTGAGCACACACACACGCCGGCACGCATCCACGCACACACACACACACACACACACACACACACACACACACACACACACACACACACACACACACACACACACACACACACACACACACACCTGTGTTAGCAGGTCTGCAGTGCAATGATTCCAGTTCAGTAGTGAAGTGGTGAGTAGCTGTTGTAACTTCACACATCATCTCCTGAATGTACTGGTGTTTTCTGAATGTTCAGGCAGCCTGGCTCACTTGAATGACTATATAGGTTTGAATGTTTCTAATGAGCTGCTAGCCAAACAGATGATGCATCAATGAGCCACTGATACCAGGCATTAATAAAACAGCTTACGATCAGCTGATGTGAGTGTGACTTCACTGGATGCTCCGTTGAACACTTAAAGGCAGGGTTGGTATTGTTTAAAAAGCTAGTAAGACAAGTTTTTTTTATTATAATTTTTAGGGGGGCTGAGATGAAATTTAGGGGTGATCCCCCTAAAAAGGGTCTAAAATCGGCAATGGCTGACACTTTTATCCAAAGCGACTTCCAGTTAAGGGAGAGGGAGGGGAACATGTTTTTAGTGGTGGAAACCGGAGCACCCGGAGAAAACCCCATGCAGACATGTGGAGAACATGTACACTCCAAACAGGTCCGGGACAGCCTGGATTCAAGCCCCTGTACCTTCTTGCTGTGAGGCCACAGTACTAACCCTTGGACCACCATGCTGCACCCCTTCCCTTGCCCTCGGGGCTCCGCCTAGCTGTATCCGCAGCCTTTTTAGTCACCGCTTTTTCAGCTTCAGTCTCTTTTCTTTCCCTTTTTAGCAGGGCGGGCGGTTGCAAGTAACCGCAGCAGTGGCAAATTTAGCTAAGTTTTCTTTTACATTCTCCAGTAGACTTGCACTAACTCGGCAAGGACTGAGCCTCTGTACATGGGGAGCACGGTCCACCAGGTGGGCTACCCAGGTGCCCCCAAGCAACGCCCACATTTAAGGAACCCAATCACATTTGAAGGATTTGATTTAAATCCCTCCATAACTAGAGCCCACCAACATATTCTGTTTCACATATAGAAATACTGTATTGTCACATCACATAAGATAAAGAAACTTTAACTACCATTTCACTGTGACTTTTATAGAAAACCAAACATAAGATGGATGAGTCTACCTTACCTCCATTAAGAATCTCAATGGAGTGGACCGTAGCTGAAGTTGTGAGGAGGACCTTCCTGCCGTAGCCGATCGTAACGCGGTGGTCTTCACTGTGTCCTGGCATCCATGGCTGCAGTCCTGGCTCCTTATCCGGACACACTGCAGAGACACAAAATCAGATGAAATAAGATAAGATAAACATTCATTGTCTGTTCACACAGAACATTTTGTTGCATCATCTGCTCCAACAATCAACAGATAACATAAAACATAAAAAAAACATCTGTATGGTCTCCCAACAAACATCGGACACACCTTTCCGACACACACACACACACACACACACACACACACACACACACACACACACACACACACACCAAATCCAAACATGTAATAATTATGTATATAATTATATATATTTATATATAATTATTTTCATGATTGCAGTCCCACAATGATACACAGAGATCAAATGTTCGTTTGGGGAGGTAGGGGGGAGTGTATAATCACAGTGTGCGTTGAGTGTGTGGGGGGGGCAGTCCTGAGTATGGGGGATGTACATCATACACAAACATTTATCTTCTAAAGACACATACAACTCATCAGTGGTGGAAAGTAACTGAGTACATTTACCAAGTACTAAGTACTAAGTACCTACAGTACTTAAGGGAGAAATCTGGCTGATCATTACCCGGAATCTTGATCACTAGATGTATCTGACTACTGTCGATAGGAAAAAGAAATGACCAAAATTGGTGCTAGCAAACTGGAGTTGCTGCAGCTAATGGCCAGAGCTCCCAGATAGCTAAAATGTCAGTTGTGGGGGCATGTTCTAAAGAGTGCCTTTGTGCCTCTTAACAGACACAAAATGCAATTAAAATTTCTGTGCATAAACAGGGCCCTTACGGGACAACAAGGTGCATTTTCAACTCAGACATTGTGAAGAAACCGTTTAAATTCAAAGTTTGTACTGTCACCTACCTCTTTTCCATTGGTCGCTTCACTGAAAGCCCAGAAGAGTCGATCACGGAGGTAATGCCTTCGTTTCCTGCAACAACTGAATTCCCACAGGACTTCAGCGCGAGACTAGAGCTAGCCTTCAGTAACGCTATTACTGTGCAAGCCACAGGCATCATTTGGACTATTTCCATGTAGTTACATAGTCACTGATATGGTCATAACTACTACAGTGCTCAATTACCTATTTTTGAGGGGGAAATAAACTTCAAGTTTTCGTCGCGAAGGCATGACCTCCGTGATCGACTCTTCTTGGCTTTTGGTGAAGCAACCGACGTAAAAAGAGGTAGGTGACAGTACAAACTTTGAATTAAACGGTTTCTTCATAATGTCTGAGTTGAAAACGCATCTTTTTGTCCCGTAAGGGCCCTGTTCATGTTGCACAGACATTTTAATTGCATTTTGTGTCTGTCAAGAGGCACAAAGGTACTCTTTAGAACATGCCCCCACAACTGGCATTTTAGCTAACTGGGAGCTCTGGCCATTAGCTGCAGCAACTCCAGTTTGCTAGCACCGATTTTGGTCGTTTTTTTCCTATCGACAGTACTTGGATACATCTAGTGATCAAGATTCAGGTAAAAATCGGCCACATTTCTCCTTTAAGTACAATTACTTTACTTGAGTATTTACATTGTATGCTACTTGATACTTATGTGCTACATTTCAGTGGGAAATAATGTTCTTTTCACCACACGACATAGATTTTACAGCTTTAGTTTACCTTTGAGATTAAGATTCTACATAAAATGACGTGATAATCTTATAAAATACATTGTATAGGATTAAACCAGTGGTTCCCAAACTTTTTGGCTTGTGAGTCCTCATATAAAGAAACATTGCAGATGTCTGAGTTGTTCACGATTACACCAAAGAGACATTTCCCCTCTCAACTTCTAAGATGGTTTCATTTAAATAACAGCTTGAGGCCCAAAGAGGTAAAATGATACTGTACTTTAGTTCACAAAAAATATCAGTCATCAAAACATACAATACAAATGTGTGTAGAAGAACACTGTTCTTTCATCTTTCCTATTCCATTAATCCACTCACAACCCCCCAGATTTGATAGGGGGCATCAGATGAGAACCACTAAAGTATATAAAGCCAGTACAACTACAGAAGCTCCACCTTGCAGCTACAACAGTAAAATGCAACTTATGCATTAATGCATTGTATTAACAATTTATTATTTAATATATAATAACATGCGGACACGCTCATATGATTTTCTGCAAAACAAATGCTTTTATTTTTGTTGTTCTAATTCCATTTTTGCCAATAATACTTCTGTACTGTTATGTCACTAGGATTTTGAATGTTGGATATTTTAGATTAAATTTTATATGTTGGTATTGGTACTTTTACCTAAAGGGACAATATGTCATTTTCTCAAATAAAACAATAGTTTGGCGACGTTGTGAAGTAGTGTGGGATCATGGGAATTGTTAGGTATGTCTCAATTCGGATACTTCCGTGAGGTCACTCACATGTAGTACACTGTTTACACTATGTACTCAAATTGCAAAAAGGTAGTGTTGTCTCAAATCGCAATATGCACTAGTCTTGCATTGCTAGACCTTCCTCCACAGCGCTGCGGAGGAAGGTCACTGAATAAATCTGTTTCACGTTAACAATTAGATTCTTTGGCGCTGTCCGGCGGACACAGGACACAGGAGGTGCTGCAAGCCAGGCTTGTGTTTATTTTTGCGCAACTTGTTTCTCTAAAAACTTGAGATCCAGACGTCCGAGACTAAAATCCCTCATTCGGTTAAAATTAGGGCTGTCAATCGAAACATTTTATCGCGAATAATCACATATTTTATCTGTTCAAAATATACCTTAAAGCGATATTTGTCAAGTATTTAATACTCTTATCAACATGGGCGTGGACAAATATACTTCATGCAAATGCAATAACATCAGGAGGATCTAAACACTGACCTTTGGGACACTGATAGAATTTCTAGCTCGCGTTGAAATATTTCAACAGATGTTTCTTGAACGAATTCACGTAATTTCCGCCACAAATGTGCGGCTTTGCATTGTATGTAATTGTTTCGCCGAAATCACACAAAAACACCAATGAATTGTCGAAGAAGGATCTGCATCTCCTCGTCCCGAACCGTTAAATGGGTTGGGCACAGGGGGAACTATAGACAACAATCAGCTACTTTTAAAGAAAAGGAAAACGTGCTGTTGTGACCTTGTCGATATTTTTTACAGCTGGAAAAATTGCTTTTTCACAGGAAAAATCTGAAATACAAAACACTTGGACATGTTTTTAAGGGGAAAACCAACTGTAAGTAGGGTACAAAAATAGGGTACAAAAATCTGGTTTGTGCCAGTCCCTCGCAATCAAAAAACATACTTCTTTCTGAGGCTGTTGAAAGGCACTGTGCTGCTTTGAAATAAATGTAACCATATGTAAGCTACAACACATCACATATTGATAAGATCAGCAGCATTAGTAGCTCAGGTTTGTCAATGAGTGCTCTCATTCCTCGTCTACTCTGTAACGTTCTCAGCTCCCCTACTATCTAATTGGGCTTAAAATAGCACACAAGGTTATTGGATTGTTCACTCAAGAGTAAGAGGGACTAATGAACTCATTTAGTTTGTGTCTGTTATTGTCAGCATAGCACTGAGACACTGTGTGTAACTGTCCAGTGTGCCCAATAGAGCTCCAATCTATTGCTCTGTGTTTTGTGTGTGTGTGTGTGTGTGTGTGTGTGTGTGTGTGTGTGTGTGTGTGTGTGTGTGTGTGTGTGTGTGTGTGTGTGTGTGTGTGTGTGTGTGTGTGGTGGTAACCTTATCTCCCTGCCACCCAATGGATCCGCCAATGACATTGACTGACCAGGGACCTGGTTGTCAAGTAGATTTCCCAGAGGGCTAACACAGATTGATAGGTGGTGACGTGCAATCAGCCGGCTTCTGCTTTGTGAGTGACGGCTGTTTGGCTCTGGAGGACTCTAAGTGTCTGTGGAGGTGTTTGTCTGCCGCCATGCTCTGACTCTCAGACACTGTTCTCTACCCTTCTCAAGTATATAAATAAACTATCCATCTTAGCATGTTGAGTCTGGGGAAACTAGCATTGTGTCCCAGTTGCATACTACTGTGAATGTCATGGTTCATTCTTGATCTTGGAAATGGAAAATAGGGCTGTGCAATTCATTGAATTTTGATCACGATTTCGATTCCGGCTCCTAATGATGACAAAACAATGTTATTCAGAAAAACGATTCTTTTTGCCATTACATTTGCAAGTAAACTCTTATTGTGTCTATTGCTCTGAAGGGGAATTTAAAAAGTTCAACGGGAAAAGTATTAAAGGTTAGCTACCGTTTATTTTCAACCTGGACCCTATTTTCCTATGCTTTTGTGTCTAAGTGACTGATGGGAACAACAATCTTTGACATAGGTCCAGTATTAAGCGAGATCACTGCTTTCGGCAGCGGCGAAACAAGCTACAATGTAAGTTAATAGGGCAATTGTCCACCTTGTATTTACCTTCACAAAAGTGCTTGGTTTGCCACTGACAGGCTCACATTAATATTCTAAGTGTCTGATAAGTGTCCCGATTTTGAGTTGCGTGTCCCGAGTCCCGACAAAAGCCTGTCGGGACGCTAAAATGTCCCGGTTTATACCAAGCACTATGAAATTGTCCCGGTTGTCAGCGATTACATAGCCAACGTGGTCTAATTATAGCCCGATCATTAACTAAACCCATGTAGAAAGACTAATAAAGCGTCCAGTGTATGATTTTAACAATGTGTGTGTGTGTGTGTCAGTCAATCATAGCAGTCTGCGTCTGCATAATCTGTGCAGCCGGTGTTACAATATATATTTGTAAACAATGCCTTTTCTTATGGCAAGTCAGCGGACGAGCGCTGGCTGGAAATGTTCGCGCATTTCAAAAGTAGGGAGATTCCGTTCAAAAATGTAGGTCTCCTTTGTCAGTTCGCCATGTGTCTACCGGGCACAAATGCTCCCGTTGAGCGGATCTTTTCGCTCATGAACAACACATGGACTGACGAGAGGAACCGCATGACCATTCTCACCTTAAAGGCGCTACTCGTCACACGGGCCAATTTTGCTGACACTTGTGCACAATTTCACAGTAGGCTTTCAGCCAACAAATTGATTCTTGAGCAAATTCACTCTTCTAACAAATATACGGAATGAACGTTTCCAAGGGAAGCTATCTGCTCTATCAAATGAGATTACATTTGTGTGTGTTGTTGGTTAGAATAACACTGGTAACACTTAACACGGTAAGGGTACATGAATTATCATGAATTCATGCATTAATTAATTGATGTATGTATTATGATGCATTATGTAATTAATGATTTATGTATTACTGCATTCCTTAATATCCCATGAATCATCAGGAATTAATGACGTGCTCATTCGTGACCTCATACATGAACAACACACCTAAAGCATTAGGTACGTGGGCACATCATTATGAATTATGATTTATTAAGCATGATCATGATTATTTATTTTTCTGCAAAAAACTGTGGTCATCACTGCGCAAATTCTGATTTGAACACAACTTGTGCATAATGATGTACCCACCTTACCTAATGCTTTAGTTGATGTGTTGTTCATGCATGAGGTCATGAATGAGAGGCTATGAACTCATGTCAATTCCTGATGATTCATAAGATATAAAGGAATGAATGAAGTAACGCACAAATCATGAATACATTCATGCATGAATTCATAATTCATGCACCCTTACCGTAAAGTGTTACCATAACTTTAGTTCAAGCCTGTGGCAGCAGTTCCAAATAATTCCTTTAGTGCCACGCAATGAAAAATACCTTTTCACAAAGTTTTTCACAAGTTCAGTGGGTGCATTTTCCAAAAGAATGCTTTAATTCTGAAAAATAAAGTTGGTCCCACACGAAACTCACTCAGTGTCTTTTATTATTATTTCTTAGATATGTAGGCTATATACCAAGAAAATTCATGAATATTAACTGAGATACCCCATTATGTTGTGAGAAGTAGGCCTACGTGTGCTGTTGGCAAAATTGTGTCTAAACTGTCTGTGTCTATGGCTGACCCGGGCTGGCACACGTTCACGTTAAAAAGCGCGTGGGTGCACAAGCACTTCGGTCACTTGCAAAGAGACTTCAGCCGGGGGGAGGAAGAGCCTTGTTAACATCGGTGAGGCGTTTTAACGCTGCAGACACCTCCGGGATTTCAGCGGAATGAAAGCTGACGAGGGCTCTTATCGTTAAGTGAGTAACATTAGCTTCTCTGTTTCACTGTTTGCTGTTTTCAACAGGTCAGTTTAACCTCGTCTGTTTGCTAATGTTTGTGAAGGCTGCTCCCAACTGGTGGGCTTTACAGCAGTAGCGACAGTTTGCTAATCTACAACCTAACTTGCGCTAACAACGTCTCTGCCATATATCCTTTGGTCAGAAGGGGTTGCTATGGCAATGCACGTCCATGAATCTGGGGGGCAGTTGAGTTCAAATATCAACAATCTCCGGGCAGCATCGCTTACTGCACTTTTAACTTTACATTCAAGTTTCTGCCACTTAACTAGGCTTGCCTCGCCTTGTTTTTCCTTCTTGTCTGCCCTGTGCTACTCTTATTTGGAAATAAGTGGATTTACTCATACAGACAGGCGACCCTAAAGTGGGAAATTTTTTGCATTTCAGAATTCTATGGCATATTAATATGTGAAGCCAACACTTAAATCCACATCCAATACCATTTTAAAACCCCCAGGATGTGCCCTAATCAAATCAAAAGAGAAATGCAGATAACACATTAACAAAAGAAATGACAGACATATTAGTGCTCTTAGCACAAGTTGTCTGACAAAATCTGCATCTTCCTAATGTGGGACAGTTGTGTCCCTAATCTGGGACACATGAAAAGTCTATGATAAAATCCAAAATCACACGTTTGTTTGTAATTCTCTAGGTTACGGATGGGTGAACATGGATAATTAAACATCATCAGACATGGTGTCCACTTGAGTTATCTTGGTGAAAGTGGCCATTGCCTTTCATCCTGCTCTAGAGAGTTGATGTAGGGACGTTTTAGCCCCGACCAACAGTTTTCCCTGAGGGATGATCTGCCAATACTCCTCTATGGCTCCTTTCATCCTGTCCTACCTCCTCTGATTTAGTTCCTTTCTCATATCCTTTCACCAATTCATCTCTCACTTTGCTTCGGCAATCTTTCCCTGTGTTTCTCCCCTTTGCCATTGTGATCTGAACATTTCATTGAATCAATCATTAGATGCATAAAATAACGTGGAATGGCTTTATTTACACACACACACACACACACACACACACCTGTGCGCGCACACCACACACACAACCTTAAAAAGCCAAAGACTAAAACTTTTTTTTGCCTGAAGAAGACCCAGCTGGGTCGAAACGTTGCATTTTTATATTAAATATGGGAGTTTAAAGCAGTGTTGCGGACATTACATTATTTTCGTTTTAAGTATTTTCATTTGTCCTGCACCTGCCAGAAAGTGGGATGTGCACACAGTTACTTTTATAAAAAAAGACTAAAACTTTCCTATGGCCTTAAACATCTGTAGTAACAGCATTCTTATATAGCATAACAACAATAAAAACCTGTTTACCCTTTTGACTGACTTTACCACTGTCCCACATTAGGCTAATCATACAGTTTTCGAATCCGCATTTCCTAAAGTGGAACACTAGGAATTTTTTATAAAAATATTAAATATATAGTTTATACATACAAAGTTTTACTATACTTCGATGGAAAAACATTTGATAAGACATTAGGCCAAAAGAATAGCAGGATTGTTTTGTTAAAAATGAATTTTTCCAGGGGCGCCTGGATCATTCACCTGGTAGAGCTTGTACCCCATGTTCAAAGGCTCAGTCCTTGTCGAAGTGGCCACAGGTTCAACTCCGACCTGTGGCCCTTTGCTGCATATCATTCCCCCTCTCTCTCCCCTTTCACATCTTCAGCTGCCCTATATAATAAAGGCCTAAAATGCCCAAATAATTATACTTTTTTTTTATAGTCGTTAATATCAAGTTTGTCAAAACTCTATGTCACTAGTTGTGACATAGCTGGTCTTCACACAAGGTGCTTCCTGTTTGATAATTGCTGCACCCTCATATATGACTGGACATTTTATAAGTCATGTGATTTTGATAACATGACACCACAGCTTAGGCCAACATGTGTTTATGGGGCACCTACAAACACTAGACCTTAAGTGTCCCACATTAGGCAGTGTCCCAGTTTAGGACAATTCACGCTATATTATATAAACCAAAGACAAAACTCTACAGCATACAGTAAAACGTTCCTCAGCAGCAGCTGTTCACACACACATTTTGGAGTGAGCGTCTGAAGTCAGCCCATGGAGATCTGAGGCTGCCACTTGCTTGAGTGTTTGACAGCCGTGAGTAAAACTGCTGAACCTGCTCGTTTGCTTTGCGAGAAAATCTTTTCAAATTCAGACAACTCAAAGAACTGTGCCTGTCCTTTGTCAGAAAACCATCAACAGGCGAGTCAGGGAGAATTATACCACAAAAGAAATCAGGAGAAGTAGAGACTTACGTGGTTTCTTTACAGCTCTAATTACAGGCGAGGAAAGGATAATAACTGACTGTAACATCGCAATGATTTATCCATCAAGAGAGCCGCCTTTGCTGCAGGTCTTCCCGTCTCTCTCTGCTTTTCTCTGTCACTATCTAAAAATAAAAAGCATAAAATGCCAAAAAAAAAGAGAGAGCTGTATTATTGTCATCAGCCACCACCTGGCGATACACTCAAAAGCAAACAGCCTACTGTGGCGTCATATTGTTGGTTTTTTACACCAGTGGAGCCGAAACAAACGAAAAAAGACTTAAGAAAAGTAGAAATATTGGAAATCATCAAGAATGGCTCCAGTAAAAGTAATTCAATATTGTAAAATAACAAAATACTCAACTCTAATGAGCTGATCTGGGTACTAAATCCTAAAGAACGTAAATCATTAACAGGATAGCAAGTAATTAAAATATTTAAATGTGTTGTTTCATCAGAGTGAATAAGAGGATTAGGAGACAGTTTAACCGGCCAGAAAGTGACAAAAACCAGGCTTCCAAAAGACTTTCAGAGTTGAGAGGAAGATGGAATCGAAGGCAATCACGCAATTCCAATCACAGATGCTCACACAGTGCAGGCTGGAGATGTCAAAACACCACTGTAGTGACTGGGTTGGGCTCAGTGGCTAGAGCAGGCGCACATATACTTGGAGATTTATGCCTCGACGCAGAGGTCCAGGGTTTGAATCCAACCTGTGACGATTTCCTGCATGTCTTCCCCCTCTCTTTCTCTCTCTCTCTCCCCTTTCTCACCTAGCTGTCCTGTCAAAATAAAGGCGGAAAAGCCCAAAAAATATCTTCTCTCTCTATATATCTATAGAATCTTAAAAAAAAAACACCACTGTGCAGCTTTTTCTGTGTCAAAGGACTGGCCATACGGGGAATATGGAGAGGGGGAATCGAACATAGGGTATTATTATACGCTGATGACTTACTATTGCTTGTCTCAAAGCCAGCCACCTCCCTACCGGAGGCACTTTCTGTGTTGGAGGTCTTCAGTCAATTCTCAGGCTACAAACTGAACTTGAGTAAGAGCGAACTCTTTCCAATTAATACAGAAGCTCTTAAACTTAATTATACAGCTCTTCAAAGTGGCGACAGATCATCTGAGCTATCTTGGGGTATGTTTTACCAGAAATTTTAAAAACCTATTTAGATCGAATTTCCTCAAATTGTTAGATCAGGCGAAGCAGATATTATTGAAGTGGTCTCCTCTGTCTTTTTCTCTCATAGGTAGAATAAATTCAATTAAAATGGCATTACTCCCAAAGTTCCTATACCTTTTCCAATGTCTCCCCATTTTTCTCCCCAAATCCTTTTTTCAGGCCCTGGACTCTTTAATGATTAATTATATTTGGAATGGTAAACACCCTCGGTTACGGAAAGCTTTTCTTCAAGACCCAAACAAACAGGTGGAATAGCCCTGCCTAATTTCCAATACTATTACTGGGCTGCTAACATCCGCTCTTCAGTGTTTTGGGGGCATTTTCACCTTGACGACTCAGCCCCAGTCGGGGTAACAATGGAGTCCAATGCTATTAGCCCACTGTCTCTATCTGCCCTCTTAAGTGCCGCACTCCCACTCTCTTCTGCTATTCCCAACAGTAATCCTGTGGTTAAGCATTCCCTTCGAATCTGGACCCAATTTAGGAGGAATTTTGGACTGCAGACTTTTTCACTTCTTAGCCCAATTGCAGCTAATCATTTGTTTGTTCCCTCGACGGTGGACGGTGCATTTAAGATCTGGCATAAAAAAGGCTTAATCTGCATTGGCAATTTATTTATTAATGATCTATTTGCTAGCTTTTCTCAATTGACGAATAACTTTGGTATCATAAAGACTGATTTTTTCAGAGTTTTACAAATTAGTCATTATATACAGAAGTTAATTCCCCAATTCCCTAATAAACCCCCAGCCAATCCTGTCAATGTGTTTCTTTCTGTTAACCCCACATTAAAAGGCACAATTTCGGTCTTTTATAACCTTATTTTGAAGTTGCATAGTCCCTCATTAACAGCTATAAGAACCATGTGGGAACAGGATCTAGGCTCTGCCTTCACAGATCACATGTGGGATTCAGTCCTGGATCGGATACACTCTACCTCCACGTGCGCCCGTCATGCTCTTGTGCAATTTAAAGTAGTACATCGCCTCCACATATCTAAAACCAAACTAGCTTGTATGTTCCCTGCCGTCGACCTGACCTGTCATAGCTGCAAGAGCGCACCTGCGTCACTCTTTCACATGTTCTGGATGTGTCCCACCCTAACTGATTTCTGAAGTACTTCACCATCAGATTGAGCCGAACCCTTTTACTTCCATTTTTGGCATTGCTCCCAATTTGGGTTTGCCTAAGGCGAAGCTAAAGGTATTGGCCTTCTCCTCCTTACTGGCTCGTAGGATTATCTTACTCAAGTGGAAAAACCCTGCTCCTCCTTCCCACTCACACTGGATTGGAGACATTATGTCCTGTATGAATTTAGAAAAAAATACGTTGCGCTACCCAGGGATCTGAGGATAAATTTGACAGAATATGGCCCCCCTTCTTGACATTTTTTGAGAAACCAACTACAACGATTTCAGAGTAGCTATCCCCTTCCCCCCTTTTTTATATATATGTTTTTTTATTTAAATTGTTATTATTATTATTATTTTAAGGTGTTTTTTTGTCATTCCGTACCTTCTCAACCTTTATGTTTTATGTATTATAATTTAGACTGTGTTTTAAACTATCTCTTGTGGTAATCCTTAATACAGGTTTGTTTGTAAGTGGGTGGGAGGGTGGGATATGGGGGGGTATGTTCTGGTTAAAAAGGGAAAAATATGCATATCCCATTGTACAGTAATTGTTTTTTGCAATATTGTAATTCATGACTGGCCATGTATATATCAAACTGCTAGGGGTAACATTTTGGAATAAAAGATAAAGTAAAAACCGATTGCTTTCATTCCAACTCATACACTTAGGAATACAAGTTTTTTTTATTAAATTTCTTATGACTTAAAAATGTCTTAAATGCTTAAATCTTAAATGCTCTTAAACTATTATTATTATACTTTTTGTGATTTTCTCTTATTTACATGCTGTTATGATGTCGGATGTTCATGTTAAACAAAGTTCCGAAACTTGAGTTGAATGTATGTAAAAATGCTCCCTGCAAGACAAAAGCCCAGGTTTTAGTCTGCTTTGAACGCTTTATATGGAATGGGTTGTTTTTACTTTCCCGACTCGTCATGGATGTCTAATAAGTAGATAGATAGATAGATAGAATAGATAGATAGATAGATAGATAGATAGATAGATAGATAGATTTTCATTGATCCCAAAATGGGAAATGACGGTGCTCCAGCTGGAAAACATCAAACACACAGCACCCATACAGAATCTACATTAAATAATAAATAGCATAGAATAAAAGAAGAGATGGAGAATGTACAAATGTATATACAAGTTGGGAATAAAAATGTACAACTACTTGAATATTATTAAAGTAAGTAAAACCTACGTTTGTGCAAGTTGCACTATAGTGCAGTATTGTGATCTTTATGAGTCTTATCTAACACTTAATATATATATTAAGTACACTAAGAATACACAAAAAAGTTGTTGCTTTGCCATTGCCTGTGGTAGCACAACCCAGTCTCACGGCAGTTCGTGAAAAATGTATTTATTCGTGTACACGGACACGTTTATCTCCTTTTTTCGTGATGGTCAGCACGTTTTTTTCCCGTGATGGTCAGCACGTTTTCTCACAGAATTCCGTGAAATGAACATGGCCCCTTAAGTTAAGGAAAAGGTCGTGGGTGGGCTTACGTTTCCATGACACGTGGGACAACAACAGGACGGTTGGGTTTAGGAAAACAATTATGGCGCCGCGGGACAACAACGGGACGGTTGGGTTTAGGAAAATAAGAACGGGACAGTTGGGTTTAGTAGAAGAAGAAAGTGACGTTTGGGTTTAGGAAACATGACACGCGCACGATCCCCGGTCTCCTGGGTGAAAGTCCTGTGTTGTTTGACCCATCCACCACCCTGACGAACCTCCTTATGCGGATTTTCGGCCTTTCATAATACTCGCTACCGTAGTCACTCTTAATGAATCGTGCTGTAATCACGAAAGATGCAAGACTGTGAGACTGGGATGGGAAGGAATGATTTCTTGTAGCGGTCCTTGCGACATCGAAGCTGTCGGAGCCTCTTAGAGAAGATGCTCCTCTATTGTACCAGTGTGGGGTGGAGAGGGTGGCATTTGAAGGGACAGCTTCAAATATCTCCTCTTTGCAGCCAGTAACAGAGCCAGCCTTCCTGATCAGCTTGTTCAGTCTGTTTGGGTCACTGGCTCCGGTGCTGCCCCAGCAGATGGGTGGGTGGAACAGAGCGCTGGCCACAACAGACTGGTAGAACATCTCCAACATTCTGCTGCACGCGTTGAAGGATCTCAGCTTCCTCAGAAAATAGAGTCTGTTTGTCCCCTTCTTGTAGACAGCAGTGCTGTTGATTTTCCAGTTCAGCCTGTTGTCGTTGTTGACACCCAGGTATCTGTAATCCTCAACCTCTGCTGTGGGCTGCAACTCCAGGTTCAGCATGATCCAGCACCATTTTAATTGACTTTCTTAAATCCTGGGTTGGCACCAATGGAACACATCTCTCGCCATTAAACATGCAGCGTATTTACATTCAAAGTCATGCATTCTTGGTCACCCATTCTAAGTACTTCAACACAAAAAGCAAAAAGAAAAGAAAGAAAGAAAGAAAGAAAGAAAGAAAGGGAAGGCTTTGGAACATTAAGATTTGAAATTGGAAGTCTGAGCAGTGCTGTATTTGTGTTCACACAAAATGTGTTTTTCAAGTACACTGTGGTGAAGCTTGAGTGAAATGGAGAGGAAATGAACTGATGGAGCTGTCTCAACAAAATAAATCCATCTTAACAACACATTTGCTAATGTGCTGAAGCCTGCTTAGTGCTTATATTTTTCACACAGTATGCACATTTACATTTACATATTTTTTGCTTAATGTGTCTGACTATGAAGACTGTCTCTATACCCACTATCATCCTTATTTGCTTTTATGATTAGTCTTTGATGTATTCTTTTGCTGTTTCGCTTTGAATGTCCCAAATTCCAGATAACAGGCATTATTAAATTAATGAAATTCCAAAGCAAATCAGTGTCTGACCATTTCTGGAACTTTCTCAAACCAACTATCCAGCATTCACATGTTGTGTGTGGCTGTTCAAAACAACTATAAAAACTTTAGATTTCTTGCATGGTCAGACAAAAGTGTGGGCAAACTAATTGTGTTCGAGCATTGGTACTGTTGGTCACTGCTGCTGTGTTTCTGCACTGCAACACGTTCTCATCCCAACTCGTCACATACTCAAGGTTTGCCATTGGCGTCACTTATCACTGCACTGGGTACACCTCAGGGATGTATAAAAAAACCTGGATACAGCGTTCAAGGCGGCGCCCTGTGTATTCCTATGAGAGTTGCTCAGTGGCGCATGAGGTCAAAAAAGTTTAATTTCCATGTATAACATAACCTGGATGATCAGCACTGCTTCCCCACTACAGGGCCTATGGAGCAGGCGCACTAGAGACCGATACTTCCTGTTTAGCGTTCTGCTAACTTAAATTTAATTGTGCAGCTCTAAACCTTTCCATGTTATCGGACCAAATGGGTCAAATTCTGAAAATGTATCCACTGATTTACAGACGTCTCTTTCGCCAAGTAAGTCCATGGGAAAAAGTCTTTTTGCGCCACAGGGCATCACGTGGTGGGCACGGAAGTTGTAATTCCAACCCCTGGTACCCCTGCGCGTCAAACTGTGATGCTCTACTATATGGTCGCAAAAAGGGAAACACGTTTAATTCAAACAAAACTATGTAAAA
The DNA here is from genome assembly GCF_010015445.1 of Perca fluviatilis. Taxonomy (NCBI): domain Eukaryota; kingdom Metazoa; phylum Chordata; class Actinopteri; order Perciformes; family Percidae; genus Perca; species Perca fluviatilis. Next base: position 8,870,110 of record NC_053114.1, read on the forward strand.
CCACTTAGTTAGGTTTAGGAACAGATTGTGATTGGGGTTAAAAGAAGTACATTTGTAACATAACTAAAATTATGCAAAAGGTCACCTGTCAATCAAAGTCAGGCCAGTTTTGAATTTCTTAATTTGTCTGCATGATATCAGTGTAATAATGGTCCTATTCAACAGACATAGGGTGTCAGCTATGACAATGCGTGATTGTATCCTGTGGGGACAACCCGTTCTTACTCCGAACTCGTATAATACCGAAGCTTGGTCAGTGGCTCTCAATTACCGATGCAAAAATCCCCCTTTAGCGTCTGTACGGGACGCAACTGGCAGAGCAGCAGCTCGATGGCGGCACTGTAAGATGACATAGTATTAAGAGAGACAACGGTAGCGAGTAGTATGAAAGACCGAAAATCTGAATAAGGAGGTAGGTTGGGCTGGTGGACGGGTCAAACAACACAGGACTTTCACCCAGGAGACCGGGGTTCGCATCCCGTTCTTGTGTCACTGAAACAGACATTGTAACTCCACCAACCATCTTTTCCTAAACCTAACTGTTCTGTTCTTATGCCGCATGTCAGTTAAACGTACGTCCCGATCCAGAGCATCAAAAGGTGACGCCAAGAGTCCCGACCAAGTGCGTCTAAATATGACGCTAAAGGAGACTTTTTGCGTCATTAATAAACGTCAAAGGCAACTGACCAAGCATCGCCTTTTTGATGCCATGGGGATAATAATGTGTTGGTGTGGAGCATCATAGTTTGGTGTCTTGAAAGCGTTGCGAGGCGACAATGGAAGAATTACCACATCAAAATGATTTTTTCCTTCTCTCGCCAGGTCTTAGCTTTGCTCCATGATACATGGCTGTTGTGAAGGTGAACCAACCCTTTATTACCAGGTTATTTATAAATCCTTATCTGTTACCAATAGAATATCACACACATGAGCATAGCTATGGATACTGTAGCTATAATAATCCATGTGAAGGCTGCAGGGATTTGGCTTCAGCATCACGCCGTGCTGCATTCAGTGTCTCAGGGACTAATCCATCATAGCTCTCGACAGCTGCTGTTGTTTACATATGGAGCAGATGCTACAGGGCTACACTTGGGTACACTTCACTGCAGATGTTTCATTGACATAATGTACAGTGATGAGTCACACACACAATGTAACCAGCCATGATAAAGTGATAAAGGCAACAGAGAGCTGACTGCAGAGCAGAGAGAAGTTCAGTGGTCTGCTAAAGGTAGTGCTTATCTTATCACAGACTCAGTCACATGTATAACAGACTACACTTTAGAGCACTTTTTACACCACGTACCACTTAAAATTATTGAAAATATTAGGCTCTCTAAGTACCACCATTTTGGTACACGTTAAAATAGAGTAGCATAGGCCTAACCTTAGTCTCGCTTTGCCAGACCTTCCTCCACAGCGCTGCAAAGGAGGGTCTGGCGAGTCCCCACAGTAATCCAGGATGGGAGAAAAGCGTGCTCTGGTTTATTGGCATTTCTTCAAACCAATCGCAATCATCATAGGCAGCACTAAGTGCTGCACGGAGTCCAGGTGCCTCGGGAAGAAACTTGTTTTTCAGCCGAGACGGCTGGAGAATCCTTGTAGGCGGCCTATGCCCCAGTAGGGGAAAATAGGCAGAAGAAGAAAAAGCAACAAAGCAGGCCTGCTTGGTTCTTTTAGAGAATGATTGTAAAGATTTACAAATAATATGTTTACAGGATTTATTCTCTAATTGGGACGTTTTGGGACTGATTGGTGGGATTGCTGTGGACAAAGTACACACAGAGATACACTGATAAGAGCAAATGATGATTCAACCATGTATCCAGCTAATTTAAATAGCTCACGTTACTGTATTGTGTGAACAATTAACTTAATTTAATATTGTATGTGGCATTTTCAAATGTTTTACCAAAACAAGTTCCTTCCCGAGACTACATTGTAGCGCCACCGTCGCTGCGTCCAAAACTTTGCGCCACCCAAGACGATGAAGTGATTGGTTTAAAGAAATGTATGTGTGGTGTAGCCAGACCTTACTCCACAGCACTGTGGAGATAGAGCTGGCAATGCGAGACTACAGACAGACAGACAGACAGACATATAAACACCTGGCAAAGTACTCAAAACCTCTTCAGTGGTAGTTCCCGCCAAAGTAGCTTTCTCCAGAACCACATTTTGCCATGCTAACACACACACACAGTGGTGGGCTGTCAGGGCCATCAGGGCCTTCTCTGCTGGCCCTGTCAAAATCAAAAATATATTTTTTCATAATTAAATTAATGTGTGTCTAAAAATCAATTACTTTTTCATTACGTTACTATATTTCCAGAAACAATAGGTTATTTTTTGTGAGTAGCTGGATTTTCCATGTCATCTAAATGCATCACAGCTCCATGGACCAGCACTAGTAGCATTGCTAGCCTTTCGTTGAAACCAACTGCCATTTCCCATTTGATTATAACTTTGACTGACGTGTGTCATCAGCCAATCAAATTTTGATGTGTAGTGACAGAACGCCCCATGGGCCCAGCATTGTGTCGACGCTAGCCCCCGCTGATGTCATCAACGAAGTTTGAACCTTTTAGCGGGTTGTGAGTGAACCAGGAGTGAACTATGGCCGTTGCCTTCACACCTCCTAACGATCCTGTTTCCGATCTCCTTCATGTGCCTTTTTCAAGGCGATCGTTTGGAGAGAAGAAAGAAATAATTTTAAGAGGAAGACCTACACCTAAGCTGGATGGGCTGACCAAGGCTGGCAAAGGTTTTGTGCGGCACTTCACTGAGGGTAACTACGACCGCTATGACTGGCTAACAGCTAGCACCGAGCGGAACAAGCTATTTTGCTGGCCGTGTTTACTTTTTAATACCAGTGAGGGAACATGGAACACCACAGGTTTTAACAGCCTTAATAGCTTCACCAAGGCAGCTATCAAACATCAGGCATCCGAGCGACACCTCACAGCGGTGGTACATTTGAAGACCTTTGGTGAGTCCAGGTGGATTTGCAACTGGATGAGCAGCGGAGAAGAGAGACAAGCCTGCACAATGAGAGAGTGAGAAAAAACCGGGACATACTGAAGCGCCTCGTTGATTGTGTCATCTTTTTGGGACAGCAAGAATTGTCTTTCAGGGGACATGACGAGGGGAAAGAGTCCCTGAATCGACGTAATTATTTGGAGCTATTATCTCTGCTATCAGAATATGATGCTGACTTGCGACACCACCTTGCCACGGCCACCGTTTTTATGGGAACATCTGGGAAAATTCAAAATGATCTCATAAATGCTGTTGCTGAGGTGCTAAATGATGCCATCAAAAAAGAGATCAACAACACCAAGTTTGTCGCAGTTATGGTGGATGAGACCACAGATTTCAGCAACACTGCACAGCTGTCATTTGTACTTCGGTACGTTACTGACACCGGAGTAAAAGAGAAAGAAAGAAAACGAGCTCATGAAGTACTTGAGCTTCAGTACTTGAAGTGTTGGGCAGCTACGATTGCAAAACAAAGTTAGTGGCACAGTGTTATGACGGAGCCGCTGTAATGGCATCGGGACTTAATGGCGTACAGGCGCGCGTAAAAGAAGAAATCCCTCAGGCTCTGTTTGTGCACTGTTTCGCACACACATTAAATCTGGTGATGTCTCAGGGAGCATCAAAAATAAAGGACTGCAAGATTTTTTTTGCAAATCTGGGAGGATTGTCTGCATTTTTTACACGTTCTCCCAAGCGAACAAAACTGCTGGATGAGTTTTGCGAGAGGCGGCTGCCGCGGGTCTCTCAGGTGAGATGGAACTTCAACTCCAGGTTGGTGGGCACAGTCCACGACAAAAGAGCTGAGCTGGTTGTGCTTTTCCAGCACATCCTCGATCACGCAGAGGATTTTGACCGTGAAACGGTACATTGTGCATCAGGACACTTGTCACAGTTGAAAAGCTTTGAGTTCTGTTTTTTTCTCTTTGCTTTTATTGGAATTTTTGACATTGCTGATGTGCTCTTCGGAATACTGCAAAATAAGAGCTTAGACGTGCAGTTCAGTCTCGCCAGAATTGGGCATTTTTGCCAGAGTCTTGAAGATGAGCGTGGAAAATTTGATGCCATCTATGAGAGGACCGAGGAGGCCGCGGGACAGCCGAGCGCAGCTAGAGGCCGAACAGACCCGCACGCGCACTACAGACAGCTACACACAGCGCTAATCGACAGCATCATCACGCAAATCAGGAATCGATTTGAGGATCACAAGCGACTACTGTTTGTTGCATTGCTGGACGCACAGCTGTTTACAAAGTTCAAGCAGACATTTCCCGAAACAGAGCTGAGGAGCCTGGATGAGAGCTACGGGCGCACAGTTTGACCTGGGCAGACTCAGAGCAGAGCTCAAAGTGATGTACAGCATGACAAACTTTCAGGGAAAGATTCCAAGTGACCTACTGACATTTCTGAGGAGCACGAGGCTTGCAGTCAGCATGCCACAGCTTTACACCCTCACATGCTTGATCGTGACAATACCAGTGTCCACCGCATCAGTTGAGCGATCTTTCTCAGCTCTCCGCGCATCAAAACATATTCACGGAATGCAACCGGACAAACCACGACTCTCTGCCCGGCATCTATTGCCATAGAGAAGGAGCTGCTCATTCACCTTAAGCAGGACGCGCAACTGCATGAGGAGGTCATTGAACGTTTCATCAGAAAGGATCGGAGGATGGATTTCATTTACAAGTAGCCTAATGGGTGAGTGTTGCTAGAGATAAAGTTATTGCGGTATTTTATTTATATAAATTTGTATTACTGTTGTTTGGGTATTGATGGTTATGCTGTGTTGATGTGCCTAAAACTGTTTTATGCACAGTGGTGTGTGTTTTTTTTTCGGGGTTTGGGGGTCGTTACGAAAGGCCCTGACTGAAAGCCCACGATACGCTACTGCACACACACACACACACACACACACACACACACACACACACACACACACACACACACACACACACGGCTGGTAAAGATAAAAAGAAACATGTCTGTAACTGACCTGCTTGAATGCTGGGGAGCAGCAGAACTGCCAGAAACATGGTGGCACATGTCTTCATCTCTCTCAGCCCGCCGCGGACCGACATCACACCTGAGACCTTCAAAGGATGCTGCAGACCTCCCGATGGACGTCAGACGGGGTTCCACGGTGGGTGTGCCGAGATCACAGTGGGAAGCCACCAAAGGCACCTAGGAAATCACATTGAAATGCAGAAGGCTCAGCAAGACATGTACAAATAGGGGACTCCCTGGAGTACAGCATGGCAGGAGGGCTGTCACTTTACTAGAGTATTTCAGTACACCAGCTTTAATTGTTAGTTTAGCTTTATCTTCAAAGAGATTATGACGGTAGACTGTTCTACTGTACGTAGAGAGACAGCAGAAACTTTGAGCTGTTTTTCTATGGACACAGTGCAGATGGTGAACAGTGTTGCCTTGAACCTAGGACTGCAACTAATGATTACTGTCATTGTCGATTAATCTGCTGATTATTTTCTTGATTAGTTGATTAATCGTTTGATCTATAAAATTGTGAAAAATGTCCATCCCAGTTTCTTAAAAGTCCAAGGTGATGTCTTTAAATGTCCGAAACCCAAAGATATTCAGCCTTTTTTCACCTTTGTAACATTGCCAAAATTAGACACATCCTGTCTCAAAACGATGCTGAAAACCTAGTACATGTATTCGTTACATATTGTAATTCCTTAATGTCACGTTGCTCAAATAAGTCCCTTAAGACTCTCCAGCCGATCCAGAATGCCGCAGCACGTGTTCTAACAAGAACTACAAAAACAGATCATATTTCTCCTACATTAGCATTGGCTTCCTGTAAAATCCAGGATTGAATTTAAAATCCTTCTCCTGACCTACAAAGCTCTAAATGGTCAAGCACCATCATATCTTGAAGAGCTCATAGTACCTTATTGTCCCACTAGAGCATTGCGCTCCCACAATGCAGAGTTACTTGTGCTTCCTTTATGAGCCAGACACAACCTTACACAGTATCTTTTTTTTATTCAGTTTGTTTGCTCGACGTTATGCTGCTAATGCTGCCTGTCCCTCTACTCTATAAGTCTTGCCGACACACTTCCATCCCTGTCTAGATGTCTATTAATGCAAGTGTGTGCATATGCTCTGCAATTGATCTGGCTGTGTGTATATATGTATGTCCACACTCACGTATAATTCGATTGAATTTCAGGAAAATGGACGTTTGTACGTTTGTACGTTGGATCTTATCGGATTTTCTCATAATCTTTAAACGGCTTATGTGATAAACACTGATGAAAACATTATTTGCCAAATATATAATGAATTGTGAATACGTTTTAGGTCATTTTTTGGTTGCAACCAGCAATGAAACAAAGAGACATGCAGACATGGCGGGTGTCAACAAAAACAGATATAAGTGGACAGAAGAGGAGACGAGAGCCTATATATATATATATATATATAATAGACATATTGATACTGCATTTTGGAAATGTCTGCTTTTCCATAGATAAATATCCAATTTCATTTGTAATACCATCTCACATTTGTAGAAATTAGGGGTGGGAATCACCGGAGGCCCCACGATATGATGTTATCACGATGTTATAGTGGTTTTATTTATATTGCGATATTCTTCGATATATTGCAGTATTGCCACAGAAAATATTGCGATACTATGCTGTATCGATTCCCCCCACCCCTAGTAGTAATGTTTTCTCAGAATTGTTAGAGTCTTTCTAGTTCCATTTCAATCAGGAGAGACTTCGTTGCAGATATGCAAACATTTATTAACAAGATAACCAAGTAAGTACAAACACAAGTTCTTTGGAGATTAGTCTCCATTGTTAAGGGGTATCTATGCAAATGTCATGGTTTAGGGAAACCAAACACATCCCCCAATGGAAACCAGACACTGGTGGTGCCGAGAAAAAGCCGAAGACGAAACACAAGCCGACAGCCGGGAGAAGACTGAGAACACCGTCTAAAAGGCCTGGAGGCGGAAGGGGAGGAGGCGGGTCGCACTATGGTCTGAAAAACAACTGACAGAAGCAGAAGAGAGAACAGCTTTAAAACACGGTAGACAGCTGTGATTGGTCAGAACCTAAGTGCCCGCTCCTAATTGGTATACAGAACCGTAACACCCACCGCCCAGCTGATCAGTGAAAGGGAGAGAAGCCACGTAATAGAAGCCTCCCTGTCTGAATTTACGCTGAGCTACATAACTCAGTGTTTCCTCTATCATGATGGTCCAGTAGATGTTAAAATGCACAGTAAGCAGAGTAGAATAACATTTTAAAGAATAAAAAAGGGTGCCAGGCACCACTAAAGCTCAAATCCAAGAATCGCCCCTGCTCTAACCCTATCCTGCTCCGTGAATAGCTACTTTTGGAAACACACTTACGAGTCTGGAAAGTCTCGCTGCCAAGTTAGCAGCTGTTCTTCCTGACTGCAGCTCCATAAAAAAAAGTATCTGCAAAACATGCCATGCCATTTACTAATTTTAATTACTCATTTAATGACTGAACAATGTTTACTGCAAATTAATTCAGTGAAAGGTAGCGGGAGAATCTGCCTTGTGAAGATTCTCCAACCATTGCATGACCTCCACAAAACAGGCCTAATTTCTGTAAAGCATGCAGCATCCTGATGCTGGCTCTGATTATATTTAATTAGCTGCAATGTGGAGAGCTCAGAAAGACGCTGTGGGCATAAAGGAAACGCTATAATAATTAATCATAATTCTTTATATTTTATCATGCAATTAGCTCACTGACTACTTCTGACAGAGTTGGGAGTTTCTCTGTGCACTCAGCTGTACTATTCCTGCATGTAGACACACTGTTCACATTAGTGCTGTCTTAACGGCTCGTTTAGTTGTTTTTTTTAACCTGGACCCTGGAAAATTGTTGGAATTGGTCCAGTATTGAATGAGAATTCTGTAACCGGCAGCTGCCAACCAGGCTGCAATGTAACCCTATAGGACAGGGGTCTTCAACTATTTTCAGCCAAGGACTCCTTAGCTGAACGAGAGGAACCCCCTACTACATGTACTGTATGAAATTAAGTTGCATTAAACTGGATGATGGATGAAAATGAATGGCGGTGAATTCTTAAGTTTAACTGTTAGGCTGCCATAGTTTCTACCTTACCTATTGTAAGCTTATCTTCTTCTTAAATGTTGTTGTTTTTTCGCTAATAGGTCAATTCATCTTCACTATTAAAATGTTAGATTAATTTAAATGTATCTTTTCAGACTTTTTTTTTTGAAAAAAATAAACTTTCAACATAATTTTTTTAACTTTGGTGAACCCCTTGCACTAACTCTGAGGACCCCCTAGGGGTCACAGACCCCTGTTGAATATTTCTGCTATAGGACAAATGTTAAATTATATTTCTGTCCACTTAAAGTTCTGTTTTTGCCACTGACAGGCTCAGATTATTATTCTAAGTGTCTGACAACATTATGGAAAGGATCCCTACAGAGATAGACCTTTCTGTTAAAGAGTAAGATCCTTTTTGTTTAACATGAAACAGCAATGAAATCACCATCACCAAACTCACCAGATTCCACATAAATAAACAATAATTTTAGCGTGTATGGAGCGAGCATATTTCCACATGTAAATGGGTGAATTAAAGGTTTATTTCAACCAGAACAGAGTGGTTTTTGTTGGAACAGAGGAGAGACGAACCAAGAAGGCTTTTGATAGTTTTATTTCTTTTCAGTCGACTTTGAATGAAGTGTATTTTACGATAATAAAATTACTGTTTATTTAAATGGAGTCTGGTGAGTTTGGCGATAGCAATTTTTCAGTTTCATTAAAAATTCAAGATTCAAAATCCTTTATTAATTCCACAATGGGAAAATTTACAATCTTGCAGCAGCAAGAAAAGTACAAAAAAGACACTCTAAAGATAAAGAATGAATAAACAAATGCACTGTAAGTATAGATAATAGATAGTAATCATGTTAAACAAAAATGATCTTACTCTTTAACAAAAAGGTCTATCTCTGTAGGGATCCTTTCCATAATGTTGTCAGACACTTAAAATATTAATCTGAGCGGCAAAAACAGAACTTTAAGTGGATGGAAATTGAGCGGTGCCCAACTGCCCAATAACTTAAATTGTAGCTTGTTTCGCCGCTGCTGACTGCAGCGTTCTTGCTTAAAGTGCCCATATTATGCTCAGGTTCATAATTGTATTTAGAGGTTGTACCAGAATAGGTTTATGTGGTTTAATTTTCAGAAAACACCATATATTTGTTTTGCTGCAGCTCCTCTTTTTACCCTGTGTGTTGAGCTCTCTGTTTTAGCTACATAGTGAGACATCTTACTTCTGTACCATCTTTGTTGGGAGTCGCACGCGCAGTAAGTACTGCTAGTCAGTTGCAGAGTATGAGGGCGTGCCATGCTAGCAGCTAGGTGAGATTTGTAACGTGTGTTACAAAGTGAAGCATGTTTGTCACGGAAGTAAATGCTGGACTACAACAGAGCTGTTTGGAGCAGTTTGCGAACAGTGTTTTCTCTGGAAGATGGTAAGTCCCTTTGGGGTGGACTTTGGGCTTTTTCACTTTGTAAACCTACAACGTGCCCAAAAAGATATATAACACAATAAAGGAAGGGGAAAAGCCAAAAAGCATAATATGAGCACTTTAATAATGGACCAATGTCAAAGATTGTTGTTCCCATCAGTCACTTAGACACAAAAACATAGGAAAATAGGGTTGAAAAAAACAAAGTTACCCTTTAATGAGACAGACACAGCCTTACAGTATCTTTCATTTAGTTTGTTTGCTCGACGTTATGCTGCTAATGCTGCCTGTCCCTCTACTCTATAAGTCTTGCTGACACACTCCATCTTTGTCTAGATGTCTGTTATCTATTAATGCAAGTGTGTGCATAATATGCTCCTGCAGCTGATCTGGCTGTGTGTGTATATATGTATGTGCACACTCACGGGTCACAGTTGTATAGTAATCACTGGTAAACATTTCTCCCAGGTAACCTCCTCTGTATATTAATATGAATCATATGATTATCTGGTCGAGCAGCAGATTAATCCCTGAGCTGCATCACCAACAAAAGAAAATGAAAGATTCCATTTAATTCTTGCTGGCAAAGTGTCCGTTTCAGCAAATATGTGAATTGCGGTTGTCGCAGTTACTGCAGAGTCAATAAATGAAATTTCCATATGTAAATCACTGTGTTTATTTAATCTTCTTTCTAATCTTTGGTGGTGGACAGCGGTTTGGGTCCTTCAGTAAGTCTCCAGGTCAACAAAGAGTATTTTCACAATCATTTCGTTTATCATTAATCCCACTTAGAGATTGTAGAAAGATGTTTACTGTCTGGATTTCAGCTTGTTCTCATGAACCATTTGTACATATAGCTATGAAAATTAAAGGACTTTAATTTGCATGTATTCCATAATTTATTGCACCACATTGACTGCTGCTGTATAAGAACGCTGTGGACCGCCTAGGATGGAATTCTGGGGGGGATGGGTGGGTCATAAAACACAGAGCTTTCAAGCCGGGAAGCGAAATTTGCTTGGGAAAACGCAAGACTTCCACCCAGGAAAGGTGTGTGATCCCCATGAGGGTTTTAATCCAAACCATAATCTTATTCCTGAACTTAACTAACGTTAACGTTTTGGTGTCTAAAGTTAACTCTCTTCGCCCCATGATGCTCACTTTTTGTCGGTAAAACTCAACTGCCACGGCCCCTAAAAGGACCGTCACCTAAATTAGTGTACGTAAATATTCGTTAGGGCTGGGCAATATGGAGAAAATCAGATATCACAATATTTTTGACCAAATACCTCGATAACGATATTGCGGTGATATTGTAGGGTTGACTATTGGTGCTTTCACAAAATATTTACACCATAGAAATAAAATGGATGGAGAGGCCATTTAACTGTTTGCCGTGGTCATTTGATTGGTACACAACAAAATGGCGATTGTTGTTAGTTGTCATGGGGACAATACGAGTCAGTGGGGCCGTAAACTGTTGTAGCTCGCCGGGAGGAGAGCCACCTGACGCAGCACGGGAGACTTTCTTGGAGCTGCGGGGAGTGAGGAGAGACAGTTATACCCAGCGACAGTGGGTCAGCGGACCGCTAATGTAAGACCCAGCGGTAACGGGTCAGCGGACCGCTAATCTTAGACCCAGCCCACTGTTCAGCTCATTCTTTAACCGTAGATTATAAATATTAACAGTCTATATCTGTAACAAATGCAGCATAAAAGCACGGTGAAACCAGCAAGCCAGCTAGCCAGCCGGCGGCCGACTTGTTAGTTGGCTTACGTTAGCTTTCTAACTCCGCCTTACCCCATCGCCACATCGTTCACAGAAAACGAGCCGAATAAAGCTGTCACTCATGTGGCGATAGCAATGTGCTTTGTGTGGATGGAGCATTAAGGTAATTTGACTCATTTAATGGCTTGCTCCCTGCCTCGTAACATTACTACTGCACTGCTCATTAGTGCGTTAGTGCAAAACTTCTCACCTCCGCGACTTTCCGGAAATCAGCTTATGACCTCTCTGACCATTCTGCTACGTTGATTTGAATGGAAATGGCCTTTCTATCCATGTTATTTCTATGATTTACACAATGAGATTTGTGATAAATAATCATCAGAAATGTGAATATAATGACTAAGTGGGTAAAGGCAAATAACAGAACAGCTAGAACAGAACTCTGGAAAGATGAGAAAATTACATCACTTTACTGTAATGCGGCCTTTAAAACCAGGAAAAGACAACACTTGTGTCATATCACGATATTACGACATCCAAAATCTAAGACAATATCTAGTCTCATATCACGATATTGATTTATATTGATATATTGCCCATCCCTAATTTTCCTACGATATTACGAACCCATCCATGAGAATACGTTGAGGTTTTACACAGCACTGTGACTACCACATGGACAGCACAGACTGTAAGCACTAAATCATCTCTCACACAGTCCCTGAGACTGAATCCGATCAAATCAAACTGAGACGACTGTGGACGCCTGAGACCAGAGACTGTAAGTGGCAGCATTCTATAATTACTCTGCTCCACTTCGCTCCATAGAAAATATGGTGAATGCTGCCTTTCAGTTTCATTATGGGGTGTTAGCATGAGCATAATCCCTCATTGACTAGGAAAACTGTACGGCAATAACAGGGGAGTGGCTCTGTAAATTGTGATGGATGTTTATAACAGACAGTTTGGGTGATCATTTTATCGTCGACCTTCATTTTCTCTTCCAAATAAGTTTGCTTAACTGTGGGTTTGTTTCCCACCTGTGTGACTGTCTGACCACCCAAGTTGTAGTAAAACTGTAACACACTAGCTTATTGTTTATAATGTGAAAAAAACAAGATAAGAGACATTAAAACTAGATTGGATTAAGTTCATACGAGCAAATGAATACAGTTCTGCTTACTGCAGAGCAGAACTATTAATCAAAGTATGTTGTTGACATGGGCTCCACCTTACTCGCATTACTGCCTTAATAACATTGTCACTGGATTACTGGTGTGCATTTTAACATAGCCATTGATGTTCCCTGCGTGACAGAAATGTGTTCCCTCACCAGGAGGGGATTCATGACAAGAATCAGCACATTCCCATTAAAGCAGGGTGGAAGGAAAGGAGCTGGGTAGCTTTGGGTAGTGGACGATCAGATGGATTTAACTTCAACACTAACAGGTTCCATTCCAGACTCACGCCAAGAGCTTTTCAGCTGGGAAGAATGTTTTTGATTTAAGCCAAAGTTTTCTTTTTGTATTTATCAATGACAAAACGCCCTCTTCACCACACTGTTTGCATTGCCCATACCTGACCTTTTCATGAGGTGAGTCCATGTATGGTGGAGACGAGTGCAAATGACACTAAGGAGTTTCCACATACTTATGTTCAAAAAGAATGTGAAGTGTTTCATCTGCTGATCAAATGCATTCTCGCAGATCACACATACATGTGAGCAAAGGCAGGAGCCACTTAAGGGAGGCATTCATGCATTATTGAGAAAAACTGGTTCTGTCTTGACTTTAAAGGCCCCATGAAGTGAAAAATGCCCAGGGTAAATCCTCTTTCCCTATGTTAATTGTCATTAATGTATCTCTTTTTCTATGCTAAATATAAAGAATGTTTAAAATAATCACTGTCTGTTGTCTTCGTGTGAAATGGTTTCAAATGTTTGATGACTCATCCTGCACTCGTGGCCATTTACAAATTGTTTTGTCCAATAAAAATGTTTTATCAAGTATTTATGTCCCTCGCCCATTACCATTAACCAAATGTACGCTGCAGGAATGGCTTGCTACCTTTCTCTGTTAGAAAGAGGGGTTCCTTAATTGTACACTGTCAGTGCAACTCGTTCTCAAATACTGACACTTGGTCAGTGGCTCTCAACCTCAGATACCGACGCACAAGGCCCCCTTTAGTGTCTGTATGGAACGCACCAGGCAGAGCAGCAGCTTGACCGCGGCACTGTAAGATGACGTAGTATGAAGAGCGACAACGGTTGCGAGTAGTAAGAAAGACCTAAAATCCGCAAGCAACACAGGACTTACACCCAGGAGACTGGTGTTTGTTTCCCGTTCTTATCCTGTGTGTCATTAAAACGTGCATTTTGTAATCCACCCACCATCTTTCCCTAACCCTAACTAAGTGGTGTTGCCATGCACGTTGAAAAATTACGCCAAATCGGTCTGGACCCAGAGCGTCAAAAAATGAAGACAAGAGTCCCGACCAAGCGCAAATTAGTTGAAAGACCCACTGCCTCTGACTGAGACGCTAAATGGGACTTTTTGTGTCAACAAAAAACACCAAAGACACTTGTGAGAATTTGTTAGTCTGTGCAACTGTTAGCGGCACAGAGCTATGAGCTACATCAATACTACAGATTGGTTGATTGGTGGTTATGACAGCGTTGACACAGGCAGACAGACTTTCTATTCCAGACACACGCTGTCGCAGCTGCTAGCAGTGTGGCTGAGGTCTAATTCAATCGAGGGAAACTTTGCTGATGTTACTGGCTCTGTGCCAAAGCAGCATTGGCATGCTACATGCTACATGCAGATAAACGGATGAGTGGGTGAGCTGGCGGAATGGAGGGAGGCGCAGTAAATCTGCATGTAACGTTACTGCCGGCGCCACAGTGAGAGAGCCGGTTGAAAATCAGTGAAGTTTCCTTTCATCTTCATCCAACTCCTGATCCGACAGCAACAACAGGTGAGGGACGTTTGTGTGGAGCCAACAGTCCTCAGTACTGAGCTAAACTCTAAGCCTGCCCACAATGTAAGTATTTATTTTACCGCTCAAATATTCCATTTCACTAGGAAATAGGTCACAGTACAAAGATAAAGACGCTCCAGCTTCCGCTTCACTGGGAATTTAAATACTTACATTACCCGGTCTTCACTTCATATTCAACTAAGCATTCGCAAGTCCAACTCTGCCTCTGGTCTCGCATATTTTTAATTTGCCGCCGCTCACGACTGGAATGCTCTGCAAAAAATTCTTGAACTGGACAAACTCATTTCCATTTCATCCATCAAAACCTAAATCTCATCCTTGTTCACCGACATATGCCGTTGCTTTTCTTCATCATAATTTCCCAGCTAAACATTGTATGGTTTCTCCCTTTCTTACTCACCCATGTACGTGTTGACATGTGTCTGTGTTGTATTTTTTAATTTTACAACTGAATCCATGTCTAAAGTACTTTATTTCCTTTCCTTCCCCTAAGTAGCTTTGCCACTAATCAGGCCACCATTGTAAATAAGAACCTGTTTTTAACGACTTGCCTGTAAAAACAAAGGTGAAATGAAAGTGTTCCTAAGCTGTGATAGTGCAGCATTGGTAGCCAGGCAGTAAGCCGTGCAGCCACACTCGTGATTCCTCAGTAGGCCTGTTAACATGATCGTTGCAATGGCGCTGCGCTAAGCTAAATGCTAAAGAGGTAAAGTTGCCGAACGGAAGACTTTCTCTGTGAGACAGTCAACTAGGAAGAAGGTTGTGTTTGTTTGTGAACCACATACAGAGTGTGTGTCTGGTGGTCTCCCTGTCTAAGGCCACATTGCTACTGCGTATGAATTTTTAAATTAATTTTTTCTCTGTTTTGGCTTTCAATTTGGCAAACAACACAGCACTTTCACCCAGGAGACCGCAGTTCTCTCCCACAATCTTTTCATAAATCTATCCGTTCTTGTGCCGCATGTCAGTTAAATGTATGTCCTGACCCACAGCGTCAAAAAGTGCCGACGAGAGTCCCGACCAAGTGCCAATTAGTTGCCCCACCGCATCAGAGATGCTAAAGGGGACTTTTTGCGTCAGAAACAAACGCCAAAGGCACCTGACCAAGCGTTGCTTTTGGATGCGCTGAGAGTGAGAATGTGCAAAACCCCTATTGTAATGAATTTAACAAGGTTGTGTCTTATAACTAAATTAACTGTTTAACTTGGAAGAATGCGGGTTTGCTCTTTAAAACAAAACGCAGTGTTGTTTCAAGGTTTTCTGCCCACTTCTACTTTCAGGGTTCTCAAGATTGATCAAAAGTTTGGAGTGAGATTACATGCGTTAGGGGAGGGGCCATCCCAATATTTGCCGCAGTGGTCCCTCCACCCCAACCTTTTTAGGGGGCTTACCCTAAAAAGGTTACCCTAAAAATGTTCTTCCCTGACATCTTTGAAACAGACAAATGCAATGATTAATGTAGGCCTATGTTTTGACAGGATACGCTCTGCAGTGCTCTGCTACACCCTGTAACTCCCTGCAGTGCCTTGCTACACCAGGAACTACTACAACTACTATTTCTAGTCATAGTTCCATTATCTTTATTGTGACTATTATTGCCACTGTTCATCACACCCCCGGCATCGGCATCGTCAGACACCGCCTATCAAGAGCCTGGGTCTGTCCGAGGTTTCTCCCTAAAAGGAAGTTTTTC
Organism: Perca fluviatilis; assembly: GCF_010015445.1. Classification (NCBI taxonomy): domain Eukaryota; kingdom Metazoa; phylum Chordata; class Actinopteri; order Perciformes; family Percidae; genus Perca; species Perca fluviatilis. Next base: position 8,886,091 of record NC_053114.1, read on the forward strand.
CTCACCACTGTCGCACTAAATGCTTGCTCTTGAGGGAATTACTCGAATTGTTGGGTCTTTGTAAATTATAGAGTGTGGTCTAGACCTACTCTATCTGTAAAGTGTCTTGAGATAACGCTTGTTATGATTTGATACTATAAATAAAATTGAATTGAATTGAATATCCAGAGCACACTGCTTTAATAAATTTAGTCTTAATGTAACTAGAAAGACTATTAATACTGTATAATTTTAAACAAAAATGAAGAAATACATCTTCAGTCATTACCATACCCTCCAACATTTCCCTAAGTTTCAGATAACGTAAACCAGCCAAACTGAGCTAACGCTTGTGGTTGCAAAGCAATTTAGCCACAAATTGTCTATATTACCAAATGTTCAACAAGCTTTCTTCCAACTTACCTTCGCGCGTCTATGTTGCTTACTTAGTAACGAACATACGGTGGCTGAGACAGTTTAACACAGGGGCAAACGATACATGCTAGCAGCAGGAAACTTCTGTCTGCGCCCCGTCCATAATGTACTATGGCGAGTGGATAGTGTCATTCAAAGGATACCCAGGAGAAGGAGCAGGAGCAGGCTAACCTCCCTGTCGCGCGCCAAACCTTGTGGATTTTTGAATTGATTTAATAGGGATTGCAGACGAGAGACCAGCGGCGACTAGGTGGCAAGTGCATGTTAGAAACATTTTCCGATGGCGACGTGGCAACGGCGTATGTGTATGTGTGCCAAGTAAGTGTAAACACAAGGGAATTCGAGTCCGGCTTTGTGTTGCTTTCAACACAGAAACAGACATAATGTTACGGCTAAAAACAAAGATGAACAAGGTAACATTAAACATGAACGTTTGACTACTATGTACGTTTGACTACTATAAGTTGTATATATAATAAAGTGTATACATGCATATGCATACACATACGTACATAAAGTTACATGTAAACAGATCTATGAAGCTTATAAACAGTAGTTACTGTTTATTATAGTATAGTATATTGCACTAATTGCATTAACGCAATTAGTGCAAATTATCCAGTAGATGGTGCCAATGCTCAATCAATGTTGAGTCACAATGCATTCTTCCAACAGTGCAGGCCACATAAGCTGATGATGTACTACAATTTAATTTATCGTATTATTTGTATACTGTCAGTACTTTTAGAGCAACTTTTATAATGGATAAAGGGCCTGGAATATGTATATGTTGAATGAATTGAAAGACATTTTAACCTATAAGCTATAGCATAGGCCTACTTTATATTGATTGACTTGAATTCACTCAATATATTTGGGGGGAGGGGGGGTCACTTCTGGTGACGACGCCTAGGTGTGGCAGCAAACTTGTCAACTACGATGTACACTGGCGACGGTGTAGTCTATGCACACGTTAGAGTCACATGACAGTCTTCTTCGGTAGGTTATCCGTGGCACAATCCATTCGCCATAATATGTACACCGTTAACGGGAAAACGTAGCGGGACAACTTGGTGGCCGTTGCCTTCTCAGCGTGAGCGTGTGAACTGCTTGAAATGCATGTGTGTCACGGTCAATGCGTGAGGCTTGAGAACCCTGTAACTTTCTCTGTGGTCTGTATGCTAATATAGTCGATTACACAGTACATGTTCCATCATTGAATTATATGTATGTTAATACTGTCAGACGAATCGAGTGTAAGAGTATAAAGTAGATTTTATCAAAGGACTCACTTCATCTGAACAGGAATTACCATTAGCTTTAGTTAGCTTATGGCATCTTTTAGCCTTAATCAAATATCTGTTTTATCCTCTGAAACCAGAAACAGAAAGATAATTGATATGCACAAATAAGTAATCATAGAGTCAGAGATAACAGAATAGAGGTTCTGTTATCTCTGGCCAAGTCTATCCATTAGAACACACTCCTGCTGTCAGCAATACTTGGTTTTGTTCTTCTGCCAAACCAAAAGAAGTAGGAAGAAGATATGACAATTTATTTCTAATTCTGGTGTTTCTGTGATTGATTCTCAGTGTTGGAAAATAGCAGGGATGAAATCCTGTTTCACATGCAGTCTCAAAGGCAGTGGATAACAGCCTTTAATCAGGGCATTGGCTGTCCTGAGGTAGATGATATCTACTTCTAGGTCTCCCAGCTCCAATCCACGGTAGGGACAGATGACCCCAGCCGAGTAGTCTGGATCAACGGAAGTCCATTTCCAGGATAATTATGGATGTTCCTCACCTTCCGCTCTCTGGGCCAGATGTACTAACGCTTTTGCGCCCACTTCAGGCGTATTTGTTTCGCAACGTGTGCGTAAAAGCATGGTGAGGTATGTACAAACAGGCTGCACTGAGGTAAAAGCTCCCGCCATTTTCAGCTGAAAATGGCAAATTGCGCTTTTCCGTGTCAAAGTGGGAGTTTCCCATAAAGAGATGGGAGGGGAAGCGTAAAGTGCGCCTAATTGTAATGTTCTAATGTGTTCTGCGGTATGTACAAAAAAACTCCTGTGAAAGCGCGCCTCTATTTTGTGGTGAAAATTCTCCGCCTCTTAAAAGCAGGTGTAAACCAGGCGCAAGCGGATTTCCTCGCATATGCCTCCTGGTGAAATAGAAGCAGTAAGAGCAAGACGGAGACATAAGCCAAGGAGACGAGCTGAAAAGATTTTTGCCACAAGGATCACACTTTTTCAGTTGAGTGAACACAAAATCATTAAGCGTTGCAGATTAAGCAGCCACACAATATTACAGTTACTGGAAGAAATCAAAGATTTCTTTTAAATGTGTGCAATTTATGGTATAGTGAGCGGAGAAAGGTGCTGATTACCCGATGAACTGCAGGTTTGGTAAATACGACGTAAGCTGATGTATCACAGCGTGTGCTTTCTACGGGTTGGCCATGGCGCTGATGACGCTACTTTCGCAAATATACGTACATCTGGCCCTGTGTGTGGCCGTTACACGCTGAAAATGGCAACTTTTGAAGAAAATCATTTGGATCGTGCAGCAAGGCAGGCCTGCTTGTTTTTTCGGGGAATGATTGTAAAGATTTACAAAGATATATGTTTACAGCATTTCCTCTTAACTGGGACATTTTGGGACCGATTGGGGGGATTGCTGTGGACAAAGTACACACGGAGATACACTGGTAAGAGCAAATTACATTTAACCATGCATCCAGCTAATTTAAAGAGCTCACGTTACTGTACACACTAGGAAATTCATTGTAAATTGAGCTTTATGTGAGAGGTAGCACGCAGAGCTGAAGCCATACAGTAGCTTATGTGCTTCCAGGCCCTGCTGGTTATTATGAGCTCAGAGCGACTGTGTAATTTCAAATACAAGCTGGCACTGCTCTGACAACACTCACACACACTTCCTAAAACATTAACTTCTGAGAAAAATTGCCACTTTCCCTGCTGAACTGCAGTGCCTGCCACACATACAGTGACACAGCACTACAAGCAGTAACTGAGGGTGGAGGACACTTTCAAGGATGTTTTTATGACTTCCACAGTAACAAAAACGTACAATTAATCTCTTGCAAAGACATGCATTAAGTCCGTGAATAGTACGTAAAAATATACCTCTGGGGAATTACAAAGTGTCGGGTGGAGCTCTGTCAGTTGTATTAGCAGCAGCTCTGTTTGAGGTCTTACTAAACTCTGGCCATATGGAGGTAAAGAAAATCTGCTGACTCTACATACACACACACACACACACACACACACACACACACACGCTTAACTTTTTCCCGAGTACATTTATGTCTGAATAAATGTTTTGCTCTGTCTCGGCTCCAGGAAGCCAATCCCACAGTCTCAAGAATATCACACCACCGTTGTAGATTTTGATAAGCTTATACTGCATTCCATTTAAAGTGGGAAAGTCTCATATCCCAGCTGATGGGATAATAATAATAAATTGAATTTATATAGAGCTTTTCACAAACTCAAAGTCGCTTAGGGATGTAGTTTCCATGGCCATGGTGTTTCAGGACTCCACTTCTTTCACCTATTACCTCAGTAAACATTTTCATAATCAGTTTATGGTCTCAATCTCTAGTGTCAAGTCTTCAATACAGCATGATGTTCATTTAGTAAATTATGGTCTTATTTTCTTTCTTTTTTTAAAGACGATGAAATGCTTTAGGGCGTGGCTACAAGTCGACCTGTTAATTATGGTGAAGGCTTAGCAATGCTAACCACGCTAACACTGTGGACATTAAAATAGCCGTGAACTTGTTTTTGGCTGTTGTCCGTCTTTACGTCTTAAACTTTGACCCTCTCACTGTGTGTTTTCGCCTAAAAATGTAATGTTCAGTGCTCGGTAAACCTTGCCAAACAAGCTTGCTAGCTCTAGCGTTAGCTGGTAACTTAAAAAAAAAAAGCTGTGGTTTTTCAACCAGCTCTGTGTACTGTGCATGAAGATGACAGGTGCCAGTGCCCAGAAGTCTGCATTTACCCGTCGGTAAATCTCCACTGGATGAATAGTGTTTATGCAATGACAATATCTATCTATCTATCTATCTATCTATCTATCTATCTATCTATCTATCTATCTATAATAGGTCCTCTTTAACGTTCCCTGTGGAGGTTTTGACTTCATGTTTTGCGAGAGACGTTACTACGTCTGCTCTGGTCACTGAGACTTCGCTCTGCCGGCGTCTGTCTCCAGTTTTAGCAGCAGCTGGTTTGACCACGGAGATGCGAGTGACGGACGCCGAGCTTGATCGTAGTCTATTTCTGTGAGAGTAACACTGCAAGCTACTACAGTTTGCTGCTCTGCCACATCGCAGATTGCTAAGCACACCTAACTACAGGAGACATTAGCTGAGACTTGCGGAGTACGTATAGTTGGTGCGTTTCGAATACGGAACATGTTCTCACCACAAACGAACCGCTCCTGAGTTTGATTGAAAGCGTACCGAGGCCACCTCTTCAAGCAGGTCTCGGTACGCTTGTTTGGTCCGCTTTTGGTGCGCACCCGAGTAGGGTTGGGCATCGAGAACTGGTTCCAACTAGGAACTGTTTAAAAAATAACGATGCCATTGGAATTGTTTAGAAAATTTGTTTTTGATTCCGATCATCGGTTCCAAACACGGCAGTTTTGGTTTTCATAGTGGCCACCCTATTTCCGGAAGTGCTTGCCACGCCCGCTTGTTCTGTTGCAGCCATGGAGCACGGTAAGCGGCGCTCAAAAATGTGGCTTTATTTCACCTTAAAAAAGCCTGGGTCGGCACAGTGCAACACACGTGACAAACTTATTTCTTGCACGGGAGGATGTACTACAACTATGACTTAACACCTACGCCTGCATGGTGTACAAATTAACAAGATAGTGTAGCGTGTTCGGTAAGATAGAAAAATCTAATGTAATTTCTGAGCTTGCTGATCTCCACTCTGTTGCCCTCACTTGTGACTCTTGGACTAGCATTGCTCAAGACCACTACCTGTCAAAGCACACTATTTAGTGGAGGGCAAAACGAAGCAAAAAGTGTTGCAAACCAAAGCTGTCTACACAGCCCAGACCGGACATGCCGTGGCAGAGGAGATCGGCGACATCCTGAAAGAATATGGCATTTTTGACAAAGTAGTGGCTGCTACTGTGGATAATGCAGCAAATATGGACATAGCCATAAAAAGACTAGAGTTTGTGAAACTGGGCTGCTTCGCTCACACACTCAATCTTGCAGCACGGAGTCTCTACTCCCTGACTGCAGTGACTCAGTGGACTGCAAAGATCCGTGCCATCATCGTGTGGATGAAGAGGTCCTCAATGGCAAAGGTTGTTCTGCGAGAGAAGCAAGATCTCCTCAGTAAGAATCACTGAATTTGTTTCATTTGACCATTGTGAATTAGCCTGACAAGCCAGACCCACATCAAGATGTTGGGTCTGGGAACTCACCATTGACGGAGCTCAATCCGAGGGGCGGGATAAATGGCTGTCTTTCAAAATCCCTCTGCACTACATAGCGCTACAACCAGGCAGAGTAAGGAAGAAGATAGCGGAGCTAGTTGATAGATTAAACTTTTGCCGTATCCGGTCGGCAAAATTCCGAACACATCTTCCTTTTTTAAGAATGACTTCAGTGCCGTTCTTTGTGCTTTTCTCAAAGAAAAGCTTAACTCCAAGTCTTCCAGAAGACCGCTGTTCCCAGCAGCAGCAGCTATAAGCCTGCCCACCGACTCTATACACGATGTGATTGGCCTGACCAGAGTTTGGTTTTTCCAGCTCGCAAGTCAACGGAGAGTGCCTAGACCACCCTGACTGCAAATTAAATTTGCTGTCGCTAGGGTGCTAACTGCGAATGCTATATAATTAAAATGCCTTTTTTAGTAACGTAAATTTGTGCATGTATTTAATTTTTTCAAATAGTACAACAACAGCTGATGTCTGAATGTAACTAAATCACATACATTGTATGATGTTATATAATATAATTTGTTTCTCTTTATTTGGGATTTTATTGTTTGTGTCAGAGCTGCCGCAACACTCACTCACACTTGATGTGAGAACTCTATGAACTCTCTCTACCTTATGATGGAGAGATTCCTAGAGCAATACCCGGCAATTCAAGCAGCCAGCTTGGATCAACGGCTGAGAATGAATATGGAGAGGGACAGGTAGAGCTAGATAGGGGAGAGGAAAATCTGGGTATCTTACTCAACGTATTCATACAGCACAGCACCAATACACAAGATGAATAAAACACTAAGCAGCTCAAGTTTCAGTCAACTTCAAGTGAGAGTCTAATGTTAGATCATTAAAAATAAAAAGTGTAAGCATGAATATTTTTTTTTATTAAAAAGGGCAAAAATTCCACTAATTAACCCTGACAAAGCCCACCTGTGAAGTGAAAACCATTTCAGGTGACTACCTCATGAAGCTCATTGAGAGAACACCAAGGGTTTGCAGAGTTATCAAAAAAAGCAAAGGGTGGCTACTTTAAAAAATCTAAAATATAAGACGTATGTTTTCAGTTATTTCACACTTTTTTGTTAAGTACATAATTCCATATGTGTTCATTTATCGTTTTGATGCCTTCAGTGAGAATCTACAATGTAAATAGTCATGAAAATAAAGGAAATGCATTGAATGAGAAGGTGTGTCCAAACTTTTGGCCTGTACTGTAGATCATTTTATTTCTATAGTTTATAGCTGACTTTACCAGCTGACTTCTCTATTGGCTGTCTCTTAGTTCTAAAACCAGCCTCTGGAGACTGGACCAGCTGAGTCGCAGCCACACCATCAGCTGGTTAGAGTCGAGCTGAGACGGGCCGGTTCAGACCGTTGCAACTTTTCCCTGCGATGTTCTATAACGGTTTTGTCTCGTCGCGAATCTTCTGAACTCTGAACTGGGCTTATGTAATGTAGCATTCCATTGGCGGAAGATGGCAGGGAAAAGGGATGTAAACAACAACAATGCAAGAATACCATTTTTTTTTAATTGGCTTTGGATTTGATTGCACTGGCATTGTTCCTCCAGACTTCTGCCGCTGTGTTCCTCTCCAAAGAGCAGTCAACCTTTGCTAAAGCCTCATTGTGGCACAGTTTTGTGCTGGCTGGGATAAGAGAGCGACTCAACAAGTCATCTCTTACAGCCTTTTGTGTGGAAGGCACGAGCAGATCAACGGGAGCAAAGACACTGGAGAAACAGCTCAAAGGCCATGGCTATAACCATACTCAACTGAAAGCATACATCATGATACTTTTCGCTGGAGTGAAAGCATTTAAACACACAATTGCTTACTGTAGTTTCTCTTTGGAAGGTTTAAAAAAACAGCAAAGGAGTTATAAAACTTAACATTAACGAAAAAGAAACCAACCATGGTGAAGAACATGTTCCCCCTAAAGTGGGACCATCTCTACAAACAAATTGACCTCAACTGCCAGTACTGCCAGTTTAAAAATGTGAGTTGCATCACTTACCCATATTTCATCAATGAGTGATCAGTGATGGTTCAACACATTCTCACTCCCATCGCTTGGTCAGGTGCTTTTGGCGTTGTTATTGACACTAAAAGTCGTCATATCTAATTGCGCTTGGTCGCGAATATTGGCGTCACTTTTGACACACTTAGGTTAAGGATCAGATCGTGGGTGGGCTTAAAAAAAGTACGTTTGCATGACACGCGGGACAAGAACGGGAAAAAGTTGGGTTTAGGGAAAGAAGATCGGGACAAGAACAGGACAGTTGAGTTTAGGAAATGAAGGATGGGAGAGTTGCAAAGTGACGCGAACACGAACCCCAGTCTATGGGGTGAAAGTCCTGTGTTGTTTGACCCAACCACCCTCCTACAGGGAATTTCATACTACTTGCTACTGTTGTCTCTCTTAATACTACGTCATCTTCAAGCGCCGCGTAGCTGCTGCTCTGCCCGGTGCGTTCTACACACACACTGAAGGGGGATTTTTGCGTTGTATCTGACGCTGACAGCCACTGCCCAAGTGGTCGTAATTTACGAGTTTGGAGTGAGAACAGGTTGGATGGGTCAGTATATCAAGTCTGACAGGGGCTGATCCATTATTCCTTTCAAGGGAATGAAACTGAGACTAAAGCATGCAGGACAATAAGCAGACATCTTACCAAGGGTTTGACAAGTAGCAATTATCAACAACACAACGGTGCGTCATTGACTTCTCTATTTCCTTGTGCTGTGTTCAGCTTTATTACAGCAGAGCTAAATCTTTCCACTGCAACCTGGGTCAAATCCAGTGGTGGAATGCAACTGAGTACATTTACTCAAGTACTGTACTTAAGTACAAATTTGTGGTACTTGTACTTTACTTGAGTCTTTTCTTTCATGCCACTTTCTACTTCTACTCCGCTACATTTCAGAGAGAAATATTGTACTTTTTACTGACAGCTTTAGTTACTAGTTACTTTACATATTAAGATTTTTGCACACAAAACACATGTAGTTTATAAAATCTGATGTTTTGTTAAGAACTAAACTACCCAACAGAATATACCTGAAATGATTAGACCATTAAACAGTTTGGATCGTTTCCAGTTTCTAAAATGGGAGTATTTTTACTTTTAATACTATAAGTACATTTCCCTGTTGATACTTACATACTTTTACTTAAGTAACATTTTAAATGCAGGACTTTTACTTGTAACAGAGTATTTTTACAGTGTGGTATTAGTACTTTAAGTAAAGGATCTGAATACTTTATTTACTACTGGTCAAATGTAAAAGTATGTAAAGCCTTTTATTTACCCTGGGTTTTGCCTCTCTGGCTTCATACAGGCTGCCCTATTGGTGGAGGTTGTGTGTGCCTGCAGACTGAAGTCATTATTTAGGGGTAAAAAAAGCATGAACATGAACGCCGTGTTTGAGCTATGTTACTGGTTACTGGTTGCACGGCGTTCATGGTTTGACTGGTCATGATGTTTTTCCAAGATGGCGCCCACATGTAAACATGAACGCTACTGTCTTTATAATCTGTATTTTTAATAAACTGTCTGTACACTTACAAAGTTCTCAATGCTTGTCTCAATGTACCGTTGAAGTGTGGTGCTATTTTGAGCCTTGTTAGTGGTGCAGAAATAGCGATTTACCCTCTGCCCCAAAGGCTAGCGTTAAAAGCTAATCACCGGTTTGCGGTAGCTTGTTTCAAGCTACAGACACATTAAATTAGCATGAAAATATAGCCCAGAGAACGGACGACTCGGTACACATGTGTTATTAACCCCCTAGGTTCATTTAGTGCGGCGGAATTGTCCTTTAACTAGAGGTTGACTGATGGGGCTTATAACACATTACACTCAACTTAACAATCAAATGTAGTAAGGACTCATAGTATGCTATTATAATCCATTTAGTGTCATACATTTCGGATTTGCAAACAAAAGTTTTTGATTTGCATTACTGTGATACATGTTTAATCACACATTTAATTTACTTGCAATAAAACACTTTTTGATTGCAATGTGGAAAACTTTGCTCTCAAAGCTATTCTGTTTGATGTATGAAAAAGACCCAAAGTAACCTCAAATCTTACAAATACACAGACGCATGCAATGCAGCTCTGCCCACATAGCTAAAAATATGTATATCATTAGCAACATCCTGAGGCCTGCAGTGACAATGTGTAATATGATTCACTGAGCAGCAGTCAGCCAGTTTTAATAACAGACCTGCCTCAACACACATGCTAACAGGCAGGAGTGTGTGTGTGTGTGTGTGTGTGTGTGTGTGTGTGTGTGTGTGTGTGTGTGTGTGTGTGTGTGTGTGTGTGTGTGTGTGTGTGTGTGTGTGTGATTTCCTGAACAGTCGTCTGGATTTGATTCCAGGGAAATAACATGGTCACATTCTGAACATGCTGTCCTCATACTCAAGGTACCCCTACAAGGTTAGCGTAAAGATGAAAACATGTGGCGAGACACAAATGAATGTACTCTGTCACACAAGAATGCACACACACACACATGAACAGGGGCACCTCACTGGATTTACTCCCTTTCATGCCGGCTGCTTTCCACACACAACAATATAGGCCTATATGTGTGTGTAGTGGTGCATGCATGCACACACACACACACACACACACACACACACAGACACACACACACACATACAAACACAGAACACAAGGTCTGGTGTTGGCCAAAAGAAAACAATGCCATGATGTCGCAAGTTTAAAATGGTCTGTATGTTTAAAATAATTTATTAGAAGCATTATGTGCTGCAAAGCTACCTAAATAATCCTTAACACAATAGAAATGCAAGATTCAGCAGGACTTAACGTATACATTATTGCATTTGAGGATGGAAAATGCTGGTTTTAGAGGGTAGGAATGAACGACCTGTATCGTCATATGGTTTGGAGGACTTGTATTTTGCGGTATTTACTGAAAGAAGTGATGCTCTAGCTCGTTTTCCTAGTTGGGACAGTCTCTTGTTTCTTTTAATGCTTGTTGTGTGGCTGTCTGAAGGTTTCCTCTTGAAAATGATCTAATTGAGATTACTTGATTAAATAATGTGACCTGTTTTGACAAGACATCTGTTGTTATCTACTTTTTGACAATGGACTGCTTTGGCAAATTCTAAGGCTGTATTTGCATTCTTTTTTATTTTTAAAGATTGTTTTGGGCCATTTTTGGCCTTTACTTCATAGGACAGCTGAAGACAGGAAAGGGGAATGACATGCAGCAAAGGGCCGCGGGTCGGACTCAATCCCGGGCTGCTGCGCTAAGACCTGAGCCTAAGTATATGCGGCGCACACTCAACCTGATGTTCTTTTTTCAACAAAAAAATTAAAAATAATATTAATGTGACCCGATATGATTAAAGACACACTTTTTGAATAGGTGATTTGTCTCTATCAAAAGAGACAGTTGCATTGGAATACATGGAAATAATCATTTTAGTGTGTGGAACACATCAAGGAGCTTCATTTTGACAGCCGCTGGCAACAGTGGAGGAGCAGAGGCAGCAAGGTGATGTGAATCTGACTGACGGGCCAACATGCTCTCGTTTTAGCTTCCTGTCTCCCTTTAATCCCTCTGTCACTGCAATGAAATGATGAAATCGCTCGGTTACATTAAAGTGGAGGAAGGCGAGAAATGCCCTCATTAAAGCTGGCGGAAGCATCACCAACAGCGCGGAGAGCCGTTCTGGGCGAGCCCTGCAGTCACACGGCACAGCCCACAGATTACAGCGGCTGCGAATGTAAGCGTGATGAAATTGAAACACTCGCACTGCAACTGATGAAACTTGACATTAACGGTGGGTGGGAGGTGTTTTTTTTTTTTTAAATGTCTTTCTCTTGACTGTTTGAAAGTACCTTCACTTCACCGTGTCAGTGATGCTGTCAGAACTCCGAATGGGGAGAGGAATAATGCAAGAAGATCAAAAACAATACAGGGAATCAAAGGAAGAGTATGGGTGGGAAGGCAGACTGATCTCATAAAATGGCGTATGTATGACACGCCAATTCGTATGCCATTTTGGCGTGTTATAAAGACGCATTATCGCTTTTTAGCGTGTTTATCAACGTCATTCGGCCACCATTGACCTACATTACGTGTGAATTTTCGCCGTAGCGAGTAGTATGAAAGGACGTAAGTCTGCGGAGGGAGGGTGGTTGGGGTGGGGGAAGGGTAAAACACAGGACTTTCACCCAGGAGAGCCGGGATTGCGTCCCGAATCTGTCGTTTCGTTGTAGTGAAGTATTCAACACTGGAGATATAACAAAATATATTAATGTGGTTAAAATTGGCACTGATCTACATTTATTTTTTTTATCCATAAAAAGCCTACTTCCAAATATATTTAATTTCTGTCTATATGTGCTGTTTGCACTGGAATTTGAGCAATATAATGGCTAAGACTTGCAATTTAGTCATTACGGCCAAAGGACAAAAAGCACAGACATAATCACACTCAGTCAGGGATGGACAGGAACACAACGAAGGCCTGAGAGACTACACAGAAAAAGCTGACTGCACTGATGACCTCACCTAAAGACAGACAGGAGGAAGTGCTCAGTGACATCTCGCAATGTAGAGTTTTGTCCATGTTGGCCAATTCCACACCTATGATCTACAGTACATTCAATCTTTTAGGGCGACTTTACTGTCTTTCTGAGGCTGTAGCGGTCCGTTTCAATGCAAGTGAAGATATCGGTATCATGTGTGAATAACGCTCCAAAGTTAGGCAAAAGTCTGGTAAGGGAAAAACCGGCATGGCCATTCTCAAGGGGGTCCCTTGACCTCTCACCTCAAGATATCTGAATGGAAATAGGAATGGAAAAGTTCTATGGATACCCACGAGTCTCCCCTTTACAGACAAGCCCACTTTATGCTAATCCAATAATGTTTGGGGCTAGAACGTGCCGCTTTTATCACGCAGTGCAAATGTGTTATTTTCACCTATTCTTAAAATGGTGTATTTGAATATTTCTGCATACTGGGGTCCCCTGATCACCTGATCTTCCCCACCCACTTTGCCAATGATGTCGATACCGTTGCTTTCCAGCCATGTGAACCCAAACCCATAGCCTGAACCTGAACCTGATCTGTTCCTGTTTTTCCATAACCAGCACCTTCTCTCATTTCCCACCTGATCTGTTAGAAATACGCGAAATGACCATGACCTCTTCACACCACATTACGTGGTGGTGCACTGGCACACACAGTCTCGCATTGCCAGACTTTCCTAGTCCACACAGCATTCCTGAATGGGAGAAAAATGTGCTCTGGTTTATCTGCATTCTCAGTGGCGCATGAAGCCATCATGGAGCCAAAAATGACCCGGATGATTGGCGCTGCTTCCTCACTCTGTGGCCCATAGAGCAGAAGCACTACAGACCTTCGCCGACCGAGCCGGCTACTTCCTGTTTAGCGCTACGCTAACTTGAATGGGGATTAAATTATTTCAAAATGTTATTGGACCGAATGGATCAAATTCTGATAGTGAATCGAGTCTTTTCACGGGGGTTGTGATGTTAAAAAAAAACGTATCCACTGATTTACAGACGTCTCTTTCGCCATGTAAGTCAATAGGGAAAAGTCTTTGTGGGCGAGAGGGCATCACATAACAGCCAGTTGTAATTCCACTGTTTGGCCGCAACGTTCAATTTGCTTCAAAGCCCGGCGCACTTCCTGGGGGCCTGGTGATGCCTCAGAGATGTTCCCAGCCCAACACTTCTGTCTAGGCGACAGAGCACACAGCCAGCAGCTCTCTACTGATGTGCTAAATAAATATATGACACTTGTTTTAATTACTTCTTCCAATTAAGAATTTCCTCCTGGTGAGGCACTGCATCCATGCTGAGAGCAGGAGAGGCGGCAGAGTGAGAGAGGGTCATTAAGTTGACGGTCTCGTCGGTTCAAAGACAGAGACCTGCTGTGCCATGACAGACAGGCAGACAGATATACGACCAGTGTGCTGCTTCACTGCTAACTAGGACAGAGTCCCCAAGCATGTTCCCCAACAACAGGCGACAGAGTCACTTTGAAGAGCTATGAACTATGACACATGCACACATCAAAACAAAGTCCTGAATTTAAAGGACGTCTGCTATTAGGCTGCATGTTCTTAACAAATAGCTATTTAATACGTTGCATTCTGCATTTCTGACAGAATAGGCAGTGCTTCTTTCTCCCAGTGGGCAATTCATGTGCCATTTCTGACAAAGCAGCGTATCATTAAAAAACACTCGCTACAGTGGGGTCGTCTCTCACCGGTTGACTCTAGCTGCGCTAAAGGCTCTATTTCACATACATATTCTGGTATTTGCTGTATTAGAGGATACAAAGAACTCAAAATTCAGGGGGAATGGGAGGAAGACTTGGATCAAAATATTAATGAAGCAGAGTGGACCAATATTTGTGGAAGTGGCCAAAAGTTTTGCAAACTACTCAAGTTAGCAATTTGTCTTGCTATGCATATTGCTTGCGGCACATCACCAATAGACAGAACTGATTTGTTTTTGATACAAAAACAAAAAGACAGCTGTTGAAAATGGAGAACAGTGAAAGCAGTGAAGTGATGACAGGATGGAATGAGAACTGACAGATGTTGATGTAACTGCTGCCCTGCCCTCTGCCACAATGCCCCCTGTCCACTGGAATGACAAACTCCCATTCCACTGGCCCGGCAACACTTGGAAACTGCCAGAGCTGCTCGCACAGTTTAATCCTGACACACTGTCTGTCTGTCTGTCTGTCTGTCTGTCTGTCTGTCTGTCTGCGTCTGTATGTCTGTCTGCCTGCCTGCCTGCCTGCCTGCCTGCCTGTCACACAGTGAGGGGACACTGACTGTACCCCCAGTCAGTACTTATTACTGTATAAGCTCTAGTTTCTATAAGGAAGGAGGGAATGGGGTGTATAATCTCCAGATCTGTCAATTGATCGGTGAAAACATACGATCTATTGTTCTAACTCGTTAGGAGTACGGGCCTGTACGTAACGGGCTGATTGTTGGTTCACAGTATTTTTTTTTATTACTTTATCCAACTATGAGCGCGGTTCAATCAGGCGCAGCTCGGCTGCAGCTCATCTACAGATATGGCTTGTCCCATTTACCATCACACATCCAGGTAGCGATGCAGCCCGGGCGAGGGAAGGGGGGGAGCCCAGTTCAGCCTGCAGGGGAAGCCGCTACAGCGTGGAGCACTTATAAATACTTGGCAGGTGATTGGAAGAATGGCCATCTGTCTATGACGTCTGCCTTTGTTGTTTTGAAAGAACTGTCGCCCAACACACACTGCTAAACCCCGCCCCTGGCTGCCAGCAGCTCCTCACAGGAATCTGATTGGTCCAACAGCTGGTAATTTAGACACAAATGCGAAATGGATTTTTGTGAGAGATGTGAACGTGATTCTCACACAATCTCGTGATATAGCGAGAAAACAGCTGCCGTGCCGCTTGATGAAGCAAATCTTTTTACCTTGCCAGATATAATCAAGAAATGTGTACTGCTTACAGTTTTTCCTCAATCTCTTTGGCACAATGGTCGAATGACTATACAAATTTGAAAACTATTTTACTATTTATATGACTTTCGTCATTTATAATTGCTTTGGCCCAAAATGCACTGAGTTAACCTTGCAGATCAAAATAGTTTGCATTCATTTGCTATTGCATCATATTGAGAGAGCGAGAGATTGGATGACCCATGAGGTTGATACATTTGCAGCATATTTTCTTTTTTCTTCCACATATTGTACAGTGGTTTGTGATACTTTTTGCTGTTGTATATCTTTTCTTATGTACACACTCTTTTTCTGTATTTGTGGTTGGCTGGTGTGCCCATACAATGAGAAATAAATGTTTTGTTGAAAGTATAGTGTGTGCCATGGCTGACATCAGTACTATTCAGCTGCCTCAAAATACAATGTTACTGTAGCAATTGGACAATATTACAGAGTGGATAACTATCACCCTTTCAGAGTACGCTGTCATTTGACAAGATGTCTTTGCATTTTGACTGTCTTGGTCAAAGCAATAATAAAGGAACCTTTTGGTTTTGATGGCAATGATTTATTCATTGATGGATTTATTTACATTTGAAACAGGAGTTAATTTTTTGGAGTAATCACCTTTTTCAGGTCACATGGAGGGATGTGCTGAATGTACCACGCGGTGTGAGGATTGTACTTAGAGTTTTGACAATTGTTTCAGGAAATGTACCAAATCGATTGAGAAAACCTGTAGAAGTAAAATACTTTTTTCCTTACTGTCAGCAAATCCTGTGAAAAGACCAAAACCAACAATGTGTTAGTCCGTCTCTCAATACTTTCTGACTTCCCAAGAAAACTGGAGAAACCTTGAAAAACACCTAAAAAAAAATAAAAATAAGGCCCAGTATTTTCCTAAAACAGCTGGACACTAAACTCAAACGGGAGGATATATTGCATTTTTTGGGGATTATTTACAGAAGCAGATGAATATATATTTGGTGCATTAGTGTGATTTCCAGCAGCGGGACTGAGTCAAAATAAAATACAGTGTGTGTGTGTGTGTGGGTGTGTGTGTGTTTATGGTAATGAAGGGATGTGCAGCCAGTGCAACAGAGTGGCTCATTGATTTCTATTTAATTTTTTTTTTGACGATGGAGCTTTATGTCACAGAGATATAGACACACGCATGACACACACACACACACACACACACACACACACACACACACACACACACACACACACACACACACACACACACACACACACACACACACTTGTTAGTAGATACATTCATTATAACAGGAAACATTGTATTTTGTAATTAATAGGATCACCTCAGTTCAATGTGTCATGTTGCTAGGTGGGCCTTGCCAAATGGTTCAATATTTGAAAGTTAAATGAGGGAAGAAAGGTTTAAAAAAACACATAAAAAACCCCACACATGCATACTCACTTAAACAGTCAGCAATACCAAAGCACACTATATTAGCAAGTCTAATGTGTGAAGGTGAGGTAGAGATGGTTGGTGCGTTGAGCTGGGCTGTCATGAGCAGGAGATAGAACGTCTACTCTCTCCTATTAATCTGGCTAAATCCCCTGTGCTTGACAGGTTTGTTGATCTTTAAAGCTGTAATGTGGCTGCCCAGGATTCAGGTTATTCTGAGTCACTCACTAAACTGATCCGGGTTGTGCGAGTCACTTAAGTCAGTATTGCTGGCTTGCAATGTTTCGGACTGTCTGCTCGACGTAATTGCATTTAAACATACTACATTTATACACCAAAAACTACAGTAGGCTTAGCTAGGCTACGTGCAGAACATTGAATGTTATTTCAGAAGTGAAAGAATGGCTTTTGTTGTGGATTTGCTTTACCCTGAGCTCGAGGAGAGATCTCGCTCGTCTGCTACAGATCCACTCATAGCCGGCTGATTCGCGCGAGAGCTTGTGAGTTGTCGACGGCTCATGAGTTCTCGAGTGAGTCCCATGGTCTGCGAGCTTGCAATGTTTCCGGCTCTGAGTCTGCGGGTCGGGAAGTTCCTATTACTACTCTCGGACTATCTCTGCTCACTCAGTCGCTCGAGTTGACTTGTGGAGTTGTCGCTGCCTACGAAATTGTAAGTTATGAAGCTTTTGGCAGCTAAGATGGCTAGGACTAGTAGTAGCTAATGTTGCAAGAGGTTTGTGTGTGGTGCTGTTATCCTTTTAGATTGAATTGTAGTAAGACTCAACTGATCCGAGTTAATGATACTAGAGACATGAGTCAATTTGAAGACTCGGGTGAAATCACGACACAAACAGGTTTACTACCTACCTACCTACACAACCACAGCCAAGCTGCTACGGAGGCCATGAAGCCAAACAGCAGTGATGCAGTTATATATGAATTCCTTACAGGATAACTTTGGTAGTTTTTTAACCTGGACCCTATGGAGTCTGGAGAATTGATATTAGTCCAGTATTGCGCAAGACTGTTGCAGCCGCCAGCCGTGATAAAGGCTGCAATGTAACCACTCTGGGCATTTGTGCAATGTCAATTTCCATCCACTGCTGTTTTACCACTGACAGGCTCAGATTATATTAGTATCAGTAAGGATCCCTACAGGGACAGACATTTTTATTAAAGAGTGAGATCCTTTAAGGTTAACATGAAACTGCTCCGAAATCACCATCGCCAAACTCACCAGACTCTATGTAAATAAACAATACTTTTAGCGTGTATAGAGCCATCATATTTCCACATGTAAATGGGTGAATTAAGGGTTTATTTCAACCAAACCAGAGTGGTGATTGTTGGAACAGTGGAGAGACGAACCAAGAGGGATTTTGATTTTGTTACTTTTGACTTTGAATGAAGTTTGTTTGATGATAAAATTACAGTATGAATTACAGGTGATTTCGGGGCTGTTTCATGTTTAAGAGGATCTTACTCTTTAGCAAAAAGGTCTATCTCTGTAGGGATCATTTCCATAATGTTGTCAGACATTTAGAATAATAATCTGAGCCTTTCAGCGGCAAAAACTGAACTTTTAGTGGATGCAAACTGGAGGTTGGTCAAGGTTGAAAAATACCAAAGTTACCCTTTAAGAATCCAGAATTTTTTTTCCCATATTTACCTTTCTTGTTCTGTTATAACCACATGTCTTGTTCTGTACATAACTATCTTTCTTGTTGTGTACATGATTGCCTTTTTTGTTCAGGATTCTTCTAAGACTCTAGCTTTAATGCCCGTGTAGGGAGTGATCCTTGGAAGCGTAATAATTTAATCCCATTTGATCCTCAGAGGAGCAGTGTATTAGTGTGTAATGTCTTAAATTAGATGTCGTTCACTAGACTTAATCACAGGGTGACGCAGGGCTTTAATCTGATGAGCTTCAGTCGGTTGTTTAAAACAACTGAGCCCTGCTGGATGTCATTAAATAAAGCTAACCTGGCCTACAGCTTCACTATGGGAGCTTTAACAATTGGAAAGATCTGGTCCAAGCAGTATAGAGTTTGAGGAAGGCAGGAGGACAGTATTAAAATGTGTGCCCTCAAGTAATACACTGAACATGGCCTTGGCCTCCTCCAACTATCCCCATAATTGAACCCATTATCTGGGTGGTCAGCCAATAGCACGGCCCATCAAACTGTCAACCATTATGAGGCAATTCACAGAAATGTCATGGCAAAATGTCCAAACAGCACTAAATGCCAGGTGCTGGGCAGAGACATATAGAGAAAGCAGTGACAGGTGTTATCACAATAATCAGAGATCCTTTCTAAGCATGGGTACCCGAACACTGAGGTAGGCAAAGTGTGGCTCTTTACGCCAGAAACACACCACACTCTGAAGCGCTGCGAAACGCTGTGAAGCGGAGCTATTTTCATTTCAGCGCCCATTTTTTCTAATCTGAGCGATCGTTTCGGCATCTCCTCTATTTCTTCTGCGAGCCGCGAGCAAATGTGTCAAGCCAGGCAGGTAATCATACACAGGAAAGCCACAGTGCAGCTGGATACTTTACAAAATAAATCTAATTTCAAAATAAAACTCCCAGGTCTATGCTGAGGTGATTTTGGCTTCTCAGCTGGTCCACAGCGAGACATGCGATCAGGCACACGGAGAGAGAGACCGACGGATGCACACACACACACACACACACACACACACACACACACACACACACACACACACACACACACACACACACACACACACACACGAGGGGAGAGAGACAGAGCCATGAGATAAGAAGGATCACTTTGTGACCGGCATGGAGAAATGAACGTCTCGTATGAACTGCCAGACGCGCGATCAGTCACAAATCTATGCTTTACAGCTATTCGCGGTGCTTCCGTGTGCGGTGTGTTTCTGCTGTTAGCCTCTCTAGTGGCTCCCTGTGGCCTGGAAAAAAAGTTATATGGAAATAAATGAAATAAAATGTTTTTTTAATATTCCAAATGCCATTTATTATTGTTATAGGCCTTAAGTAATTCCTACATTCTCCATTTAGGCTACATAACATTTCAACGATAATGTTCACCATAGCTTACATAAGTCTACGGTCTCTAAATTTTGCCGAACTTCAATAGCGAGTCCTCATAAATCCACCGGAGTTTAAAATTACAACACTAAGAAAGCAGAAGGTAACGGACATCCGGCCTAAAAGAGGGACATCCGGCAGAATTTCCGGCGGCACCGGAGCAATCAGAGAAGTGGAAGGTCGTGGATATGGACTACCCAATAAACAACCTAGCTGAATGGTATCTAACCTAGCGAACCTGTTATATCTATTTGCTTCTCGAGTATTGCTGCTTCACCTCCTTTAACCCCCCTGTCAGGCTCTGCATTTTAGCCAGATACACAACTGGCTGCAATTCATACTGCCTGCAAATTGATTTTATCCATATGGACAAGGTTCTGCATTTAGCTCACTCTTGGTGTCTTACTTTGATAAAAAAAAAGAGTAATGACTCTCTCAGTCGAATTTACCGATGCAGAACGCTCCGACTCGGTTTGGTATTTAACGCCTGCTGCATCATTCATAGGACCGGAGAGACGGAGAACTCAAACACAACAAGAGAGTTTTTCTATCACAAATTACTATTTGAGATGTCAGAGTGTGGGATGAATATAAATGCAGGCTGCCATGCAAGAAGAAATGAGAACATGACTCCAGTTTATATTATGCTTATAGCTGTATCTGAAATATGTGCAGGGAGGGTTCCACTCTTATACTTCACTGTACCAGTCCCAAATGAAACCTCTGTGAAGGCCACCGTAGAGGCTGCTCACCATTAGATAACAAAATTGTATATTGTATATCCTAAATCCTTTTTCTTCCATAGTAGCTTCCCCTACAAAAAAAGTTAACAGCACAAGCTACAATGTGTTATGTAGGGATGGGCGATATAGACGATATGCAATATAAACGATACAAAATTGGCCTACGATAGAGATTTTAATTATATTGCATTATCGCGATAATTCATGCGAAGTTTAGAGCCACGAGCTGCAACGCGTCATCGTCATCTTGAGTAAACATAAAAGCGAAAGAAGGAGGTGGTGAAAAAGACCGGTGCAACATCTATTATTTGGACTAGGTTTGGATTTAAGCCGCTACAACAGAGCTGTGGTCGAGTCATGGAGCCTTTCACCAGTCTGACCATTCACTATATAACGGACGATTGGAGTCTTGGCAGCCGGTGTTTGCAGACGTTGTACTTCTCCGCTGAACATACAGCCGTGAGTGCGTGTGCAGCGGCGGAGTGGGACCAAAAAATGTAGCGGGACGTTTACGACCGCAGAGGCTACACCGTTTGACCAGCAGGCAGCGGCACCAGGCCGCCGGATGGTGTTGCTAACAACTTGCAATGTATAACTATTATCAGACCGGCCCACCGGGAAAAGTCCCGACTCTGTGTGTGTGTGTGTGTGTGTGTGTGTGTGTGTGTGTGTGTGTGTGTGCGTGCGCGCTCTCAAATGCGTTACATTAGGCTGCAGGTAAGAAACTTTGTTTGAAATATGTTTTTATTTAAAGTATCTGTGCATCTTTGCCTAATACTGAAAGTATTCCAAGTACAGTGTCTGTTCCTTAACTAAACAGACACCAGTTTTTCCTGTTCTCTGCATCTTGGGTGGCATTTAAGAACCAAGGACTTAAACTTACTAAGTGTAGTGCCTTTTAGAATGGTTTGCACTAAAGAGAAGACACCCTATACTTTAAGCTTCTTCTTTGTCAAAGTCTCTGCAACTAGTGTACTTGAATTTTATTCATCTGCAACATTATGTTGTATAATTACAGTTTTGAACAATAAATGTTCTCAAAACTACATACTATGTTTCTTTCTCTTTAAAAAAAAAAAATACATTTAGCAGTTTGGTTTTCCTTAGGGTCTATGTAACCTGGTCTGAAATGGTTCTATTATAATTTATACCCATTGTCACTGCTGCAATCCCTGTCAGCATGTGTAAGTCCATCTCATGGGAATGTCATTAGTTTTGCAGTTATTTGTCGTAAATAAAAGCATTGGAGAAATTGGAATTTTGACATGATGATACCACTAGCGGTATCATCATAGACGAAAAGTCAAAGGATCACCAAAGTGACTACAAGTCATTGTTAGGGGAATGTAGATGTATGTAGCAAAATTCATTGCAATCCTTACAATTGTTTTTGAGACATTTCACTCTAGAATCTAACATGTTTACCTCATGGTGGCACTGGAGAGCCATGTCTGAACAAATTGTTGCGCTAACCCATGCGGTATCACGGAATCAGGAAAGACTTTGACCTGCTGGTGGCACCAGGAGAAAGGTTCAAGGATTTCCTCCTCTTGGCAACATGAATGTCTGTACCAAATTCCATTGCAATCCATGAAACCGTTGCAGAGACATCTCAGTCTGGAGCAACGTGGTGGACTGTATGAGACTGCCATACTCAAAACATTAAAGTGAATTTCCCATTGCAGGATTAATAAAGTATATTATTCTTCAACACATTCTCATGTATGGGTTTGTATGATATCGTACAAAAATTTATGCACAACAATTTGTATGATATCCGGAGACATTGTGGTCACGTGAAAACCGGTCACATAACAGTTAAGTTTAGCGGTCTTTACAGTTAATGCTTTAGTGAGTAACTTTTTGATATTAATGAACGTCAACTTTTCATTACATTCAAGCCATTGCCAAATGAGTTGCTACAAAGCTAATTAAGACTATCAGTTCCAACTCTCTCTGTATTTCTCAGTATGGCTATGTTCAGAAGATTGTGTCGTCCGGCGACTTTCCCGGGCAGAAACTAGAGTGAACTCTTCTGAAGAGTCCATCATGTTTTTTTTAATCCTCCGTGTCCTCCTTGGCTACTAGCAACTGTGTGGAGGAGGGGTTGTAAGTTGTAAGTCTTCTGGTAGCTGTGCCAAGAGAAATCTTTTTGTTCATGGATAAATGTTACTTCATATGAATTCACTTGCCACATACCGAAGTATTTTCAATCCATCAAAACGTGGCTGAAATATTTTGTTCCTATGCTTTCATGGACTCTCTATGGGCTTCTCCCTTAACTGTATGACTCCACGTCAGATGTAAAGTTATTCGCTGTCAAAGTGACGCCAAAATGAATAGGAGTCAATGGAATACTAGCGGAAGGCGATGGCTTGTTAGCCTCAGAATCTCCCCATAGGAAGTACACTTTCCGGATGCTGGCTTACCACCTTGACCCCGACCCCCTTCCAACACGGACCATAGCGATCTTAGCAGCAGCAGTCTATGTGGTGCATACAGCGATAAATACATGCAATATTTATGAAATTACAGTGCATTACTTTTCTAGCTATATGTATGAATGGGACATGAGAACAGCCTGGATTATCATCAGGGGCAGGGCTAGAAGGGTGGCACGGGGAAATATGATTTCCCCCCACCCATCCATTGGGCTAGCGTGCTGTCCATCTGTCAATTGTGACTTCCATTGGTTCAGAGTACTGTCACTTGGCTGCCTGTTCTGCCAATCTTCCCAGACCTTGTCACATGACCAATTAATGTTTCCATGATGACTATCCAAAATTCTGACATCATGGAACCAGCACTGTAATTTAAAGAAAATTCTATAGACTGAGCCTATAGTACAGAAATTGTGTATTGTATTTGGATATACAATTTGTTTAAAATGAAAACAAGTGAAACTAATAATGAATGTGTTGTTTTATTTAGCAGAATTAGGTATGACCATCACTACACCACTATCCAACAATTAAGTTTAACTTTTAAGTCAAGAACTTCCCTATAATAAATATACATAACCAATGACCCATGTTCATCCTTTGAGCTACCCCTCAACTCTCTCTGAGTGCTATATGGGAATGTGTTGCTAATCCATAGATTTACCTTCCACCATGACATATACAGTACATCAGTGTTGCCTTCCACTGTGTGGGTAGTAAACACATCCATTTCCCACATGCAGCTGAGGATATCTTAACTATCGCATTTATTATATTTTCTTAGCGAGTCACAGAAATCTTAAATGAAACATATCTAAATAAAGCCATGCATCTTATGAAAATATACCTGCTTCGCGAAAACTCTTCCTGCAGTACTGTGCAGTACACACATTCCAATCTATTATCTGCCAGGCATGTCAATTTTATAAAAACACACACACACACACACACACACCAAGATGTAGATGTAAAAATTAAGCGAGGCCTTGATACGCTCACAAAGGTGAAAATATGTAATTTAACCTACATGTGTGCATGAGCGCACACACACACACACACACACACACACACACACACACACACACACACACACACACACACACACACATGGCCATTACAATATAATACAATAGAACATTTACTTTTAAGTTCTTTTCCTATAATATTACTGCAAATGTGCTTTTATTTTATTTTTCTAAAGAAATTGCCAAGAGGATACTATTTCTACATATCAAAGAGGAGACAGCCATGTACTGGAGTGGAACTGTCCATTTGTTTATTTCTTTAAAAGATTTCAAAAAACAAAATGGTACAACTTTAATTTGATCCATATTCAAACATTACTCTGTTATACAAACAGACAGACACACACACACACACACACACACACACACACACACAGACCAAGTGTGGACTTATTTTTCTGGTCATTACTGTAAAAACAATAATACAAGAACATTTACTTTTAAGGTCTTTTCCTATAATATTACTGCAAATGTGCTTTTATTTAATTTTTCTAAAGAAATTGCCAAGAGGATACTATTTCTACATATCAAAGAGGAGACAGCCATGTACTGCAGTGGAACTGTCTGTATCCATTCTCCCCCCCAAAAAAAATGTTTGTTAAAAGCAAAATGTTTCTTCTTCTTTCAAAATAATGGTGCAACTTTAATTTGATCCATATTCAAACATTTCTCTGTTACACACACACACACACACACACACACACACACACACACACACACACACACATATTTTCACTGGATCTGCTTAGTGACTTTACTTAATGTATTTCTGAGACTGGAATGTGGTCATGAAGGAAAACGTGTCAAATGTAAAACCGCTGATCACATGAAACGCACAAACTGGGGCTAGACTGTATGCACATAATGTGTGTATCCATATATGAGCTTCTCTGTGTGTGTGTGTGTGTGTGTGTGTGTGTGTGTGTGTGTGTGTTCTCGTTTAACTACATTCGTGGGGTCCAAAAAACGGGAATACGCTATACTTGTGGGGTCCGGACAGCTTTGTGGGGCCAAAATGCTGGAACCCACAACTTCAAAGGGCTGTTTGAGGGTTAAGACTTGGTTTTAGGGTGAGGGTAGGGGTTAAGGTTAGGCATTTAGTTGTGATGGTTAAGGTTAAAGGGGCTAGGGAATGCATTATGTCAATGGCAGGTCCCCACAAAGAAAGTGAAACGCTCTGTGTGTGTCTGTGTGAAGGAGAACAGAGCTGTGGTCCTTCAAAAGCAGGCAGATAGGAGCCGCAGGGCTGAGGCACGTGGCAGGGCAAAGGGGATTTTTTAACAGAAAACACCACCCATAAAACCTGCACGCTATTACATTTATTTACTGTATTATTTACAGCCTTACATCTAAGGACAATCTTTAAAATTGGTACAGTGTCTTGAAGTCGCACTTTCATTTCCGTGTGTCTGACAACATTATGGAAAGGACCCCTACAGAGATAGACCTTTTGGTTAAAGAGTATGATCATTTTTGTTTAACATGAAACAGCTCTGAAATCGCCATCACCAAACTCACCAGACTCACCAGACAAACTAAATAAAATTATCAAAAGCCGTCTTGGTTTGTCTTTCCACTGTTCCAACAAACACCACTCTGGTTTGGTTGACATAAACCCTTTATTCACCCTTTTATGTGGAAATATGCAAAAGGGAGTCTGGTGAGTTTGGCAAGCTGTTTCTGGTAATTTAAAAAGGATCTTACTCTTTAACAAAGAGGCATATCTCTGTAGGGATCCTTTCCATAATGTTGTCAGACACTTAGAATAATAATCTGAGCTGGTCAGCGGAAAAAACAGCACTTTTAGTGGATGCAAACTGAAGATGCACATTTGTCCTATATTCACGCCACTTAGACACCAATGCATGGGAAAATAGGGTCCAGGATGATAAAAAATAAAAACGAAATTACCTTTTAAAGTGCAGATGTTAGGAGGCAGGAGAAGCTTCTTGTCTGTCAGAGGGACAGTATTTATGACAACAGAACGCATCAAGACATGAATGACAATTACAAATTATCCTTTCAACATCGCACTTAATAACTGCAATCTCTCCTCGGCAGGGTGCAACAATCATCCTTCCAGTTAGCATTCCAGCTCTGAACCAGATGTTTTAACTTAAACTCATAAAACATCTTGAAACCTACGGCTGCTCCTCAGTTCACACTCTATACATCATTGCCACTGTTTCATAGTTGCATATTAACCACACAGTGCAGAACTTTATGTATGACTTCCTGAGAAAAATTATTTGTTTTGCAACTCCTTTCTTTTACAAGAATGACTACTTGCATGCAGTAAATATTGTGGATCTCTAAGTCCAACCAGTGCCAGCAGTCGAAATACAGAAAACATAATTATTTATGGATTTCAAAAAACACAGAGCCCACAGCACACTCCAGAACAAGAATAAGAGCTGCTATGGTTTATTGTTGTTCTCTTTTTGAAAAATATATGTAAACTTTTTTTATATTTTCCTTGGGAAATTCTGGTGTTTTACAAAGTGATGAAAAAACGGGCTAATTCAGCTGATGGTAATATGCCTCATGAAGGTGTTGACACAACACAAGTAGTCTCTGATCAGGACCAAGAAAAGCTGGAGGATGGAGATGAGGAAGAGGATGTGATTGCTGCTGAGGATGCTAGCATCGCTGTCAATCACTGGTTCTCAAACTGTGGTACAAGCACCACTGGTGGCACGCGGACTTCCTCTAGTGGTAAGTGGATGGAATATATGATTTTTATTTTTTTATGAAATAATTTAATTTAAAAACATAATACTATACAAAATACTACAACATTTCCAATAACATTTAAACTATGATCAGTTAAAAGAAATGCAAAATAAGTGTTTGTTTAAGTGTCATATTTTATTGTTTCGATATCAACTTGCTACATAGTTATATTCATGGACGGAGTGCGCATACATCTGTAATTAGTTACGTGCTGTGATGGGAAAGGTAAAATGGAATGGTTCAAAAACACTGCAATTGTGGCTCCAAACAGGAGCTATTAGGAAGAGAAGTGTGGATGAGACTATTTCGAGCAGCCCTGCTGAAACTATATATGGACGAGCACATAAACACGGAACACACAAGCAGCAGGGGTGAAGTCTCCACAGCACCTGCTAGCAGCAAAACAGTAAGGAGATATGACCCGAGTGACCTCACATTTGGCTTCAGTTGGAGCAGGACGGAGGAAGTTCATAAATAATTTTTTTAGAAATAAACCCGCCTCCTGCGTGAACTATCTGTAGCTGCTACTCTATTTTAACGTGGGCCATAATGGTTGTACTTAAGACAGCCTTGCCCCTATTTTCCACCGGGCGCGTCTGCGCTGCATTCCGGAGGTGCTGCGGGCCTCGCGACCAATCGCTGCCATACAAGTCAATGCTTGATGTTCCACCAGCTGCGCCACGTTGGTCCCACAAGTGTGCGTGAAGCGGCTCTCCGCTCCGCTAAAGATACGCGCCATGTCTATTTTCATGCGAGCCGCGGGGCGTTCGTACAGCCGGGCAGGAAGTGAAACAGCGAGAGTATCCAGTCAATTTAGCAAAACACCCTAAATACCGTTTATGTCTCCTCTACAACACCACGGACGACAAGAGATTCATCTTGGAGGTGGAAAAACATAATAAGACATCACAGATCCTTTTTATCAGGACAATGCCAGAAAAGAGAATGCATGGAGTTTAATTGCAGGAGGGCTTGGAGTGGAAGGTATAGTAGATACTAGCTTAATAAACACATGATTGTTCTGTAAAGTACTTAAAAACAATAAATACAATTTAAAAAAAGTAAAGACAATATAATCTGCGAGTCCGGCAGGCAAGATGCTCCGCTTCTGAGACGTTACTGGTGTGGTATAGCGCGCGATGGAGGACGGAACAAAACCTGAACGAAGCCAGAACGCAGCACAGACGCGCCCAGTGGAGAATCGGAGTAATATTTTCTGAAGTGGTATGCAGTGTAAAAAGTTTGAGAACCACTGCTGTAGATGATATTAGCATTGTTTTGTTATAAAGATGTCTGATGGTAAGTGCATGGTATTTTTCTGTCTTGCCGATTATAAATCTTATCTCAGAAGCTGAAGCTGATTGTGTGTCTGTTGCTTGCTGCTCGTGTGCTAGCCCTGTCCGTAGCATATTTCTGTGAAATGATAAATATTCAGAGGTGTGCTTACGTAGGCCGGCTTTCCCTACATCTGTATCTCTTGAGCTGAATATCTTAACACATCGTATGTGCTTGTGTGTCTATGTGTCAGGGGTGTTGCAGTAGAAATGAAACCTTGGCAACCAGCACATTAATGGGAAACCCTACATTTCAGAAAACAGAAAAGAAGTCGAGCAACCCCATAGCACCATCAAAGGAAAATCTCTGGTGCCGCCATCTAAACATCAGGATCACGGGGTAACGTCTGAAGTTATAAGAGCGTCACTACCAACTGGTAAAATACTAACCCTTGGTCAGTGTCTCTCAGCATCAGATACGACGCAAACATCTCCCCTTAGCATCTGTATGGGACGCACCGAGCAGAGCAGCAGCTACGCATCGCTTGAAGATGACTGTAGTATGAAGCGAGACAAAGGTAGCAAGTAGTATGAAACACCGAATATCCGAATAAGGAGGCTGGTTGGGGGGGTGGATGGGTCAAACAACACAGGACTTTCACCCAGGAGACTGGGGGTCGTGTCCTGTTCTCGTCTCGCGTGTCACTGAAATGTACATTTTGTAACCTCACCCACGATCTTTTCCTAAAACCTAATTGTCCCATTCTTGTGCTGCATGTCAGTAAAACGTACTGTATGTCCTGACCCAGAGCATCAAAAAGAGACGTCAAAAGTCCTGACCAAGCACGTCTAATGCCGCGTTCTATTTACCTTGTAACTCGGAAGCCGGAACTGGGAATGACGTCATACCTGAGTTGAATGCGTTCTATTTAAAAGTAGGATTTTCATTGTTTTCATTAGCTCTAGCCCAGTTAGCTATTGTTAGCAACCAGTTGATAACACATTATGCCGTTTTTTGTGCATGCAAACAGCGTAACAACATGTCCACAGATAGAAGTTGCACATGCCTGTGTGAACGACTGATTTAGTGACACAAATAAGACAGAAGTGCTTATAACTTTATGTTACTGCAGCTTTCACAACTGTTGATACAGGGGGCAGCCATGTTGGATTTTGAAATCGGGCTACTGTGAGGTTGTACGTGTTTCCTACTTTGACCTCGTTAAAACCGAGTTCCGAGGTAAATAGAACGTGGCATAAATATGACGCCAAAGGAGACTTTCTGCATCAATAACAAACCAACAACCCAAAGGCACCTGACCAAGCGTCACTTTCTGACAGGATGCGAGTGTGAATGTGTTACATAATCTTTGTGTATCCTGACTTGACTGAATACAACTGAGAATAAACTGTGTGATTTGTGACACAAAATGTTTTTAAAGGGCTTACTTAGCTTCATGTTTATGTTAGTAAGTTGTAGCTTTAGTAAATTTGAGATTTTTTAAAAGACATACTTCAAATAAATCAGATTTAAGTGTTATTAAACCTCTGAGGACGAAAGACACACCAGCGCATCCAAACGATCTAACACTCCTACTCAAAAAGCAATATTACAAAATTTAATTTCAGATTTATTTACTATTTTAATCATATAACACTAAAACTTTGGTAAACTCATTTCAAGCACCAAAACAATTCGTACAAGACATCATAAGTTAAGGTTTGTTTTCAAAAGTGATTTGAGGAATTTCTAAAATCGAACATCAAAGTTTCAGCTTTAGCTCCAAATGATCTCCTTACACATTGCTCTAGAAAAAATGTGGGCGTCACTATACGGAAAGCGGAGTTTGTTGTGAAGATTTTGATGTGAAACACATGGGGATCAGTTATACCTTTAAAAGGGAAATTTAAGTAGATTTGTGAAAATGCCATTAGACCTCAGAGGGTTAAGTATTATTTTAGGTGGGTTAGGGTTCCCATGACGGGAGACTTAAAGAAATTATCCAGAATTTTGTAAGTGCCAGACTTAGTGAGAAATCGTTATTTTTTTTGTAATCGTTGTGAGTCCAGTACAGAGAGGGATGTGTTTATGTTAGCTGATAGTAGCATTCCAGACGCTCAACTCTGAACCTCTGGGCTATTGTTTTAACTCGGCCAACAGTCTATCATGCAATACCAAACACTTAGAGGTCTTATATAAATCTTCACATGTACATCGATCTGTCATGGTTAATGCAGTCTGCAGTCACATGGAGCCCAGCGGTGGAAGAAGTATTCAGATCCTTTACTTAAAGGTATTATGGAGGATTTTCTTTTTCCGGGTGGATCATCAAGACTATTGGTCCTCCTAGTTGTCAATCATTCTGGTGATATGTTTACGTAAGGCCGTTGTACGTGCTCGTCCCTAGGTAGTTTTCGCTTTCTGCGCATACGCACTTTCAGGTGTATATGTGTGGTGAGCATAGGTAGTGAGCTACGGTTTCAGCCATTCATTGAAGCTCGCCATTCTCACCGTGTGTGAGAAAAGTGTCTAGGAATTGTATGACAAGAAGAGAAAGGCCTCTGAAGAAAGAAACAAGACCGGAGTGTTTTTGGGAGAATATTTCACACGCTGGCGTGCGCTAAAAGCACAGGTTGGGCTTCCCACTGATGCCTCAGTCGCGAAGTTTCTACTCAACAGGTAAAGTTTGGCATGCTATTTGGAGAAATCCATTTAAAATCACTGCTAGTAAAAGTTGATGTAAGCTATGATTAGCGATGCTAGCCTAGGCACAAGTCACGCACCGCGCAGACACGGTAAACCTCTCCATTTGTGAAAAAGTGCAAATCTTCTTTGGGAAAGTAGGCTTTTATGAGCCATGCCGACAGCAACTTGTAAATAGTGCACTCTCGTGCACACGTTTAATAGGCGTTCCCTCTCGGGAGCAGGTAGAGTGTTGCGCATGTGCATTTTTTCAAAAAGTGGAGAGGGCGGTTCTTTTCTAAAATTCGGGATAATCCTCCACTATACCTTTAAGTAAAAGTACTAATACCACACTGTAAAAAAGACTCTGTTACAAGTAAAAGTCCTGCATTGAAAATGTAACTTAAGTAAAAGTATGTAAGTATCATCAGGAACATGAACTTAAAGTATTAAAAGTAAAGAAAATTCCTCCCATTTTAGAAACTGGAAACGATCCAAACAGTCTGTTTAATGGTCTAATCCAGGGACCTTCAACACGGGGTCCGGGACCCCTAGGGGGTCCTCAGAGTCAATGCAGGGGGGCCTCCAAATTATTGTTAATTTTTGAAGTTTAAAAAACAAACATTAATCTAACATATTATTAGTGTTGGGATCTAAACAAAGATCTCAGAGCATGTGACCTCTGAGACAAAGGAAACCACATGGCCCACATGCAGCCTGAGCGCCATTTTAAAACAAAGAGAATCTCCATGCAAAGAGCCTCCATGCAACTGTAAAAGCCTAAAAGTCACACCTCCATGAGAAAAGATGTCCGGAGGTCTAAGAAAACTACATAGTTGTAGTTCACACCTACATGTTACCTTCAAGAACTCTGATTCCCTATTGGCCGGGGTCCCTGAACGCAGCAGGGGTCCGTGCCCAGGTGACCGGGGACATAAATACTCTGGTCACCCACTTCTCGTTGTCACCCACTGCACGTGAAAGCTGCTAAAGGGTGCTCTCCTCTGTGTTTTCGATTGCAACCCCGTTGGTGAATGAAGGCACGTCGTCAAACGTCTGTACGAGAATAAATGGTATAATTTCGCTGGTCGAGTGAGCTGTTTCTGTATCCTTCGTGATACAAGGGATCCTGCCGAGCCACTGAAAGTCAGCGTCTCACCGAATCTGCAGAGAGGGTAATCAACCCCTTTTTCGAGGAAAAGGAAGGAGATCGCGCTTTTCTTTTCTTCAAAGTTGATTGAACGGTTCCACTCCGCTGCCCTGGAAGGAACTGTTTTGTTAATCTCTGGCGAGTAATTAACCCCGTTTTCTGTTCATCGCAGAGAATCCGCGGGACGAACCAACGGACGGCAACACACAAACTAAGGGGCTTATAGTTCTGGGCAGATGTAGAACAGTGTATTTTATTAATGAGTAAGTGCTACTGGGACTGCCGTGTCCAATGTATTGCTCTTTGATCACGAAACTTTTTGTGTTGAAACTGTAATTGCTACACTGTTACCCCCCACCGCAGAGGAGTTAGTTACTGTACAAGCAAGGTAATAAAACTTCCGTTCGTCACTCAAACCACGGCACCGCGACGTAACGAGATCTCTATATCATAGCCCTGTGTTAGACGAAAGGTTTGGTTATTATGGCCGCAAGGAGTCAGCTGTTAGCTCACCACAGGCAGAGAAATAAACATTCCCCTCGTTAGACAAATTCTCAGACCCCGGCCTTTTCAATCGTGTTTCCCTCGTTTTTTTTCCCCCAACCAAACCCCCCCCCCCCCCTTCCTCCCCTCACTTTTTCTACTTTAGAGACAGTGATCGGATAACCTATTAACAGTTATTAAAAACATTATTAATATAAAAAAAAAAAAAAAAAAAAAAAAAAAAATGTATAAAACATCTTTGATACATTGCTAATTATTGAATCTGTACCTCCCCAATTCCCAACATTAGCAAATATACATCCCCACTGATGATAGGCTTACTGGCCTATAGGTAAGGTAGTCACTAAGATAGCCATCTACAGATAGACAAAATTAAAAGATTATTTATAAAATGATGCCAACGATTATTAGGCTATTTTAATAGCTTCGTAATCTATGAAAAAGCAGTATATATAAAGGTATAAGGCCGCCCTACATTATATCCTATATGCCCTACCATACGTTATTGTAGGACCAGTTTAATATGCAATTTCATTTTATACAACATATGTAGTAGGGGGTCCCTGCTCCGTCTCTCTCTCTCTCTCTCTCTTTCAGATAAGGGGTCCTTGGCTTAAAAAACGTTGAAGACCCCTGGTCTAATCATTTCAGCTGGACTTGTAGGCCGTTATATTGTTGACTAGTTTCATTTATAATAAAACATCAGATTTTATAAACTTCATGTGTTTACCAGTACCTCAGTTTTGTACTTAAGTACAGTACTTGAGTAAATGTACTTAGTCACATTCCACCACTGATGGAGCCACAGCCAGGAGATCAGTTATCCCCCGGAGAAAAAGAACAAGAGACAGGATGAGGGGGTTTGTAATGTTTCCCATCCCGGCATGCCAATAATCTGCCTCCAGGACATTAGAGAGTGTCTCCTGTTCATTCTCGGGTTTCTTTGGTATTGTGTCATACTCTGAAGACACCAGACTCTAAAGTTATGTGATAAACAGCATGAGAGACTGACAACCCCCTGGGAGGACAGGAAAGGAAATGTGAGGCCACAGAAACGCCATGTTCTGAACCCAGCTGAGCACACGTGCCAGAGTACACACACACACGCACACGCACACATGCTCAGTCAAAAACACAGGTAATAGGCATGACACGGGTTTGTGGAAAGATATTTCATTCTAAGAATATCTGAAATATTTGGTGTCTCTAAGGTCATTTCAGAAATGTACTGTGGTGGGCCTTTCCTAAAGCTATTAACTAGCACATTAAATAGGCAATAATGAGATCCCAAAAGGAAGAACAAAGTTGAAACCTGAACCCAATTTGAAATATCTGTAACAATTCATTCCTCTGCAATAGTGCTATTGATTTTTTTAATAAAAAGGCAGACGAATGAATGGTGATGAATGGAAACGCGTCTTCTTTAGTGCCTGAGTTATGTTTTTCTCTTGTTCTCTCACTCACTCTGTCACCCACCCACACAGACAAACATAAATTATTGCTAAAGTGGGCGCCCGGATGGTTCAGTTGGTGGAGCGCACGCCCATATGTAGGGGTTTATTCCTCGACGCAGCAGGCCCAGGTTCGGCTCCGACCTGCGGCCCTTTGCTGCATGTCATTCCCCCCCTCTCTTCCCTTTCATGTCTTCAGCTGTCCTGTCAGAGATGAAGGCTGAAAATGTCCCAAAAAAATAATCTTAAAAATATATATATATATATTGCTAAAGTGCTGGGACTAGCAATGTAAAAAGCCTGATGTCTTAAAACAGTAAGAAGGTCAGCATGTGTGTCGCTGATCATGCCGCGATGGCCAGAATGGGAAATTCAGCCCATCAAAGGCTCTTTCCACTCAGACTAGGGCTCAGTTAAAGTGCCCTAAAAGTCTTAGCTGTGGGGATGGAGGTGGAGAGTGTGGGCAGGTGGGGGCAGAGGGCGGTATTTTAACAGCAATTTACCTCCATAGCAGTGTCCAACAACTGACAGAGGAGCACGTTTGAGTAGCAATTTGTGTGTAATTTCTATCTGAAATGTCAGATTGATGTGTTTAGAGTGCTTCAGTTGGGATTTGGTCTGATGCTTCCATACATCAGACAGTTCACTTGGTTGGTCTAAAGTTCAGATGGTCCACCAGAAATCCAGACTGAAATGTTTTGACAACTATTGCATGGATTGGAACAAAGTTTGCTACAGATATTCATGATATATTCAGCGATCTCCTGACTTTTGTCTCATCCAGTGACATATCTTCATGTCTACTAGCAGCACCAAATTGGGTGGAAACATTCATGGTTCCTATGTTTCCCTCTGTCACCATGAATTAGTTAACATTTATTTTTTAGAATTAAACGTCTCATCAGCTGTAGGATGCATTCCGTACAGACATTTATCCAATACCTTGGTTTTAGGATCAACATACAGCATAACTAGTCTGGATTAATAATAATAATTGCCTGACATCCCCTTGCCTTCTGTTCTCTGTGTGTTGCTGTGTGTTGCTGTTCTCAAACTCTTTGGGAAACAACAAACTTCGAGCTAGGAAGCTACACGCTACAAATGGCAAGTTTTTAAGAATATTTGGATAATGCAACATGGCAGGCCTACTTGGTTCTTTCATGGAATGGTTGTAAAGATTTACAAAGAATATGTTTATGGCATTTACTCTCTAACTGGGACGTTTTGGGTCCGATTGGTGGGATTGCTGTGGACGAAGTACACACGGTGATACACTGGTAAGAGCTAATGAGGTTTAACCATGTATCTAGCTAATTTAATTAGCTCACGTTACTGTATTGTGTCAACAGTTAACTTAATTTAATATTGTATGTGGCATTGTCTTTTGCGGTGTGCAAATGTTCCACCAAAACAAGTTCCTTCCCAAGTCTACTTAGCAGAGCCACTGTCGCTGCGTCCGGAGCTTAGCACCGCCCAAGACAATTGTGATTGGTTTAAAGGGTTTAAAGGGTAACTACAGTTTTTTTTCAACCTGGACCCTATTTTCCTATGTTTTTGTGTCTAAGTGACTGATGGGAAAAACAATCTTTGAAATTGGTCCAATATAAATAAATAATAAGAAGAAGAAAAAAGGTCTTAAAACGGTTTCAAAAAGGTCTATCTCTGAAAGGATCCTTTCCATAATGTTGTCAAACACTCCAGGTTGAAAAAAACGGTAGTTAGCCTTTAAAGAAAGGCAAACAACACAGTTTTTGATCCTCTCCTATTCCAGAAGGTATCTGTGGTGTGCCACGCTGGGGGGTGTCAGGCTTTATCCTGGTCATGTACTTCCGTTGATTCAGACTAGGGTTAAAGTGTCAAAAAAGGCAGGGATACTTGGGATCAATACTCACTACAGGTAAATCATTATCGCTGGTACCAGCAGTGAAATGTCAGTGAAAGCACACACCGCAGGGAAGAGGAGAGCTTTACAGAGAGTTTCCTGTGCATGGTAAAGGTGTCAGACTGACTGCTATCTGCCGCTCACCGGCTGCAATCTGTCAGACATTCTTCTCTGAGGCCTGGGAGAGGGGCGAGAGAGCGAGGGAAAGTGACAACGAGGCTGAGAGAAGATAGAAGATCCTTTGATGGCTTCATCACTCTCAAATGGTCCCTTAATCACAGACAATGAAGCCATCACAGTGGAATGGTCGAGGCACATAGACAGCCAGGAGAGATTCTTCATTTCTCTCTTTTGAGGCATTATTCATTCTCCTTTTGCATCTCCATCATCCTGTGAATCCTCATTAAGTGATTCAGTCAGTGTAATAAAAGAGAAAGAACCTGCAGCCAGTGGCCATGGTTAGAGCTGAATGAATGGCTAGTTATGGTCATGTAAATGCCACTTCTGAGTCTTCCTTCATGCATGTCTGCTAGGAGACAATAAGGGCCACTTGCTCAGAGTGTCCAGATTAAGGCAGCCTGTTATATGGAGATACTTTGAATCAGAAGAAGTCTCTTTTAGTGCTCTCTTCCAACCCTGAACACATATTTTGTCATTCATTTAGGTTTTCTTTCATTCCCACAAGAGGTCTTCATGGGTGCAAAATGTTGGACTCAACCCAAAACTGACCCAAGGTACTTGAATAAATACATAAAAAAAAGAGAGACCTGATCTGAAGGGGTCCCGAGTACAACCAGATAATTTTAATTAAGTTTGTTTGCTGAAAAGACTAATTTACAGAATAAAAAGTCTTGTTTTCACCTCCTGCACGAACAACAAAACTATATTCTGTAGGCAACTTATTATATAAAGGCATAATATATGAATAATTTCCAAACCAATTTAAAATAATCAAATTCCAAAAGTCATTTAACAACATACATTTTTAATATAGGTTACTGATTTCCTAGAATATTTTCTCTGAGCACAGCGGAGACTTTCTGCTACAGGGCTGAAGTTATGTGTGAAGTTAAGTTAAGTGCCAATTATGGGATGAACCCCCTTCACTAATGTCAGCAGTTGGCAGCAGAGATGCTCACAAGTCTCAGAGCTCGAGTCCAAGTCATGTCTCAAGTCTCTTGTGGTCCTGACGAGTGTTGTATCAGCTGCTCAGAACACTGTATAGCTACAGCGGGATAATAAGTATTGAACGCGTGAACATTTTTCTCAGTAAAGATATTTCTGATGGGGCTATCGGCATGACATTTTCACCAGATGTCAGTAACAACCCAAGTAATCCACACATACAATGAAATCAAAACAAATAAGTCCATAAATTAAGTTGTGTGTAATAAAGTGAAATGACACAGGGAAAAAGTATTGAACACACTTGCTGAAATGTATTTAATACTTAGTAGAAAAGCCTTTGTTGGTAATGACAGCTTCAAGACGCCTCCTGTATGAAGAAACTAGTCACACACGTTGCTCAGCTGTGATTTTTTCCCATTCTTCCACACAAACTGTCTTCAACTCTTGAAGGTTCTGCGGGCATCTTCTATGAACTCTGATCTTCAGTTCTTTCCAGAGGTTTTCAATTGGATTGAAGTCGGGTGATTGACTGGGCCATTCTAATTTTCTTTCTCTGAAACCAATTGAGAGTTTCCTTGGCTGTGTGTTTGGTATCATCATCTTGCTGAAATGTCCACCCTCGTTTCATCTTCATCATCGTGGTGGATGGCAGCAGCTTCTTATCAAGAATGTCACGGTACATTTCACCATTCATGCTTCCTTCAATTATATGAAGTCTGCCAGTGCCAGATGCTGAAAAACAGCCCCATACCATGATGCTCCCACCTTCAAACTTCACTGTTTGTATGGTGGTTTTAGGGTGATAGATGCGATGGCGTTTGACTGCATTACAAATTATTTTCTTTGAAACAACTGTACCTGCTTCATCCAGGTCTTTCTGAAGATCTCTGCAAGTGGTCCTTGGTTCTTCGACAACTCTTCTAAGTATTCTATGGACTCCTCTGTCAGAAATCTTGCGAGGAGCACCTGGTCGTGGCCGGTTAATGGTGAAATTATGTTCTTTCCACTTCCGGATAATGGCCCAACAGTGCTCACTGGAACTTTCAGAAGTTTAGATATTCATCTGTAACCAGTGCCATCTGTATGTTTTTCTACAATAAGCTTCTGAAGGTCTTGGGACAGCTCTTTGCTATGTGTTTGAGCTATGTTACTGGTTACTGGTTGCACGGCGTTTGTGGTTTGACTGCTCATGACTGTTTTCCAAGATGGCGCCCAAATGTAAACACGAACGTTACGGTCTTTATATCTTTTTAATAAACTGTACACAAAGTTCTCAATGTTTCGGTTTGCATTATGCTATCGTTTAAGTGTGGTGCTATTTTGAGCCTTGTTAGTGGTATAAAATAGTGATTTACCAAGTGCCCCAAAAGCTAGCGTTAGCAGGTAACCACCGGTTTTGCGGTAGCTTGTTTAAAGCTAGAGACACATTTGATTAGCATGAAAACATGTCCCAGAGAACGTTCGACTCGGTACACATATGTTATTAACCCCTAGGTTCATTTTGCGCCGGAATTGTCCTTTAATAACTTACAAATATAACTTTTCATCCATCCACAAGACGTTCACTACACTTTCAAATGAGACCACATCCCTTTAGGAGACAGGAAGTGTGGACCAGTTCATAAACCATTGGCGCTGCCTGAAATCTTTAGTATAGAGGATCTTTTATAAAAGAAAAATAAATACAACATTTGGGTATAATTTGTGATTTGAATCCTCTCTAATATGTAAAGGCTTCTTACTTGGCTCATGCTACATCCTTCTACCAAGTTTCGTGAACATCTGGCCAGGAGTTTTTCCGTAATCCTGCTGCGAACAAACCAACAAACTAACAGACCGAGAAACATGACGTCCTTGGCGGGGGGAATGACTGAAATTGTGTCTGGAATGCCATTGAGTAGCTGTGGTTTGTTAGGATCTTGGGTTTTATTAAATATAAGATCAGTCCTGACTGACTCACTTATGTAAGCGTTATTAGCAGCCAGTATCAACCTCGTATATTGCTCTACATAGACAGCAAAGACCAGCAGGGATCCGCAGAGGCAGAGCACATGTTAACTTATGGTTCGTTCTTTTTGTCTAGTAGCTCGAGTGTGACGTCACATCCATGTCGAAAAACGAATAACCGCGGGTTGTTGCGTTCTTTTTGTCACACAATATTACGAGTCGGAGAAAAGATGGATTTCTGTAACATTTTTAGTAACATTTAGGATTCTATTCACCCAGTTATTGACATATTACACAAATATATTTCACAGTTTGATACATGAAAATTACGTTTTGATTAAAGTTAACGTTAGGCTACTGCTCTGCTTTCTGCTCAAGACTCGGCTTAAAGCCATTGTTGTCATATAGCAACCGAGCGTCTCTAGCCAATTTCAGCTGCAATTAATTAGGCGGTATTTAACTCATAATAAGACTGTAGCAACATGCCTAAATGTAGCAGTATACAGTGCTATGTGTATGACTTCTTCATTTGGTTACAACAACGAAAAAGTGCTTAAAATTGTAGAAAACCACAATGTTTACTACGTGTGATGCACGATGTAGCCATCTTTGAAAGACTTGACGAGTCGTATATGCGATAATTATATATATACGATATATACTCGGATAATTGATTTCCCTGCTGTGACTTTCACACCTCCCTCAGAGACGTCAAATAAATGGCTCCAATCAGCTGACAAGTCACACTTATAGAGCTAAAGTAAGAGTCAAAAACAAAGAAAAAACAGCAGAGGCTGTCACCAAACACTCACTGTATGCCTGGAGAGAACAGACTAATGTTCTGAAAACAATGGGATCATGTCGGTCCTTTATGAAGCTACCAGAGTCCTTAGAGCACTACAGTTAGATACGTACGCAACTATCTTTTCATGAGTATCACTCAGTTTTACAATAGAGGACGAAAAACAATCCAGACAATCCAAAATCAGTCCAAGAATAGGAAATAAGCCCGGTCGAGTGTAAATATCACATAAACAAATGATAATGGCATGAAAATGGCCATATTACCGTCCCTCCAGTCGTGTGGTGTGCAGAATATCAGGTTGGTTCAGTATCAGCTTTCATTTGAAAAAAACACGAGTAAATGGAGAAAACAGAACCATTTTCCATCTCACACTGCATTTAGACACCCAGCAAACATTGAGATGAACACTTGATACACTGACAAGATGAAAAGAAATACTTCCAGTGAGAAACTGACTGGAAGTAATAGAGGTAATATACAGGATTTTTCTTTTTATGATCCGTCCCCGCCCCCTTTCCAAGATAGTAGCCTGTCCTTTGTTCTGTTTAGTGTTTGTCTGTTTTAAAATGTTTTTTAATGGATTTTAACATCCTCTCTAACAAATTGTTTGCCTTCAACAAAGTTTGGTGTAAGCCATTTGAAAATTTTTGGTTTACTCCACAACTTATGAACTATTTTCACCTGATTTGGAGACCTACTCCATGTGCTGTGCCCAGGGCTCGACACAAGCAATGGCCCGATGGCCCGGGGCCAGTAAAAACGTATGTCGGGCTGGTTGATTGGCCAGTCACTGGCCCGCACGGGCCAGTACCAACGTCATACAGAGTGGCACGAAGCGTGTAAATGTTAACATTTCACATTTTCACCTCAGGTAATTTATAAACAATTCATTTGGATACAAGCGTTGCATTTTGGAAGATAGATTGCATTCTGAACAGCGATGTCCGCGCTGCGCGCACACACACAGCAGGGCCGAGGTGTGTGCGTTCACGCAGCACATGTAACTGAATGGAAACGTTACCGAGGATTATTTACCGCCGATGGCGCAGATGAACTAACGTTACACTCGTTACTGTAAGTACAATACAATAAAACCTCCATGATTAAAGAGTCAATACTTATCAATAACCCACCTACCTGTTGTACAGGCATAATCATGTAGAAAGCGATATTTCAGTCTGCTCTGTCTGCGCTGTCCACTCTCGTCCACCGTGCTGTGCAAACACAGCTCTACTCTGCAAATAGCGACTTTACAAACGAGCTAAAATGAAAGATGTCAGTTTGTGGTCTAACGGTTTATCTTAATTTGCAACCAATCTTGAACTTTGGACAAACTCTTGTAAATGTAGCTGCTGTCTAAACGAGCCATCCTCTCTGCTGGAGCGGTAAACCTATGGATGTATTATAAGACCAAAACAAATACACGTGGCTACTTAATATGCACGTGAATGACGTTGCGTTCTTCATTCTTGATGATGTTGCTGGTTGTGTCATTTAGCAACAACATTGTCTTATTTCAAATGAGGCCTACAGGATGAATGCTAGCCTGCTTATCAGTCCATTCATCATTACAGCTGCTGTTTTCCACAACTTTTCACTTCAGGCTCTTTGACAGTGACATGTTTACCTGACAACAGGCCTTTCTTTCTGTAAGCATTCTCCACCAATCAGGACACTGATTACGTTTCAGTAATCAAGACTTTAACCATCACTCCTCAGTGAACTGCCCCCTAATCTGAGATCATTTTCTAGTTAAGTAGCCTATCTAGTTATCATTATGGATTTTCCATGTTTTTAGGGGGTTGCTTACACTAATACATGTATGTGAAAAAAATATAGCATTAATTTAGTAAGAAAGTGAAAATATCAAACAAGGAGATGCGTATTAGGTATAATTTTATTTTCTTTATTTGAAAGTCTGGCACCTGGAGTGTCTGCTTAAAAAAATTCTGGCCCTTGGAAAAATGTAGTTGATGACCCCTGGTCTAGCTTTACTGCTAATGGACCATTTTTACAGCAGACATGTTGACTTGTCATAGTAGGAAAAGCACAGCTGAAACTGATAACCTTAACAATGGCTCAGTTCCATCAAGTGTCCCAGGAAGATATTTCAGTGAGTCAGCATGCACAATACCAGGACCTCTCCTAAGTGGAATGCAGCCATCAGTAATGGTTTAATACCAGGACCTCTCCTAAGTGGAATGCAGCCATCATTAATGGTTTAATACCAGGACCTCTCCTAAGTGGAATGGAGCCATCATTAATGGTTTAATACCAGGACCTCTCCTAAGTGGAATGCAGCCATCAGTAATGGTTTAATACCAGGACCTCTCCTAAGTGGAATGCAGCCATCATTAATGGTTTAATACCAGGACCTCTCCTAAGTGGAATGGAGCCATCATTAATGGTTTAATACCAGGACCTCTCCTAAGTGGAATGCAGCCATCATTAATGGTTTAATACCAGGACCTCTCCTAAGTGGAATGCAGCCATCAGTAATGGTTTAATACCAGGGTCTCTCCTAAGTGGAATGCAGCCATCAGTAATGGTTTAATACCAGGGTCTCTCCTAAGTGGAATGCAGCCATCAGTAATGGTTTAATACCAGGGTCTCTCCTAAGTGGAATGCAGCCATCAGTAATGGTTTAATACCAGGACCTCTCCTAAGTGGAATGCAGCCATCAGTAATGGTTTAATACCAGGGTCTCTCCTAAGTGGAATGCAGCCATCATTAATGGTTTAATACCAGGACCTCTCCTAAGTGGAATGGAGCCATCATTAATGGTTTAATACCAGGACCTCTCCTAAGTGGAATGCAGCCATCAGTAATGGTTTAATACCAGGACCTCTCCTAAGTGGAATGCAGCCATCAGTAATGGTTTAATACCAGGGTCTCTCCTAAGTGGAATGCAGCCATCAGTAATGGTTTAATACCAGGGTCTCTCCTAAGTGGAATGCAGCCATCAGTAATGGTTTAATACCAGGACCTCTCCTAAGTGGAATGCAGCCATCAGTAATGGTTTAATACCAGGACCTCTCCTAAGTGGAATGCAGCCATCAGTAATGGTTTAATACCAGGGTCTCTCCTAAGTGGAATGCAGCCATCAGTAATGGTTTAATACCAGGACCTCTCCTAAGTGGAATGCAGCCATCAGTAATGGTTTAATACCAGGGCCTCTCCTAAGTGGAATGCAGCCATCAGTAATGGTTTAATACCAGGACCTCTCCTAAGTGGAATGCAGCCATCATTAATGGTTTTGAATACACCTGTGCTTTTCCTACTATGACATGTCAATGTCTGCCGTGAAAAAAGTTTATGGCACAACATACAGTGGCAGTGGCTAGCTGGGTTATAACCATTTTCTGAAGCTTCATAGTAGGTGCGATGTATATTTTCCTGCGTTTTTTTGTCCTTTGCCAATCACACCTATGATATTTATTTCAGGGCCAGTAAAAATGTAGAAGGGGCCAGCAAAACTCTGATCTACTGGCCCCGGGGGCCAGTGGGGATTTTTTTTTATGTTGAGCCCTGGCTGTGCCTAATCAGTCTGGCCCTTCTACTACAAACCTTCTGCTGCTGTGGGGTTTGTCTTTAGCCCGGAACAACAGCACAGGCCTACTGTTTTTTGGACTGGGAGTGTGGCGTTGGCCTGGATCTCTGTTTCCATCTACTTTCGGTGTCAACCTGCATCACACTGCCTGCATAAGCTACAGCATGGGTCTCCACCAACTACAGCCTTGACTCCTGCTCCAGCTACAGCCTGGGTCTCCACCAGCTACAGCCTGGGTCAACACCAGCTACAACCTGGTTCACCACCAGGAAATGTAATCTTCGATCATATGGGCAAATCATGTATGACATCCCTTGAACGCGAACTGTCTTCGGTGAAAGTGCCTTTAAAGTT
The DNA here is from genome assembly GCF_010015445.1 of Perca fluviatilis. Lineage (NCBI taxonomy): Eukaryota > Metazoa > Chordata > Actinopteri > Perciformes > Percidae > Perca > Perca fluviatilis. The sequence continues at coordinate 8,929,673 of NC_053114.1, forward strand.
TTTGCACCCTCATCCTGGTATAAATTGCAGAATAAGCTTAAATTAGACTACCTACCAACAATGACACAGTTTAAAATTAGGATAAAGGACTATTTGAGTACTAAATGCACATGTGCTGTTACTGAGTGCTGCTGGTGATTATGTTGAGATGATGTTAAATTGCCAACTGTCTTTTTCTGTTTTATGTTGTTTGTTTTTCAATGTATATTTTAATATTGAACTATTATACTGCTGTCTTGGCCAGGTCTCCCTTGAAAAAGAGATTATTATTATTTCCTGATAAAATAAAGGTTAATAATAATAGATTATAACACTGTGTGTAAAGGGTGTTAAAAGATATATTCACCCAAATTCCCAAAAATCTATCTTACTTGTCTCTAGTGGAATCTCGCCATGTACATAGCTCTGGTTTGGTTTGTCCAGGTTTGACTATATGTCTGAGATTCCTGCCTCAATCCCAATACAATGGAGAAGAATATACTGTAATAAAATTTTTCAATGCTGTGAGCATTTACAACATTCAAAAATAAATCATCAGCAATATCTCTATTCAGACAGTCATCCTCGTCATTAATAATAATAATATGATAATCCACAAAACACACTTCCATCAGGTTTTACTGGGACAATTTCTTTGCCAGAAAAAACTGTTGACAGAAAGTACAACCAAGCATCGCTAAAAAGACATTTAAGGGAGATGAGGTATATATGCCTTCTTGTTATGTGGGATAAAATTACCTTTCAGTATAATATTTGTAGTAGTATCGCATTGCCAGACCTTCCTCCTTAGCACTGCAGAGGAAAGTCTGGCTAGTCCACACAGCATTCTGGGATGGGAGAAAATTATTGGCATTTCTTTAAACCAATCACAAACGTCTTGGGCGCCGCTAAGCGCCGGACGGAGCCATAGTGCCGCTGCAAAATAGCCTTGGGAAGGAACTAGTTTTGGTGGAACGTGTATGTTCAAAGGTTGTTTTAGTCGTGCAATAGAACACTCAGATTGGACAGATAGTCTAGCTAGCTGTCTGGATTTACCCTGCAGAGGTCTGAGGAGCAGTTAACCATAGTCCTCATAAATCCACCGGAGTTTAGAATGCTAACACAAAGAAAGCGGAAGGTGACAGACATCCGGCCGAAAATTAGGGACATCCGGCGGAATTTCCGGTGACACCGAAATAATCCTGGAAGTGTAACGTATATTATATATTTGTAGTGTCAATGGAAAACATTACAGAGCTGAATATTTGGCATTAAAAAAAATGTCTGGCCTGTACAATTACAGGGGAAACACTGCATAATACTTGTAACAAACTGTGTTACAGATTCAGGTTCTTTGTGCTTTAACACTTTTATCCATTTTCCTCGCTGTCACTGTTTATCCACAGTCCAGACTTCTCTTTACATGATGGATGTCTTTTCTTTCCACAGTACTCATGCTGACATTTTTGTCTCACAGCTCCATAAGGTATCTTACGAGAATGAAAAGAATGAAAAAAGGCACGTGAGCAGTCACAACATAAATCTCCAGTGGAGTGGCATTTGAAAGGAAAATGTGACGAGATGTTTGGCTGTGCTTCAATAAGCCCCAGAGCGACTAACCAGTGTCTTTATGTTGTACAAGCTGCTCCGCTGTCCCTCTGCTGCTCTGATTCCCTCTGTCAGCTGTCACACACACACACACACACGCACACACACACACAGCAGTAAGTGGAAGTGTTTATATTTGCATGAATGGTTGCTTGAGTAAAAACCTGACGCTTGTCTCAGTCTATTTCTTCAAAGATAAAATCCATGTCCTTCTTTCCTCATCCATCTTCTACAGTCCAGACATCACACATATGCTCTGTCTATGTTACAAACACACAGAGTATGTGTGTGTGCCTCTAGCAACCTCTAGCAAAAGTCAATGATAAAAAATACAGCAATACATACAAAAGCAGGTATGTGAATTTTGTGTTTGTATTAGACTAAAGTGCTGGTAAAAAGGAAAACTGCTCAGTGTCATGTTGTTTGCTGCAAGCCTCTCAATCCTGCATGCTTGGCTTGATGTACATCCACCTACATTATCCATTTGGTATGAGAAATTATTATCAATCCTTCCTCATTAGAGGCTTTCTAATGTACAGCAAGGAACCTTAGATGTAAAAGAGTGGTCCCAACTCAGTCTGTAATTTGGAAGTGAATGGTGAACAATAAGCTGCATTGGAGCTAACTTATTATAATATGCTTGTTAATCTTTATTTGTTTATAGCTGCAAATTTCTCCACCTTGTGTGTCTTTGTTACTTGCCGTGATTGTTTTGTTCTGATTGTTTGTATGTTTTTGTGTTTTTTATATGTGTACATACCGGGACAACAAGAACAATTTGAAAAAAAGAAATGTTTTGACAGTAGATGCTGCTCTCCTGGCATGATTTGTTGTGTTTATAATCAATAACAAAGACAGTTGTGGAATAAAATCGTCAAGCGTTTTGTTTGCCATATGTTAAACTGAGCTTCACTCATATCCTGGCTTGCACATTCCTTTATCATTATCTTATCCTGAGAGTAATAGTACATGTGCGGTAATATTATATATCAGTAAGAGAAAGATTCATATTTCCACGCTGTGGAGGAAGGTCTGGCAATGCAAGACTATGTAATATTTTTGCAGTTTGGGGAAATACAAGTTAAGTGATGAGCAGGTAGCCGAGAGGGCTGACAGACAGAGAGCAAAGACGGAGAGGACAGAGGAGAAAAACCAAACGGGAAATCCAATAAAGTGCAAAGAAATCCAATGAAAGACAATGTGGTGGAGAGAAACAAGAGAAAGTGGAGGGTTTATGAGATAATTCAGCCAGTAAATGTCACATAAATACCAAAACGTCAGAATCCAGCTAACTTTGATTGCACCGTGCTTTCGGAGCAGGCATTGTGCTCACAAACTTCACATATACAGCACTGGTGTGAAATATCAGTGGTGTGAGGGCAATCGGACCTCATTAAACTTATCTGGCCTAATCTTTCTTCCTTTTTTCCCTTCTCTCTGAGAAAGACGAAAAATCAGTTCAGACCCAGAGAACGAGAGCGGGGAAAAGAGGACAAGAGCTAACGATAAGGTGTTAAATTAAATGTCTGCTGTAGGATCACACAAAACCACTGTTTCCTATAAATTACTGCTTGCATTGTATACTGAATAGGGTTGGGTACCAAACTCTGTACTTTTTTAGGTACCGACCGAATTACATGGGTACTACAGAGGACCGGTTCACGTTAAATCAAACGGTGACAAATTTCGGTACCAAAGGGCGCATAAGCGCAAGCTTATCTGTCCTCTCTGCATGTTGACAGAGAGCGGAGCTCCGACACACACACAAACACACACACACACGCAGTAGTGGTGTGCGATACTGCAAAGTTTGGTATCGATCCGATACCAAGTAAATACAGGGCCAGTATCGCCGATACCGATACAATAACGATACCGATACTTTTTAATAATTAAGGTGGATTCATCATCAAATTGCTCAATCTGAATGCTTTTTCATGACCTTTAAGTGTTTTTGTGATTTGTGAAAGTATCAAACTCATTACACTGGTATTGAACAATATCAATACCAACGTTGGTGTCGATATTAACCGATATTTGGATCAATCCGCCCACCACTAACACGCAGAGCTGTGGTGCGACGGAGCGAAACAACGTAGGCTTTGTTCAAGTCACAGTGAGTCACAGCAATGCTGGTAAAGTGGTTGCAAGTGTGGTTACACTTTTAAAAACTCCACACTGACAACGCATATAACGGCGAAGCGGTCACGGTATGGGTTAACGTTAGACTTCCTCTGTGACAGGCAGGCACCTGTGTTCACTATGACCTATTGACTGACTGACAGGCTGGGGCTGTAGGGCAAGGCAGGGCAACTTTATTTCTACAGCAGAGCTTATTCTTCCTGAGGCAGCGAAGGAAATTTAATCTGCCTAAGGAGCTGCTGACCACTTTCTACTCAGCCATCATTCAGTCTGTCATCTGCACCTCTATCACTGTCTGGTTTGGGTCAGCCACCAAACGGGACAGGGCCAGACTGCAACGGACAATTAGGGCTGCAGAGAGGATCTTTGGAGCTGACCTTCCCTCCATCCAGGACCTGTACCGGTCCAGGGTCAGGAAAAGGGCAGCAAAATTCCCTGTAGACCCCTCACAACCTGGTCACAAACTGTTCAACCTCCTTCCTTCTGGTAGGCGATACAGGGCACTGTTCGCCAAAACCAGCCGACACAAAGACAAGCAGTCACTCGCTTTCAGAAATAGCCCCCACCCTTACACTGAACAAAGTCAATCAACACTGTTCTGCTCATCTACCTCATGTACATTTTCAATCTTACAATTACAATATTGTTATTAATATATTACCATTGCACTGAACTGCCTTGCACTATATTTATATTTAAATCTTAAATCTCAGACTATACTGATATTGCACTATTCCTTCCCTCTCTTCAATTGTTATTGTTATTGTTAAAATGTTCTAAGTAAATAGTATAAATAGGTTTGGAATTATTTTTACAACTGAAATAATGTTTTTGTTATTACAGAGGGAAAGTACCGAAAAAAGATACCGTTGGGTACCGAAATCAAATTCCAGGTACCGGTATAGGTACCGTAACGTAAACAAAGTGAACGGTACCCAACACTAACACTTAAACTAATCTTTACTGACTATGATGAGAACCTGAGTCATCATAAAGTTGTACAGCCAAACAATAGAAATAATAAAGCAAAAAGGAGGCGTTAAAACATAATGTCAAAAAAAATAGCAACAACCAGGACAGGGAGTACAGTTTTTGTTATCTTCCTGCATTCATTGGCAGACGTTTGGATATGTAAACCGTGGACGTTCGGGTTTGTCCATTAGGCATCGACTTCATCAACCATATCGGCAGACACAATGTAAATATTGGACAATTCTGGAGAACCTTTTGATTTGTTTTTAATTTTGTGTTTTAATGTTCAATGGCAACATTTTAAAAAATCTTTCTTTTTCTGCACAAGCCTACTACAGCAGGCTGTTCTCGTGATGCATTCATACATATAGCTAGGCAAAAGTAATGCACTATAATTTGTATGTATTCCACGTAATTGTGACTGTATGCACCCCGTTGATTGTGTTAAGAGCGCGAAGATCGGCGTAGGGAGGATATCGGGGTGGATTTCAAGGGCTTTCAAGCCGGGGGGCGGAGTTGGTGTCCCGGAAAAGGAAAAAACACAAGACCCAGGAAACAAGTGTTTGTGTCCCAGGAGTACTTCGTAAGGGGACCGGTGTTTTAATCCAAACCACAATATTTTTTCTAATCATAACTAGTTGTTTTGGTGTCTAAACTTAACAGTCATCGCTGCAGGACAGACACCTTTTGTTGGCAAAACCCTCACGTCCCTGTACCCAGCTCATGTTTACTATGCAACAGCCATAGTTTTTGTATGAACTAAGGATAAGGAGATTTTGTAAATAGTATTTTGACCAGGAATGTGCTGGAGGGAGTAAACATGACATCTGCCCTGGGTAGGACTCAGGATCTCCCAGGAGGAGCGGGAGGACATCTGTGCTACCTCGCTTGATCTGCTTCCTCCTCGTATCAGACCACATATCATTTGCTGATAAAAGATGGATGGATAGATGGATAGATGGATAGATGGATGGATGGAAAATGCGATCGTACGCCTTTAAAATCTTGACTAAAAGAGTGTTTAACCATACTTCTTCATATGGATTTAAGACTTGAGACTAGCAGCAGTTTCCTGTGATAACTATCAGATTTTACAGCAATGGCGACAACACACACACACACACACACACACACACATTTCACACTTCATGAGGCTCTATTTATTTCACTGGCAAATATGATAAGCCCTCCTCTGAGGCCAGTCACAGCCTTACCTGAATAAGTCCATAAGCTATTTTACCAGGCATCACAGAGTGCATTCTTACCAGCAGATAGAGAACAGAGGGGTCAGGTTCATCCAAGTGTGTTTCACTGACCCACATAGAATGGGTACACGCTCCTTCATTAGGCGAGGGCTCAATACCTCGCTGTGATTTATGTGCACTGTCGATGCCAGGGACAGCTACAGCACACTAACTCGCACACACGCTCACACACACACACACACACACACACACACACACACACACACACACACACACACACACACACACATAACGACATGCAAGTATACATGTTTCCATCCAGCCGGTGTTGCATAAAACCCTCTTTGTCCGCTGTTTACCCTGCTGCCACTTTATAATTGGATGATTGGATGTCCATGGTCTTTAGTTAGAGTTTATGTAAAATGCTCCAGACAGCTGCAAGGAACCACAGCACCACAACTCTCCAGCTAGGTCAGTCTGCTTTCCCTCTAAACCAACATTTTGAGCAGGGGTGTAGTGCAATTTGTTTAAGTACCTGAGCGCATCAATGACACACGTGCACAGGTAAGTTGTGGCTTGTTTCGAGATTAGTCACCGACTACTGACCACACGATCAAATGTTACACAGACCATGGATGCAGTAGGTTGTAATTAAGCTATATAGGCGAATGAACACAAGTAGTTTGTGTTTTGATTGATTTCATTTACGTACTTATGCCGAGCAAATAAAGCCACATTGGAAACATCCATGAACTGAGAAAAAAGAATTGAACTTACTGTCACTCAACGGCTTCTGGGCAGCACATGGGTGGACTCGGCCTTCAGGGCTTTCTGCCAGAAAGGTCTATTTGAACCCAAACCACAATCTTTTTCTAAATCTAACTAAGTAGTTCTGTTTCCTAAACCTAAGGAGATTTCTGGCAGAAAGGCCAGGCTAACTTCTCCCAGCTACTGTCAGCTACCGGAAACTTTTAAGGTGGAATGTTTGACGGCATGAATCAATCAACATGCCTTAAATGTCAATATGCCAACTTTGGCCATTCCATTTGTTTTTATTGCTCTGTTGCATGACATATACGCTTTAGTAATAATTGTATCTTAAGGCGCTTAAAATAAATGCATATGAATTTCAATATATATTCTCAAATACTCTAAACTAGGGTTGGGCAGTATGGAGAAAATCAGATAACACCATATTCTTGATCTAATACCTCGATATTGATATTGCGACCATATTGTAGGGTTGACAAATGGTGCTTTCAACAAAATATTTTCACAATTAGATTTTAGATAAGTAATTATTAAAAGTGTGACTATAATGACTAAGTGGTTAAAGACAAATTACCGAACAGCTAGAACAGCTTGGTAAGTTCATAAAATGACATTGCTTTACTGTAATGCAGCCTTTAAAAGACAACACTTGCCATATACCGATATTACGATCAAAATCTATCTAAGGCAAGATCTAGTCTCATATCACGATAGCGATATAATATCGATATATTGCCCAACCCTAGTCTAAACAAAACAGAATGTGGTGTTTTCACATGCACACTGACAAGTTTCTAACCACAAAGAAGAACTTGACTGGTTAGCTAGCCCAAAAGTTCCCGCAGGAATGCACACAATACAAAATTGCATGAATGATGATGTTTACTGCATTTGTGAGGAACCTTCAGGTCATGTCTGCTCCAACACTTTAATATTGTCTGCCTTCAAAAGAAAATAGTTCCTAATATAACGAAAACAGTGGCAATGTGTTGTGAAATATCCTGTAACTGCAACATTCTTTCTGGAAAGAGCTGTTTGCGTTAAATTTTCAAATCACCTTTTTTAATGCAATGAGCATTTTGTATTCGGGTGGCAGCATTAGTCTCAACACAGAATGTCTAAAGAAATCAGCAAATGAACTCAGTCACAAGCAGTTACAGCTAGATACCACCGTTACTGTAAATATTAATGCTGTGTTAGCAATCGTTATTCATGGTTTTGTCAGTTCAACTTCATTGGGTGTGAATCTCATTTTAGCAATATTTCCTCCTGCATTTTACATTTTTTATAGAGAAAGTTCAGGCAGATTTGATGGAGTTGATAAATATTACACCAGTGTATTCTTGGAGCTCACATCTGTTCATTCAGCTGTCTCTGTGCCCCCAACTGGGCTCAGCTTTCCAGCCAGCCAGCAAACCTCAGGTGCTCAAAACTAGAAAACTAAGCTGGGCCTACACACACACACACACACACACACACATGCCTCGATGTCCGGCTGTTCAAGTCAAGTCAATCAGTAATTGCAAGTTTGTGTGTGTGTGTGTTTGTGTGTGCTAGAGATTTAGAGAGAGTAACATACTGTTATTTTGTACTGTAAATATTTGGAAAAATTGTATTTTGAGGCTTTGGGAACATTGTTTTTGAAACCTTAATGCCAATAAAGCCTAGTATACTGTATTTGCATTTTATTTCTGTGTTTTATTATTTACTTAATGTTTAAAGGGTAAGTGGTTTTCTTTTTTCAACCTGGACCCTATTTTCCTATGTTTTTGTGTCTGAGTGACTGATGGGAACAACAATCTTTGACATCGGTCCAGTAAGCAGTTTCTGTATCTTGGGGGGGTACAGTCATTTGACAGGCTGTGGGGGCAGGAGCTATGCGGGGAGGAGCATTATGTTACAGGAACGTTAATACAGCGTGTCGGAGGAATACAGCGTCTCCTGCAGCGGGGAGTCAGAGGCAGAGGGACCGCAGCGTTCGCTAACGTTAGCTTCTTGTCTCATCTGGGGTCTGATAAACAGTCAATTCATCAAATTTAGTGTCCACAATTAGCCTGACAAGCCAGACCCACATCAAGATGTTGGGTCTGGGAACTCACCATTGACAGGGTTCAATCCGAGGGGCGGGATAAACGGTTGTCTTTCAAATTCCCTCTGCACTCAATAGGATAGCGCTACAACCAGGCAGAGCAACGAAGAAGGTAGCAGAGCTAGTTGATAGATTAAACTTTTGCCATATCTGGTCGGGAAAACTCCAACCACATCTTCCTTTTTTTAAGAATGATTTCAGTGCCGTTCTTTCTCAAAGAAAAGCTTAACTCCAAGTCTTCCAGAAGACCGCTGTTCCCAGCAGCAGCAGCCATAAGCCCGCCCACCGACTCTATACACGATGTGATTGGCCTAACTGGAGTTTGGTTTTTCCAGCTCGAAAAGCCAACGGAGAGTGCCTTGACCCCCCTGGCTGCAAATAAAATTTGCTGCCGCTAGGGTGCGTCTAGATTTCTAGGCTAGTCCTCAATGCTATTTTCCAATAAACTGTATCTGTCATATTTCACAGGACCTGCGTGAGTGCGGTTTTCATGTTGCGGCTTTCGTCGCTGTTTGTCACTTTGCCTAAGATTGAGTGACAAGTAGTACTTGCCCTTTTGTTTATTTGGTTGCCACGACTTCGAGAGTGATGATGTCCTGTCACTGTTCCAGTTGCTCACCCTAAAGCACCTTAAAGGGGCGAGAGAGCGGATGACAGTTCACTTGAGTTCAGTAGAGCAGACGGCTCTGCAGTCATGTAATTACGACTTTATGACTTTTCATGAACAGCTGAAGGAGCGGCGGTGCGCAGTGTACATAGCGGAAACCCTGTTGTGCGTCTGCCCTATTTCTGATACCGTGGCGGCAGAAATTGGAGGCAGAACACAAAATCGGCAAACTTTCCCTTAAGTTACCAGCTACCAGCTATATATTTTTACTGTAGTGGAAGAAGACATTGTTTCTCTAAGTATTTTTCTTGCCTGCAAATTAGGGTTTGAAACTCTTCATTTAATGAAATCTTCAATGTTCCTGAAAGCAACGTTTCTTGGATAATTTATTATAGTAATGTGCTTATAGGTTATGTTATGCTATGACCATGATCAGTTTTAATTATTGCAACTTATTAAGGAACCCATTTCCAGGGTGTGTTTTTAACATCTGGCCAGGGAACAACGGATAAAACGTCGCCTGCCTGTCTCATTTAAAGGTTTTTTCTCTTCTCTCAGTTGACAGAGCAGATGGCTCTAAATACCACAATACCCATGACCCTCACTCGCAGTTGCTATGGAGAAGAAGCCAGACAGAGGTGTGAATCAGAGCCTATTCAAGACACTCTGTTGTTGCAGTTGGAACCAAAACACCAGTTAGTCCAAAGTTGACTGAGAATCTGAAACAAAATTAATTAAACTACCAGGTGTTTCATCAGATTTCAAATAGAAAAAGCACTAGCCCTAGATCCAACTCTTCGTAGCTGTGCACACGACTGATTTTTAGGCCCCGTGATTGGTTGTTTCTTACACCATTACATTTACATTACACCAAACGATGGAGATGACGGGAGCGCCCCGACTCTAGCAAGACTCTCAGGATTTCATTCTTATATTGGAAATTAGTCTGCGACAGTGGAATCGCTTGAAAAGTCATTTGGTGTAAGGTCCGCATAAAATGTAGGTTTGTAACCCGATCAAAGAATGAGCCTTTTTTTGACAGTTATTCATCTTTCAATAATTTAACCAGGGCAGTTCCATGTCCATTCAAGTCTCTGAACTGCTCCATATAGTGTATGCAGAAAATGAACAGCGCTTTTACAGAAATATCCCCACTGTGTTATAACATAACCTGTAATACATTCCTGTAATACAGTAGAAAGGTTCTAAGGAGAAAGCATAAATACCTGCTTCATGCAGCTCTGTAAAGTTGTCCACCACACACCTGCTGCCCTCCATATGTGGACCAGCATCCAGATGTTCCCTAACAACCATTTTTCCTGCCGAACTAGTAATTATGCTCCTGCAGCTTTGCAGTCGGCCCAGCCCAAAACACTGCCTCCCTGCCACTAGGCTCCGAATACCTTCCACCGCATTTCACAAGCCTAATCCCCATTTCACCAACCTGTCGACACTTGTGCTGCCGTGCAGACAAATACACACAAACACGAGTTTCAACGTGATCATAATAACATTATTCAGAGCTTAATCTCAGTCTATACAAGCTGGGACATGCTGAAAAATATAGAGTAAAAAAAAAGAGCTGAACAAACAGTACTTGGCCTGGAAATAATTGTGTGTGTGTGTGTGTGTGTGTGTGTGTGTGTGTGTGTGTGTGTGTGTGTGTGTGTGTGTGTGTGTGTGTGTGTGTGTGTGTGTTTTGTAGGGCTGTGTCAGCACTAAAGAATGGAACAATCATGGCTCTAACATCCAGTGCTGTATTTAATTACAGTGGAAAGAAAACAACATGGTGTTACCTTTGATACACTCTGACCTACACTGGTCTGACAGACGAGACAAATTGTTTGCCAGAGTGAAACACCAGGAGAGTCTATTTCTTTGTCCGTGACATGACGCAGTAGCCAGAGATAAGACCCACGGATAAGTCAGATGGAAGGGTGAAGGGGAACTTGAGTTTATCTTACACTAGACCAACAGGATAGGACAAACGATGCACTCCTTCTCCTGCCCTTCAAATAACCACCCAGAAATTAATGCAACGTCCTTTTTGATTAATGAACAATGCATGGTGAACATCGATCGATCAGGAGCAAAGAATAAAAGGTGACACCGGATTGATTTAGTGCTCCAAACTGTGACTGACTCTAAATGTGTGAGAGAGAGAGAGACAGAGGGGGACTGCTTAGTCCTCCTAAACTATCAGTCTCTCTTCTTTTATCCTAGCTCAGTCTGACAGCAGCTGCCTTTATTGAAACCCATCATGTCCATTAGACTTTCATGAAGATCAATCAGGCTAAGTTTCAATTATTTCAATTTGCATTTGTACCCACCCTTCACTTTTTTGGACATCATTTACCATTCCATTCTCTTTTTCCTTTACCTCGATGCCTATCGATAGGAGAGATTAATCGCTTTGCATTGACTGCATCAACATCAGGCGCAGAGATGGGACGTGAGGGTGTCTGGGTAGCTCACCTGGTAGAGCATGCAGTGCAAATGGCAGTTGTTACAACTTAAGGTCCATCTGCCGAACTGTAGTCTCCTAGTGGTGGGGAGTGAAACTGAAGACATGGAAGTGGGAGAGAGAGGGGGACGCTGCGGTAAGAACTGTTCAGGTGCCGTCAGAAATTCGGCTGGATTTCCCTCATTTTTCGGCCGGATGTCTTTTACCTTCCTCTTTCTTTTTGTTGGAATATGGTTAACTGCTCCTCAGATCTCTGCAGGGTAAAAACAACTTTTGAACGTACACGTTCCACCAAAATAAGTTCCTTCCCGAGGTTATTTTGCAGAGGCACCGTTGCTCCGTCTGGGGCTAAGCACCGCCCAAGAAGACTGTGATTGGTTTAAAGAAATGCCAATAAACCAGAGCACGTTTTTCTCCCATCCCGTAATGCTATGTGGACGAGCCAGATCCTCCTCTGCAGCGCTGTGGAGGAAGGTCTGGCAATGCAAGACTAGACAAACAGCAAGGCACCAAGCATACAAAACTCAGATCAAACTGTCAAACTAGGCGGTGCTGATTCAATTCAATTCAATTTTATTTATAGTATCAAATCATAACAGAGTTATCTCGAGACACTTTACAGATAGAGTAGGTCTAGACCACACTCTATAAATTCCAAAACCCCAACAATTACAGTAATTCCCTCAAGAGCAAGCATTAGCAGTGGCTATATCAAATATGAATCAATATTCTGTTACTGTATTGCCTATTTCCCATCTCAAATGTTTTCAGAAACACATTTTAGTGTACTGTTAGCCTTAATTTGAGAAGGTTTGTGACCCGGACGCCATTTGTTTTCCTGCTTGAAAACGCCCAACTTTAAACACTGAAGCAGTCTTGGAGTAAGGATCTTGCTCAAAGGAAGGTGCAAGCACCCATTCACTTCAACCGCCCAGATTTAATCTGGCACGACCAGGGATCGAACCTTCCAGGCACAAGCCCCAAAAACGTATGTAACAAACCTTGATGATTCTGGAATTCTCTTTGATCCATTAATACAATCAGTAATGCCATTGCAATCAGCGTATTCATTGCAGTCCTCGGCTGTACCAGAAGTTGTTCTGTCCCTCCTCGGTGAAGGCCACCTCAAAGCTCTTACTTCTGCCCTGAGTAGCGAGCATCGAAGAGGGATCATTGAGGAGCTATAGGCGAGGATACAGAGAGCATCCTTCCCGGAAGCTGTGTAGCTGAAGGAGTTCCTAACTCCGCCCATACATGTGACGCTTCAGAGGAAAGGAGGTCTCATCCCTCTACAACACATTTGCTTGTTACCTCTCTCCTCCAATGATTTCGTCACGTCTCTCCCGTGCCTCCTCGGTGGGAGGGACTAAGACGCGAGGAAGGGAGGCAAGTGGAGGACTCAAGGTGCCAATTTAAGGGCTATAAGATGCAACTGTACGTTTGGAGCAGGTTGTGTTTTAGGAGAAGATGGGAAACTGAGACGGGAATACCTTGTTGGGCTGCTGTATCTCTGACTGCACAAAGCTCTGACACAAAAAGCCTTTTACCAGGCTTGTTTGATGTGTCTGAGGAGGTGTGTGTGTGTGTGTGTGTGTGTGTGTGTGTGTGTGTGTGTGTGTGTGTGTGTGTGTGTGTGTGTCTGTCTCTGTGTGTTACATTTAAACACAGCAGAATGCTGAATGCTGTTGGCCCCAAAAACTGAGAAAAAGAACTGTGTAAATTATGACAGTATTGCTACTCAGAAATCACAGAAACAGCAACACACGCACACACACACACATCACATTCATGGTAATGAAAGACCGGTTTGTCATCTTCTGTATTTCCTTCATCACAGAGAAGCTGACATTTCGGGGATTCACGGTTTTCGCTGCCAGCAGCAACAAGCTCAGCATCCTCTGGGACGTATTCTGGGATCCAGCCACCATTCACAGGGTGCTCACTGCCAACAGCAAACAATAGGCAGTGGATGAATGTGTGACTGCATAACAGGTACACATTGCTCTTCACAGCAAGAACAAAACCCGGGGGCTGCTATCCAAGCCTGTGTAAAGCTGACACACCTGGGCACTCTGACACTCGACCCATATTCCTACAAATACTAACCTCCCACATACTACGACTACCCAGCCAGAGCAGCTGGACCAAGCACTACCGAAGGCAGACTGACCCGGTAGGAGAAAGAAGGGAGCTAGGCTGGCCCAGCTTGGACCTAGGGCTGTTCCACTACCCAGCCTGCTCCTGGCTGATGTCCGGCCGCAGGAAAGTGGAATGGATGAAATAGGATTCGGGCTGGCCCAGCAACCGGAGATCATTGACTGTTGTGCCCAAACCTTCAGAGACCTGGCTGCATTGTGGCATTCCGGATCGGCGTGTTCTGCGCAGACAGATTCCGGTGGGACGAGGGGAGACGGACTCTGTTGGCATAAGACTGCCCCCACTCCCCCCAAAAACAGCCAAATAAGTTATTTTTTCAAGCAGCAATTTAGATTCATATTTACGCTTAGTGACGACGCCTTTTAGTGGCCATACGTAGTAGTTATGACCGAGGTAAGGTGAGGAAGTATAAGAGTGTGTAAGGGGGCAGACTTTCATCCAGGAGACAGGGGTTCAAGTCTGTTTGTGGCAAATCATTTTTAATTTTACAGAATAAACAGAGTTACGTCAAGTTCTTCATCATGTATGAAGCCGTAGGTGAAGTAGAGTCTGATTTTAACCCAAACCACAATCCTTTTCTAAACTTAGGTAAGTATTTTTTTTTTTGTCTAAACTTAACCAAACGTTTCACAACATTAAACACGTGTAAAACCGTGACCGTTACGTTCTCTGGTTTACCAGTAGAGGCTAATTTACGAAACGCTCCTATGGGTCATATTAGGTTGTAGGGCTGAAGCGATTCTTAGAGTAACTTTTTTTTTTTTTTTTTTTGCCTCGAAGCTTCGTTTAAATCAATGTAACTAAAGTTGTACTGCTCACTATGTTTCCGCACGGATGATTATTACTAGCGCACAACTGCTGAGGCCACTGACGCTTCTGTGGATCATTTGCTGCAAAAAAACGAAAACTGTACAGTGAGTGTATTGTAAAATCAAACTAGCTTACCACAATAGCAGGGTCAGTGCTACATCATCTAAGTAGAAAACATCCAGTCTACTCATCCATTCCACGGAGCGAACCCGACACAAGGTAACATTAACGTCTGCTGCTCTCGTCCACCGCGCTGTTTTACACAACTACAGCATGCTACTCTGCAAATAGCCATGTTTTATAAACAAGCTAAAACGAAAGCTGTCGGTTTGTAGTCTAACTGTTTATTAGTTTGCAACGATTCTTGAAATTTGGACAAATTCTTAGCTGCTACCGGAGACATACCAGCCCTTCTCTCTCACTCTAGCAGCGGCACCTGCACGTGGCTACTTAATATGCATGTGAATGACGTCATCGGCCCATGCCGGTGATGTCTGCATTCTTCATTCTTTCTCCTCACTCAGTATTAGCCTTCTGAAAATGTGTCCCCAAGAACAGTGTAGTTGTATAGCCCTGCTGTAAGCTTTGTACAGTCACATTTACCTGGGCTTAGTGAACAGCTCTTTTGCATATCCAGTGTAAAGAGCCAGAGGCATGAAGGGGAAGGGGCCAAAAAGATTTACATTTGGGCCAGCAAAAATGTACTTTTGCCAACAGAATAATGGGCTTGGTGGCCCATGCGATTCTGCCAGTGCTATACCTGTTATTGTATGCAATTTAGGCAATACAATTGTTGTTTTTTTCTAGAAATGAAACCTTTCCTTTTTTAAATTTACTATTGCTGTTTAATAAAGCAAAAAGCAAAAGTATTTCTTATCCAATAACTCGATTAATCAATGGAATAATCGGTAGACTACTCGATTACTAAAATAATCGATAGCTGCAGCCCTATTAGGGGGTAGGAATAAACAACCGATATCATGGTATGGTTTGGAGGACTATACGGTTTGCATTGCTGATGCTTGGTGCTCAAACAAAGTCAAAGTTGATAGACAATGTTTTTTTGTGTAGCATAAAGGATTCACAACTGCATTTCGTTGTGCAATGACAAATTGACTCAATCTACAAACTAAAATAAAATAAGTTTAAAATATATATGTGCTTTAAAATTAGGATCAGTGGGTTTTACTTCTATTCAGTAATTTATTACTCAACTGTGATACTAAACCTTAACATCATTAATTCAGGGTTAGCTTAATTGGTTTTTGAAAATTCATGGGAGCTGTAGTTATTTGTACGTTAATAAACTAATAGCAATTTAACTTACATTCTAATAATAAATGCTGTATGTGTGTACTGGATTTGCATGTATGTATGTAAAGCAATTATTTCTGAGTTGAACTGTCTACACGTTTATGTATGTTCGTGTGAGTATGCATGTTTAGTTGTTAGGACTGTATTATGTCACTGTATTTGTTTAAAAAGCCAATAAGCAAGTAAAAAAAAAATAATAATAATAAAAAAAAAAAAGGTGTAGTAGCCTGGAAAACCGCAGGAACAAAACTGCTTCCGATGGCCAGGCCAGCGCCTTGCATGGTAGCTTGGAGCTCTGTTTGGCCAGGCTGCCAGAGGACAACAACCTTGGTGGGCTTTTCAGCCTGAGCCTTGTTTTTCCAGAGTTCCTCTTGTCTTTTGCCTCTACTGGCTTCTGAGTTCCAAGTGTAACAGCATGTTTTGTGGTGGAATTTCCAGAAACTACATGTTGTGGTAAGATGAAACAAGGGGAAGACTTAGGGAAAAATCAGGTCACTCCTGGGTCATAGGTCAGGGGAAGAGAAGATCTATTTTGCCAGACTCCATCCCTAAACCTGTTCAAGTATGAATGTGTCTCTAGAGATGGAGGGAGTCTAGGCTGCTTCACGATAAGAGAACGCTGTGTTCTGGTGACGCTCTCCATTTGAATGTCGGTGGAAACAGCCTAGAGGGGCCTCACACCTTAGCCTATTCCCCAGAGGGATACACTGAACTTGCAAAAAAACAAGATTTTGTATGTTATTGCACCATCACCATCTTTGGATAACCTAAACTTGGCAGCTTCAGCAGGAGATATATGCCTCTTGGAAAGACACAGACACTCAGAGTTGGGATGGCACCTCATGACACTACACTGTGCTTAAACTGAAATGCTCGATCGACAGTTCAGTTCAGTCATCAAAGTCTCCCGAACCTTCTTCACCTATCCAGAGTCGAGCTGAGTTTTTCCATAACACGTCTGTGTAAAGAAATTAACCTTTTATTATGCAAATACTTACATATCTACCTTAGACACAAGGGGTATTTTGGAGTTTTAGATGTTTAGCATATGGCTAATCTGTCTTAATTTAATCGTTATTGTTCCGTGGTGGATGTAATTTATTTTGTACCCTTGAATTCCTGGAATCACATGTGGGGTTCAAACAGGAGCCACTAAAGTGAAATTAATATAAATGAAGTCAAGTGAGAGACAGACGATGGATATAGAAGTGTGGCAGAGAAGGAGAGGCAGGGAGAAGATACTTATTTTCTCTTGAGCTAAAACTCTTGCTTTTGCACTGCAAGAAAATTGTTGTGTTGTACTGTATTTCAAGGGTTTAGTGCAAAAATGTAGGAGAAGGAAATGGAAATGTCACATCACTGACTAACTGCTGTTTTAGAGGCTGCTGTATGTGTGATTGAAGGTCTGATGGTGCCTTCAGGCCGAGGCATTTTCAGCGGCCAATTACATACAAAGTCAATGCAAAGACGCGAATAGAAAATCGCGCTAGAGCCATTATAAGAACCTTTTACCGGAGAAGTCTCATTCTGAAGTCTCACAAATGGTGACTTGACCCATTTACATTGTGGCAATCAGCTAAAGATTCAGCTATGACACTGAAAATCTTTTAGGTCACACTTAGATACGTATGCTTTCTGTACTGCTGTCTACTGCTTCCCTCCCTTTGTAGAATTTCTTTTTTTACTTCAAAGATAGGCTACCTAAGTAATAATTATAAGGTAAAATAAATTCCTGTATTGAATTTGTGATTATTTGGCTAAAGATTTCTATTTCTTTCTACTTGCTGACACAACCACTAGGTTTTATGCAAATTATCCATAATGATGTCACAAATATGCAAATGAGCGTATGACATCATCTAGCTACTTTTAACGACTTTTGGAGCTGGTGCTAGCTACTTTCATTGGAAAAGAGTTGGCAACACTGTCGACAGCAGGGCTCTCTCTCAATACTGGACCAATGTCAGAGAGTGTTGTTTCTGTTAGTCACTTAGGCCCGAAAACATGAAAAAACAGGGTCCATGGGGAAAAATACAGAAGTTTCCCTTTAGGTGAGAGACAGATTATATAGAGATAGAAACGTGTCAGAGAAGAGACGGAGAAGCAGGAAGAAGACACCAGACGTGAAGGGACAGCTCAGACAGTCTTCTTATCCTGGGCTGACGTCAAAGTGCCACGATTTAAGGTATTCACTTTCAATCACGGCCATAAAGGCTGTGAGCCAGCAACTCCCTGGAGCAGCCCTGGCGTCCCACGCCAAATCCATCAGGTCTGACGGAGAGAAAGATGGATTTCCTGCTGTAAAACAATCTTGTGCTTGGCAAATAAAAGGAATCTGTCATTTGGAATAAAGATCAAACTGGCCTGGCTTTTACGATAACATCAGAAAATAAAATGGAGGCGACAGAAGAGATAGATAATTAATTGGAAAACAAGTGGGTTCATGGGTGCGCAGCTCACTGGTCCGCTGGCTAAGAATGCTGTTCAGTTTCTACAAAGATACAGTAAAGCTAACAGCAGCACATTATCTGGGGGTTAAACAGACTGTTTTCATCTATAACAAAGATCCTTCCTTTCTGTTTCTCTGCAACAACAGTTTGAGGCCTAACCCTAATGAGTTTTAAAGGTTCTTTTGAGATTTGTATTCTGAGGGACATTCTGAGGGACAATGAGGACCTATACTTATCATCTTATTTTTCCATCCATGAGTCAGAGTCTGAAGGTACATACATAAATATACTCGATGAGGCAGTAATCTATACATGAAATAACCCACACAGTCATTAAATGTTAAAGAGGAAGCTACTAAGGATTCAGGTACTGTACAACTTCTGTACAACAGAGTTACTCCTATTCCACTCCATTTTGCTACTACATTGTAGTTTTTAACTCTATTACATTTATTAAGTTATAGTTACCTAATTAATATTTTAAAGACCTATAATCACCACCTAAAATACAATGCATTGTTAAATAATATAGCAGTACATTCCCCCTGCCTTCTGTGGTTGTTATTCTGTTAAAAAAAGTGTTGAACTGTTCCTTTAAGTAATATTTTGAATATATAAGTTTTACATTTTTAAATTGTACTTACTGATTAAATGATCTGAATAGTTCTTTTACCACAGTAATACGGGCTAAACGAGCCACTTAGTTGGGATCTTTGACTCCGATTGTCCCTTAAATCATCCTGTCCTTTCTGTTTGGATCGCAGCCTGAAGCCAGTTCTTTTTAATTTGGCAACAACACAGTGTAACCACGCTGAACCCTAACACAGTCTGGGAGGAGAGGCTCACTCCAACATTCCTGAAGAAAGTGAACCAAATTCTCCCTGGCTGAGGGAGACGAGAACAGTTAGAGTGGGGTCACCTCCGGGTGTACTACGTGTCTCAAACGGAATAAAGGCGGAAACGTCATAGACAGATAAAAGAGCATTTAAAAGCAGAGCTGCCTCCTTACACCTACAGACTCTCCTTGTTTCAAGAGTGAAGCTTGATTAGGGGTCCAAGCCCGAGGGGGCTGGGAACCCACGTATGCAAGGCAATGCAGTTTCCAGTACCAGCGGAGCATAGATTATTTTTTTTATTTTTCCTGGAGGTAAAAGTGGTTCTGCAGCCTAAACCGTACAAGTTAGGCAAGTGAAACTTTCAGGGATGGTAGAGAGTGTGACGCGTAGCCTACCTTGGAAAGGAAAGATTACACATATCCACCAGCAGGGGGCACTATAAAAACAAGATTATACAACGAGTAGCTTCGACCAGACAATCTCATTGGTCAACTAGACATTTAGAACATACTCAAATCAGCATGAGAGCCCACCCAGAGCCATTTGAGCATACCTGGTGCATCACTTACATTACATTACATTTAGCTGACGCTTTTATCCAAAGCGACTCGCTGTATATCAGAGGTTGCACGCCTCTGGAGCAACTAGGGGTTAAATGTCTTGCTCAGGGACACCACACAAAATATCACTCCGCCATTTCTATGTCAACATTACGGAGTTGAATTAAAAAAGTGTTTAGAAACATTTGTATTCATGTAAGTAATGCAGGAACCACAGTAAAACACACAAAAGCTCTCCAACTAGTAAATACAGTGATTCATCGGATTAAACAACTTATTTGTTACAACGCTCTGAAGTTAACTTTCACTGGATATGTTTGGATCAGCTGTGCCGGTGACGGCGCTAGCTATAAAATTAATGCTAAATGTGATTTTTGCGAACGTACAGGAGCTAAATCTGCCGGTGGAAAAATTTATTTTTTTCAGCAGCTATCTTAGTTATAACAAGATTGAGCTAGAAAAGCAGTTTTGTGTTTATATGTATGGTAGTTATTCAGTTTGGGAAGTCCCACGATCTCTACAAAGCTAATGTTAGCTTAAGTTAGCTGCTGACTAACATTTTACAGGGACAGAAAATCTCTGTGTCTCTGTTTTTTGAAGTTCGCGGACGTTTAGTGTTTGATTATAACTTTTATTTCGTTGGTAACTGTTCAGTGATGCTTACGAACCTCAGCGCTGACGTTAAATTTAACCCTCTTGTGTAATATTGCTTAAATGGGTTTGCCCCATAACTCCCACAGCGTACATTCAAAAACTTTATATCCACGCGTTCCCTGAATTCAGCTGAATCACAGGATATAGGCCACGCCTATTTGTGCCTAGAAGGTTATCACAGTAAAATCGCGATTTATAGTAAACATACTTTTTTTGAACTCCTCCTAGACCGTGCGATTGATTTGAACGAAACTTGGCCCATAGCATATCCTGACCGACCTGAACGAAAGATAACAAAACTATTTTGCCACGTTAAAATATGCACAAATTACGAACAAACTTTTTTTTGTATCAAATTGGGTGAAGATCGGCCCTTAGAGGGCGCTATGATCAGACATGTTTTGGCCTGTAATTCAATAAATGTAAATAGGACAATTGCAATTTACTACAGACCTTGCGGCTCGCGTGTTGCGATATTTCTTGTCGTTTGCCTCGCCGCCTTCACGCTTTGGGTACCGTGGGTCATTGGGGCCGACTCACGCTGGGGAGGCTTGGACCCCGTCATAACTGCTTGCAGTTCTAGTTGTTTTTGAAGTAACTTAAAAGATACAGTTGTCAAACAGACACGTTGATGCTCTCTATTTCTATTCCTTTTTGAAAGTTTTTCTTATCAGTAGTTTTTTTTAACATTCTTTTTTCCTTTCCTCATCACTTTAACACTTGATTGCACTTTTCACATTTTTCTGCACATGCACTTAACACTGACAGTCGCCCTGACAGATGCAGCCATTCCACCCATCCATCCTTTCAGTCCTAGCAGACGAGCTGGGGATTCTAAGGAATCTTCCCAAAGAGCAATGAACTGCACACTTCACAGAAGCTCCATAATAAAGCCCCCACACTCTTCACTCCTATTCCTCTCCCCTCTGCAGGAGCTGAAAACTTCAGCCACCATTTATAGCATTTCCTCTGAACTCCCATCTGCCAGTTCTCTCTCTAACAGTAAATGCCGTCAGATAGAAAATTGGCATTGGAAGTCAATCTTATTGATCATGGCCTTAAAGTCCTTGCAGTTTGACCAAAAATGCACTCATACTGAATTTTGGTAATGAAATTACAAATAATGACATTAGCATGAAGCAGTGACATTATCAGAAGTAGAATTCATAAACATACACTACTGGTCAAAAGTTTTAGAACACCCCAATTTTTATTGAAATTTTAGCAGTTTAAGTCCAATGAATAGCTTGAAATGGTACAAAGCTAAGTGGTGAACTGCCTGAGGTTAAAAAAAAGTAAGGTTACCCAAAACTGAAAAATAATGTACATTTCAGTATTTTACAAAAAAGCCTTTTTCAGGGAACAAGAAAATGGGTAAACGACGTAAAGCTGTTCTGCAGCAATGGAGGTTGATCAAGCTTTGAAAGTTGGTGCTACCAATTCCCACAGGTGTTCCAACTTGTCTGGATTATTTACAACCCCCTCTGTTTGTATAAAAGTATTGTTGGAACACACTGTGGTACCATACCCTCGTGAGCATTATTTGAACAGTATTGTACTGGAGAAAGTAGTGTGTTGCTATAAAAATGGCGGGAAAAAGGCAATTAACAATGGAAGAGAGACAGACCATCATAACAGTTAAGAATGTTGGTCTTTCCTATAGAGAAATTGCGAAGAAAGTCAAGGTGTCAGTGAGTACAATATTCTTCACCATCAAAAGGCACTTAGAAACTGGGGGAAACTCTGACAGGAAGAGGTCTGGCAGAACCAAAGCCACAACCGAATCAGAAGACATGTTTCTGATAGTCAACAGCTTGCGTGATAGGCGGCTCACAGGACAACAACTTCAAGCACAGCTTAATAGTGGTCGTAATAAACAAGAGAAGACTTCGAGTTGCAGGTTTGATAGGTCGAGTTGCAGCAAGAAAGCCATTGCTAAAACGTCAGAATAAGAAAAAGAGGCTTGCCTGGGCCAAGAAACATCGTCAATGGACTACTGAAGACTGGAAGAAGGTGTTATGGACTGATGAATCAAAATTTGAAATCTTCGGTTCATCACGCAGGATTTTTGTACGCTGTCGAGTAGGCGAAAGGATGGTTCCTCAGTGTGTGACAACATCAACTGTCAAACATGGAGGAGGAAGCATGATGGTCAGAGTGAAAGGCACCCTGAACCAAAACGGCTACCACAGCATTTTGCAGCGTCATGCAGTACCCTCTGGTATGTGCCTAGTTGGTCAGGGGTTCATCCTACAGCAAGATAATGACCCAAAACATAAGTCCAAGCTATGCCAGAACTACCTTAGGAAAAAAGAACAATATGGTAAGCTTAAAAACATGGAGTGGCCAGCACAGTCACCAGACTTAAACCCCATTGAGCTGGTTTGGGATGAACTGGACAGAAAAGTGAAAGCAAAGCAACCTACAAGTGCCACACATTTATGGGAACTTCTGCAACAGAGTTGGGAAGAACTTTCTGAAGAATATTTGATTTCCATTGTAGAAAGAATGCCACGAGTGTGTTCAGCTGTTATATCTGCCAAAGGGGGCTACTTTGATGAGTCAAAGATTTAGAATACATTTTGGTTTATAAATTGATTCCGTGATTTCTTTTTTAACTTAAATTGTTCATTTGTTCTATTCTTTCATTACAGAGTACAGTAAGACATTGAACTGCATGAATTTCAATAAAAACCTGGAAAAATTGGGGCGTTCTAAAACTTTTGACCGGTAGTGTATAATGGATATTTGTTAGCAATGATTAAGTATTGCGAGATGTTAAGTAAGGAGGTGAGATCCAACATGGAGACGCCCGGTCACTGACAGAAACAACAGGTCAACGACTTTCGGACTTCCTTGGACACTAAATAAACACATTAATCAATATCTCAGTCCTGAACGATGGAGCCATCACACGCCTTGCCCTCACTATCAATGACACCAATCACCCTTTATATCCACACTTCATACTGCTGCCATCTGGCCGCAGATACAGGACTCTGAGGTATAGAAGGGCTCTGTAAGGTTTAGCCCCATGGTGGAAGGAGGAGACATGGACTCCGGAGTTCTTCACCTGGTGCTTTGATTTATTTCTTCCCCATTCACGTGGAAAGGGCAGTTGTCCAAGGATAAATTATTACAAAAATATATCAAAAATAACAAAAACAATAAGGAAACTAAGTAAAAACTATTCAAATTATCATACTAAACAAATAAACAATACAAAAGCCTAAATCATAGTGATGTTACCCGTGAACCCCCTGCTTTGAGGCATGTATCGAAGAAAACCAATTTGGAATGAAGCTTTGTATCGGAGCTTGATTCGTTTGGAGATAGTCACGTGACCAATGACGTCCGAAAGCTTCGTTTCACACACACCCACGTGACTGCTTCGAAGTTGAATTCAAAGCTTTAAAAATAGTGCGACACAGGGCGCGTATTTGTGGGTTGTTGCAGTAGGAGAGTCAGGAGAGTTAGTGAATATAGAGAGATTATTATAGCGAGTAGCATAGAGAGTTCATAGAAAGTTTATAGCAAGTAGAGAGTTTATTGCAGGTAAGAAAAGAAATAGGCTCAGCCCTGGAACAGTGGAAAAAATTCTGTTTCTGAATAAAAATGACATTTAATGTCTACTCCCACAAACATTTCTCACCAAGCACAATAATATCCCCCTGACCTGTCCACGAGCACTGTTATTGTCCATAAGCACCATCACTGTCCCAAAGTATGTCTCACTTGCCACTGTCAAAACACTGCCCCAATCAACTGACTCAAACTATTTCTATAAACACCACACTGGCAGTATAGCGTATGCCTTCTGCCCTGCCTATCTCACCTATTTGGCTGAGGAGACAATGATGCTCTAGCCTACGTACTCAATATAATCACAGAAACGTGTGTACAATGTGCAATGTGTTCTACATTAATTTCCCTCCAAAATTGATGTATTTGTTTACAAACGCAAGAAACGTTCACAACCAAAATCCTAACTTTATAGTTTTATTTTGTGAAGAAGGCATGTGACATTTTCATTGATGTCTGAAGGTCACAAATAGGCTTAGTTATTTATGTCATTATTTATTTATCCATGAATTCATACACAAGATGTACTCAGTTCGCCATCACTACTAAATCAGGCCCCTCGTACAAGACAAACCAAAGTTAATTGGAAATCAATCAAACCCCATCATGTTACCTCAACCTTCCAAAACATTTCTGGCTACATTAATACACAAGATACCAACTATAAAACCAGAAATTAAATGTTACATGCTGAACAAGCTTCTCAAAACAGAAAACTTTAGGCACTCCAGTACCCCGCTCTGTACTGGCTTACACTTGGACTGTTCCAGGTCCTTCCCCCTATAAATTACTCCAGACTCTATCACTTCCTGTTTACCGCTTTGACCCAGCTCCCTGCTTGAAAATCAGAACAGGTGAATGAGACATGCAAACATTTTGATGACCTTGGCTAAATCCATTAACCTAAAATAAATAACTTGAAATTAACTGTACGGTATATGTGTCGTATTTATCAAATCATGATTTCTACTCTTTCGACTATTACTTAAATACACTGAAAGGAAATAACATGAATTGACAAGCCATGTGTCCATTGATGCTAGCCCACATGCTAATGGTAATGCTAATGCTAACAGTCATATGCTAACGCCTAAAGGATTAGCTTAGCATGCTAGGACCAATGCTACCACTGGCTTAAATGAAGGCATGGGGTAACCCCATGAGATTCGCTTTGGCAGAAGTTTTGTCGCTTCTGTCATAGCACTGGTGAACAAACTATCTCGCTGACTTTGTGTAGATCTGGTGTCATTGTCGTGGTTGTTTCTATGTGTCATCATACCTGTCTTTATTGTTGTTACCTGTTGATGTATCTGTCCATGTATATTACCATGTGCATGAAACAGACTGTGAAAACAAATCTCCCTCACTCATGAGATAATATCTATCTATCTATCTATCTATCTACCTACCTACCTATCTATCTACCTACCTACCTACCTACCTACCTACCTACCTACCTACCTAGACACACCAACCAGAATGCAGATTTTACAGACTGGAGGAATGAAGCATGCATCAATCACCACTTGAGCCAGTGCTAAATGAATATGACTCCTGATACACCCCAGCCAAATAAACAGAAATAAAAACACAAACACAAGCGATTTCCATTCCATCAACAATAAACTTGATTTACTGGACACACTTCTTGAAATAAAAAATAACTCCACTCCTTGAATTGGCCGCCCAATCCTAAAACAACAATGAAAATGCAATGAAACGACTGCTCTACCACAACTTGAAACCACTTCATGGTAAGTCTTACAATCAGTGAGTGCTAAATAATCTTGGGGAGAAACTTGTTTTGGTGGAACATTTGCACGTAGGAAGGCAAGCTCTGGAATGGCTCGCAAAAAATAACACCACATACAATATTAAATGAAGTGTTCACACAATACAGTAACGTGAGCCATTTAAATTAGCTGGATACATAGTGCACACATAATTTGCTCTAACCGGTGTATCGAAGTATGTACTACTTCCACAGAAATCCCACCAATCGGTCCCTAAACGTGGGCAAGATGTCCCTCAATGTATTGTTGCCAACGAATATTGCTGATGATCTGTATACAATGGATTTTTATTTTATTTGCAAAACGATGAGGTGGCTGAATGCAACAGGTTGGGGATCTGATTGAGGAATGCTTGCAATGCATCATCAAAGACAGCAAGACCAAAACATTTTTAACAGACTATTGCAGTACTAGGTTTTAGGATGGTAATTATCTATTGCCTGGAGTTTAAGTTATTATCAATTAACTATTAATATACTTTACAAAGCCTGTGGAGGCAGTGTTTTATACATTGTCGAAGAGAAGAGCTTATCAAATTGCAGAGCTGACGTGTGTGTGTGTGTGTGTGTGTGTGTGTGTGTGTGTGTGTGTGTGTGTGTGTGTGTGTGTGTGTGTTTCATTTAAACACAGCAGAATACTGAATGCTGTTGGCCCTAAAAACAGAAAAGTAGCCGCATAATTTATGACAGCATTGTTACTCAGAAATCTTACACACACACACATCATATACACAGTAATGAAGAACAGTTTTGTCATCTTCTGTTTTTCCTTGTGTTTGCCTTACAGACATATCTCTGTTGATTGGATGGGAACCATGACTTCACACATATGCACTGTAGTGCAATGTATAAGGTCCTTCTACCACTATCTTTATGCATGATAAAGGCAGCAACTAGCCGCTGACTCCGGCAGTCTAAACTCTGCAACCTCTTAACTGTTTTTTCTGTTTCAAACAGTCTTCAAATTTGCTGAGGTTGTTTGTCTCATGCCCTCAATCAACTGTTATTATGCAAATGGTGCATTGGTTTTAAGTGTAAAAGGGAAGTGTACACATGTTTGAGTTTTATCACCCAGATATTAAAATGTTTTAAAATTTTAATGTATCGCCAAAGCATCACTAATGTCTCAACTGGCAATTACTGCTAGCCATTTCTTTAGTGTGCTAATGATACTCTTCCAGTGTTTTCTTTAAATGCAAATTAGCTTTTCAATTAAGCAGGTCAGTTGTCTCTGCTTTTGGGTTTTAAGGGAATGGTATTTATGGCTGGGTGATATGGGCAAAATCTTAATTTCCGATACCGGTATATAACATGTTTTCTGTTGATTTAATAAATAAATAGTCTATACGAAACATGGCATAAACCTGTGTGAATTAAACACTTGACATATAAAAAGTAGAGTATTTTCTCTTTTAATTAACAACTTTAGTAAAAAAATGTAAACAAACTTCAAGCAGTCCTTGATTAACTCTTGAAGTACTCCCCTCCTTCCACTTTACACATGAAACAGATTTCCTATTGGTATAAAAAAAACAAGGATTTTCAGTTTTCCCTACATTAAGTATTTCTTTCTTCTTCAAATATCACCCTTAAAAATAAAACTGAATCTCCGAGTAGTCACTGGCACATTGTTTTGAAGGATGTGGGGGTGCTAATCAGAATGTAGCTTTTAGGTTCACTCAGGGAAATAATTAAAAGCTAAAAATAATTGTATTTAATTAGGCTCTATTGTTTTGCAGATATACAAAGTCCTGGTCATGCCAGCATGGACAGCATGAATAGACAGGGAAGGAGGGAGCGAAAGAGAGGGGATGACATACAGCAAAAGGTTGCAGGTCAGAGTTGAACCATGGCCGCTGCAAAGGACTCAGCCTACATGGGGTGCACACACTACTGGGTGAGCTAGAGGCCACCCCAAATTGTAATGGTTTTACAATTTTATTGTAAGTAGTGGACTAAATCCACAGTCCACGTTCAGTGTAAAAATATATTCCAACTAATTAATAAGATGCTTCAGTCTGATGTATGCCGACCTTCCACCAAACATTTTAAGTGATTCCACTGATGCAGACAAATTGCCAAACTGGGTATGAAATCCTGAGAGTCTTGCTAGAGTTGGGGCGCTTCCATCGTCTCCATCGTTTGTGGTCATAAAACTCAGTCCCAGTGTTGTTTATGGTTGCTATGGCACCGCGCTAAGCTAAACGCTGAAGAGCGAAAGTTGCGATTTTCAACCCTTCTGAAGTGAGTCATCCAACGGGAGTTTTACCGGCAGATAAACACAGACCTCTGGGTACTGGAGACATTCATCTGCATGTACGATTTGTACATGCAGTCCATTTGCCGTGGAAATAACGGAAATTCATCGCTACAGCCGCTATGCTATTTGTTTCCTATGGGGAGGGTGGCGGAGATAACTAGGAGGAAGCGCTACCCTTGTCGTGGAGTCCCGCTCCAAATTGCCACAGAACGCTCAAATTTCAAATTCTTTCAACTTTGACGTCGTTGCCACTGACCATTCAAAGCGCAACCAACGAGAGAAGGCGGTAGCCAGATGCGATGATGTGCGCTGTGCTTTGCCTTTAAGGTGTCTGCACGATGCTGTGCGATCTGTCTAGCGGTTTTAAGGCTGATTGTGTGTAGGCGGCTTAAGGGTGCATCCGTAAATAGTCACTCTGAGCACCAGAGGGCACTCTGGCACTGTGGTTGAAATCTGAGCACTGTTGGAATATACCGTTCGGATATTCAGAGCACCACGCTCTGGGAGCGGCAGAACATACTCTGGGTACTTCTGTCTGAGGAGATGGAGCATCAGAGCGCCAAGCACAGTTTGTCTTTTAACCTAACCAGTCGTAAATTCATATAGTAATAGAAGACTAACATAATTGCATAACATGCATGCGTTTGGTATGAGCGCTTCCAAGCAGTTGCTGATGAAAGTCACAAAAAAAAGCCTTTGTGTTTTTTCAGAATTTCCAACCAAGGCAGGCCCTCCTTTGAGTTACATAGGCAGGGAAAACCCTTTTATGTAAATGTATTTAGTTATATTCCACAACTGGATTTAATTTGGTCCATATGACACCAAAATACCTATAAAAAAGTTGACCTGGAGCATTAATAGTATGGGCCAAGGTAATTTGAGTTAAGAGACACCTGCATCAGACAGACAAACCAACTGACAGACAAGTGGACAGCTGAAGTCTGTTTATCATCAGATATGAGCCATAGCCAAGTCTATCTCTGTGAAACCAGCCATTTAATCACAGCATGAGACATTTTAATCAGATTACGGACACCAAGCATGCTTATGCTTCATTACGTTGCTGTTACTACTAATTTAATATTCATTTTAACAACTACAACATCTCACCTCAGCATGCTGCTGAATGCTCATATTATTGCATGCTGGTACTTTACCAGCATGTGATAATATGCTTTGTATATGTACTCACATACATGCACATACGCATTCTTATCTGAAAGACTATTTACCTCTGAGAGCAAATACATGTGTAGCACACAACCATTTTCAAAGTGGAGAGAGTTTTTAATTAGCCTTCCTCTGTTGTAGTCACCTGTTGTACACTTTGTTCTCAGAAACAACACTCAAGCATTTGTATGCTGACCCTGAATCTTTCGTTTTACAGGGACTGCTTGTAGCTCCAGTGTTTGTTCTCTGCCTTTCTATTATTCCCAGAAGGCCTTCAGACACCCTGAGTTTCCACTGCTGTGAGCTGAATGCAGAGATCAGGTTGACACATTGTATTATTTTATCCTGTTTTGCACATTAAAACAATGAAGTTTGAGGGTGTGAGCTGATTTAATTAGTGTTTCAGTACGAATTTCTTGCCAGTCAATGTCTTTAATGTGATTCTTCCTTTGATAATGTTTTTGTCTATTTGTCCATGATAATATGCATATTACTCTACTTTGCCTCATTTATTTCAGTGCATTTCTGTTGACCTATTTTTTTCATATAGTTTCAGATCATTTAAATTAGAAGTGCTTTGTGCTTTCCCCTGCCCACTTCTTTATATGCTTTTTCGTCTGCAGTATGTTGTGTTAATGTGTAGTTAGTTAGTGTTGCAGAGTGTGTCTTTTTATACATATATTTAAAAAGTGGAATGGCATTGTGTCAACATATAAACACATAGTGTAGATACATTTATTAATACCAGAGGGTGTCTGAAAAAGTTATGATGAGCTAAACTACAGAGTTGAGATTTGTTGGCACCTTCTACAGTTCTGCCTCAGGGATCCGACAAATCATCTGGATTAACAATATCAAAATGTTTTTTTATTTAAAAAAAAAAAAAACTTCTGTCCAGAAAGATGATGAGCTGTACTTGTTTTGGGACAGTCTCTATGTGATTGGATTTGATGTTTATTACATATTTGCCAGTGTCGTCCGAAGGAGTACAGTGCCAATAAGTGAATCACTTGGATTTCTCATTGTTGCATAATTTAGTTGAAAATTGTGGTCTGATATTCCTCAAATTCCTAAATCTGCCTGATAAGATTAACTTAAAAACAATTGCATGTTTTGTTGTATTTATTGAGTTATTTGCTTGAACAAGTCAAAGTCAGGTTGGAGTGATGGTTTTAGTAACTAGTTAAACCTTGTTTTACAGCATGATCACATCTCCAAATTGGCCAGGAGAACTTTTTCGACCATTTCCTCATACAAAACGGTTTGATATTTCAGGGACGTCTTATATGAAAAATACGTTTTGCACGAATGTATGACAGATTGTCCAGATTTTACTGGACATAAGATTGGATGTTCTTAACAGCTAGATGCTAACTGAAAGAGATGGCCTACAACAAACAGGTACCACCATGGAGTAATGGCCGCAGACGTCATGGTTCAAGGCGATGTAAACAAGGTGGCAACTTTGTGAGGCTATGCGGCCGACTCCCAGCATAGTGCTGGCCAACGTCCAGTCCCGCGAAACAAAGCAGGACCAACCTCATTGCAGAATCCACTCTCAAAAGACATGAAGACTTGGCTGGGCCCTAATATACCTTATTGGGCTACACACTGCATGGACCGGTTCAAGGCGATTACTGGCACGGTAAGGAGAGGTGGTGTATAAACTGACAAGCCAGATTCAATTCAATTCAAACAACTTAATTTATTTATGATGGTTTGTTACACAGAAGCCGTCATTGGAAACTGTTTGTAAAAAGGGCAGGCACTTGCAAGAAATACCTGGCAGGTGATTGGATGAACCATCTGTCTATCATGTCCACCATTGTTGTTTGAACGAACAGTCGCGGCACTGTTCGGACACAAACACATTACTTGAAGCCTGACAAGACACACTTCTATGTTAACAACTCGTAGTGCACTGACATGGAAATTATCTTGCTAGTGTTGGAACAACTAACAATAAAGTGTAGACATTTCTATCTCCCATGGGAGATCCCCTGCATGTTTCTAACAGCTGTCTATTGCAGCGGCGCTGAATGAACTGTATGGAGCCATTAGCAGGCAGAAGAACTTGCACCCTGAGGCCAGTTTAATCGTTAACTTGAAAACTGTACTGCCAAAATACTACCAACGTGTCAAATGTCCAACCAGAGGCAATAAGACTCCCGACCACTGTTACTCCACGATGAAGGGAGCTTACAGGTTTATTCCACGTGAAGTGTGCACAACCCACTGAGGACAATGCTGGACTAGTAAAGATGTATCCAAACTTCGGGGATGTTGTGAATCTACAGACAGTTCAGTCTTTATGGATTCAGCCTCGAGTTTGGGTGCATATGCTGAATCTGTACCTGACTACATTTCAATCAGGAGAGACTTCGTTGCAGATATGCAAGATTTATTTGTAAGTTACATATGCAAAATATGAATTGTATATAGTCTTTGGAGATTAGACTCCATCGTATAAAATGTAGATATATTTTAAAGGGTTTAGGAAAACCCGAACATATCCCCAATGGAGTCTAGACACTGGTGGTGGTGGTGAAAGGGGCATGAAGACCAGAACTAAGGAGTTGAAGGGAGCAGACAGCCGTAAGAAAACCGAGAGTGCCGGGTGAAGATGCCTGGAGGTGGAAGAGGAGGAGGAGGGTCGCACTCTTGCCTGAAATGACAACTGACAGCCACAGAGGAGAAAACTGATTTAAAACATGGATCTCATGCTGTGATTGGCTTGTGAAATACGAGGCCGAATCTGATTGGTTTAACTGAAAAACGACTCTCTCGAAAACAGCTGATCAATTTAGGAGAAAAGTGCTAAAGTTATTGAAGTCTCCCTGAGAGAATTTACGCTGAGCTACATTAGATTCTGTTTGGAGAGCTGTATTCCAGTACAGACTACTCGCTCCTATCTCAAACAAAAAGCCCTGGATTAACAGCAACATCCACCTGAGGTTGAGGAAGGGCATCACTGCTTTTAAAATCAGGAGCTGAGGAATGCTACAGCAAATCCAGATATGATTTACAGAGAGCCATCAAAGTCGCTAAAAGGAATAAGAGACAAACTGGAGAATGACTGCAGTGGCTGTGACTCTTGGCACGTGTGGGGCGGGCTGCAGGTGATTGGCTACAAATCTAAACTCTGCCTCCCTCTCGAACGAGCTTTGTGCCCGCTTTGAAGCTCACAACTTGGACCCAGTGGCACAGTGTCCACCTGATGAAGTCGATCTACAGAAACTACGCACTATAGCTTTAATACTGGACCAATTTCAAAGATTGTTGTTTCCATCAGTCACTTAGACACAACAACATGGGAAAATAGGGTTGCCAAAAACCAATTTTACCCTTTAACATAGGCTACTGTTGTTACAGATGGATCTTTTTTGGGTGTAGTAAAGGAACCCTTGACTGCAGCTGGTGGGGAGTTTCAGTGTCCTATAATGCTCTATAAATTTCGTTTCAGAGGGGTTTTACCCACCTGACCAGACTTTGAAGAACACACTGAATCTGTTTTATTTTGGCTTTAAAATGTTCATTATTAGAATGAAAAAAGTGTGAAAATTAGCAGAAAATCTCTATCAGGCCACATTAGCAAAACTGTCCTGTGCACATAATGTCATCTAAGTATTACAAATATTGAGAGACATCAATGGTTTCTGTATTCACCTGTGGTCTGAGTTTTGATAAATGCACCTAACATAAAATCACATTCCTTATGCAGTTATCATTTATCTGAGAACAAAGCCTCACCAGGCCTCCTTGTGTTAGGTAGTTTTATTGAAACTGCAATAAAAGACGATCTTTTCAAGCTGACAGCGAGGAAGAAGGCACAGAAACCCTGTTGGAGCTCCTCATCCAATCACAGTTGTCTTTTACTGTAAGATATTACACATCATGTTTATAATCAGGCCTGGCCTCCCACTCCACTCATCTCTCTCCTTTTTTCAGTCATTGTGTGAAAAGCAATATGTTAATATGGAACACAGAGAGAATGAATGAGACTTGCTTTTTGTTGGACAACGAAAAGTATTCAATTGCACTAATGTTTGGCCATTGGTAAGTGCTTAAGAGTCTGGGGGCCTGCAGCAAACACTCCGCTAAAGCTCCTTTTCTTCATTGAAAGTCCCCTGCGGGGCAAAAGCTTGCTTTCCTCCTCCAGGTTTTAAAAATGATTGTCCATTAGTAGAACTGTAAATCCACCTTGTCTTCTTAGTGAGTTGAGGAAGCACAGAAAGCCAGAGACCGGGAACGCAGAGTTTCATTGTGATCTCTAACCTGTGGTTTTGCCTGACAGACCATTTAGGAACAAGTGGCCAACAGTAAAGGCTTGCAAGTGCTCAGCAGGCTCACCATGACACGTGTATGATATAACTGCTTTCTAGTAGGAAATATTCAAGCCGAATACACAGCATTTTACAATACCTTCTGTATTGATCATTATGCCTGAATGTTGACTGGAAACTAATGGAATACATATGAAATCCAGAGATATCCCAATGATGTCTTAGGTCGCTTTCACATCTGTAGTTTGGTTCAGACAATGGGGAAAAAAAGCATACATTGTTACCTTTTAGTTCTGGTCCACTTTATATTCCCACTGACTTACTGCAAACACATGTTGGTTTTGGTCTTGACATAGTCTCGCAAGGATCTGGCTAGTCCACACAGCATTCTAGGATGGAAAAAAAATGTGCTCTGGTTTATTGGCATTTCTTTAAACCAATCACAATCGTCTTGGGCAGCGCTAAGCGCCGAGTGGAGCAAAACCGTCTCTGCAAAATAGCCACGGGAAGGAATTTGTTTTGGTGGAACGTGTACATTCAAAAGTTGTTTTAGTCGTGCAACAGAACACTCAAATTGGACAGATAGTCTAGCCAGCTGTCTGGATTTACCCTGCAGAGATCTGAGGAGCAGTTAACCATAGTCCTCATGAATCCACCAGAGTTTAAAATGCCAACACAAAGGAAGCCAAGGCAACGGATATCCAGCCTAAATGAGTGAAATCCCGGAAGTGTAACCTTGTGGATATAGACTAGTCTTTACATAATATTTGTTGACAATTAGAAAAATAGAAGATAAAGACAGTGCTAAGGCTGATATGTAATAGTACCCTTCTCTATGCAGAGCCTACGCCGTAGCCTACACAAGTGGCCAGCACCGAATAGTGTGTGTGTGCGTGGGGAGTGTGTGGTAGAGCGAATGAGAGAGTTACAGGGATTAGCTTCGGAGTGGAGACGGAGAAACAAAATTTCTCCCCTGTGCTTTCTGACCACGGTCGGAAAGTTGCAGCAGGAAAAATTAACTCCTCTTTTTGATTCCAAGTTGTTCACGGAGAAGGAGAACCCGCAAATGAGTAGGGGGAATTCACGGTGGGGGAAATGCAACGCTACCAAGCCACGGTGAAGTGGACCAATCCCAGTTGTTGCGATCTACGTTACCACAACGTGTAGTTACATTTCTGGGGAGGTGCAAGTCAGGCTATGGCGCAGGGTACTGCATAAGGTCTGTATCTACACGTACCTATGCAGGTACCCAGTGACGGACTGGGAACAAAAAACGGCCCTGGCATTTCCACCCACCAGCAGCCCACCGGTGGTCGCAGATAGAACTTTTGACGCACGGAAAGAACACGCACTTTTGATAGTCCCAGTGATGGTGAACGTAAACTCTCATGCTATAAACAACTGCACCAAAACATAGACATATATATATATTCAATTCAATTCAATTTCAATTCAATTTTATTTATAGTATCAAATCATAACATAAGTTATCTCGAGACACTTTACAGATAGAGTAGGTCTAGACCACACTCTATAATTTACAAAGCCCCAACAATTCCAACAATTCCAGTAATTCCCTCAAGAGCAAGCAGTGCGACAGTGGCGAGGAAAAACTCCCTCTTGGGAAGAAACCTCGGACAGACCCAGGCTCTTGGTAGTCGGTGTCTGACATATATATATATACATATATAAAAAAAGAATAAATCATCAGAGCCAGCCGCTCCATAATAATATAATAATCTGAAGTAGCCAAACTTACTGTACCTACACTCCCTCCTGCAGCATTGGTCTCCATCTCTGTTACTTCTGGTAATCCACATTCAGACCCACAGCAGGCTTGTTGCTCTGTGTTGGTTAGTTCCATAGATTCGTTATCTCTTCATCCTCCTCTTGCTCGTTTTGTTCTTCCTCTTCTTCATATTCCTCACTGTCCTGTCTTTCTCCCTGGTGTGCTGGCTCAGATATAGCGCTAATGCTAGCTGAAGCTGCACTTGATTTTAAAAACAAATCAGTCAGTTTGCAGCATTTTCAACGTCAGCCAACAGTGCTCTCTTATATTTCTCTCTCTTTTTCTCTGCCCCCCCCGCCCCCCCTTGTGTTGCTTGATGCCTCGATTCATTTTTTTGTCAACAGTATAGCTTCCAATTTTCAACTTCCAACAACCACGCTGGCAGACCATAGACAGTACGCAGACGACGTCTACTCGATTCTGTCTTGAAATTCCCAGAAGGCATAGTTTAATTTTAACTTTTGCAAACAAATATTCAAATAAAAGAAATGCAGGTAGATTTGTTTTATTTCAAACCATGCACGTTTACGTTTTTGAACATCTGATCTGAATAAGTAATTTTGCTACGAAACAATACAGACTAATGTAAAGGTTCGTGACTGTAGAGGATAACCATGACTGTGATATAGAGAGACTCATATGTGGTATAAATACTGATCAGATTACAATATTGCTAGGTATGAAGGATTTGGACAAGTTGGGTTATCGTTTGGCCAAAGAACGTTATTATTGATGCTTGAAAGGGGGCCGAGAGAAATTATATGGGCCGCTGTTTACAATTAAGTGGCCGCATGGCTTTGACAATTATGCGTCTCTCTGATTGGCCGGCCGGCCCAAACGGCCCATGAGGGCCCGCGGCCCCTCTGGCATCTGCCCAAATGCCAGATTACCAGTCCGTCACTGCAGGTACCTATGGCGCAGATTCAACATGGAACCATAAATCAGGCTTTATCATTTGGCTCCATAACAGCTGTCTATCTGCTTTACTGTCCAGTGGCAACCACTATATCACATGCCTGATGAACTGTTGGTCAATTTACTTCAGGTATTTGAACATATAATGCATCACCTAGTACATGTAGAAGTAAACAGTGTTCTACCCAGCATTGGCTCGCTTAATATGTGATAGCTCTGACTGAAAAAAATTGAAAATAAACGCGTTTTTAATGGAGCCATTTAGCCAGGGTCAATTGTAGTTGGCATAATAGTAAACTATGACAAGAATGTTTCTGATTCGATCAGGGAACTCACATACAGTTTGTATGCATGCAATTACTTCCAGCTGCCAACCATCAAGTCTAATACCAACACATTGATCCCACTCACACAGCATACGGTTTGATAGCTGCCAGTGACTTTTTCAACTCAAGACATATGGGAGGAATTACTAAAATATCTCAGCTGTTTTTCCTCACTGCATTGGCATATATTCCTCTCTTTGGCACGCACCAGTCAGTGTGTGTGTGTGTGTGTGTGTGTGTGTGTGTGTGTGTGTGTGTGTGTATATATGTGTGTAATGTAGCTAAAGAAGCAGCCTCTGACGGGTCCCTGCAGTCCTAGCCCTACAACATGATTGATGACTTCATCTACTGTTAATCTGTAATTACAGAGGCTTTACAGAGTTTTTAAGTAGGCCCTTTAGACAGCTTGGATTGTAAGTTCTGTTTTTGAAGTCTGTCAGCTCTATGTGTGTGTGTGTTTGGTGTTTAAAAATACCTTGTGAAAAAGAATCATGATATACTTCTGTTCCTATTACACGCTCATGGAGGGAAATGCAGACCTACAACAGAGTTGAGAGCTATGAGTACCGGTATGTCTAGGATCTGTCAAACGGATGTCTTTTGCAAAGCTGTCTAGTTCCAGCTTATCTTCAATAGGACTAATTTCCTGTGTCTTCTGGGGAAATTAAGACAACAACACTCATCTGATTGTGCTTCAAACTGCACAGCTAAGTCCACTTCAGAAAGAATCCTGGGGCATCTGGAAGAATTTAACAATTACAAGAAAGTTTCACTGGAAAATTCAGGTAGGATTAAACAGGACATTTTACAAAACACAACAGCAAAAGTAAAAAAAAAAACTTCATTTGTTGAGAGTAATTCTTCCTCGCTGATTGGATGTCTATCTATTGCAATACAAAGTGGAAAAAGTTTGAATAAAAAACAAAAATAAATATATATATATATCTATTTTGCAGTTTGGAATGTACATCATAAAATCCCTTTATTTTTGTGTGTGTAATAGGCCACTGACACATTAAGTAGTTAAATAGGCGCCAGTTAGTCAGTCAGTCAGTCGGTGGCAGAATCATCGTCCAATCCATACCTACCTTTTCCGGTTTGAGTCTCACCAAATGCCTTTGTGATTTTTAATTTTACTTTTGCTGTTGTGTTTTGTGAAATGAAACATTGTTTGGAGGAAGGGTTGAGTTTCCATTCTAAAGGGAGTAGAGAAGACAACAGATAGATGCCATAATAAAAGATGTGTAGTATTGAGATATTAGGGATAAAGTCATGTATTTAATATAAGACAAAGTTGCAGTGGAGATAAATAAGGCCTTCGCCACCATTTTACAACTTACAACAAACTGCAAGCTAAATACTCACACACACACTAATATTCTATTATTATTCCGAATATGACGATATTCTAAATTTTATACAAGTCATGTCATATTCGGAATAAGGCCTTTTCCGAATATACATTAGCGTTTTCCGATTAAGACATGTGGGATATGCTGGTATTATTCGGGTTTTAAAAGCAATCTTTGAAAATGTATGAAGCGCATTCGGAATCTGTGTCACAATAAGGGTTTTTTACCGCAGTTTGTGAGAATTTATGACTATGAGTTTACAGACCTCTTGCCTGTTTGCGGCTTACGGTCAGCTTTGTGCGTTGCTATGGACACAAACCAAGCAGCCAACACTTTGCAGGGCTGCGGTAGAGATGTATGCCCAAAAGAAAAGGAGAACCACCGCCACTTTTAAATTTTATGAAAGACTTGGATAACAACAGGTTTTTGGATATGTTTTCAAGAAGGTGGTTTAAGGACTGAAAGAGGGACGCTGCGTTCCAACGGTCCAACAAGTCCGCCACCGGTGGAAATCTAAAAAAAAAAAAAACTAATATACTATTAATACTATTTTGCACGGCTGCATGTAAACGGGAATATTAGTGGAATATTCCCTTTCATTATCCATCTAAGCAGCTTATGGGCAAAAAACTGAACATTATGTGAATGTGAACGTAGTCTATTTTTCTGCAAATGTACAGCATAGTAAAAACTCCAGATTTAGGTGTTGGCAGATGTGTGCATGCACAGAAGTTCTACCACATACAAGGACTGGAGAATGGAAGCTATTGACATAATCACTTTGTCACTTTGTGTCTCTCACCCTTTTTTAGTCCTGGGCTATGAGCACCTGGAGTAGCAACTCCAACATCTAAGTAGCTGACTCGTTTGCTAAAACATAGCTACACTGTTCTCACACACACACACACACACACACACACACACACAACAGGATTATAACCAGCTTCTATATTACATAAATAAATAATACACAGATGCATATAAATCCCTGCATGTCAGCCTGCATACACATCATTAAAGCCATTGATTTGACATCAGAATGAATTATGAGCCAGGGGAGTAGAGGCCTCCATTTGACTGTGTTAGTTTATTGACAAAACTCTTTAAGAGAGGAGAGGTGGCAGCAGCTCGACACTGAGACTGCTATGGCTGTATATTGGCTTTTGAATGGGCAAATGTCTGCATCAGACAAATAGAAGGTAATTGGAATCTATGACAGAGACGTGAGAAGAAATTGTATGCTCTTCTGCCTAAATGGATCATTGTCAAATGTCGGAGCCACCATCTTCTCTGCTATCGACAAATGGTAATGCCCCACTAAAAGTCTGCCGTCTTTAGCTGCACAAACATTTCAGCAATAAACGCTCAGTAAAATGTTTGTATCCGTCGACGTGTGTTTCAGGGCGACACTTCAAAGCGATGGCTCGACAATAATCCTACTCTACAGATTGCCTGAGTGAAGCACAACACAATTCCCAGTTCCCAAGGGGAAACTAACTTTACAGCAAACAGTGTGCTCTTCACATGGCCCGTCTATATTCATACACACACTGCTGGACCTTTTTTATACTACAGTTTGATCTCTCCCCATCTTCTCCTTCACCCTAGGTGGGTAATCACACACTCACATACTGTGTTTAAAGCTACACTGTGTAAGAATTTCTCCCATCTAGTGGTGAAATTGTATATGATAACCAACTGAATATTACGTTCTAGCCCTTCCCATTCCGAGCGCATTTCAACTCCTACGGTGGCCGAACCCGAAATTAGCTCTTAGTATCTCCATTGTTTACACACAGCTGTTCTAGCCACTCCAATTGGTCTTGTTGCTTTGCCTGTCGCGTTGTTGTTTTAATTCTCTCTTTTGCTTCCCTGGCGAGCAATCTCCCCCTGGCATTCGTCACGGTGCCACTGAGTTTAAAAGCACGAAAGGCCGAGGTATGTCCCTCTTTGGCTGATGTATTTTAAAGATGGAGGCGCTACATGGCTGCCGTCATTCGAGTGACTCGCTAGCATCTAAATGGCAGATTCTACGCTTACGAGAATACTTTGATTAGTTGGTGGAAGTAATTACACATGAATGCGCACATATTTGTGAAAGAACAAAGGGGTTTTTGCTAAGAATCAACTCAAAAAATTACACAATGTAGGTTTAAGGACTGTAGGTAGAGAGGAACATGGACCATTTAGCCAGTTAGCTGTAGAAAGCCAACTAGCTCCAAGCATAGTGGTATCTGGCTTTGATTGTATCTGTCCAGGATTTGAAATATCTGTCTCTGAGATTTCTGCTTCAACCCTAATACAGTCAAGGAGACTGGAATGTGCCTAACTAATTTGCATATTGAGATTTGATCAATGTGATGGCATATTAGAGATAACAAATTACTTTTTGGGTATGTGAAACCTAGTCTGGATAATCGCCGGATGTTCCAGCGATGTGTGTTGCAGTTGTCTAACTCCGTTCTCTTCGGGAAACAACAACAAATTTCAAACTAGCAAGGTACAAGCTGAAAATGCAAGTTTAAAAAAAATTTAGATTGTGCAACAAGGCAGGCCTGTTTTTATCAGGTAATAATATGGCCTTAAAAGCCCATCTCCAAGGTATATCAAAGTATAAGGTTGCTAGCCAGAAAAGCCACCTTTATGGACAGACTAATTCCTCACACATTAGCTGGAGCTCTAGTCCAACAATCTCATTTTGATAGTGCTGCCATCTCCTGGTATACTGGATTATCATAACGCTTCAAAAGCCAACTTCAAAAGGCTCAAAATACATTATATTATATTAAAAGTTTACCCACATACACATCTCGATCCTATTCATTTCAGAAATCTTAACTGGTTGACGTGGAATAAAGATAATCACTTATATGAAGATGCTGCTCACAAAATTGTGACAAACATGGTACCAAAGTAGGTTAAATGTTTATCACGACTAAAAGAAAATCATAGCTTTACAAAAGCTTGACAGATTTTATTCCTTTTGGATTCCATAGTCTAATGGGCAAAACACATTCATCTGCTGTTTCACTGAGCATGTTTAAAGTGGCCTTACAGAAATGATTACAACGTACCATTTTCTATTTCAATTCAAATGTTTTACTTTTTATGACGAAAGAAAGAGCATGTTGACATAGCTACCCCGCCGTCTGACACCTGCTATTACATGTTGATTGTATTGTTGGCACTTGATGTCTTGATGCTGTGCCTGATTTGTCTTGTGGCGTGATAAGTCAATGTCAATGTCAATATTATTTGTATAGCACCTTTCGTTACACATCAACAATGATAGTCGTTTAACCAAATGGAATTAAGCTTTATTGTTTTGTTATCCTCTGTGATTTTTAATGTCACTCTATGTAATTACTGTGCAGTGTTATGTTTTGTTTTTCCAAATCAAATCAAATTATTTTTGTTAACCTGAGCAGTGTTCCCTGCTGTAATGTGTGTGCTGCAAATCATATCACATCATTGAAATCATGCAAAACACACACACACACACACACACACACACACACACACACACACACACACACACACACACACATACACCCTAGAGGACATGGATAATGAGACATGCCTGTCCAAACACATATCTTGGCACATTTGAGGAAAGGCTTGATAAACAAGTAGCACTTCCAAGTATCTAGTGTGTGTGTGTGTGTGTGTGTGTGTGTGTGTGTGTGTGTGTGTGTGTGTGTGTGTGTGTGTGTGTGTGTGTGTGTGTGTGTGTGTGTGTCTGTTAGGTCATTATTATTGGGGTCATTGCAGAGGTATCATGTTGAGATCTGCTGTTTCCTGAGCACAGACATGCTCTTTTATCACTGTCGACAGCTCCATGTCTGCTCTGATTCTGCTTAAAAACTGCTAATCACCGCTGAGGCATTCTTTGCCTGTTGCATAAAGGCCCTGCAGCAGCTTCACGCACGCTTCAAGCAACAAAACAACTCTGGCAGTGTTCGCAGTTGCTCTGCACCGAGTCTGCTCTGCGTGAATAAGGAAAATTCACAGAGAAGACATCCAGCTGCAAACAGGCTCCATGTATCTCAGGAATGCTCCGACTGGAAACTGAATTCAGAGCATATAATAATGGCAGCCAGTGCTCGTACTGAAAGGAAGGGGAAGCCATGACCTCCAGACAGAAAGAAAGCAAAAAATATTTCGAAGATCTCTATTTTTGCCTCAAAAAGCAGCGCTCCACTGATGGTCTAGCCTTTGAGTATTAAACAATCAATCCAAACCAGGCTACTGTATCATAACTATAGCCCGTCTGATATGGCGAATTCAGAACAAATATTGAAATTTGATTGATACTGTATTTTCAATTTAATTTGTTGGCACACAGAGAAAAGCACATTAGATCAAATAACCAATCATGATCACATCACAAAGCAAAATTTAATATCTGACATAGAAAACCTGCCAATCTTGTCGAATCCAGAGTAGGTTATGACAAAAACAGTAACCAAAGTTGTTGCCTATAAATAAAACTTGGTGAACAGGTGCCAGTTTGTGGCAAGGAAATATGTTCCTTTCTTGTGTTCTACAACATAATCTGCGTGTCATCTTTTCCCTTTATAGCAATGTGCTGATTTAAAAACATTCACTGTTTATGTCTTATGGGTCTTTTCTTAGCCTGCAAAAGGTGGTAAACTGAAAAAGTGGGTAAGGAAGAATGCCATGGGTGTGTGCTACACTACACCCTTCTTCTCAGTGCTTTGATCTAAATTGGACTCTTGAGATCCAAACAAAACACAAGACGTGGCTGCTTCGTGTGATTTTAATGTCAGCTTTAACGCAGCTGCTGTATTAAAGCCTCGAGCGGCTGCAGCGGCACGTGGACATGCAGGTAGGGCTGGATATCAGTCTGGATCACATCAATCCACAAAAGCAACAGACACACCAAGTATGAGCAGCTGTCTGCTGTATTGCCAGGGCAGTGCCTGGAATCAATTTACACCCAGTTATCCATGCAAGCCACTCATTGCCATTTCATTTAATTAATTAAGAACATGGACTGGTTGGAGGAAGGGGATTAGGTCGCGCAACTTCTGTTGTTGGGTTGCAAGTACAGGCAGGAGAACTACTGTTCTAAACAATTTCACAGTCCATTACAGAGTTGATGGATGGGTAAATAAAAAGGTACTAGATTCCATCTGGGCAACCTTATCTACGAATATGGAGCCCTTATTCTCCAAAGTAGAGCAGAGAAGAAAGCAGCCTGCAGCCGGCAGGCCTGGCCAGAGGGGAGACACATTTTACTCTTACAATTGAGGCTTGAGGCTAGAGAGCTGATGGTTTCCTCAAGTAAACTGTGGCCTTTGGCTGCCGGCCCAATCATCCACGGTGGCAGCTCTCTACAGTTCTTCCCTCTGACTGTATGTGTGGAAACTCCAGCCTACACTGGAAAGTAAAGGGTCTTTCTCCGCCAAGAGTTGTAGTCCTCACATTTGAAAAGGATTGCTTTAAATAGACATAATACAATAACTGCCAAATGGTTTAGACTGTGTGTGTGTGTGTGTGTGTGTGTGTGTGTGTGTGTGTGTGTGTGTGTGTGTGTGTGTGTGTGTGTGTGTATTTTAAGATATGTAAAGGTCCCTCAGTAGCTTTTCCATGCTTACTAGATTTTTTTGAAGTAATCCAAGAGCACATGCCACTATCTTCATTTGACTTATAACTAACTGAACAAAAGTATCCACTTAATGTGGGCTCAAACAGGAATATTATATAGCATGCATATGTTAACAGTGGTTTGTTTTTCTTTCTTTGGAAGTTTAAAGTAACAATATTTGATTTGTTGGCCACTTGGGGGGCGGTGTGACAAGCTTATAACACAATACCAACATTTTTTACCATTTTAAATTACGCTGAATGAGTTAGCAAGCAGTTGCCTAATTCGCATTTAGAAGACATTAGCATTCATCTGGAGTTGTGTTTGTGTCCACGTGATGAAGCCCAATATACACTCTTTTAGGTCTGGTCTCCACCAACTCCTAAGAGAAATATCTGGCTCTTAAGATGCTAAATGCTCTGCTATGTTCACCAGCCACTCTAGTGTGTTTGTCTGCAGTTTGTTCCTGCGCAGGCGGTGTACAGTGTGTTTATCAGAGAACTGAAAACAACTGCATACTTCTGATGGAAATGAATCAGCAACTTCCGGATCTGAAAAGTGAAGCCAATGCTGAAGCACTTTAAACCTGCATTCTTTCTACTTTCCGGTTGGGAGCGACTCCACTGGCTCCCCCCAAGTTTCTTCCATTTCTGTCGAAGTCTACGAGAAAATGAGCCTACTTCTCACTTGATTTGTTACCCCAATAAACATTTTCATGAGTCTATGGTCTCAATGTTAGTTTTAAGTCTTCTTCAATACAGCATGATGTTCATTTTGTAAATGATGGTCCCATTTATTTTAAATTAGACGATAAAGCAGGGGATGCTTTAGGACCTGTCAATCAGGACAGAGGCTTAACAATGCTAACCATGCTAACACTGTGGACATTAAAATAGACCTCAACTTTTGGGTGGTGTCCGTGTTTTCATATTAAACTTTGACTCTCTCACTGTGTGTTTATTTCTTTAAAGTTAATTGGACCATTTTGGTCACCTAGAAACCAAAGTTCGCCTAGAAATGTATTGTT
Source organism: Perca fluviatilis (assembly GCF_010015445.1). NCBI lineage: Eukaryota > Metazoa > Chordata > Actinopteri > Perciformes > Percidae > Perca > Perca fluviatilis. The sequence continues at coordinate 8,974,398 of NC_053114.1, forward strand.
CAGCATTCTGCTAACCTAGCTAGCTAGCTAGCTTGGTCACTTAAGAGAAAGATTTTCCACCAGCTCTGTGTCATGCCGTACATGCTGACGAACGGCGTACCCAACAAGTACCTGGAGGTCCTCGTTTACCCCCCAGAAAAGGGTTGAAAATCTGCGACTTTCCCTTTTTAGCATTTAGCTTAGTGCAGCACCATTAAAACCATACAAAACACTAGATTAGATGCGTCATCCTCCCCAGCTCCAGATTTTTGTCCAAATATGGTCACTTCTGGATCCAACATGCCAAGATGACAACGGACAAAATGAAAACTCAAGGCTTCAAAACGGCAGTCCACAAACGTCACCGATGCTACGTCCATTATTTTTACAGTCCATAGCTGAGACTGAACCAAAACAGTGAACTCTGTGGGTTCGTCCTTAGAAGCACCACCTTTAACATTACGCAGTAATTTGATCTATTGTTTAGTGCAGCTTTAAGTTTTGGTAGGTGATGCTGTTCTATCTGTCAGTTAAGCCCATGTCTCCATCATCACTGCTGATGCTAACTACACAGCTCTTATTCTAAACAAACAAGAAGAAGGAATCCTCTCCTGTGCAGCAGGCAGTCAGGGGGATTAGCAGCAGAATGTGACAACATTTTACAGGCTGCTCTCTCATGCCATACTCTAGTTTGAGCCGGCAGAAGTATTTTACTGCTATTTTCTTCCCAATAGCCTTCCTTCCTTCGAGCAGGAAGACAAGTGTGTCATTTCAGTTCCTGGTTTCTTCAGCCAATACTTCAGGTTCCGCAGCAAAGAACTTCCACACTCTCTTCTGTCCTCCATTGCTGTCAGACATACTAAAGATGCAGCTTTAATAGCCTAATATCAGGCCTTATTAGCGGCAGTGCATTCAAATTTACTCGACCGCAGCTTTGCTCATTTAAATTATCAGTCATACTAAATACCTCGCCAAATAAAAAAAATTCAGAGACACAAAATGCTGTGGCCTCGACATTAATTTGTGGTAGGTTTGGGAAAGTCCTATGTCAAAGCTTTTATTTTATGACCTGGATTAAATTGGATCACCAGTCAGTTATATCAGTCAGTAGGGCTGTGACGATAACCGCATCACTGCATTTTTTTTCTTTTCACTTTTTGCTAAAAAAAACAAATAACACACAAAAAAAAATTTTGTTTGTGAAAAGCCACCCTTATTTTTTTTTTTTTTTTTTTTTTTTTTTTTTTTTTTTTTTTTTTTTTTTTTTATTTTTAAAAAAAAAAAAAAAAAAAAACAAACACAAAACACAAAACAATATATTTTAAAATAAATTTTAATTTTTTTATTTTTAGCATATAAGCATTCCAAAATCCGTTTTAATTCGTAGACTATAGGTCATTTGTTCCATTGATCGAATTTCTTCTACAACGTCCAACCAGTGGCTCAGTCCAGGTGGGTCAGTTCTCAGCCAGCTTCTTGTAATAGCCTTCTTAGCCGCAAGAGAAAGGATCTTAAACAGGTATACGTCTCCTTTACCTATTACATCGTCTGGTATCAGTCCTAGATATATATACCGGGGTTCATTAGGAATATTATATCCAAAAATTTCACCCATGGCTCTTAGAACCTCCTCCCAAAATGACTGTATTTTTATACATGACCAGACTATGTGAGAGTGGTTGGCGTTTAGTTGTTTCATTGTTTATTTTTAACTCACTTTACATCATCTTTGCTATCTAACCCTATTCCTCTCGAGCATCCTCACAGAGGCACTCATACTACTGCTCATACGCTACTCTCCGTTACCGCTCGCTGTCCTTGCGCGACCACACAGCCACTGACGTCATGCACTTAAGGCACCCTGCCATTCTCGCTCTAACATATGCTCCTCTCGTAAGGGAGTAGAGGTTAACCGCCATATCGCTGTGATACGTAGCTTCGTAACCGCGGTAAGACAAAAAACTATACCGTCACAGCCCTATCAATCAGTAATCCAGAGGAGCAAAACAGACATTTATACCAAATCTCCCACTTTACTATGTGAACATTTTCTTCACTCAGTAAACTGAATATCTTTGAGTTGTGGACAAAACAAGACATTTGAGGAAGTCATCTTGGGCTTTGGGAAACACTGACTGACATTTCTCACCATTTTCTGACATTTTACAGATCAAACAACTAGTCCATAAACCGGGAAAATAATAGACAGATTCATCGACAATCAAAGTGATTATCCTCTAAGCCCTAAATTCATTTTTCTCAAGCCAAATATCACTAAACTTGCACTTCCCCATACCTAAAGAATAAAATCTGTTTCATGTCTGTGGTATAATTAGAAAGAGACTCGCGCCAATAACACAAAAGCTGATTGGCTTAACAGCAAAATTATACTGGGACTAGCGAAATAAAGAACTACAACACCACGGGATAAATAAATTAAAAAAGCATTAGAGGTAGCGTTGCATGGACGTAGGAAAATTAAGATCTGTTTAAAATGATTCAAGACCTAGAACACAATACTTTTAAGACTTTGTAAGGCCTAAAGTTTTGATTATAAAATTTGAGACTTTTTAAGACCCTGCGGTAACCCTGTACAGACACTGACACAACAATTCTACAACAGCATGTACAGTCAGCTGTAGATGAAAGGCAATGCCACTAAACCTAAGCTTGCATAATCCTAGCTTCACAGCCTGGGATCTCTCTCTCTCTGTCTCTATCTCTCTCTTTCTCTCCCTCTGCAGGTCACTCAGACACAAATTGCATACCACAGGAATGCCATCCTCCTCCTCATCATCATCATAACTGCCTCTCGTTCCCAGCCTGCTCCTCTCCTGTTGCTTGTTACAGGGCTAGTCTGCTCCTCATCATCATGCCGTCCTCTCTGGAGGACGCTGATGGTGATAAGGGAACACATGAAGACTGCAGTCAGCCACAGACAGCTCGGAGGCAGCGCTGATCATTCCATCAGCACAAGAAGATTCCACTTCAGCCCCACATTCTGCAGTCACAAACACACAGTCCCTGTTAGCTGCCTCAACCAGGGATGAGTTGCATTGCAAATAAAGACAAAATGAGTCGTGTTTACCAAGAATGTTAGGCACTATAGGCAGGAGAGCTGCCAAGTAACTGTAACAATTATAATCACAACGCTAAAGAGAGACATCAAGACAGTTTCATACTGTGCTGTGCAACTGTGGAGTTAATGATATGGTAAACAGAAATCGTTTTCTGATGTTAGGAAGAGCATTGCATGTACTTGTAAAATGCTCTAAAGCATGGAAGGAACAATTACTAAATACAAATGTATTTTTGTGTATGAGTTATCATATACTTCCACACATATTACACATATTGAGCTTTTAAGCCTGATATTGATATATTTCAAAGTTGAATTTGAAAAACAATTTGACTGTGTAAGTGCAAAAACATATATGTCAGTATTTCTCCAGTTATATTCCTGGCTTTATGGCTAAGGCTTTGACACATCATTTACACAATTATGTAAGAAATGTATAGCCTATAGAAAACGTGCAGAAAGAAGATATGTTAAGGTTAAGGTATGGGTTGCACTGGGGGACTTTGGTCTCTTTATCTCTGCATGTTACTTCTGCCCTGATGAACAAACATCTGCACAGACAGCACAGTTGATAAACATCTGCACAAACAACACAGTTGATAAACATCTTCTACGCGGATATTAAGGAGAAAATGTCCACTAACCTGTTAGAAGGAGACTGGAGAGCACAGTGCACTTGCTTCCTCTAGAGACGAACAGTAGCGCGGAACTACCGCGGAACATTACAGAGCGGAGGAGAACGGAAACCGGCACACGGCTGCTGTAAACTTGCGGCGAACAGTATCTGAACATGCTCCATTCAAAGAAAAGAAGATAGTTATCTCCCTTGTTTCAGATCACAACATATTCTACTTTGCTTTTAAAAAGGTACTCATGGCGTATCTCCTTGCCCGCAAATAAAAGCTGTTCTGGCAGCATCAACAGAACACCAGCGCTGCCCGCAATGTATCCTGGTGGAGACTGCGCTCCTTTGTTTTAGGGTACAGTATTATTATTATTGTTATTATTATTTTTTGCATTTCAGTTAAAGCTGCAAACACGGTGCGAGCACGGCGAGATGAACTGTTTTTTTTTTTTTAAAGCCAGCCGGGGTATTCAAGGACGGTTTGCTGGAAACAGAGCGGTTCTATCAGCGCGCACTTCCCGGGAGTGGACTTACCTTTGCCCCTAAAGTCGTGGCAAGACAGGCGGCGTACGTTCAACAGTTCAGCCCGCTCCCACACTCTGACCAGATGTGCGGACGGCGACCCTCTTCAGTCCGCGGTGTGACAGCACACACACACTCAGAATGAAGTGTGCTGCCGTCCCCAGTAGCACGCGCTACCCGCGCAGTAACCGCATTCAGCGACACGGATGTCTTCCAGGACACCTGTGGCTCACAGCGGCCACATTACGACCACGAATACCCACTCTATATGCATCACAATATCACCACAAATAACATAGACATGCCACTGAAAAATATGTTTAAAGAGTCTATGGAGACCTACCGAACTAGCGTGTAATCCGTGTCTAGTCCCCGGTGTGGAGGCTGAGAGACGCGCAGCTCGGAGCAGTGCAGTGATGGAGCGAAGCGCTGTCAGTGAGTCGGCCGGTGTCGGAGCGCAAAGACACGGCCATTCCTGGTCAAGACGCACGGTGCAGCGCCGCCTCCAGTTGCTCCAGCTGGAGGGAAGACACGCCCACTGTGTGTGTGTGTGTGTGTGTGTGTGTGTGTGTGTGTGTGTGTGTGTGTGTGTGTGTGTGTGTGTGTGTGTGTGTGTGTGTGTGTGTGTGTGTGTGTGTGTATTCCTATTTCATTGATTCCTTGGAAACCTTGCAGGGGCGTAGCAAAATAAAGAAGATAAGGCCAAATTTCCACTTAAGGAGGCAGGGTGGGGTGGTGGATGTGTCAAACAAACACAGGACTTTAGGAGACTGGGATTCATGTCCCGTTTGAAAATTCTAATAAATTAAATAATTTTAATAAATTGAATTTATATAGCGCTTTTCACGAACTCAAAGTCGCTTGGCATTGCTAACAATGGCTAACCTGGCTAGAGCTAACCCCACAATGAAAAATCTGACTTGTAAATGTAACGCATTCAACTCGGGTTTGACGTCATTCATTAGCTCCCTGGAATATTAACAAGTCATTTCCCTCTGCCAGACTGTCTTAGTGCTTTTTGTCCTAGCTTTTCAGCGTTAAGTTTATAGATCTGTACCTTGACCCAGTTTTTGACCCGGCTTGTGTTTTTCAGATTTTGCCTCAGCCTTAACCTTTGTACTGTTGCCTGCCTGGATTATAACTTTAAGTGAAGACTCTTTGCTACTACCTTTTGCCTTGTGAGTTGTGCTCTTGGGTTCCTTTGTCTGACACTACATTTACACGTGGCCGGCTATTTTCATAAACTGACACCGTCACCGTTTTCAAAAATAACATTGTGCACAACTGTCAGTTTTCAGAAAAGCGTTCGTGTACACGTACCCGTGTATATATGCCGTCAAGAGCATGCCAAACCTGTAGGTGGGAGTGTAACGAGAAGCTCAAGCCCACGCTATCCAATCAGAATCCCTAAAATAGCAACAACAGCAACAAGTCACTTCCTCTCTCTTCTCTTCCTCAATTCCTCGGCTGCCTAAACATCCGTTCGTCTCAGTTTACGTGCACACTTTTTGCACACAATTTTCCAAAATCTCCACTCTGGTCATAGTTTTTAGAAATAATCGTTTTCAGAGGCGAATTCTCCGTTTGCGTGTAAACGAAGGGCACAAACGAAGGGAAATGTCTCAGTTTTTCAAAATAACCATGTACGTGTAAACAGGGTATCAGATATATAACAGATTCAGGGTCAGCATCAGACTACCATCAGACAGTGAACAACCTGGTCACAACTTTCCAGGAAATTTCCTTGGAGCTCAACATCTACAAGAGGAGGAGCGCTGCTGTCGAAACAGGGAAACCCCGACACACTCACAACAAATGTTTCAACCCCTCAGAATCAAAGGCCAGCCGTTTGAACAGGTCGAAGTTTTTAAATACCTTCCTTCTCACAGCACGCTGAATCTGTGTACAAGAAAGCCCAGCAGCGTCTCCACCTGCTGAGGAAATCTTGCCCGGATAATGAGTCAGGTCGGGCCATCCCAAAGTGCCCTAACAGAACTCTACACCCGGTCAGTACTCAGGAAAGCCACTAGAATCACACAGGATCCCACCCACCCCCTCGACCAATCCTTTCAGTCACTGCCAGCAGGTCAACGTTACAAATCACCACTGCTGGCCCGTCACCACACTGAACAGTCAACATATCCCACTCCATTCAGTTTGTATTGTCTGTCTTTATATGTATTTTATTTCATTTGAGCCTTCCCTGTCAAAGACGAATGTGGGTGTATAGACTGATTGACTGACATCTTCCTGACCCCATTCCGGTTTTGTTCCGTCCTCCGCTTCGTACCATACCACGGCAGGAGCATCTCAGAACCGGAGCATCTTGCTGCCATAGACAGTATATAAACTGGACCAACAGATCCCGTTGCTCTGGACGGAGACCAGTGAAGCATATTAGAAGCACTTTTCCGGTGAGCACTGAGCGTTACTGCACAGCCTCCAACTGAGAGAGACGACGTTAATGTGACATGAGCAACCCGTCTGTCTGAAAGCCAAGAGAAATCTCAATCATTCCGAATCTTGCAGAGACGGAGAGCATAAGTATATGTAAGGAGATAACATGGGCACAGGCTAATTATTGCTTTTATTTGCTTATTGCTAACTAAAATGCTAGTTAACATTAGTAATTAAACCTAAACAGCTCATGTAAGTCAAAACTGCCTGCGAGCTTCTCCTGTACTATACGGTAATTCCTCTATGCGACAGTAAGTCGCTTGGTTATGACACAATCGTTAGCCTATTTTTACAAAATGTCTGCTACGGAGCCATAACGTGAGATAAAAGCTAATGGAGCCTTTTATACATTGTCGTGTTTCTTTAGAAATAAACAATGGACAAATAGTCTTTAAACGCTTCAGATGTAAAGTTATTCGCTGTCAAAGTGACGTCAAAATGAATGGCAGTCAGTGGAATGCTAATGGGAGGTGATCGTTTTGTAGCATCAAAATGGCGCCATAGGAGGTTTGAGTTCTGAAGCGAAGCTTACCCCCTTGCTTGCTGCTGACGTGCCCAGTGGAAAATAGGGGTGAGTCTCTTGTTAGCTCTATTGCACCTGAAAGGGCAACACAAATGACACCTTTATCATTGTTATTGGTTATGCTGACCAGACACCCAGGATATAGCTTTCATTAGTTTGTGCTATTCATTAGGGTTATTATCAACTGGCCCAGTTTAACAACCTTTGTTTGTTTGTTTTTGTTGTTCCATGCATCTTTACTAGGTGTGTACACATATTTGTGTGTGTGTGTGTGTGTGTGTGTGTTTGTGTACTTTAAAAAATGTAGTGTCAGTGTGCCTGCAATTGTCTGTGACTCATTTTTATATAATACACTTGCCTGTTTCCAGATTGCACCAGCTGATTCTGTTGTTACAGTCCCCAAAAAGGATGTTTGAGAAACTCAACAAATCACCCTTGGCCACACTAGCCAAATCCACACTCGCAGGGAAATCAGGCATTCAAACGGGAAAGGACCAGTTGGACCTAATACATGATCACTGTTTTTGCTGTCTCTACATATCAAGGGTGTTAAAATAATAATACAAACCCGATTCCCAAAAAGTTGGGACACTGTACAAATTGTGAGTAAAAAAGGAATGGAATAATTTACAAATCTCATAAACTTATATTTAATTCACAATAGAATATAGATAACATATCAAATGTTGAAAGTGAGACATTTTGTAATGTCATGCCAAATATTGGCTCATTTTGGATGTCATGAGAGCTACACATTCCAAAAATGTTGGGACAGGTTGCAATAAGAGGCCGGAAAAGTTAAATGTACAGATAAGGAACAGCTGGAGGACCAATTTGCAACTCATTATGTCAATTGGCAACATGATTGGGTATAAAAAGAGCCTCTCAGAGTGGCAGTGTCTCTCAGAAGTCAAGATGGGCAGAGGATCACCAATTCCCCCAATGCTGCGGCGAAAAATAGTGGAGCAATATCAGAAAGGAGTTTCTCAGAGAAAAATTGCAAAGAGTTTGAAGTTATCATCATCTACAGTGCATAATATCATCCAAAGATTCAGAGAATCTGGAACAATCTCTGTGCGTAAGGGTCAAGGCCGGAAAATCATACTGGATGCCCGTGATCTTTGGGCCCTCAGACGGCACTGCATCACATACAGGAATGATACTGTAATGGAAATCACAACATGGGCTCAGGAATACTTCCAGAAAACATTGTCGGTGAACACAATCCACCGTGCCATTCGCCGTTGCCAGCTAAAACTCTATAGGTCAAAAAAGAAGCCGTATCTAAACAGGATCCAGAAGCGCAGGCGTTTTCTCTGGGCCAAGAATCACTTAAAATGGACTGTGGCAAAGTGGAAAAGTGTTCTGTGGTCAGACAAATCAAAATTTGAAATTAATTTTGCAAAACTGGGACGCCATGTCATCCGGACTAAAGAGGACAAGGACAACCCAAGTTGTTATCAGCGCTCAGTTCAGAAGCCTGCATCTCTGATGGTATGGGGTTGCATGAGTGCGTGTGGCATGGGCAGCCTACACATCTGGAAAGGCACCATCAATGCTGACAGTTATATCCAAGTTCTAGAACAACATATGGTCCAATCCAGACGTTGTCTCTTTCAGGGAAGACCTTGCATTTTTCAACATGACAATGCCAGACCACATACTGCATCAATCACAATGTCATGGCTGCATAGAAGAAGGATCCGGGTACTGAAATGGCCAGCCTGCAGTCCAGATCTTTCACCCATAGAAAACATTTGGCGCATCATAAAGAGGAAGGTGCAACAAAGAAGACCTAAGACAGTTGAGCAACTAGAAGCCTGTATTAGACAAGAATGGGACAACATTCCTATTCATAAACTTGAGCAACTTGTCTCCTCAGTCCCCAGACGTTTGCAGTCTGTTATAAAAAGAAGAGGGGATGCCACACAGTGGTAAACATGGCCTTGTCCCAACTTTTTTGAGATGTGTTGATGCCATGAAATTTAAAATCAACTTATTTTTCCCTTAAAGTGATACATTTTCTCAGTTTAAACATTTGATATGTCATCTATGTTGTATTCTGAATAAAATATTGAAATTTGACACTTCCACATCATTGCATTCTGTTTTTATTTACAATTGTACAGTGTCCCAACTTTTTTGGAATCGGGTTTGTAAAACGTCTTACTGTTAAGAAAGAAATGTAGAACAAATATTGGTATTCATGTAGCTTCTAATTGGCTTGATACTGTTAAACTTGTTCACAAATTGGTTGATGTGGTACTGGAATTGGCAGGGGTACTTCAAGACTGCTGTAACTTGAAAACATAGGTTTCTACCTACAAATGGTTACCTTTCCAAGGGACACCTGAGGGGTATTCCATCATCGTAGCTTAGTTGAAAAAGCCCGGTTTGAATTAACGTCGGCTTTAGGCTCAAGCCGTTCCACTAACACAAATCAGCCATGTCATGTCAACGCCAACCAGGGTGCGGTTTTCTGGGGGGGGATGCGTGGGATTTCCCCCTTTCTGGTCTACATATCCCTGCCTCTGCTGAATAATTTTTTATCCCCCAAAATGTATCCCCCCCACCCCTTAGCGGCAGTTGCTGGTTGTATTTAGCCGCTCCATAGCTCCAGGACGCCGGCTTCCAGGGTACTTGTTCACCTGCCACTAAGTGACTGTGAGCCGGATACAGGCAACGCCAGAGGACGGTCCTTTCAGGGTCCCATGGAAGTTGAGTTAAGCCAGAACAAGTGAGCGTCATGCGGCGCTGACAGTTAAAGTTATACACCAAAACGACTTGTTAGGTTTAGGAAAAAGATCAGATTTGGATTGAAACACTGCCGAGGAACGAACAAGCCGGGTTGGTTGAAAGTATTTTGTCTTCGTCGCATATAGTCATAGTATAGTCATATCGTTGCTGTGTTTTATGTTGACACCATGTTGTGCTATTTCATTTTGACATTTTTTTTTTCCATTGGATATTGAAGTGCATATGTGTTGCATCCCCCCCTCTGCTTTTTTCACAAATCGCACCCTGACGCCAACTCTAACCAGGCTTGTATAAGCGGTATTGTGCTCTTGCAATGAGTACATAACCAGCCCAGAAGACGTGATGGTCAAAAAGATGATACTGTGTTGCAAAATAAAGGAGAAACGAGAGTTGGGATCTTGTCATCAGTGGAACAAACCCTGCGGATGGATGGACAGTGAATATAAAAGGAGTTATCGCCAAATAGGGCAATACTGCAGCAATCAACAAAGTGAAGGAGATGGCTTGACAAAAACATTGCAGCTGGACTAAATGTGCTATTTGGACATGCTTACATGCACCGGTTGTTCAGCAGGTAGAGTGCACACCGTCAGTCCTTATCCCAGCGGCCCCGGTTCAAATCCGGCACAGGCCCTTGGCTGAATGTCATCCTCCTTGCCCTGTCTCTCTCTTTCGCTGTTGAATAAAGCCTAAATTCCAAAGCCTAGCCTACTTACTGTTTCATATTTGTATTTATTAATAAGTAAACATTCAGATAATCAGACACATTAAGGCTGTGGTTATATTATTAATAGCTTAGATAACATCAGATTTATGTTTAAAATAATTATGTTTTTGTGAGTCTGTTTCAGCCCGTCGGACATTCTTTGATACAGCTAAATTAAGCCTAAGGTTGCGTCCTAAATCGCATACTCTGCACTATATCCTCAACATGTATGTTCAACATACTTTTGTGTAAATAAACAGTAGTGTGTTACTTTTTTCGGACGCACTAAGCTGCTTGTGTGCAACTTTGAAACAAAATGAAAATACACTCACCTAAAGGATTATTAGGAACACCTGTAAGATTTCTCGATAATTAAATTATCTAATCAACCAATCAAATTGGTTTCTTGAACATGACAATGAGCTCACTGTACTAAAATGGCCACCACAGTCACTAGATCTCAACCCAATAGAACATCTTTGGGATGTGGTGGAACAGGAGCTTCGTGGCCTGGATGTCCCACAAATCTCCATCAACTGCAAGATGCTATCCTCTCAATATGGGCCAACATTTCTAAAGAATGCTTCCAGCACCTTGTTGAATCAATGCCACGAAGAATTAAGGCAGTTCTGAAGGCGAAAGGGGGTCAAACACGGTATTAGTAGGGTGTTCCTAATAATCCTTTAGGTGAGTGTATGTTTCTTGTAGACTGCACATAAAATAAGAGTAAGTCAGTAAGATTTCATTGGTTAATTTAGCTTTTATATTAAAAAAAAAAAGTCCCTTTGTCACTTCCACAGACACAGCGATAAAGCAGTTTCCAAATATGTCTGGAGTGCGAGGTCTCATTTGCAAAAAATGCCACAATTAATCCTACTCAAAGAAAACCAACCCTCCACTGGAAGGATGGAGATGAGGAAATTTAAGTTTTAGTTTCAGTGTTTGGTTCTTCCATCTTCTTGTTTTGAATTAATTATGGTATATTCATAGTTTACATTTCAGTTATAAAGGTAAAAATAAAAATTGTGCTAAGTAGTTTGGCAATACTTTGGTCAGTTTTTGATATTGTGCTGTACGTGTTATGTGCACAGGAAAACCATTTTTGGCTGTAATGTACACAACAAAATTCACATTAAAGTTTTCTAGTGATGTGATTTCTTGTGGCCATAAGTCAGTGGAATACTCTCCCAGCACAGCTACTTACATGTATACATTTTCAAACCTTTTCATGCTTCACAAAATGCTGGATAATGTCACAACAAACTTGTACACATTTATAAATGTGTGTGTGTGTGTGTGTGTGTGCGTGTGTGTGTAATGGTAGGGGTGGGGTTAGAGTTTGGATTGCACAGCTTTGTTCCTATCAAGTTTTATTACACTAACTTCATACTTTGCACATATGTGTGAATGGGAAGGGGTGTGGGGGATTTGTTTTAGGATGTGGGAATGACTGAGCCCATGAAAATTGTATTTCTGCAACTTTGCACATATTTGCTAATTATCAAGATTAGGTCTGAATGTGAACGATAATGTTTGTAAAATTGTAAAATCTGGTGTTTTGTATTCCATTTGCATTGAATTCTGTTATTCATGTATTGTCTTGTCTACCTGCCCAAGGACTACAGGCAGAAAATAGCAATTGTGCTAAAACCTGGTACAATGCTTGTTTTATACAAAGGTAATGTTTAATTGTGCACTGTCCCTATCTAAATAAAATAACATTGCATGACTACCGTTACCACTCACAGCTGTCAAGTTAGCATGTTAAAGGGGAACTATGCAGTTTTTTTAGCTTAATTTACCTTAGCTTCGGAGTCATTGGAATGGTTATATGACTTTTTTGGGGGTTGAATGGTGGTCGTCTCGCTTCCCCCTAGCGCCTGTGAGCGGAAATACCACCCTTGCAACTTTTGGCCAGCCTCAGCATCAGAAAGTATTGCGTGATATCAGGTCTCGCAATGTAACAAATTACTTTAGGCATTGCACACATACACGCCCCCATCCAGGAACCGGCTAGCAAGAAAAGGTAGCGATGGAGTTTTTCACACTATTGTCATGGCTGAGCCGGCAAAAAAGAAGCAGAAAGCTAGGAAAGCATTGTTGGAAGGAGGAAACGGCAGACTGAACGAGCGAGTTTTTAGCGCAAAAAGCGAAGAAATTGCCAAAACTGCATAGTGCCCCTTTAATATCCTCAACAGAGACTCAAATATGTCTAGAAGGCTGATAGCTGTGCGAAAGGACAAAAACTTGATTGTAAAGTGTAAATTGTGCCCAGGTCACAAACACCTCTCCACCGCCACACAACATCCAATTTAAGCTAGTTGCTAAAGAGCCCTGGACCCTAAGACGCGGATGAAAAGAGCATGTTGCCGACACCTGACAAGCAGCCAAAACTTGATTTTCAACAGCTGGTAAACAAAGCAGAGCTAAATAAGCTTGTGGCAGCATACATAGTGGAGGAACTGTTGCCTATTTTGACAGTGGAATCGCCATCCTCCGAAATATCCTGGGCAAAATACAGATAATGAAGAGCGGACATCTTGACAAATATTTTGTGCTGATGTTCACAACTTTGTTGTCAGCTTTGTGGTATTGAAGAGCATGAAGGAGAGATCTTGTGTATGTCCTCATTATAATAAGGGTTTGTGTTGATCTGGGCATACTGTACATGAGGTTTAACTTTATTTTGTTATTTGGCATCTAAGGTGATGTTACAGAATAATCCAAAAGTTATGTAACTAGTTACTTTCAGCAGTAAGTAATGTAAGGCATTACTTTTTCTATAGTAACTAGTAATGTGTAATCTATACTTTTTTTGAGTAACTACCCCAACACTGTATTTGACACACTGACAGACGTGAATTTTGTATAGTACACTTGTATGTCATTCATTGTCAGAGCTCCCACGGCAAAAGCTTTTTCCGCTCTGACCCTAACTACATTCCGGAGCCAAGCACGTCGTCGGGTCAGAGGGGACAGGCCCGAGGTCGAGCGAGGGCAGGCAGCTAGGGGCCGAGGATGTAGAGCTAGCTAGGGGCCGAGGAAGTAGAGGCAGTGGACAGGGTGCAGCAGCAATAAACCTGGGAGAAGAGGACTTACTGCGAGTGGAGAATCTGCAAGCTCTAAGGACTGCAGATGAGCATGGATCTGAAACATCAACTTTATCAGTAACTTTGTATAATGACCTGTCACGTACCGTGAACACACAATACCTTTTGATCGTTTATGGCTTTACAGGCCAGGATTCAAAGTCAAAATCTAGTCTCAATATATCAGGAGGGGCACCTGCGCCTTGCCAGAAGAATCTGAAATGATGTCCGGGCATTGGATTATCTTCCAGACCCAGACCCAGCAACAAACAATTTCTCCACGTAGCATTCCGGCAATTTGTTGTGTGGCAGTATCAGAGGTGGAAAAAGTACTAAAATATTGTACTCAAGTAAAAGTACCAATACTTTGATGAAATATTACTTTAGTATAAGTGAAATTACTTATCTGAAAAATTACTCAAGTAAAAGTAATAAGTAGTTCATTTAAAATGTACTTTAAGTAAAAGTTGCTTAGTTACATAAAAAAAAACTAATTAGCAATTTGCTATTAGTTATGAAAACTTCGTTTGAAGTACCAGTGCACAAATACTTACCAAAACATGCTTCCGCAGATTAGATGTGGAGTTATTGAATGCTGCCAATTCAGTCACCTTTGGCAGACACATCTGGCATTGCATGATGATACTATTGGCCCTCTTGAATTTAAATGTGGACAAGGATTTTCGTCGTTTTGGGCAGCAGAATTCGATGTTTCAGCTAGCAATTCTACTGAAACAGTCTCTGAACCGTCGTCGCTCACCTGATCCACCTTCATCTCGTTCTCAATCTTCTACAGAAAGATTTGGCGCCTGGTAGGCAGCCTAGATGCTGATCATTCGTCACTGTAGTGGTTCCGGGTGCGCAATTTTTTTTCTTCCTTTCGGTTTTCGACGGGGTTTTTGTTTTTACTCGTAACGGATGGGATTTGTAATGTAGCAAAATACAATACTTCACTCAAAACGTAATCAAGTACATTTTAAATTACGTACATTTTAAATTATTTTTAAAACACTTGAAAAATACAAAATACACAACAAAACTACTCAATACAGTAATGTAATACTTTCCACCTCTGGGCAGTATGTGGCACTGGGAGCTGGGAACAGAGTGGTCATAGTTTAAATGTTCTAGGCTTCATGATGACCTGTCTCTCTTAGTTACGCTGTTATAGTTCTAGACTGCCGGGGGACTTCCTTCCTTTGACACACTGAGCTGCTCTCTCCTCTCCCTTTCTATTACCATTTGTATGTATCCCGTTCCAGAAATGCTTGTTATTAATCCTAGCTTCTGGGGAGTTTACTCCCCGGAGTCCTTATGTTTTTTTCCCCCAGCGTATTTCCTTGGAGAACGTTGGCACCAAGATCCTGGTTGCAGCTATCGCCGTGGTCCTGCTGCACTCCCTGCTGAGCTAAGTGGTGCCCTGCAATGTCATTCTGCGTCCTGCTAAACCCTGCTGCTTCCTGCTATGTCCATCCATGCTCTGCTGGGCCACGCTACATCCTGTAACGCCCTGCAGTGCCCTGATATGAGATGAACTACTACGACTACCATTTGAAGTCAGTGTTCCATTATTAATGTGACTATTATCGCCACTGTTCATCGCATCCCCAACCGGCACCGTCAGACACCGCCTACCAAGAGCCTGGGTCTGTCCGAGGTTTCTTCCCAAAAGGGAGTTTTTCCTCGCCACTGTCGCACTGGTCGCACTGCTTGCTCTTGAGGGAATTACTGCAATTGTTGGGGCTTTGAAAAATATAGAGTGTGGTCTCGACCTACTCTATCTGTAAAGTGTCTCGAGATAACTCGTGTTATGATTTGATACTATAAATAAAATTGAATTGAATTGAATGATGTTTTCCTTGGCAAGCCCCCACTATCTTACACAAATTAGCGTTGTGTTAGGTAGGAATATGTAAACATACGTTGTTGCTTACTAGCCTAGAGTGACAGGGAAGCTAACGTTAGCAATGAGGGTAGGCTAAATAACAGAAACACTGATCTTGTCAATCATTTAATAACTTTATATAACCTACATTGAAAATGTTTAAATCTTTCCCTTCCTTGTTCTGTGTATTCAAAGGCAAAGAGCAAGACATGGGCTGAGCCCATCAGGCAAAGGAAAATGTCTTACGTCCGAGATGGCACTTAAAGGTGCCGTAGGTAAGCCTTAAAAAACTAACTTTCTGTCATATTTGCTGAAACTGGTAATTAAAAAAACATCTGGCTCCTCTGGCACCACCTACAGCCTGTAGTGCTATTTGCAAAAATCCACCGCTCCCTGTTCAGATGCACCAATCAGGGCCAGGGGGGGTGTCTAACTGCTTTTTTTATTTATTTTTTTATTTTATTACAGAGACAGTGCATATTAATAAACATTTCTGTCAATATGCCAGAGTTAGCCAGAAGGCTATTTTTCATCTGCAGTCTCTAGACAGATGGTAAAAAAGTCATCCTAAAAGAATGTAAAATTACACATTTACATAACAATATAACATTTAAAATACATTTGATAAAAGGTACTATTAAGGCAAAAATGTACAATAGGAGCACAACAGACCACAATCAGACAAACATTAGACAAAGACACGAACACATATACACACACAGGGTCAAAAAGCCAACGTGAGCAGGTCAAGGAGTTAATGGTAATGTTGACAGTTCTGATTATCAATGAGCCATTTCTTTAACTGGATCTTGAGAGAAGGAAGTATGGCCAAATACACTTTTCCTAAATGGAATGATACAGTCTCCCCTCGCTGCACCTCTGGTTCTGCTGTGATCAGCTGTTCTGATGTTGACAAACTGGTGGAGAGGAGGGGATGATAAACCATGAATAATTTTATAGACAAGACATAGTTTTGAATATTTAACCATATTTTCCCAGTTAAGTAATCTGTATTTTTGTAATATTGGACAATGATGAGAAATGCTTGTTTTTTTGTCCAGGATTTTAACAGTTTGTGATTGCAGCGGTTTCAGAGATGTTACACTAGCTTGTGACCAAATGGGTAAACAGTAAGTGATATGTGACAAGATCATCGAGTGCATGTACATTTTTGCTGCCTGTGTGGACATTTGATGGCGAATGTATCTAAAATTACTGAGGTTAAATTTGATTCGATTACAGACCTGTTTAACATGTGATGTAAATGACAACTTTGAATCAATTGATACCCCCAAATATCTGTATTCAGACACGATCTGCAACCTTTCTCCTGACACTAAAACATCCGGCTCAACATTAAAGTTTCTGTGGGACTTGCTGAAGAACATTGCTACTGTTTTTGATGTGTTCAACTGCAGGCAGGATTGTTCTAACCAAGCTGTAATATTAAGCATGGTGTTAGTGAGCTTCTCAGCCACCTGAGAGATATTACTACCATGAACATAGATTACGGTGTCATCAGCATACATCTGCACAGAACAATCAGAACAGACGGACGGGAGGTCATTAATATAAAGTGAGAACAACAAAGGTCCTAAAGTTGATCCTTGAGGGAGACCGAGGGCCTCTGACTTAAATGACTGGACTCGGACATGTTGGAAGCGGTCAGTGAGGTAAGACGAAAAAACAAAAATATCTTTACATCTTGAGGATTTGAGTGATTTAATGGTCTTTGATACCTCAGATACTGTGATGTTTATGAAACTGAAAACTGATTGACATGCGTCTATTGGAGGAGTGTATGTGTTCTCAGGTGCAAAACAGCTTGCTATGTTAGCCACAGAATCAATAAAATAGTGATTGAATGCCTCCGCTACAACCTCAATATTATTTGTTAGTTGTACATTTATTTTAATTTCTATAGTATTTTGTTCTTTGGGGCGATCACCTGTCATTTTTCTTAGCTGGTTCCATATTATTTTAGCATTTCCATTTGATTTTTCGATTATAGTGAGAAAGAAATCTGCCTTTGCTTGTCTTAATGTTCTTACAACTTTATTTCTTAACATAGTAAAACGACCTCTGTCATGAGTCAGTTTAGTTTTATTTGCTATTTTTAGGGCTTGGTCTCGCATTTTCATGAGTTTTATGATGCCTGGGTTTATCCAGGGTACAGTGTTTTTGTGTTGTTTGTCCTTGATTTTTTGTGAGAATTCTTTAATAGTTTTCTCAAGTGTTTTTAAAAATATTTGGCTGTCTTTTTCATAATCAACCAAAGGCAAAATTTCATCCCATTGAATTTGGTTAGCTGCAGCTATAAAGTTTTGAATTTTACTTTTGGTGATTGCAATAGTTTCTTTTTTTCCACTAGCACAGGAAAGGAAGCGTTTTTTGGTAAGTTTCCTATTGACAAGAGTTAGATTGTGATCTGATAGGCCTGTTAACATATTGAATGATTTTACAATTCTTTCTGGTCTGTTGGTAAATATGAGATCTTGGGCTTGTCAATCACTGCTCATGCACACACATTCATTCTCCCTTGTGGGGGGAGGGGCTTTAGTGGAAAGGGGGGAGGGACTGAAAAGTTGTCGATGTTCAAATATTTTGGCTAAGTCCTGGAACTTCGCAATCCTACCTACGGCACCTTTAAGTCATGGTGTGTGTGTGTTTGTCCGGTAATTACCAGTAATTGACGGTGGAAATAATTCCCTCTGCACAATTTGAATTGTGTTAAAATACTAAAAGGATTTTCATATATTTTGTTCCTTAAAACATTTTTTCATTTAGAAATAACTGTAGACTATAGCGTATGCGATAAAGGAAAAACTTCATGTCGCGTTCTGGCTCTGAATGAAGGCAGAAGACTAGCGTAGATTTACAACAAACGGCGACAAGCAAGCGGAAAAGTCAAAGCCCAAGCCCAAGCCCTGCCGAAACAGGGAAATATTGTCCTCCCTGCAGCTCCGCATCAAAACAACGCAGCGGCATCAGGCAGAGGCTTATGCGTATTGTGAGTTGCAGAAAGACATTTGTTTACAATTCTTTTGATTCAAGTCAGCACTTGATAATTTTATGAGCCAGATTTTTTGTACTGTAGTTTGTATTGTCTCATTTCCTCAGCCTAGCAAATGTAAAATAGGCCTATTTTAATTCAGATTGGCACAATTATGTGCATTGATTTAATTATTTTGCCCTCTCTGCCTCTAGCAAGTAGTCTGTATTTCAGTAAAAATAGTATAAATCTACATTCCTTGATGATATTATTCTTTATATGTAGCCTGCCTATCAATTGTTTTTTAGGCGCAATAAATGCGGAAAATATTTGATTGCAACTTGTCCCATTTGACCGGTAAAATTAAACCTTACAGGTCACATGACTTGATTTTTTCTAGTGGAAACTCTGGCGTGCGTGCGTGCGTGCGTGCGTGCGTGCGTGCGTGCGTGCGTGCGTGCATGCATGTGTTTGTAGGTTTATACAGATATCGGTGAGAAGCAAATGTGTGATTGTTTATGTTCAAAGACTGTCTTAATAGCTGTGTTATCTGCTTTGCTTTTTCCCCTAATTCACATAGGACATTATTTTCCATGGGTCAAGACCCAAAATTTGACATATCGGTAACATATGGATGAAATTAAATTTTAGTTGTGATTTTTTGAATTGCTATACATCCCTAGATTATATTTTGATATGATAGATCTGGCTGACACATTTAAATGCTTGATAAAGGGATGTTTTGTTACCATATATGGTTAATTGGAGGCGTTTCTCAATGCACATGGCGTAATTGTCTTGCGCATGTTTGATAAATACAGATTTTTTTTTCACATACTGAATTTCATTTGTAAGACAGAATTTACAACATCTTCTACGCACTTTGATAGATGAGGCCCCATGGAGTGGGCCGAGTGCCTTGTTCACAGATTCCAGGACCTCCAGGTCCTGCCATGAGGGCAGTAGGTGTCACACTTTGCGGTCTGTAGAGAGAACCTTGGACAAAGCACTTTGTTGTTCCAGGATCCTTGCAATCATTTTCTGTTAAGGAACCCCATTGTGTTGGGCAGTCTGTCACCATGGCCTGCTCTGGAAGGTTGAGTTCTCTCTGTGCCTCCCTCAAGGCGACTCTTTCCTTCCAGCTGTGAGAGAAGTGGCCCACAATGTTCCTTCATATCCCGGTAGCCCTGTTAATGGGCTGGGCATCAGCTTTTAGACCATTCTCTGTGAATAAGAAGAGGGTGAAACAAAGAGAATGAAAAATTATGAAATATATACATACTGTTTTCTTAATGTGCGGTATTTTGGTTTTAGTGAATTTCTATTTACAGGTTGGAACAAACATGCTAGAGTACCTGAAGCAAGCTGATAAGTTTAAAAAAATGAAAGATTTGTTTTATTAAACAGTTTGTCAGTTTGAACAATTATATTAATTATATAAGTAGTAATAGGAATATAAGCTGTTTTAGTAAGAAAAAATAAAAATAAAAAACAGAGTTAAAAAATAACCCAAAAGCCTACTGAGGCAGGGTGCATAATATACAATGTATATATATATATATATATATATATATATATATATATATATATATATATATATATATATATATATAATTATATTTTTAACAGGTGTATCAATTATAACATAATAAAATAGATCAAGTCAATTCAACTTACCAATGGCAAGCTGGAGCCTATGTCTAAAACAATGGACCCTTAACCAGCCATTCAGCTCCACAGCTTTAACAATGTTACTGCCATTGTCTGTTGTGATAGCAACTTGAAGCTCCTCACATAGGTCACATGCAGCCAATGCCTCTGTCAAGCCCAAGGCTATATTCTCTCCGGTGTGATCCTGGTGGAAGTACAACGTTTGCAAACAGCGGCTTTTCAGTTCAAAGTCATCATTGACAAAGTGAGCAGTTAGGCTGATGTATGGTTCAGTCGTCCTGCTTGACCACAGGCCCGTCCGTAGTGGTTGAATAATACCTCACATTAGCCATTTTCACCTGAACCACTCCACAGTATTTGATGTAAAGCTTGGGGATAGCAACTTGAGAGAAATAGTTCTGCGAGGGTAGCTGTACCTCCTGTCTAAGGTGGGGACCATTTTCTGAAATCCTTGTTTGCCAACGGTGTATATGGGCACCATGTCTCTTGGCAAATAGTGTGTTATGGAGTCAGTGATTTCGTTGTTTCTCCGTGAGCCCTTGCCGTATGGCGTAACATTCTTAAACACATCTGTAATTGTGTTTTGTTTTGTTTGGCTTTCAACCCGACTTTCAGTTGTGTCTTTAACGTTGCTATATAGTTGTGGCTGATACAAATTTGTCGTGTTGCCACGTGATATGGCGACTTTTACTTTGCATGTTTTACACAGTACCTCTTTGTGCTCAATGTCGCTGAGCCTGAATCAAAATATCGCCATATAACAGAGGTTACCTTTTTTTTTTGGCCACAATTCCATCACCGTCAACCTGCTCGCAAGCTTCCATTTTCCACATTGCCTCCTGTGTGCACCTGAGCGAGCGGTGAACTGTGTCGGAGTGAGAGTGTATGAATGCGATTGAAAAGCGAGAGGAAAAAGAGATAGCAAATAGTATGTAAAGTGAACAATAAAAACACCAAGCTTCTTAAAGTGCTCATATTATGCTCATTTTCAGATTCATAATTCAATTCAATTCAATTTATTTTTCAATTCAATTTATTTATAGTATCAAATCATAACAACAGTTATCTCAAGACACTTTACAGCTAGAATAGGTCTAGACCACACTCTATAGTTTCCAAAGCCACAACAATTACAGTAATTCCCTCAAGAGCAAGCATTAGCAGTGGCTGTTGCGACAGTGGTGAGGAAAAACTCCCTTTTAGGAAGAAACCTCGGCAGACCCAGACTCTTGGTAGGCGGTGTCTGACGGGGCCGGTTGGGGGTGTGATGAACAGTGTCGATAATAGTCACATTAAAGATACTGGAACAGTGACTTCGAAGGTAGTCTTTGTAGTTCATGTCATAGCAGGGCACATCGTGTCATACTGAGTAGTGCAGTCTCCTATACCAGATCCTGACTACTCTGTGTGTATGAACATCGCAGCAGGGCGTTGCGGGATGTAACGTGGCGCTGCAGAGCACGGGTGGATGCAGTGGACGCAGCAGGACGCGGCTGGGCATTGTAGGGAATATGCTCTGCGAAGAAGACACATAAGGACTCCGGTGAGTAAACTCCCCAGAGCTAGGTTAGTAACAAGCAGTTCTGGGACAGGATGCATACAAAAGGAAACAAGTGAAAACAGAGATGAGAGAGCAGCTCAGTGTCTCATAGGAAGGAAGGAACTTCCCCGATAGTCTAGAATTATAATAGCATAACTAAGAGAGGCAGGTTAGCTTAGAGAGAGGTGCCGGATCGGGCTTGAACTCTCCCCTACCGGATCGGGCTGTACTGGCCTGCCTCCCTCTACTCTCACTATATTATTGATTATATGATAAATAAATCTGATGACTACGAAGAGAAGCAGGTGGGCCGGGTTAGGTGGACGCTGCAACTCCTCACTCCCTAACTATAAACTTTATCAAAGAGGAGGGTTTTCAGTTTACTCTTAAATGTGGTGACGGTGTCTACCCCCCGAACCCAGACTGGGAGCTGGTTCCATAGGAAAGGAGCTTGGTAGCTGAAGGCTCTGGCCCCCAGTCTACTTTTAGAGACTCTAGGAACCACAAGTAACCCTGCATTCTGGGAGCGCAGTGCTCTAGTGGGACAATAAGGTACTAGGAGCTGTTCTAGATAGGATGGTGCTTGACCATTTAGGGATTTGTAGGTCAGGAGAAGGACTTTAAAGTCTATCCTGAATTTTACAGGAAGCCAATGCAGAGAAGCTAATACGGGAGAAATATGATCTCTTTTCTTAGTTCTTGTCAGAACACGCGCTGCAGCATTCTGGATCAGCTGAAGAGTCTTAAGGGACTTATTTGAGCAACCTGACAGAAGGGAATTACAATAGTCCAGCGTGGAAGTAACGAATGCATGGACTGGTTTTTCAGCATCGTTTTGAGACAGGATATTCCTAATTTTGGCAATGTTACGAAGATGAAAAAAGGCTGTTCTTGAGCTTTGTTGGGCGTTATAAATATTATATTATAAATAACTCCTAGATTTCTGACAGTAGTGCTGGAGGCCAGGACAACATCATCCAGAGTAGCTATATCTTTAGATAATGAAGTTCGGAGGTGTTTAGGGCCCAGCACAATAACTTCAGTTTTGTTAGAGTTTAACATCAGATAATTGTAGGTCATCCAGGATTTTATATCTTTAATGCATGCTTGAAGTTTAGCTAACTGACTGGTTTCGTCTGGTTTGATTGACAAGTATAATTGGGTGTCAGCCACATAACAGTGATAGTTAATTGAGTCTTTCCTAATAATATTACCAAGAGGAAGCATATATAAGGAGAATAGAATTGGTCCAAGCACTGAGCCTTGTGGAACGCCATGGCTAACTTTAGCATACTTGGAGGATTTATCATTAACATTAACAAATTGAGATCGATCAGAGAAATAGGACTTAAACCAGCTTAGTGCGATTCCTTTAATGCCAACTAAGTGTTCCAATCTCTGTAACAGGATTGTATGGTCAATAGTGTCAAATGCAGCACTAAGATCTAGTAAAACGAGTATGGAGACAAGTCCTCTGTCTGCAGCAGTTACAACGTCGTTAGTAATTTTCACCAGTGCCGTCTCTGTGCTATGATGCTTTCTAAATCCTGATTGAAAGTCTTCAAATAAACTGTTGCTATGGAGAAAATCACATAACTGATTAGCAACTACCTTCTCAAGGATCTTGGAGAGAAAGGGAAGGTTAGATATAGGTCTATAGTTTGCTAAGACCTCAGGATTGAGGGTGTTTTTTTTCAGAAGAGGTTTTATCACAGCTACTTTAAATGACTGCGGTACATAACCTGTTAATAGAGACATATTGATCATATCTAGTAGTGAAGTGTTAACCACGGGTAATGCTTCTTTGAGTAGCCTCGTTGGGATGGGGCCTAAGAGACAGGTAGATGGCTTAGCTGAAGATACCTTTACCATTAATTGTTGAAGGTCTATAGGTTAAAAGCAGTCTAAGTATATGTCAAGTCTAGTCGTTCTTTCTAGGAGTCCTGCGTTGAAAGGTGAACCGTTAGAAGTTGAGGGCAAAAGGTGATGGATTTTATCTCTAATTGTTATAATTTTATCATTAAAGAAGCTTATGAAGTCATCACTACTCAGAGCTAGAGGAATAGAAGGCTCACTAGAGCTGTGACTCTCTGTCAGCCTGGCTACAATGTTGAAAAGAAACCTTGGGTTGTTCTTGTTTTCTTCTATTAATGATGAGTAATAGTCTGATCTAGTATTTCTGAGGGCCTTCCTATAGGTTTTCTTGTCTTGCCAATCCAAACGAGATTCTTCCAGTTTGGTGGAACGCCATTTACTTTCAAGTTTTCGCGAGATTTGCTTTAATTTACGAGTTTGGGAGTTATACCACGGTGCAAGTTTCCTTTGCTTCATCGTCTTCTTTTTGAGGGGAGCAACAGAGTCTAAAGTAGTCCGTAGGCAGGCCATAGCACCATCTACACAATTGTCAATTTGAGAGGGACTAAAGTTTACATAAAGGTCCTCTGTTGTATTAAAGCACGGTAATGAGTTTAGTGCTGTTGGAATATCTTCCTTAAATTTAGCTATAGCACTGTCAGATAGGCATCTAGTGTAGAAGCTTTTATCTAATTTCGTATAATCGGGTATTAAGAATTCGAAAGTTCTTAAGAAGTGGTCTGATAATAAAGGATTTTGCGGGAATACTAATACATCTTCAATTTTGATGCCATATGCCAGCACAAGGTCGAGGGTGTGGTTAAAACTGACTGAAACCAATTGAATCTAGTAGTGAGTTGAAAGCAGTACTAAGGCTATCATTGTCAACGTCCACATGGATATTAAAATCACCTACAATAAGTTCTTTGTCTGATTTTAGGACTACGTATGATAAAAACTCTGAGAATTCCGATAAAAATTCAGAATATGGACCTGGTGCTCGGTAGACAACAACAAATATAATTGGCTGTACTGATTTCCATGTTGGATGTTGAAGATTAAGAACAAGGCTTTCAAAAGACTTATAATTTAGTTTACGGTAGGTTTAGGATTAATTAACAGGCTTGAATCAAATATGGCTGCAACTCCCCATCCTCGGCCTGAGCTTCTAGGAATTGGGTTTTAATATGACTGGGAGGAGTGGCTTCATTTAGACTAACATATTCTTCATGGCCCAGCCAGGTTTCAGTAAGACAGAATAGATCAATTTGATTATCGGATATCAATTTGTTTACTAGTACTGCTTTAGAAGATAGAGATCTGATTGTATTTAGAGGTTGTACCAGAATAGGTTTATGTGGTTTAATTTTCAGAAAACACCATATTTTTGTTGTACTGCACATTGCTGCAGCTCCTCTTTTCACCATGTGTGTTGAGCTCTCTGTTTTAGCTACAGAGTGAGACATCTCACTTCTGTACCATCTTTGTTGGGAGTCGCACATGCGCAGTAAGTACTGCTAGTCAGTTGCAGAGCATGAGGGTGTGCCATGCTAGCAGCTAGGCGAGCATTATAACGTGTGTTACAAAGTGACTCACTTTTATCACGGAAGTAAAGGCTGGACTACAATTGAGCTGTTTGGAACAGTTTGTGTAGAGCAGGCATCGGCAACCTTAGGCACGCGTGCCACCATGGGCACGTGGGACCTTAACCAATGGCACGCTGGCAATATGTGTTCAAGAGAGTTATTGATGTGTTGAAATCATGGTTGAAATGCTGAAGCACTCTCTCATCCGCATGCCAAATTACAACGTTCACAGTTGCGCGCGACCTGTTATTTACGGTAGTTTGACTCATATCTCTGACTGGGAACAATACAAAGAGGATTACTAACGGCCGCTGGGGCAGATGAACTAACATTAGTCTTGTTACTGTAAGTAGGCTACATTAAAACCTTCGCGAGTTAAAAGTCAATACTTATCAATGCGCTCACCTGTGTAGACAGGCACAAACATGTAGAAAGCAATATTTCAGTCTGCTCAGTCCACTCTTGTCCACCGCGCTGTTTTACGCAAACACAGCTCTACTCTGCAAATAGCACATTTTTACAAAACAAGCTAAAACAAACGCTGTCGGTTTTTAGTTTGTTTATCTTAGTTTGCAGGGAATCTTGAAATTTGGACAAATTCTTATAAACTTAAGCTGGCTGAAGAAACCATCCTCTCCGCTGCAACGGTAAATATGGACGCATTATAATACCAAAACAAATACATGTGGCTACACTGATAAAAATATAGAGCCTGATCTACTTAAAAAAGGTAAGGCAACTTTTTGCATCAGATTATTATGTTAATAAAGCAAGGCTAGTCTTTGTATAGGCTACTTAATTTCTTGTGTATAAGAAATGAGTTTTGGAAGTAAAGTCAACATTAATTTATCAAGTAATGTCAACTTGCTTTTGCAATAGTTTTGCAAATGACTGAACTTGCAAAGTTAACTAGACTTTACTTAATACATTAAGTTGACTTTACTTACTAAATTAAGTGACTTTCACTCAAAAAACAAATTTCTTATATTCAAGAAATTAAGTAGCCTATACAAAGACTAGCCTTGCTTTATCTACATAATAATCTGATGCAAAAAGTTGCCTTACCTTTTTAAAGTAGATCAGGCACAATATTTTGTATCATGCTTGGTCTACTTAAAAAGTTAAGTATGTGTCCTCTTAGCACATGTCAAGATATGCTGCCATGGAGCCAAGTGTTGACCATACTGATAAAAAGACAGGAGCTGCAACGATTAGTTGATTGATCAATTAGTTGCTGACAGCTAAATTAATCATCAACAATTAGGATAAATTTTCAAGAAGAAAAATCCCAGATTCTCTGATGTGAATGTTTTAAATTGTGAACTGCTGATCAGGACAAAACAAGACATTTTAGGTTGCGTATTCGGCTTTGGGAGAGAGTAATAGATTTTTAACCATTGTCTTACATTGTATGGACCAAACTACAAATCGATTTATCAAGAAAATTGACAGATTAAATCATTGGTTGCAGTCCCAACACTGTATACTATGAACAACTCCCACATGAGCCAAACAATCTCAGGTATAATTATGCATCTTAACCCAAAACAAGTCTTGGAAGTCTTTTAGCTCAAATAAATTAATTTATTTGACAATAAAATCAGAACCCCAATCCACAGAGTCATGAACACTGAATGAATCAGTGCCATCAGCACAGGACATGCTATCAGAACCCCACTAACAGTCTTTCTTAGATGTTAGAACACCATAACAACATGAAATCCTAGCTTTTACAAGGCTACATTCAAATCCACAGCTACATTCAGATGACCCAAACATTCAAAAACATCAACATTTTAAACTGTAGTGAAGAAATGTCCAGTTCTACATGGTTTCTCTGCCTCTTGTGGCAGTACATGAAAAACTTCTTGAAAAATAGAATTCAGGTTACTTTAAATGCTTTACTCGAGCTGGAGCTGAATTATGTGTGCCATTTAAAGTGCAAAGAACAGATACAATTCACAATACACATATAGTTGTGCTCATAAGTTTATGAACCCATGCTAAAGTTGACTTTGAAGATACCCTTCACTATACCTAGAGATTGGCATGGTTTTATTTCAGTTAGCCTAATAGCTGGTTTGATTTGCATTGAGATTTATTGCATTTTCTTTGGGCTATTTTAATTCCAGAGGCCAAGGGAACTTTATCAGGATGCATAGTTTCCTGGATCCATGAAATAACTGGCCTTTAAAAATAAACATCTGCCTGCCTATATGGGAATTTAACATAGGGGTGTACTTACTTATACCCCCTGTATTTTAAGGAACAACATTTATTTAATTAAATTAAGACACATTATTCATTCAAAGAAAATTGGTGTCCTTAAAGGTTGAATTTCCCCTCATTTTTTTAAATTAAGGCATTAAGATCAATTTCCAAAATATAATTTTTTATTCCTCTTTTAGTCAACTTAAGCATGAGTTCATAAACTTATGAGCACCACTGTAACATAATAAAGCATGCGCCAGCACATTAAACTCTATCAAATAAATTATTTCCCAACATCATAGAAAAAAAACGAGCAGTGTAACCTGAGAGAGTGCATTGGGAGAACCTCAGAAGAACTGTGTAAAACTCTGTAAAACTTGATAAGAGTGAGCTTACTCAAATCCTACACCTTCAACACCATCTGTATAGCTTTTAAGTATGCAAACAGACCTTGAGATCATGGACTTTGGAGGACATTCTTTTGTTCGCATCCTCCAACTCTAGGAAGATCTTCTGAAAGACCTCAAATGTGTATTTCAGTTTATTAGGGTACCTTAGTTCCACGGCATAGATAAGGCCCATCAGATAGGTGCAAGCATGTGCCACATCTGGGATACCAAAAAGGATTTCTGCTCCCTCAACGGCTATTCCAGCTTGCTTGGGGAGTCCATCCCTGGCTTTGCTGACAACAAAGATGCAGAGGACAAAAGTAGTAAGAGCTTCTTGGACGGCTGCAGCATAGTCGTCATTGAAAACCTGTGAAATACACCAGAGAGAATAAAACATTTATTGTATAGTAATGTGAAGGATGCATACCTCTTTGTTCCCTCTCCAAACAGAAGGTCAGATTGTTATGTGGTACTTTTGAGTAGTATTATAGCTTAGCAAGGGTGTCTACAGGTATCACATAGTTCAATTAAAATGCCATTTAAGGCCATTTTAAGTCAATTTAAGACCTATTTTTGGAGAAATAATCTTTCGCTCATTCAATTATGCAATGCAGCTTTATATAAAGAGTATCATATATTTGGTGCTGTTAGCTACATACATAAATGGTTATACATCTGTCATTACTTTCTTGTTCTTTCACTACAGAATTTTAAATAATCATATAGCATATATCATATTCCAATCTTCTAAATTCCATAAAAATAATTAAATCCAATTGTAAGCATAAGTTATCAGCAAACCTTAGGATATTCTTGTACATGTCTCTAGATATCTGTGATGATTTCCCATGTTTTACTGCAGCATTTCAATAATGAAATACTAAAATATTATAATGGAAATAAGTCCTGGACCTTTTTATCCTTGATTGAACTTAGTGTCCATCATGTGCAAGGCATTTTGATACAATTAAATGAATCAAATCCCATTTCTACATAGGCACATTATTTAAAATCTCCTAAAATCTTGTTAAATTATCAGCAAACACCTATTTTTGCACAAACTTATTCATATTGGCAGGGCTTTGAATCAGAGCTACAGCATAGTATTATTTTTTTTTACCTGGTAGTCCTTGATCACAACTTCTCTTCGGGACTCAATGTTGCTGTCCTACAAAAATATGAAATTAGATTACTAATTAAACGAGAAATATGAGATTAATATAAAACATGAGATTACAGATGTCAGAAAGCAACTACATAAAACTAACTACTACTACACTGTTGTAAATACATGCCTCATTTAAAATGTCGAGGGTCATCAAGTTTCTTCCCAGTGGCTCCAACCTTCCTCCTGTACAGGCTCAACAGCTTGGATGTGTATTGGTCCAACTTGCCCAGGAATGTGGACTGCAGTGGCATCAGTGTGACCCTGCAGAATTCCTCCTCGCTCTGACAGAGACCAAGAGATGTAGACAAGACACTGAGATGTAGAAACATAATGAGACAGACACACATGGGCAAGAGAAACAGAATAAGAATAATCCAAAGACTACACTGAAATTACAATTTACAATACAATACAGTATTACAATTACAGACAATACTTTTTTCACAGGTAATAAGGTAAGAATAGCTTTTCATTCAGATAAATATATTGTAAGAGATAAAACAAACTTGTAGAGTCACCTGGTAAGGATACCTTCATCCAGTGTGGTTGTAGAGACAGCTGGTAAATATACATCATAGTTAGTTACTAACCACTGCAATTAACAAAAACTACACTATAATATAAAAAGTACAAAATAAAATGCATGAAAAATAGTAATTCAAGTATTCAGATTTGCATTGACCTAAACTTCTTTATTTTACGTCTTCCACATTTATCATTTATCTGATGTTAATTTCATTTCTTTGCAGATTATTTCTGTTTTTGGATGCATTCACATCTTTTCTGAAGCACATTGTACATTTATTCTGCTGTTGTTAGAATAAATTGGTCTGCTGTTTGCAGAACTGGTTGCATAAAGACATTGCCTCTCATAGACTTACATGTAAATTTCTTTCCTTATCTCATTAAACAACTTCAGGAAATTTCTATCAACAGTGAGTAATTTATACATTATGGGTCACATTCTGCATAATACCTCCAAAACCATTATGATCTGATAAGTGGCTTTTGAGATTTTAACATCTCAAAAGTTGCACTGAACATTTTTCCTACTCGTAGCTTCTTAAACTAGCTGTTGCTGTGGTAGGCTACTTCCAAGTCCAACAAACACATTAACAGCCTGTCGTATTAGATAAGACATAAAACAGGATATTAATGTTTTGTTTTAATTGTTTGCTGTCTCAATAACAGCAAATGGCTAGCTGACGTGAGTTAGATAATAACGATAGGCTAACTTGTCTAGCCTGTTTAGCTACATAGTTTCTTTGCCATCAAACAGACATGCTATTTTTACATCATTTTAAATAAATCCAGGTTACACATACAACACAAGTTCATGTGTAGGGACCATAGTAATACTAAGCAACGTGTCATGTTGTGTCGAGCCTTCATAATATTTTAAAAATAACGATTTTGACATGTATTAGCAGCAAGTTGGCTAGCTGCTAATACACTAGCAGGTCTTGAGGAAAGCCACTTGCTAATCTTCAAATTAAACGAAAAGACGATGACAGCAGACCTGATATAGATATCAGGCCTACTGTCAATGGTTAGATTAGAATCTAACCAGGTACTTGGCAAACTTCATTCTTACCTTAACATTCAGCCGACTCAACCATAAACTCAGCCTCTGGAAATGTGGTCTGCTGTTTATTTTCAATCAGGAGGGAACGGGTGTGCGTGCCAGTTCGCGGTTTTACGGAACAGTGTAAATGAAACAAGCTTATTGTTTGTTTAGGGTTTGTACTTGAGAACATCGACTGGGATAACTAAATAATGCATGTACATGAAAGAAAACACAATGTTATTGTATTTTGAACAAATGCAGATGAATTTCAAACAAAACATTTTCATGTAAAGACTCATGTGAGACTTTTATTGTTAATTTCACAGATTTAATTTACGTTATATCTACAAATGCTCAGAATCACTTTTTTCAGTGTACATAACGATTGCGTCATTCACGTGCATATTAATGCACGTGAATGACGCAATCGTTATGTTCGTGTTCTTCATTCTTGATAATGATGCTGGTTGTGTTATTATTTTTGCCATAGCATCGTTTTTCATTGAAAATGAGGCATACAGGACCTGCTTATTCCCATGCTTATACCATTCATCATTAAAGTTGGGCTTTTCCACTCAACTTTTCGCTTCAGGCTCTTTGACAGTGATATTTTTGTCAGCCCATTTTCCACCAATCAGGACGCTGTATACTAAAACCATGTTTCCATAATCATAATAATAATATACAATAATAATAATTACAAGTTCCTGATTATGAGAAATAAATGATATCAAATGTTGCTATGGAATAAAATTACAGATTCCCTGGATATTACATTTTGATGTGATGTCATAATTAAACTTAATGTTGACATGGCACACTAATAAACAAGAAATTTTGAAAAGGGCACTACACCCCTGGTGTAGAGTGTTTTCTCTGGAAGACAGTAAGTCCCTTTGGGGTGGATTTTGGGCTTTTTCACTTTGTAAACCTATAATGTGCACAAAAAGCTATAACACATGATAAACACAATAAAGGAAAGGGGAAAAGCCAAAAAGCACAATATGAGCACTTTAATACACGGTGGCTTTATCTGTTGTTAATACTGTCGGTAAAGTGAAGGGTGTAACAATGTGGAAACTGCAGTGCACACAATGTCAGGCACACAGCATACCTTTTTTGTTTAATTAAATTGCACATATTTTGCAGTTACGTAATCACAAAGTTTGTAAAGATGTAAAGTGTGACTATATTTTACTGTGTTATGGCCCTCGCCGTATTCTGTATTGTACCGTTCATTGATTTGTCTGTGCCTGAATAATTAGTCCATGGGTCAAGACCCAAAATTTGACATATCGGTAACATATGGATGGGCAAATTGTAGTTGTGATTTTTTGAATTGCTATACATCCCTCGATTATATTTTGATACGATAGACCTTGCTGAATGGCAGCTTATTAGTGGTTATAACTTCTTAAAGTAATGGACTGCTGCCCTTCCAAACCGTGAAAATGCCTTCCCAGGAAATCATCTTTCTCTTAATATATCCTCTCCATTGGGTGTCTCCGGACTACTGATCAACTATAGATAATCTCCTGAATAGTGTTAAAGTAATTATTATCTAATACAAAAGGATATTTAAGCCAGTGGTTCTCAATCTGTGGTTCGGACTCCCAAGGAGGTAGCAAGGTAATTTAGGGGGGTCACCACATGGTTGTGGAGAAAAAATAAATAAATAATAGATATATAAAATATATTAAATATGTTTATATATATATATTATATTAACTACATTACTGTATGAGTTTGGTACCTTTTATTTATTATACTCGCTTATTATAGTGCGTAATATATATACTGGCCCTGGAACACAGAAAGAGGTCTGAAAGCAGGTCAGGGGGAGAGAAAAACTCACGAAGCTAATCAAAAATCCACAGTGTCTTGAGCACTTTGGACAATGGCTAGGTGCTAGCTGGTAAAAAAAAAAAAAAAAAAAATCATTACTAACAACTCATTAAATTACATAATAATCACTTGATTTCACTCATATTCAATTTTACTCAATAATCACATATCTTGCCATCCATGACTAGCTCAACAACAATATTCACATCTGAGTCTGTCAGCTGTGCAGCGGGCTCTTCCTCATAGCATTGGTTTGCAAAGGTGTATAGTTTACACAGCTTTGTGCACTTTAGGCCATTGTTTAGACAGTATTTTGCACGACGTCACTTCCTGAGAGCGGTTCCTCCCAATGGTTCTTCCTGATTTTGAAGCGGACTTCTTCACAGGTAACATACAGTGTTTTGTCTTGTAGTTTCTCTCCTTTGCTTGGGTCCTTTCCATTCCTCAACCAAGAACTTGATCAGATTGGCTTTATTGGCTAGCCTGGTCCTACCAGACTCTCAGAGTCTGGCCACTCTCCACTGACAAGTGTTAACTTCCTTGAAGGCGGGTACTCTGTTTACATTTAAAACTATTGGATCTGCCCAGCGAATGTACCCAAAGTCAAACTTTAGTTTAAAAGCATAATTAGGACGGAAACGCCACTTTTAAGATTTACTGTATGAGTATTTATACTCCTATGGAGTCCGTTCATTCGCATTTGGAGATCGACTATTTTTGACTGAGAAAATGGCGGATAGCGTAAACAAGAACTGCTAACGTGAGTTGCTCAAAACCTGTGTAAACTCTGTGTACACAATGTTCTCAATGCTCAAGTTCATGTGTAGAGACCCTGGTGATACTTCAAGCAATGTTTCATGTTGTGTCGAGCCTTCTTAGTGTTTTAAAGGTACAATATGTAACTTTTCTGAATTAAAAACACCAAAAATCACTATACCTATGTTATATATATTTTTTAGTTGTGTACTTACATTATCCCAAATGTTTCCACCAACTTTCAAACCCAGAGAAATTTGTAATTTAATTCGAAGACACGGGACGTTTCGTTTTTGTCGCCCGTCAATGGCGTTATATCCTGTGACTCCTCTAGTTACTCTAACTTCCGCCAAACACAAAGGTGAACACCGGAAGTCCGCCAATGAAACCAAAGAATACGACGGCGAAGAAGAAGAAGAAGTTGAAGTTAACAGAGCAGCTAGCATCGCTGAACTTGACCGAGACTATTATATATTATACAATTGTAGTATTTGTGTGTATAGCTACCTCAGTCGTTATGGACCATGATTATGCATTGCCTGCACGTTCTGCTGCTGGAGCTAGAGCTACGAAGTGCAAACGTACAGGTGAAAAAAACGATCCAAAAAGGTTTTGGGACGCGAAAAGAAGCAAGACGAGGATAAACATTGGAGTGGCATTTCCAAGATGGAGAGAGCTTCGTGACAAGCTAGGACTACAGAGAGATGCCGATCTCGCATGCATTCTAATAGACAGGTAAGCACATATTCAGCTAATAGCAGGGCACTAGTACTCTAGTCCGGTCTTGTATTTGGACTTGTATTTGGACTTTGCAAATATGATTTTTGGTCTCGACCGAGTCCAGGTGTCTTTATTTAGTTTATAATAATATTGGAGGGAAAGTGAAAAACTGTTTGGACGGGATGTTCTGCTTTTCACAAGTTTAGACAGCCAGCTAATGCTATGCTAACGTTAGCGCAACGTAAGTTGTCAACATAAGACCTGTGGCGTTAGTGCTCCTTTTGTACCATCATTTTATTGAATGAAATATTAAGCTTCGCTCCTACTAGATGGGTGGGTTTTTGTTATGTTACACAC
Source organism: Perca fluviatilis (assembly GCF_010015445.1). Classification (NCBI taxonomy): domain Eukaryota; kingdom Metazoa; phylum Chordata; class Actinopteri; order Perciformes; family Percidae; genus Perca; species Perca fluviatilis. Next base: position 9,008,676 of record NC_053114.1, read on the forward strand.
AAAGCTAACTGGCTGTACTTAGCCTGTGCGTATGCTAGCGGACGTTAGCTAAAGTTTCGGCGAGCTAACCACGACAGTCAACCTGTGCTGCTAAAAGCAGTCAATAATAAAATATTTAGTTTTCAGGGAAGGCGTAAAACAACCATAGGGGTACACTCTGTAAAACTGGTCACTTGTTTTCTACACTACAACTGGAGTGAAGCTATATTATATTGCCATTTAGTTGCTCAAATGCACAGTATAGTAAGTTTATAGTATGTTTACATCACACGATAGGTTTAACATTACATATTTTCGGTTTTACCTGAAACTGTGCCTATCTACAGTGTAGTTAGTTATAATATATATAAATACAAGTAACCGATAGCAAATCTTCGTATTGAACAGACAAAGCTAACGGTGTGGGTTTATTGAAATATTCAGCTCAGGCTTGCTGCTTGTTTTTCTAGGCATGTTATGTACAGGTGTAAGTTACTGACTTCATATAATTCTAGATATCTGTGTTATGGGTTGGTGGTAAATTACATTTCCATATGTTTCCTTATTAAACAGTTATCAAAGAGGAGGACCATCAACATCAACTCCTAGCAAGAGACATGGAATGCCAATTCAAACCCTCTCGAACCATAGCACCATCCAGTCAGTCCTCATCAGATAGGTAACAAATACAGACGTTTTAGAAAATTACTTCTCCAATTTGCTAAGTATGATAAGTACACCAGACTAATAGATGAAATTTGTTTTACAGAGAACACTTCTTTCTGGAGCCTGGTATTGAAGACCTTTCCATGGCAGAAACAGTACAACAGACGCTAGATGAAAGGTGATTTTTAAGCTGGTATTTATAAGTAATACACTGTTATTGGTTTGAAATTAAGTTGTTTCACTTACAATCATTTATCATTTCTATGTAAACCAGGGATGCACAAATGACAGAAATGGCCGGTGTGGCGCAGACTTGGTTCACAACCCCCCCCCCTGTTTTAAAACTTTGTTTTAATTATTTTTTTTCTTTTAGTTTTTCTAAGATGAGTGTTCATGATGAGTCCACCTTTAGCCTGACTGAAGACGCTAATGATCTTCAAAACACAGTGTAAGTATTATTCTAATCCATAGTTTTATACTTTCTCTGTGCTTTGATTTACAGTACATGACAACTCACAAGATCTGAAACTGAACCCACCTAATGAACACCCCCTTTGTGTAATTTGCTGTGTAATCCATTGAGTTATTCTGTATTTGTCTTTTTCCTTTTATTTTCAGGATTGACTGGCGAGACCAGGATGATATGAATGATGATGCATGGGAAACAGCTAGTGAAGCTAGTAGTTCGGATGAGGACTATATCCCATCTATTTGTATGAGGTTTGTCAGAAGCAAGTTTACTCACCTCTTTCACATCATAGTTTAGCACTGTCCTGTGAACCAATGTACGTGGGTAGGCGTGGCTAGGCTTAGACTAATGGAAAGCTAAACCTATAGTGGGTGTGATTTCTCGTTGTTGGTCAATGGCAGAGAAGTGAAATAACTTTCTACGCTGTATAGTGTAATGTTTTAACTCTAATAATTTTCCATTTTATAGATATCTTTTCAGATAGAAAATCAAATAAATGTATCTGTAGTAAGCACATGTTAATGGTACATACTGTATTATATTTTATTTTTTACATATTCTGACAGAACTGGTGGAGGAAAAAAAGCCTTGGACATTATTGAAGAGCTTCCGTTAATCAGTCTGGAAGAGACGGTGCTTCTTTCCACAGAAAATGAAGTACCGCCCCAACGAGAAGATTCTGTAGCATCTCCTGCTAGCCTCCAGGTCTTGTGTGAGGATGATTTAATTGGACAACGGGCATTGATAGTGTGAGAATCCAACTTGAAACAGCTGGTTACATTTCTAAGGCTACCTTTTGTGAAGTGCAATTTCACAAACAATGTGACACATCAGGCTTGCCAGGCTTCAGCACCATTTGAAGTAAATCTGACTTCAAGAGGCACAGGAACAATCATTGAATGGGTGAGTCCAAAAATATCTCTGTACCACAACATCATGTAAATCTCAAATATTAATTTACCTTTACTTTATATAAGATAAGAAACATCCATCCATTGGTGGGAATCCAAATTTGTGGCACACATTACCATGCCCCACTAAGTCACTTCCATCTTTTTTTTTAATGCACATGCATTTTAATTTCATATACACACACACACCCTCCTTAGGTAACTGCCTACCTGCTTTAACAAGCATATTGAAAACATGCAATGCTGCCCCTGAAAGACTGTAATTCCTGGAAAGGGCATGTTTGTCTGTTATTTCTAATACATACATATAAAAGTGGAACACTATGGTGGGGACACATGTCTACCAATCAGCTTACTGTTTCATTGTCTTACAGATATGTTCCAATGGTCACCATATATGGAGGTGGAACTCACAGCCCACACTAAAATACAGGATGCATATCTGTTGTGACAGTTGACAAAAGGCAGACCCAGCGAAACTCATCATGGAAAGAGAGGCTTTCGTAAGCACCATGGACAAGCTTCTGACAGAAGTAAAGCTCACAGAAAAATGTACGGATGCTCACACTCAGATTGCTTCTCTTATGAGTAAGTTGGTATTATTTACAGTGCTAATGTAAAATCCTTTTTAGGTTTAGTAGATGTATATGATTTGTCTTTTGCATATATTAGCTTCTAAATGAATGATTTATTTTTGTTTACAAGATCCTAGATCTGGTAGATACAAGGACTCCGGAGTACTTCACTCATGGGATATGTGGCATGGAGCAAAGAATCTTGCCAAGAAGATCACTGCAGTGGGTTTTCCTATTTGTGAAATTTCAGTTCTATGGACATGTAAACATATTCTATATTCTATCATAATCTAAATAAATGTTTTTTTTGCATACTTAGGCAGGACAGCTGTCAGGACAAAAGGTCCTGCTGCAGTGGACAAAAGACATCATTAACCACTTCTGGTACTGTTGTAAGACAGCAGAGACAGAAGTGCAATTCCGGGTAAGTAATGCATCTCAATTTGTTTTATCTTGTAAGTGACTACATAAATGAAATTTACATTTAGTTTGATATTGTTAACTGTCCTAGGGAAGCCAAGAGAAAAAAAAGTGTTTCATCATGTTTTAGACTGAACATAAACAAACAAGAACTTTATACTGAAGAAGGCTCAAGACTCATAATCCAATGCACTTTGCACACACATGGGCAGTGTTGCAAAAAATGTAATTTGTAATGGATATACTCATGTATACTATACAGTGGACTCAGAAGTCCATATTCAATCATTTTTGACACCCTGTCAGTCTTAGATCACAGCACACACCCATATCAACACCTAAACTATTCATCCATCTTTTTTTGTTGTGTCACTGTCTGATCTAATCACAACCTATTTATTTTAGAAGCTGTGGAGCAGTGTGCTTCACCATGTTACGAATGAGCACAAATGGTACCTTGGCCATTGCTTGCATGATCGCCTGCCAGAAAATCAAGAGAAGGAATGGCTGGAGAGTGGGTCACAGGCTCACAAGGCACTAGAAACTATTGTGCTCAACAAGAAATGGCTGAAAGATATGAACCGATATTTAGGGGTGCACCGATCCGATATTAGGATCGGATATCGGCCCCGATATTGCAAAAATAGCTGGATCGGTGGTTCGGAAAAATTAACAGATCCACGGGCCGATTTTTTTTACACTCAGTCGCAGCACCGGGGCCCCTGTTAACTGCGTACCCTTCTCACTCATGGTAGTAACTTTATAACACAACAATTAATAACCCACAACTAACTCTCTTAAAAGGATAAAACACATACAAAGCATATAACAATTTGAGACTTAAACAGTTTCTAACACTAATAATTTTACTTTTACAAATGTAGCTACACCGCCGAATGGCATGCTGGGTAACATAACAGCTGCTAGCCTAGCTAGCCAGGTAGCATAACAGTCTGTTGAGCTGGGAGAGGCTACGGTCGCTACTGCACAAGAACCGAGAAGAAAGTTAGCTAGAGGATGAAGAAAGACTGGAGATACACAACGTGTGCTCAAGAGAGGAGCCGTCTGTTGTTCCCAAGTTTTTTCTTTCTAACAAATCGGACATAATTTAGCCACTGTTGTTGTCCGTCGCTCTAACGTTACTCGGCCGTGCTAACGTTACTGTGCTAACGTTAAAGACCTGTCACTTCAAGCATGCAGCGGAGCAACGTTATGAACGCAATCCACCTCCGATCCCGCTACAGACCGTTGAGAAAGACGGGTTCAGAGCAATGACTAAAACTCTGGATTTAAGATGTCTTGCCTCGCTGAAATACGTCCGCCAACCTACTAACGTTATTCAAACAGCGAAGGAGGCTGACAGCGGAGCTACGTTCAGTCCCCCACTACAACCACACTACAACCTAACTTACCTGTGGCCAAGGTAGTGGTTATACAGTACTAGCTTACAACTATTTAGTTTTGAAAGGGAAACAATGTTAAAGTTGTTTGTATGTGTAGGCTATTCATTAGGGCCCGAGCGCCGACAGCGGCGAAGGCCGTATTGAAACTTGAAGGAATTATTCTTTCTTTCTTTCTTTCTTTCTCCCGTCAAATGAATTGGCTTTTTGTTGGGCTTAACATATTCAAAAACTCACAAAATTTGGCAGTCGCATCAAGTCTGGTGAAAATGTACGTATTTTAAGGGTTTCGCGAATAGCCGCACAAAAATGGCTCTCTAGCGCCCCCTATAAAGTTAAAAAAATTGAGCCCCTGCAGTGCGTTTAACATAGACTCACGAAACTTGGTACACATATGTAACATGTCAAGATGTACAAAAAACTTCATTAGAGCCATACCCTAAACCAAACAGGAAGTCCGCCATTTTGAATTGAAAGCGATTTTGGCCATTTACACATGTCGTACTTTAACGAACTCCTCCTAGAGATTTCATCCGATCAACTTCAAACTCGGTCTGTGCCATCTTAAGACATTAAAGATGAAAAGTTGTTAAAAGAAAAACTTTTCGTCATAGGGCGTGGCCGTGGCGGGGCGGCCATTTTGTGCGTTTTGCCGCCGAAACAGGAAGTGGGTGTAACTCGAGTGTACGTTGTCCAACTGGCTCGAAACTTTTCAGGATTCATAAGAGTCCAACCCTGAGGACAATTAAAGGCCGATATTTACTTAAAGTCATAGCGCCCCCTAGTGGCAACAGGAAGTAGGCCTAAAAGTCAAGGTGATATACTTTAATGAACTCCTCCTAGAGATTTCATCCGATGGACTTCAAACTTGGTCTGTACCATCCCAACACCTTAACGATGAAAAGTTATTAAAAGAAAAACTTTTCGTCAGATGGTGTGGGCGTGGCGTGGCGGCCATTTTGAGTGTTTAGCGATGAACAAAGAAGTCGTCTGAGTGCCGCGCGAATGCATGCTCGCAAGGATCGGCATCCGCCAGGTAACCCCAACGCGCGCAGAAGCGTGAGGGCCTGTCCATCGCTGCTCGCAGCTTTAATTCAATTTGAGTTTATTTTACTACTTTGCAGTTTGCACAATACAAATAGGTTCTGTAACTGTTTCATGGATTCTCCTTCATACAAAGTTATTGTATAATGTCGTGGAGCCAAGAAAACCCTTAATCAAAGCTTTTAGTAAACATGATGACATTAACATGTTTTTGTGATATTCTATGTACTCCTGACAGTAGAATAAGCCATTATAAACCTATATAAAGGTGGCCCCTTATTGATGGCCCATTATTATGTATTTACATTTATTTTAAGAAGTTTGATTACATTATATTTTCGATTTGAATGCACAATTGTTTTTTAAATAACAAATAAATAAGAATTCAATACATCTATGTTATTTTGTCTTAGTTAGGAAAGTAATGTTTAGTTAGGAAGGTCTGGTGCCTTTAGTGTCTTCCACATGGTGGAAGGAAGGTATGATGTGGAAGGTATACATTTTATTATTAATTCAGCAACGGTATCGGATCGGTATCGGGTATCGACAGATACACAAAGCCCTGGCATCGGTATCGGTATCGGGACTGAAAAAGTCGGATCGGTGCATCCCTACCTGTAATATACATGCCGTGACGAAATTCAAACTGTAAATATATTATAGTTATGCCGGCAGCCGGCCGCGGAGCCCCGGTAGTGCAGTATCGACAAAGGGTGACTTTGCCTGGGTATGGAGCCCAGCAGGCTGCTGCTTTCTCGTCAGACTGTGTGGAGCTCCTAAAGTCCGACACGTCTTACCAAATTTGCAATTAGCCATCCATTTTTGTACAATGGCCCATATTTGAGCATTATATAGTTGATTTCTCGTATAAAAAAGTCTCAGAAGTGAATTTGGTAATGAAACATTGCAGTGTCTGGAATATGAGATTCTGTCGCTTCTCTAATGTGTGTGTATTGGGGTTTCGCTCAACCAATCAGCGCGCGTCTCTAATGTGTGTGTATGGCAACTGGCTCAAACAATCAGCGCGCATATCTAATTATTCATGAACATACCATATTTGGAAGAAAAGCTCTTGTTTTAATAGGACCAAAACACAGGGATGCATAAGGGCCAATAAAATATAAACCAGACCATGTTACATACCCCATTAGGAGACCTTAAGGAACAGTGTGAAATACCCTATATAATCATTCTATCACTCCTTTAAAACATGACGAAAATGGGTTTTTTTATGGCGGTAATGGTTTATATTGATTTCTTGAGTGATAAAAAGAGATATTCTAAATTCCCTCTGTGAAAACATTTGACTCTAATATGTCAACAAAATAAAAGAAGAATTTTGAACCTTTTTTGTGCAAATGAGCACATATTTAACAAAATAATGCCTCATTTGCATATTTAAACATAATATTTCTGAAAACTTGTAATGAAAAAAAATATTGTGTTGTTGTAAGTAATCAACTGGGGAAGTTTCATGATGATATCTATCGGTTAAAATATGTTGCCCATTCACCTGTAGTGACCTACTTTACCAGTATTCAAGTAGGTCTACTTTAACAGCATTTCTTCATTTAAAAACAACAAAACATATATACAGATTAAAACACATTGCTTTTATAACAACAAACAACCTTTATAAGGGTTTTAGTTGCCTTAGGTTTAAGATTGCATCACTTTTAATATGATATTGACAGTTTTTGTGGTTTTTGGAAATGATGCAAAGGTGCTAATAGGGGAAAATAACAAAAGATGTCCAAAAGATATAAAAATGCTGCTCCTGTGGAAAGTCTATCATATGTTAATTTACTGTACTTAGATTGAGCCTATAATCAATTCAGTTTATGTAAAGTTTTGCCCACTCAGATGGTACCGATATCTGGTCTGGCCCATGGAGAGTGAGAGCTCCCTTTTCCTTTAAGATCTTTGTTCCCAACAAACGCACCTGTTGCAGATTGGCTGATTGGGAGGCTGGCTATATAACGTTTCCAGTGTCCTGGCTGAGGCTTGATGTTGGCAGCAGCGTGTTCCTCCTTGGCCTACAAACTTTTGTTAACCTGTGCTCTGTGATTACTGTGTTGAGTTACATTCTATTAAATTAAATTCAGTTTTATTTATAGTATCAAATCATAAGAGTTATCTCAAGACACTTTACAGATAGAGTAGGTCTAGACCACACTCTATAATAGTACTTGATAAACTCTTCTTTTAGGTTCTTGGTCAGCGACCCCTACTTCTGCTTGGAAAATTATTAAAAAAAGAGAGGGGCGTGGACTTCCCTGACCAGGCCAAGGCAATTGTCCAAAAAACAAACGCTATATAATGCACTGTTGGAAGTTATGTTTTTATCAGTTGGTTGTCCAACATTTATTTATCTTCACATCCTACCTTTACATAACTTTAGGCTCTTATATTTATATAAATAGTTTCTATTATATTTATATCAATATGATAGGATGGACTATACCTGGAAAGTATAGTAGGCAAAAAGAGGAGAAAGAGAATAACAGGTAAAAATACTTACTTTTTGTAAAAATAAATGTACTGTATTGTCTTTTGAAGTCTTGCCTGTTCCTAGTGATTGGTTTGCCCGTGTTTCAGTGTTTCTGGTTTTCTTTTGGATTTGCCTCAGTTCTCTGCCTGTTTTTGGATTTGAGCTGTAAGTTTATTTTCTTAATTAAATTGACTCATCAAACTCCAAAGGAAATGTCCATGCTCCATAGTTTACATGGAGTCAAAACTCTCAGCCCTAATCATCAGAATGGATGCAACACAGTAGACATAAAATACAGAAGGAGTTGGAAGGGTGACCTGAATACCAGTGGGCTGAAAGACCAACAATAGCCCTACCTGCCGACATTTCCCAGTGTACAAAGCAAAGCATCAATAACATCTTTAGAAAATGGCAGAATTAATCCGTGAAAAATGTATTGTGATCCATCACTGCAGGTCCTCACACCTTAACTCACCTGCCTCATCAGCAATGAAAATAAATTTAAATTTTGTTACAGAACAAAGCTCCAGCCAAGCTCGGCAAGAAAGTTTTCATCTACATTTGTGTTTTTCCAGGATGCATCTGACATGGTGCAGCAGGGGTGCAACTACCCAGTGTCAGAGGGGTATGCAGCGCGCCCCCCCCCTCCGCAACAACAAATAAATAAGTGTGCCGGACATCATCATGTATGGCCTTTAAACAATTAAGGTTTATTTTAAAGTATATCAGCCACTGTAGGCCTACCATAATTATATAATTATACATAATTATATGGTATATGTACACACGTATATATTATTAACAACGTTAACAAATAATAAACCGTTACAAATTGACAACCATTAACATTATCATTAGTAACCAATACAACATAATGGGCCCTATCTTGCACTCAGCGCAATTGACTTTGTACACCGACGCATGTATCATTCCTATTTTGCACCCGACGCACAGCGGACTTTTCCCTCCACAGACGCACGTCGGTAAATTAGGGAATGTATTTGCGCTCCCGGGGGCGGTTCAGCGAAAAGAGGAGGCGTTTTTTTTGAAAACCATACATAATTACAAAGAAAAATATTACTGAAAATGCGCTTCATGTGTTTGGATAGATCAGGAGGCATTTTACAGTACAATCCTCAAAAAGTCGCAGCATTCTTTGTGGCTTGTTGTCTTTTACACATTTCCATGAATCATGGATGTGTTGATGACATAAATGAGGAAATAGTAGAGGACTTAAGGAGACGTGATGTTGAACTACGGTGGGATTGGACACTCCGGCGGAATCTGGTCCGGGGTGGCAATGCACGATGCGCTCCTGATGGAGCGGGTGGACGGAGATGGAGTGGGGGGAGGAGGAAAGGGCACAACAGGTGCAGGTGGTGCGTTTGGAGGCCCACGCTGCATGGCTGCAGCAATCCTCTCCAGACTTGAGGAGACGCGCCCGAGAGGCCGCAGCAACGTCGCCACCCGGCCAAGACGGGCATTTATTACTTTGCCGCATCCCGGACAGCTCCCGCTGGCGTGCGCCAGGCAAATCCGCTGTCATAATAGCAGTCCGCCATGGAACAATACGCCTGCTCTTAAAGGGAATGTGAGATGACGCTCTGATTGGTTATTTTCACGTTACGCCCAAACCACACCTAGCTACTTCAGACCAACCCATTTAAGATTTGCGTTGGGCGCAAGAGTCATTTATCCCGCCGGTATAATAGCAACAGCGCCTGAGATCCGCCCACAAAGTTACTTGCGTTTTGCGTTTCAGATCGTTAAAATAGGGCCCAATGTCTTAAAATGCAATAGTAAGCCTACAAAGACCTTTTAGAACCATCTCTGTTAACTGTATGTATAACTAATGTATTTAATGTAACAATTAGGGTTGGGCATTGTTTTGATTGTAACAATTCTGATTCCAATTCAGATTCTTCCTTTTGATTCTGGTTCTTATCGATTCTCAATTCCGATTCTTTGAGTGGTGGAGTTGAGACGGGTCACACGCTTATTTCACAGATAAGAGTAAAATTTTATTTTGAGTCAATGGTTATTTAAAGTTTTAGCTGGCTTTTCAGACACACTTGAGAGTGCTGCTTAATGTGCTCCATGGCTGTAACGCAACAAGTGCCCGGACGCTATGGAAACCAAAGCTTCCGCGTTTTAAATTTGGAACCGATGATCAGATTTCAATAAAGAAACGATTCCATTGGAATCTTAAATTTTATGATTCCAAGTAGGAACCCGGTTCTCGATGCCCATTCCTAGTAACAATGTTGCTACCAAACATTCTAGGGCGCTCTTTAGTTCCTACTAGATTGTAACATGGTGTGCCTTTGCGCTTGCCCATTTATCTAGTATTGCATCAAATGAAATAGTTCGTGCCACACTGTTTTCAATTGAAATTACTGCTAATTGGGTTAAGTGATCATTACTCATGTTGGAACAAAGGTCTTTATCAGCTTTAGCTTGCTGAACGATCTCTCCGCAGAGGCAACTGTTATAGGCATTGTCAGGAAAACTCTCAGAGCTACTGTTACATTTGGAAAAACCAAATCAAGGTTCTCCTGTAGGAGGACATTTTATTTATCCAGGGCCTTTTCATGACCCCTAAGTAGACGGCTCGCTGTGTACATTTCCTGAATGATATCCCTTGAAACATCCTTGGTAGGGTATATCTTGTCACGGATTCCTCCAACTCAGCTTTTGTCATGTGTTCCATTTTCAAGATGAACTTAAACTTTTCGGACACAAGCTGAAAATTGCAAAATCTGTCAGACAACTCCTGAATTACTGTGTCAACAATTGCATTGAAAACCATGCACCTAAAATGGGTCTCAGGTTCTTGTTCATAATGGCCAGTGCTGGAATCATCACCATGAAATCTCTTTTGCTTTCTGAAATGTTTCTCTCTAAACTCTCTAAAGGGGAAGCATCCATCTCAATGGCTATTCGGCGTGCAATGTCAAGGGATTTTTGAAAGCCCTCCACTCTATACTTAAGCAAGAATTCTTTAAGAGAGTCTATCTTTCTAATGGCAGTGTCCATTGAGATGTTAACTGCTTGCATTGCCTTGCTGAATTAGGTAATCTCTGACAATAGATCATACCAAACCAAGAGGCACATGAGGAACTCCATGCTGACAATCTCGCCAGACAGCGACTTTGCCTCTGCCGTCTTTTTCCACTTCCTCAAGCTTTTCCAAAGCATCAAGAATCCCTCCTAACTGGAAACGTACAGCTTTGACGGAGTCTATTTTTGCTTCCCACCTGTTATCACTCAGTGGCTTCAGTGTAATGTCCACAAATTCTTTCAGAATATCCCACCTCTTCACCGAAGCTGAAAATATGGTGTACAGTCTTTGGAGAGTGCCAAAAAAGGTTAGACACACTCTGTTTGATCATGCAGCATCACATAACAAGAGGTTCAGACTTTGGCTACAGCAGGGAATAAATAGTGCCTCTGGACACTTCTGCTGCACCAATGCTTGCACACCCTTGTGTATACCTCTCATATTTGAGCCATTGTCATAGATCTGCCCCCTGTAGTTAGCCAACTCCAACCCCAGGTTATCCAGCACCCCAGTCAGTGTTTCTGTGAGGCCTTTACCAGTTGTGTCCTTCACAACTGTGAAACCAACAAAAGACTCATTGATGGTGGCATTCTTGTTGTCGTCTGTATGAACATAACGGATTATTACTGAGGCCTGCTCCTGCTTAGAAATGTCAGGTGTGCAATCCAACTCCACTGCAAAGTACTTGGAGGCTTTGACTGAAATTTTATCTAAAAATTCACTTTGAGTGCACCAGGAAAGATATCCTGTGGTTTCTTTAGAGGCTACCTTTCTAAGATGCTCTGCTAGTGTGACATCATATCGTGCTATGAGCTCAAGGACACCCAGGAAATTTCCATTTTTAGGATCTCCTAACTTAGCATTCTTCCCTCTCAGTGGCAAGTTCCTTTCTGCAAGGAAGAGTATGCAGTCGATCACTCTCGTTAACACACTTCTCCAGTGTGCCTTTTCAGCATCTACGGCTCTTTGCAATGTGCTGTCAATAGTTTTACCAAGGCGTAAGCGGGATGCTAATTCTTTCCACAACAGATAATCATTTATGTGATCACCACTGGTTTCATGGTGCTGCAGTGTTTTTAAAAGACACTGCCAGTTATTGTACCCCACCACAAAGCGTGTATCAACAACTCTTGCTCCACCAAAAAGCTTACATGCAAAACAATATGCTTTATTCGTACTTTTGGAGTACAGTAACCAATCCCGCTGCACTTTTTCTCCATTGGACATTGAATGAAAACAGTATGCTTTGGAAAACACCTTCTACTCTTGTCTGATCTTGGATACGGCCCATCAGGACATTTCTGTGAGCCATTCTCAACCATACACTGCCTAAATGAGTCCCCAATCTGGTGTGGTGGTGGCCAGTCAGATTGATCTTCTGAGTAAGGCCTTGTCTCAGCCCTCTCCTCTTCACCTCTCTGTTCCACATTCTCTTCCACCTCATCTTCACCCCTATGTTCCACATACATTTCCACCTCGTCTTCACCTCTGTTCCACATTCTCTTCCACCTCACCTTCACCCCTATGTTGCACATACAATTCCACCTCATCTTCACCTCTCTGTTCCACATTCTCTTCCACCTCATCTTCACCTCTCGTTTCCAAATTCTCCTTCAATTCCTCCTCAAAGGTGAGTGGCTTTCCATCTCTGTCTGCACTATTTTTTACCCAAAAAGGACACAGTGAATAGGTTGGTCAACAGAACTTCAAACCATACTGGACATTTAGTTTTGTGTGGTCTAACTAATAGAACTCCTACCTGATGTCATCACTGGTCTCATCTCTACTCGATGCCATCGCCGACCTCATGTCTGTCTCTCTTACTCCTTGCCTTTGTTCTTCTCCACTAAGACATATTGTCAAACAAACATTATGTAATAGATTTTCCATATTACTTTTTCCATATTAATAATATTAAGAAATTAGTCTGTTGGTATCAAGTGGCTCCCCCCACACTTCCACTTAATGTTAGACCTACCTGTTGCCTTCCCCTGTCTTTCCTGTCCACCATCCTCACACCTGAATGAAATGTTAAATATAATACACACTGTTAAATATAGCAGCCTAAATTCAATTCTTAAATCAGCCTAGTGATGGCATCAGATAAGACAACTATTATGTAGTAAGGTTGTGCTGCTGTTGATATTACATTCACATTTTGGATTTTTATAAGTACAAAAAGACCTTTAAAGAGAGAGAGAGAGAGAGAGAGAGTTGACCCTGTAATTACAGCTTCCATGTCACCCAACAGATGTAACTATAGCCTGTATATGTCTGACACCCAGTTGTTAAATTGGGCCGGGGCTCTCTGGGGCTCAGCCCCGGCACATAAGCCTGCTCGTTTGTCCGGATGCAGGGCTCCAGACTAACTTTTTGCCTTGGTTGCACTGGTGCGCCTAACTTTTTTTATTTAGGTGCACCAGCACAAAATTTAGGTGCCCCCAAATTTTTCCTCGCATCACCGTAACGCTGAATAGCGATACACGATATATAGCTCTGTATTTTTTCACAAAGTGGGCTAAATGTTCAGTTTTAAGTCAAAGCCACTTTTCACAAGCTCTTTTATTAAAACTGATTGTGATTAAAATAAAATGCAAAGACAGGGTTTTCTTTACCAGTTTGAAAATATACAGCTGCAACACATGTAAATGAAAGTTATCTAAAATAAATAGCCTGAGAAAGCTCCTTCATAAGCTTTCAACAACAATAACAGACTGATTAAAAGAGAGAGAGGACGCCCGGATAGCTCAGTTGGTAAATATAGAGGTTTGACTCCGACCTGCAGCCCTTTCCGATATGACAAGCATGAAAACGGGTCAGGGGTGAAAAAGGTGAGAAGGATATTACTCCTCTAGGGGGGTCCGGGGGCATGCCACCCCCCCGGAAGAAAATTTTAAATATTCCATATTTTAAAGCATCAATCATCCCCCACTCTCTCTCCCCTTTCATGTCTTCAGCTTTCGTATCAAAATAAAGGCCGAAATCTTAAAAAAAAAAAAAAAGAACGACCGAAGACAGGGAGTGCGATGGGACTGAAGCGTATGCTAGGCTACTCAGAGAGTGACGGCTGACTCATTAGCGGCGTTACCCCGTCTTGTGTAGGCTATGAAATGTCTGTATCGATGCTGCGCTGCATTTTTATGAACTATGATCCAGCATGCTCCGTCCGCTATTACTCAACGAACTGAAGTTAGTTTAATAATGTGTTTTTCGCCGTGGCGGCCGCAGTAACAGAGTTACCAGCGGAAACACTGGTACCAATACAGGTTTCCCTCTCATACTTAACAATATACAGCTGTGTTAATAACAATTAAAACTGTAGACAAATGTCGGGAGTTTGGACCAGCGGCGCTGTGTCTCTCCATGTTGCAGGGGAGCCGGTGTTATGTGCCTTCTGGTTTTTCCACCTACTGGTTTCCGAGCCTGTCCAGATGCCGTGTAAACCTATCAACCTACCCACGTCAACAGATTCGCTACATATTCATAAACATTTTACAGGCCTTTGCATGTCGCAACTCAAATCAAAACTATACTGAACTGAAAATCTGAGCTCTACATTACTATAATATTGTACAGCGGGAAAAATGTGTTTTAAAAGTAATTAGGATGATCCGTGTCACGCTTGATTCGAACCTCCCTCAGCAAAAATAAAAACTTAAGAGTCTACTTCACCATCCACTACACTATCACATTTATCACACCAGCCTCTGGGACATGACTTTGTTTTCCTTTCCGTCAGTAGGTCATGAATCACTGTTTATCTGAGTACTCCGAAACAACAGGTTACCTTGATTTAGGCTTAAAACATACCTTACCATGTTCGCCAATATTCCCACACACCGTTTTCCAACCTCATTTATCTTGCAATCACAAGGAGCTTGTTCTGAATTGGTTCGAAACAACTTGCAACGATGCACTCTTAAGACGAGTGTTGAAAACAACGTTCACCCTACATCTTACACCAATTTCAAAACTGATCTTCTGATATCCGGTGGTGACATAGAGCCTATAGGCTACAACGAAAACAATTCAAAGGTTGACGCCAACTATTTTCAAATTTCTTAAACAGAACTTTGTATTGTAGGGGTTTCAAATACTTAGTTATCTTCCGTTCGTAAACAATACCGTTGTAGGCTATTGGAAATGTAGAACCATGTCAATATAAATAGTGCTTCTTTTCATTCCAAGGTAGCCTATTTTAGCTGTTTGAGAGCTTCGAGATCACGTTTCCAGCCCAGGGTAACCAGTTGTTTTAGACCCATTGTTTCAGAATCCGTGTGCTGCCTGCTATAATTTATGATGAATCCTTGCACATGGGCAGCCGCGGGTGTAGCAGAAGGTTGGAGTGCATGACATAGTTATGTTTTTAAGCCTAAATCAAGGTAACCTGTTGTTTCGATTACTCAGATAAACAGTGATTCATGACCTACTGACGGAAAAGAAAAACAAAGTCATGTCCCAGAGGCTGGTGTAATAAACGTAATAGTGTGATAGTGTAGTGGATGGTGAAGTGGACTCTTAAGTTTTTATTTTTGCTGAGGGAGGTTCGAATCCAACGCGCACACGGATCATCCTAATTACTTTTAAAAACATTTTTCCCGCTGTACAATATTATAGTAATGTAGAGCTCAGATTTTCAGTTCAGTTCAGTATAGTTTTGATTTGAGTTGCGACATGCAGAGGCCAGTAAAATGTTTATGAATATGTAGCGAATCTGTTGACGTGGGTAGGTTGATAGGTTTACACGGCATCTGGACAGGCTCGGAAACCAGTAGGTGGAAAAACCAGAAGGCACATAACACCGGCCGGTGTGTGAGTGAATGGGGGCGGGGCTGCGCGGAGGAGAGATCCAAATCCAAACACAGGCACGGCTTTCCAGAAGGAATGGGTCATGTAACGCAACATTAAACCATATATCGATATAAACAACATTGCTTCGTTAGTGGAGAGGCAGCGGATGCGAGGACGTTAGGTGCACCGGTGCGACCTAGGAAAAATCTTAGTCGCACCCTTACAAATTTTGGTCGCATTTGCGACCAAATTGGTCGCACTCTCGAGCCCTGTCGGATGTGCCTGCTTGCAGTCTAAATATGTCACATATTTTTTGAAAGTGATGCTTTTGAAAAAATGATATTTCTGACAATAAATGAAAGATGTTTGAAATGGCATGCCTATTTTGTCTCACCGGAGCTGAGATGAGAACAATCAGAACACAGCAACAACCCGCGCAGCACTGCAATTCACCACTGCGGGTCAACAACATAACGCCGAAGTGTCTATATGTTGGTAGGATTAGCAGATAAAATGCTTTCTCCAAAGCTAAAAACCCCATTTTGCTGCGGTGGAAGCCCTGTGCTTGGAAGCTCCACCGGCCGCTACGAGTTCATGTCGCTGACCAAGCCGTTGAACCGGTTCTCGCTGTCGCATCTCCTCCAGCGGCAGGGCTCCAAGCCAGCCACGGCTCGCCTCCGGTCATCGGAGAGCCCCACTCGGTGCCGTGTGTGCGTGTGTGTGTTGTAGTAAAGAGAGAGAATGGGGGGCATACCCCCGGACAGCCCTAGGGAGAGCCCCCCCCCCCCACACACACACACACACACACACACACACACACACACATAACATATCCCAATTTAGCTAATGGTAAAACAAACTCTATTAATGATTCCGTGGTAAACCAGATCATTGCATAAGTTATGTTTTCCAGCTTCTAGTCATTTATTGTGCATGCTACCTTATATTTACCAGTTGTTATTTTACCTTAATAAAATTGAGATATGTCATGCATGGGGATTGGTACCATAGGGTTTAAACCAAAATCTAAATGTAGCTATCAGCAACATTGGTTTGCATTAAGTTAGCAAACACTAGCCAGTCTGTTAACATTAATATTTTGGTAGCAAATCTATGCATGATTCCATGGTAAATCTGAGATATTACATTAGTTGTTTTCCAGATTCTTGTCATTTATTGTACATGCTACCTTATATTACCTTATTATTGAGTTGGTAGAGATGCCACAGAGAGGTGAAAATAGGGACAGAATCATTCTCCAAAGGCAGGCATATTGGATACACTTCCTTAACACCCACATTCCTGTGGACCCAAAGACGGCCACCTCTGCCCCTCTTGTCCTGGTATTGAACATCTGATGGAGGCCCTCTCAGAATGAGGCCCTCTACATGCCTTGTTTAAATTCCTTGTCTTCGTCTTTTTAAATGTTTGCAATTCTTAATTTCATTCATGCTTATTTATTTCATTTGTTTTTTTATTTATTTCATTTTCTCATGTTGTACTTGTTTTTCTGACTGTGTCTCAATAGGTCGTGAGTCCCTATGTTGGGATGTATTTGATGTGCTGGTTTATTTATTTTTATATTTACCTTTATTTATTCAGGGAAGGTTCACTGAGAGGAAGCCTCTCTTTTGCAGGAACACCCTGATCACATTTACACAGTTACACATTCATACATCGAAGCTGCCCAGTATAACCACAGTCTGATCTGCTGGCCACTGAGAAGCTGCACTGGAGCGGTTTATGAGTACCTACTAGTTAACCCCACCTGCCTGAGAAAAATGCTGAATAAGGGCGTCTTTCCCGAAACATCCGTGTGATAAGATTTCTTTATCTAATGACCTTACACCAAACAACTTTTCAAGTGATTCCACTGTTGCAGACTATTTTCCAATATCAGAATGAAACCCTGAGAGTCTTGCTAGAGTTGGGGCGATCCCGTCGTCTCAATCGTTTGGAGTAAGGTGGTCATAAAACTCAGTCTGAGTTAGTCTTTTTCCTGTCTTGAGGTTCAGACATAATCAAAAATCATGTGAACATTGTCAACAACCAATCGGTGCGCTCCCTCAGCAACAAACAGGAAACCGCAAACGGCTAGAGCCATTGTTGTTTAAGGTTGCTATGGCGCCGTGCTAAGCTAAATACTAAAGAGGGAAAGGTGCCGATTTTCAACCCTTCTGAAGCGCGTCATCCAATGACAGTTTTACCAGCAGATAAACACTGACCTCCAGGTACTGAAGACATTCATGTGCATGTACGGCAGAACAGAAAATCAGCAAACTTTCCCTGAAGTTACCAGCTAATGCTAGCAGTAGCTAGCTAGCTTAATTAAATTTAATCTAGCTGTAGTCTTGCAATTTGTGACCCTGAAAGATCCCCAGTCTTTACATATTATGTCAGTCTTTAACGTTAGATGTGAGATGATCGTCTTTAGAGTTGAGATGGTGTCAGACTTTAGTCTTTTAAAAGTTTGTTCAAAGTCTTCTAGTGTCTGGTAGGCATAAGCCATCTACCTGTCCCCTAGACCAGTGATTCTTAACCATAGGGCCGCGGCCCAAACTTGGGCCACCAGCGCCCCCTAGAGGGCCGCAAAAAACTTTCAGTTTTGCACCTGTGGGCCGCAAGGGCCGCGGGACTGCGTGCAGCTTTCGACCATGTGGTGGCGGTAATGCATCACTCGGTTGTTTAAAAAGCGCCAATACACAGAGAAGAAGACTGTCTACTTCGCAGCAAAAATGGATACGTTTTTAAAAAGAAAAAATGAAGACGAACGTCCTGCCGATACCCCCACCCAGAAGACAAAGTTTTTGCGGAAATACAATCTCGACTTCATTAAATACGGTTTCGTAAATGGAGGAACAGAGGCAGTGCCAAAAGCCCAGTGTGTGGAGTGTGGGCTAATGCTGTCCAACGAAGCTCTCAAGCCCTCAAAACTACAGCGGCATCTAGAGACCAAGCACCCGATGCTCGTGGGAAAGCCGGTGGAATATTTTAAGAGGAAGGAAATTGGGCTGCAGATGCAGAAAAGGTCTGTCGTGTCACTGACAAACAACTCTAAATGTGCATTGAAAGCCAGCTACCTCGTAGCCAGACGTGTGGCACAGAGTAAGAAAGCATTCACCATAGCGGAGGAGTTGGTTCTGCCTGCCGCTGTTGATATGTGCCGTGAGCTAATCGGAGAGGCCGCTGCAAAAAAGCTGCTGACCATCCCACTCTCAAACGACACTGTGAGTCACCGTATCGCGGACATGGCCTTAGACATACAGCATCAACTTACAGAAAGAATAAAAAGTAGCCCTTTTTTTTCTTTGCAATTAGACGAGTCCACTGATGTCACGAATGCTGCACTGCTGCTAGTTTTTGTTCGCTATCGCTGGGACAGTAGTTTGCACGAAGAGATACTGTTTTGTGGAGAGCTACCAACACGAACTACGGCTCAGGAATGTTTCCGCTGCATGGATAACTACTTCACTGAGAACGGCCTGGACTGGCAGAACTGTGTTGGGGTGTGCAGTGATGGTGCAGCATCAATGACTGGCAGGCATCATGGTGTCATTAGACAGATACTTGATCATGCACCAGAAGCTAAATGGACACACTGTTTTCTCCACCGTGAAAGCCTTGCAGCAAAACAGATGTCACCAGATCTCCACCAGGTGATGGATGTAAGTGTGAAAACCATAAACTTTATTAAAAGCAATGCTGTGAACTCCAGATGTTTTGCTAAGCTTTGTGAGGACATAGAAGCAGATCATGTCCAGCTGCTATATCACAGTGAAGTGAGATGGCTCTCAAGAGGACTGGTCCTCAATCGTTTGTTTGAACTGAGGAATGAGGTGTTCTCTTTTCTCACTGAGAAAAAATCTCATCTTGCACATTACTATGCTGACGAAATGTTCACAGCAAAACTTGCCTACCTCTGTGACACATTTTTTCACTACTGAACCAACTGAACACCTCACTTCAAGGAAGAAACAGCAACATATTTTGTGTTGCAGACAAAGTTGAAGCTTTCAAGAGGAAACTTGCTTTGTGGACCAAGAGGGCCCAGGAAAAGAGGATGGACATGTTTCCACTTTTGTCTGACATTTTGGAAAACTCCCCTCAGGTGAAGATCAGTGACTCAGTCTCCCAGCACCTCTCCCAACTGGCAGAGAAATTTGGTGACTACTTTCCTGAGGATCCCAGAGAGGGAAACATGTGGATTTTGGACCCATTTTCAGTGGATTCCACTGTAAATGATGTTGCTTTGCCCTCACACCTGGAATCCCAGCTTCTGGAAGTTTCTACTGACAGCACTTTAAAGCTGCAGTGGGGCAAACTGGACCTGGGCTCCTTCTGGATTGCTGTCTCAAAGGAGTATCCATGTCTTGCACTGAGGGCTGTGAAACTCCTTCTCCCATTCACAACTACGTACCTGTGTGAATCAGGATTCTCCATTGTGGCCACAACTAAGACCAAAGCCCGAAACAGACTCAGAGCAACACTGGAGGCTACTCTGAGAGTGAGCCTTTCTCCCATTCCACCCAGACTGGATCTGATTATGTCTCAGAGGCAGGCCCAAGTGTCTCATTAAGAGGTGAAGATAAAAGGGAGTTGTATTATTGTTAATTGTTGTTATTATTTGTGTCATTGTTCATTTGTCACAGATATAAAGATTCTTCTGGTTCTGCCATGCAAAAATGGAGACTGCTGAAGCAATTTTACAATGGCTTTGCAGATTATAAGGCTATAGTTTCATTTGCACTTTAATTTCATTTACAGTTTATTTATATTTATAGATTTATATTATTTGAATGCATTTATTTTATCACCCCCTTTTTATTGATTTCATGATTTATTTATATATATATAATTTATTTTTTATTAATTTAAAGTAAAAATCCTACTATTGGTCTTTTTTTTATTATGATTAAAAAGCCTGAATTGATCCTTGAAATTTTTTCTTATCACAGCTTGATTTGGTCCATGAATTATCAGCCTGTTCGGTGTCTTGATGTATGTGTGCAGGTTTATGTAAACGTTTAATAAAAGTCTTTGTGATGATCCCATTTTATCATGTCATTTTATTTGACAATTTTTTTTGCTTGTTAAACAATAAGTGGATTTGGTTTATTATTGAATACAAATCAAACCGAGAGTGAAGTCAATTAAACCTATACAGTGTTAATATTTAATGGGCCCCGGGCCACTTTGTACTATAAAAATTGGGCCTCAAGGTCGAAAAGGTTAAGAACCCCTGCCCTAGACCCTATCCCAACTAGGCAACTTAAAGAGGCTTTTCCCTGGGTCTTTACTAGATATGACCAATATGTCTTTAGTAATACAAATAAAATAAAAACCTCTTATTTTTAACACAGCTGGGACTCAGGATGTGAGCCATAGTCTCTGGTGTCAAACTCCTGCACTTTGATTGTCCTCCACGATATTTTCTGCAACATCATTTCCTTGGTGGTCGGAAAGTGATGTGTTGAGGTGTACGTTAAGCGTATTGTCTCACTTCCGGTGCTTCCTTGTCACGGACGCTAGTTTCCTGCTCTAGCAAAAATGTACTCAACTCTGTTTTATTGTTTAATTTAGCGGCTAATTGCCTGGATTGCATTTAAACCACACTAGTTATACTCAAGCACTTATAGTTCTCTTTGTCACAGCCCGGTCTGTGACCTCTGGACTTCCCCTGTGTTTCCGGTTTGTTTCCCTGTCTTTCCCGGTGTCTCCTCCCCTGCTCTTTAATGTTTAATTTCTTATACTGCACTGTAACTTTTATTCTTGTATTTTAATCGTTTTTATGTAAAGCATTTTGAATTGCCCTGTTGCTGAAATGTGCTATACAAATAAAGCTGCCTTGCCTTGTCAGGCATTAGCTTCGTAGGGAATGTTGGTTGGACAACATGAAAAGGTGCTCCATGATGGTATGGATAATTTAACAACCCTTGGTGCAAGCGTCGCACAGCTGGGCATTCAGCTGAACCATGTTACCGCCAGCCTGACTTCACCAGCTGTTAATCCACCACCAATGCACCCAGCTCAACCTGCCCCTGCTCCTCTCCCACGGGAACCCCACATTCCCACTCCAAAACGCTACAGCGGTGAGTTGGGCGCCTGCTCATGCTTCCTCTTGCAATGCTCTCTAGTTTTTTCACAACAACCAGCCACCTACCAATCTAATGAAGCCAAAATAGCATATTTGGTTAGTCTTCTCTCCGGCAGAGCACCTCAGTGGGCAACTAAAAAAAAAGGTACTTGATCAGCCTGTTAAAGGGAAATTTTCAGTCACCTGTTATCTCTCCGCCAGGGAACTAAATCGGTGGCTGAATACTCTATCGAGTTTAGAATCCTGGCAGCTGAAAGTGGTTGGGACGAGGTCTCACTTCAGGGCATTTTTACGCATGGCCTCTCTGAAATCATGAAAGATGAGCTGGCAGTGAGGGATGAGACCCAGTCCCTCAAGGCTCTGATTTCCCTGGCCACTAGATTAGATAATCGTATGACAGAGCAATGCAGAGAAAAGACCCAACGTCCACTGTCTCAAAGTCCTTCTCCTCAGTCCCAACCTCCCTTCAAGATTACTTTAGGTATCCCCTCCAGTACACATTCTCCCCCCAAGAATCCACCCATTGTCACCGGAGAGGAGCCTATACAGCTTGGACGCACCCCTCTGAAAGGTAGCGGAGGCTCATGGAGGTCTCTGTAACTACTGTGGACAAGCCGGTCACGTCCTCTCATCCTGCCCGCAGCTGCCAAAAGCCTAGGCTCACCAGATGCAGGAGGAGTTCTTGTGAGCCAAACCCAATCCTCCACTCATATTCCCCATCAACACTTCCAGCTCAAAGCAGTGCTTATGTGGGAACAATCTTCCTTCCCACTCAAAGCCCTCCTAGACTCTGGAGCTGATGATAATTTCATTGATGCCACCTTTGCTGCCCAAAGCGGTTTTCCGCTAACTCCCTGCACCACAAACTGTTGGAGCATTAAATGGACTGACTGCTCTCAAGGGTCACTCACCAGACTGCATGCATTACCCTCATTCTCTCTGGCAACCATCGCGAGTGCATTCAGCTGTTTCTGATTCCTGCACCCCGCTGGTCCTAGGTCAGCCCTGGCTTCGCCTACATAACATAACCCTACGACTGGGCTAATTGCTGTCAGGAGCCAACCTGCCCACCAGTCACCTCTATAACCTCGCTCGCCCTGAGAGAGCGGCTATGGAGTCTGTGGCAGCCGGTCTCATTCACCCCTCCTCATCTCCAGTTGGAGCGGTCTTTTTCTTCAGTGGGAAGAAAGATGGTTCTCTTCATCCCTGCATCAACTTTACTGGACTGAACAACATCACAGTAAAAAATAAGTACCCTCTCCCTCTCATCGACTCTGCCTTCGGTCCTCTTCACCAGGCCACAGTATTCTCAAAACTGGATCTGAGGAATGCCTACCATCTTGTTCATATTAAAGATGGTGATGAGTGGAATATGGCCTTAAACACCCCCTTAGGCCACTTCGAATATTTGATCTTGCCCTTCGGACTTACCAGCGCCCCAGCAGTGTTCCAGGCTCAGGTCAACGACATTCTCAGAGAGATGCTTGATTGCAAGAACACCAGCAACATGTGAGGTTAGTGCTTCAAAAGCTGTTAGAAAATAAGTTATTTCTGTCAGGTCCATTAAGTCAAGAACACACATGACAATAAAAATGATTTAGGAAATTTTTATTGAATAATTGCATTTCAGCTAATAAATTCTGAATTAAATTTTGGCGGTATGGCTCTGTTCAGGGAGTCCTCTGACCTTTCATGAGCACCATGAAATAGAGAGTCAGAGGACAGCAGCAGCATTAGGGAACGCTGACACAGTTTGACTGTGTGAGCTGAACTATTCCCCCACATGAACAGAGCAGCAACGATGACATAGAAGCAAATGCCACATTATACACGACAAGGATGAGCTGGGGAGGTGGTGGGCGGCAGAGAAGCGAGCAGCAAGCAGGTAGGAGCAAACTGAATCTGCTTTAAATAGGGTGCCCTGTTTGAGTGTAGCCACTAAGCAGCGAGGGGTGTTGACTAGCTGATACGCTACTCCAGATAAGCTGATGCAGCTCAGCTGGAGCAGATCAGCTGATTAGACCGTGTTGTTGGCCAACAGCGTTAGCAGCGTCTTGACTACCTTGCCTGCCAGAACTGACGCTGATGCTCAATTTGAAACAATTATGAAAAAAACAATGTGAAATAGTGATCATTAAATGAAACATCAGAAATTGTCAGATTGTGATTTGGATCAAAGGAACATGTGCGTGAAGAAATCTCACCACCCCTTAGAAAACCAAAAAAAGCTGTGAGAACGACCGTCTCTAACAACTGATCGGTGTAAGGCCCAAAACACCCATTCCGTAATTGAGATATGAGTTGTTTAACCAAAGGTAAAGTAAAAGGGAGACGTTTATCATTGCCTCGTGGTGACTGTCTTTTGAGGCCATTCAGCAAAAGGCGAATGGATGAGTTTTCCAAAATACTGGAGGCAGAGGGATCCAGGCAGCGCAGATGGAATTGAATGCCAGCAACCGTACTTTTAATGGAAGAAGGCTGCAGGTTTCGATCCTCAAAGCAGTGAACTATAAAAGCACTAATATACGATACATTGACAGGCAGAGCAGCTACAGATAAAGAAGCACAAAAGGTGATGAAATAAGACCAAGCAGAGTCATACGATTTTAATGTAGAGCTAGCCAGACCCCCCCGCATGTACTGCGCAGCAGAGCGCACATAAGATTGGAGAGGGTTATTCAATCTAGAATGGTCTGGCTGAAAGGAGGGCATTCCAGGCTCGATTGGGCTGCAGCTGGACACAGGAGATGGAATTTCTGAAAATTAAATCGAGACAAAGAATCGGCCACTTGATTATTCAAACCAGGGATATGCTCAGCGCGAAAATGATAATTCCCCAAAATTGACAGCCATGTGTGACGTCTCAGGAACCTATTTATGAAAGGGACAGATGAGCGCCTCTTATTAATTATATTAACAGTAGCTTCGTTGTCGCAGAAAAACAGAATTTTCTTCCTCGCCCAATGTTTACCCCAGAGAATGCATGCCACAACAATACGATACAGCTCTAGTAGGGCTGTTGAGGAATCACCGGCACGTAAGGAGAGCAATTCATTCGGCCAGGCACACGCAAACCATTCGTTTTTGAAAACCCCTCCAAACTCTACGGAAGGCGCAGCATCCGTATACAGATTAAGAGCCACAGACGATTCCATAAAATCATTAAGAAAAAAGGAAACGCCATTCCATTTATCTAGGAGCAGAGACCAAAATCGTAGCTCAGATCTACAGCCAGCATCCAAGGTAACAAGGTCAGAGAGAGCTTTTGCAGATTTGGAGAGATCAAGAAGCCTGGAAATAAACGACCTGCCTTGAGGAATTACCCTCATCGCGAAATTAAGGTGGCCTAAAAGAGAGAGCAAGTCCCGTTTGGAAAAGGACCTAGAATTTTGAGCGACGGTCATAACTTGCCGAATGCGGGAAATACAGTTTTTCCCGCCGTCGAACGCCAAACAAATGGCACTGGGAAGGATGCAAGGGCATGACTTTAAAAGCATTGGAAATATCCGCCTTTGCAAGCCAAGCTCCACATCCTGCCTTTTTAATGAAATTGATAGCGTCATCGACAGTGCTATAAAACAGGGAAAAAGGGGCTAAAGGAATAAGGCTATTGACGCTGTCAGCCAAGCCATTGTGGGGAGCAGAAAGGTCGATGATTAAATGTTTCTTACCCGAATACTTTCGAGTGGCGATCCCTATAGGACTTAACCGAAAAACAGGAAAAGGAGACCTATCGAATGGACCTATCATAAAACCCTTTTGAACCTCCTTCTCCAGCAAGGCATCCACAATTTCTGGCTCCTGGGACGCGGACAACAGGTTCTTACAGCAGAACGACACAGCAGGCAAATTCAGCAGACCAGCAAAGAAACCATGAACAAGACCAGTCAATAAATAATCCACAAAACAGCGGTTCGGATGCTTCCTCAATGCCAGTCCCAGCCTGGGGACGTTGATGGGAGTCGATGGTTTTATTTCTTTCGCTCAGCTTTCAGGACAGACTTGGGATGGGCATCCCCACAGTAGCTACAGACATGGAGATAATTACAATTACGCATCCTACAAACATTTTCATTAAAATTATAGCAAAGAGGAGTAGTAAAATTATTCACCTGGGAGCTTCTGAGCGTGCTTTTTCCTGGAGGACTGGGAAGGAGGCACCGGCAGGACGTCGACCGCCTGAACGATCAGAGAGTCACAGAGGAGGACAAATAAATCCTTGTGAGAAGCGCCACTCGGAGGCTGAATATCATTCGTAAACAAGGTCTCTAGTATCCTGGCCACGGGCCAATCGCCAATGCAGGGAGGAGACGTGGATTTATTCGCCAACCGCCGAGAGCTTCGACGGACGGCGGCGTTGTCATCCGGGCAGGTATCCTGCCCCAGGTCCGGCTGGACCGGTCGGGTGTCATCGGAGGAGTCAAGTTGCCAGGAATCCTCCTCGACAGCGGCTGAAGTCATGGCGAACAGCAGGGTGAGTAGGACCAGACGAGCGGGGCCAAACAACAGCATGAGCGGTTTAACGATCTGCTTTAAATAGGGCGCCCTGTTTGAGTGTAGCCATTAAGCAGCGAGGGGTGTTGACCAGCTGATGCGCTACTCCAGATCAGCTGATGCAGCTCAGCTGGAGCAGATCAGCTGATGAGACTGTGTTGTTGGCCAATAGCGTTAGCAGCGTCTTGACTACCTGGCCTGCCAGAACTGACGCTGACTGAATTTGTCAAAGCAGAAAAGTGTGATTTTCACTCTGAGTCTGTAAGCTTCCTAGGATTTATTGTGGACAAGGGCCAGCTGAGACCGGATCCAGCCAAGCAGAAAGCGGTGATGGATTGGCCAAAGCCGGAGGGCAGAAAACAGCTCTAGCTGTTTCTTGGGTTCGCCAACTTTTACAGGAGATTCATCAAAGATTACAGTAAGGTGGCAGCCCCTCTCACTTCTCTCACGTCCCTTGCTAAACCATTCTCTTGGCCCCCTGAGGCAGAACCAGCTTTCAATTCAATTCTATTTATAGTATCAAATCATAACAAGATTTATCTCGAGACACTTTACAGATAGAGTAGGTCTAGACCACACTCCCCAACAATTCTAATAATTTCCCCAAGAGCAAGCAGTGCGACAGTGGCGAGGATAAACTCCCTATTAGGAAGAAACCTCGGACAGACCGATGTCTGACAGTGCTGGTTGGGGATGTCTTTCACCAGGTTAAAGACACTGTTCACTAGTGCTCCCATTTTGACACATCCAGATCCATCTTTGTAGTTTCTGGTTGAGGTGTATGCATCAGACTCAGGAGTTGGAGCAGTGATCTCTCAGCAATTTCCCCAAAGATCACAAACTGCACCCCTGTGCATTTTTTTCTTGTCGTTTGTCTCCAGCAGGGCAAAATTATGATGTTGGAAATTGGGAACCCCTGGCGGTAGTGCTGGCATTGGAAGAATGGCATCACTAGCTTGAAGGATCCCAACATCCATTCCTGGTATGGACAGACCACAAAAACCTTGCCTACCTCTAGTCCGCCAAGAGGCTGAACTCTCGCCAAGCAGTTTCTAGGGAGGTTAAACTTCACCTTAACCTACCGACCAGGATCCCGCAACCAAAAACAAGACACTCTGTCCCATCAGAGTAACAAGGCCATACCTAGCACCGCACCGGAGCCCATTCTTCCTGCATCTTGCATTGTTGCTGCTGCGGTCTGGGACATTGAGAGTCTGGTAAAAGAAGCGTAGCCTAAGCAGCCAGTCCCAGGTAATGTTCCTGCTAACTGCCTGTTTGTGCCTGACTCTATGAAACACTCCTCCAAACTTATCTGTCATCCAGGAATCCAGCGCACTCTGTCCTTCATCAAACAGCGATTCTGGTGGCCCACCATCACCAAGGACCATAACTCTGGACTTTGTAGACCCTTTCTCTAAGGCTGTTCATTTTGTCTCCCTTCCTAAATTATCTTCAGCAACGGAAACTGCAAATCTACTGGTCCAGTACGTTTTCCGCCTTCACGGCATTCCCAGCGACATTGTTTCTGACCGAGGATCTGAGGAGCGGTCTTGGATTCCAGGGAGGTTCATTCTGGATGCTGCCCTCCTCAGCACCTTCTACAGGGAGCATCCGGACAAGCCTGGGGCGACCCAGAGGCGCCCGTTGAGGGGAGAGTACTGTCACAGCCCGGTCTGTGACGTCTGGACTTACCCTGTCTTACCCTGTGTGTGTGTGTGTGTGTGTGTGTGTGTGTGTGTGTGTGTGTGTGTGTGTGTGTGTGTGGCTCTACAATCATTACCAGGCACACCTGACTTCCATTAACCATCAACTCAGTATACGAAACCCAGCTCTCCACTCACTCATCGTCAGATTGTTCTGCTTTGAACGTGGTAACTCTCCTGGCCTTTAACTCCAGTGAAGAAAGTGATCTTGACCTGTTGTTGTGACCCTGCTAAATCTAACCTCACCTGTGTCTCCTCTCTACCAGCACCTGCCTAAGCTGAGCCTGCCCCTCTTGATCTTCTGCCATTGCCTTCCACAGACACCATCTGCTTCCTCCAGGAAAGCCACCGCACTTGTTTATCGTTTCACTCACTTCACTTGCAAGTTCTTGGACAAAATAAAACTGTATCCTATATCCAAGGTGCCTGACTCTGAATCTGCCTCTGGGGTCAAAACTAAGTGCAAACCATAACACTCTTCTCTTACAGCAACTGCCTCGCTGATCTCACAATTGTTAAAACGCTGTTAGCTACGTTAGCTTAGCCATTAGCAATGGCTTATTCCTTTCCCTCTTATGCTCTCTTGCTTGGTGTGTCAAATGTTTAGCTATTCCTCTGCCTCCTTTAGTGATAAAGATACATGTAATAAATGTAGTTTATTCGGTGCTCTGGAGGCGAGGCTTAGTGAGTTTGAGGCACAGCTCCGCACCATGGAATCAAAATCGTATGCTTCCGTAGCTAGCCAGCACTCCGTAGCTGGTGCGAGCCAACATACTGTAGCTTTTGTTAGCAGTCCCCCGGCAGGCCCTCAGCAGCCGGGCGAGTGGGTGACTGTTCTAAACCAGGGAGCGCACATGGCGGCGGTCTCTCTAAAAACGAAGTCTATGGCTAACCACCAACCTATTCACCTTTCTAATAGTTTCTCCCCACTCAGTGACACGCACTGAGAAGCCAACTCTGGTTACTGGGAGCTCTATACTGCGGAACGTGAAGTTGGCAGCTCCAGCGGCCGCGGTTGTGTGCGTCCCTGGGACCAGAGCGGGCAATGTGGGATCCTATCTAAAGATGCTGGCTAAAGATAACCGTAAATACATTAAGATCATACTTCATGTAGGTGGTAATGATACCCGATTACGCAAATCGGAGATCAGTAAAATTAAT
This sequence comes from Perca fluviatilis, assembly GCF_010015445.1. Classification (NCBI taxonomy): domain Eukaryota; kingdom Metazoa; phylum Chordata; class Actinopteri; order Perciformes; family Percidae; genus Perca; species Perca fluviatilis. The sequence continues at coordinate 9,037,935 of NC_053114.1, forward strand.
GTTGTCCCTTTGTGCATGTGCAAAGACAATGTCGGACTCAGTAGTTTTCTCTGGACCCCCTTCTCTCCATTGGCTTCCTGTAAAATCCAGGTTTGAATTTAAAATTCTTCTCCTGACCTACAAAGTTCTAAATGGTCAAGCACCATCATATCTTGAAGAGCTCATAGTACCTTATTGTCCCACTAGAGCACAGCATTCCTAGAATACAGAGTTACTTGTGGCTCCTAGAGTCTCTAAAAGTAGAATGGGAGCCAGAGCCTTTAGCTATCAGGCTCCTCTCCTGTGGAACCAGCTCCCAGTCTGGATTCGGGGGGCAGACACCATCACCACATTTAAGAGTAGAATTAAAACTCTCCTCTTTGATAAAGCTTATAGTTCAGGAGTGAAGAGTTGCAGCTTTCGCCTAGACCGGCGGGGGAAGAGTGTGGTGCCACAGTCACGGTGCACCCCCCTCCCTATCTCTGCTTCTCTTCATAGAAAGCTTATATTTAAGGAGTGAGGAGTTGCAGTGTTCGCCTAGATCGGTGGGGGAGGGTGTGTAGCCACAGTCAGGGCACGTCCCCTCCCTATCTCTGCAGCTCTTAGCTATGCTCTTATAGGGCTAGATTTATCAAGCCGTTTGCGCCTGTTTCCAGGCGCTAATTGGTCGCAAAGACGGACGTAACCGATTTATTTACAAACAGGGTGCACTTGGGTAAAATCGCAGATTGTCTGCCACATGAGCGAGAAGAGACAAGTTGCGCTTTCAATATGCGTTCGTGGGAGGGTCGTGGGGAAAGTGGGAGTTTTACAAAGACAAGAAGTAAGAGCGCGCCTCTATGCTGCGGGGGAAATTCTCCGCCTCTTTAAAGCAGGTCTAAACCAGCTGCAATCGAGTTTCCTCCTAGACCTTTATGCCGCTGGTGAAATGGCAAAAGTAATTTGAGCAAGACGAAGACATAGGAGAGGCTTAAAATATTTTTAACACAAGAATCACACTTTGTCAGTGAACACAACATAATTTAGCGTTACAGATCAAGCAGCCATGCAATATTAGAGTTACTGGAAGAAATCAAAGATGAAATTGAATCTCCCAATCAGCGTTCACATCCCATTCCAACAGTTGTTAAACTCCTCGCTACATTACAAATATTGGCATCAGGATCATTTCAAACAGTCATAGCATCAGCAGTGGGAATATCGCAGTCTGCACTCAGCCATATCATAGCACAAGTACCGCTTTGCTACAGCGCAATTTACGGTATAGTGGGCGGAGAAAGACGCTAACTGCCTGATGGGTGTCAGGGTTGATAAATACTACGCAAAATGTGGAAGCATAGCGTGCGCTAGTGTTAGTAAATTAGGCCCATAGTTTTTGACTGTCGGAGGACTTCCTTTGACACACTGAGCTCTTCTCTCCTCTCTCTTTTCATCTGTGGGCAAATGCTTGTTACTAACTTAGCTCTGGGGAGCAGGGGAGTTTTCACTGGAACTAATGTCTACTGAAGAAATAGTTCCTATAAAAACAGTTGACTGTGCAGTGTGCCAATTCTACAGAGTAACAGGGACATTGTTTCTGCAGAGAGGTTTTTATTACTTATGTGTTTATTTGCTTATTTATTAATTCAGTAAGCACCACAAACGAAAGTCCTCTCCTCTACATTGTATTTGGGTGGAGATAGAAATCTCAGTGACAGATATCTTAACTTGTACAAAACTATGTGCATGGCTTAGACACCATGGCTTTTTTTGGTAATTTGAGGAAAAGGGACCCCTAAACTGGTTGATTAAAATTTTCTAGAAAAATGGATGAACACCAATGGCTGCCAGTAAGGCAAGGACATACAACACGGTCTCAGGGCAGTTCGTGAAATGGTCACGTTATTTTTAATCTATTGATTCGTGTACACGGACACGTTTTGTTTTGAAGGTTGGGTTTAGGAAAAGAAGAACGGGGAAAGGACATGTCACACGCCGGGACACGATCCGCGGTCTCTGGGAGGATGCGCGACAAGAACGGGATGGTTGGGTTTAGGAAAAGAACAACATGGTAATGAAACGCCACACGCGGGACACGATGCCCGGTCTCCAGGGTGAAAGTCCTGTGTTGTTTGACCCATCCACCACCCTAACCAACCTCCCTGCATGGATTATCGACATTTCATACTACTCGCTACCGTAGTCGTGCTGTGATCACGAAAGATGCTTCATTAGTTTAAATAGCGTGCTGACCACCACGAAAAAACAAAACAAACGTGTCTGTGTACACAAATCAATAGATTAAATAACGTGACCATTTCACGAACTGCTGTGAGACTGGGTTGGGACATATGTCAAAATGAAAATGTTAACGAGTTAACACAACTTCCTATTAACACCACAAATTTTCTTGAAGCGCAATAACGCATGCACGTTTTGTGATTCGGGCCTCAAGCCTCCAGGGTTTTTCCCTTACTCAGAATGGGCCTTTGGGGGGGGGGATGACTACGCACAACAGTATGCATGATCAGTTTGCGTACAATATAGGCAATGAGTCTGTGTTACCTTATTTGTCATTTCTGACAATTTGATGAACAAAAATGTCTTATGCTTGAGTAAATGAAGCCCCAATCAACAAAACTTATACCTAAAAATGATATGAATACTCTCGCTTTGCCAGACCATCCACACGCTGCGGAGCAGAGGAAGGTTTGGCTACTCCACATAGCATTCCGGGATTGGAGAAAAACGTGGTCTGGTTATTGGCATTTCTTTAAACCAATCACAGTCGTCCAGGGTGGCGCTAATTTCTGCACAGAGCCACTGTAAAATAGTTGTGTGAGAGAAAACTCAAATTGGACTGATAGTCTAGCTAGCTGTCTGGATTTACCCTGCAGAGATCTGAGGAGCAGTCAACAATAGTCCTCATAAATCCACCAGAGTTTAAAATTCCAATACAAAGAAAGCGAAAGGAAACTGACATACATGCATCCGGCGGAATTTCCTGCGGCACCGGAGCAATCCCGGAAGTGGAACGTCAAGGATATAGACTAAGTACAGCCAGACTTTGGACGTTAAAACTGAGATAAGCGCTCCTATTCAAATTTGTGTTCTGATTGTTCAACTGTTGTTTGGTTTTAACAGTTGGAGAGGATTTCTCTGAATTCTCATCATTTTGGCGCTCGTGATTTTCCTTTGAGGCTGGCTAAAACCTCTTTGGGGGGTGCCAAAAGTTCCACTATGCAGGAAAAACCCAGGCCTCTCTGTAGTTTGGGAAATCAGGATGCAGCTGCAGCAGTAACATTAGCAGAAACATTAACAACATTAAAGTGCTCCGTAAAAACATCCAGGGGATCACCAAACCCATCATCCACTGTCTGGCTCGCCGCGCATGATCCTCGAGGAGGCCCATGGTGTGCTGAAGGTGTTCCTGAAGAAAATGACCCTTGACGCCATCACCAGACACCGAGCACGCCAAGAGGAAGACGGTGAGCGCCATAAATGTGGTGTACGTTCTGGAGAGACACAGCCTCATCCTGTACGGCTTCGGAGGCTAAACCTGATCCTGAATCACAAATAAAAGAGCCACACACTTCATCTAAAGAGACACTTCCCGTTCTCAGTAACAGTCTTTATTACTTACAGTTTAACTAAATCAATTATCATTAGCAGCTCAAGACGCAAAAAAAGAAACCTTGAACATAAATGGATAAAAAAAAGGGGTCTTTTGAATTGCAAGTTGAGTTCAAAGCCTAGTAGTGTGCAATACTGCAATATTTGGTATCAATCATCCGATACCAAGTGAATACAGGGCCAATATTGCCGATGCTGATATGATACTGATACTTTTTAATAATTAAGGAGGATGAATTTTCATGACCTTTAGCCTAAGTGTTTTTGTGATTTTTACATTTGGATTATAAATAAGTTAAAACCCAGGACAGAATTTTCATATGCTTGTATAAAAATTGTTGTTACCACTGTATCTTACAGCCTTTTTACAAATTATATAGCTTGCTGTTATTTCATTCTCGGTCTGAAAATATAGCCACACAGCGCTCCTCTTCCTCTCTGCCATTCTTCTGCCATCTCTGTACTGCTTGTGTGTATGTGCTGCTGGCCGCTGCTGAGCCTGGCTGCTTCCTTGCTTGTTTGCCTGGCGCCTCTGAGTCACGTGACGGTACAACATCAAATCACAAGAGGGGGGAGGAGGAGCAAAGTGTGCCTGCTCCTTAAAGATGATTTTTTGGGGCATTTTCGGCCTTTATTTTGATTGGACAGCTGAAGACAAGAAAGGGGAGAGAGGGGGATGACATGCAGCAAAAGTTCAGAGTCAAACCCGGGCCAGCAGCGTTGAGGAGTAAACCTCTATATATTGTTTGCTCTCTACCAACTGAGCTATCCGTGTGCCCAGGACTTGACCACTTTAAAGGGGCACTATACATTTTGGCATTTTCGCTTTTTGCTCGCAGGTTTCTCTATAGAGCTCCACCTACAGCTTCGGAATAGATATTTGGTACCCTTCTCACCCGGGTCTGTAACATAATTTTTTTTTCCTATGGCCTTAGAACGCTGTCGGAGCAGAAGCAACTAGCATTTGCCAACATCAAGCTGACAAGAAACTCTGTGGCAGATAAAGTTTCTGATCAAAAATACTTACAAGTGCAACAGCACGGGTCAGCATTAGATTTGCAGGCTTCTGTTTGTCTCAGTTCTCGCCATTCTGAAAACGCAGGTCCGATGTTTACTCGTGTCGTGCCGTTTCCTCTTTCTCCATTCCTCCGACAATGCTTTCCTAGCTTTCTGCTTCTTTTTTTGCCGGCTCAGCCATGACGTTAGTGTGAAAAACTCCATCGCTGGATGGGGGCGTGTAGCGTCGTGTATGTGTGCAGTGCCGTGAAGCAATTCATTACATCGCGAGATCTGATATCACGCGATACTTCTTGATGCTTGCAAGGGTGGTTTTTCCGCTCACAGGAGCTATGGGGGAGCGAGACGACCACCATTCAACCCGAAAAAAAGTCATATAACCATTCCAATGACTGAAACTGTTCAGTTAAGATAAATTAAGCTAAAAAAAAAAATAAAAAAAATGGCATAGTTCTTTAAACCAGCAGTGCACACACACAGACAGCCAGGGCACCTCTTTGATGAAACCGCAGCAGTGCACACTGGAGAGGAACTGAAACGAAAGTATCAATCTTATTACAGTGGTATTGATCAATATCAATACCAATGTTGGTATCAATATTATCGATATTTGGATCAATCCGCCCACCACTATCAAAGCCCCAATGTCAACAGCTGTGTGACAGGAAACCCTGTCGTCTTCCATCTCCATAATCAGACACTCCCCTGTCAAACCCAAATCACTCTCCAAAAATATAAAGAGTAAATTGCAAAGTTGAAAAATTGTGTGTTGCTATAACCACCTCCTGTATAAGCATAATAAGATAAAAGCCAAGTTAGCCATACGCTGCAATAAAAGCAGCTTTAGATAAATAGCAGCTCAGCACTTAGCAGCTTATGATCACAATGGAGCAAGGATCACTGGCTGTTTTTGTTCACAGCAGTCACACACACCAATAACACTGTTCCTTTGTCATCAGAGTGCATTAGATCAACAGCAGGGGAAGAGACAAAATATGCTTGACTCACTGTGCCAGGAAGACAAGCAGCTCAACCTCTGCTCGGTATCAAGACACTGACAATGAGAGGAGGACGTTTGTAAAGCTGTTGTGTATTTAATGGGAGTTTTTTTTTTCAGCAGTCACCGTCTATAGTGAAGGACTCAGCCGTCAAAAAGGTTCCTACGTCAAAGAGTGCAACACCCCACAAAGAAAGGTCAACCATGTCAACCAGCTGTTTTACAGGGTGTGTGTGTGTGTGTGTGTGTGTGTGTGTTACTCTTCACCAAGCCACAGGTCGGCTGTCGTTTTTTTTCCTATCCATCTTACCACCTTCGGCACAAACCACAGCCAAGACAGACGATCCACAAACGACACCATTTATTTTACGACTGTTCACACACTTCTTGACCGCGCACCTCTGGTTTTCCGGCTTGGCTCTCTCGCGCATAGTCCAGTTGCTCAGATTTTTGAACCTAGTTCAAATAAACAATATCTCACCGAACAACTTCCCTCTGTCTGCGCTGTGTGGCTGCATATGAAGGGACAATTAGACAACAAGCGCCGGCTGTGTCAATTAACTCACCTGACACTGCTCTCACGATCTATCCCCACACCTCTCCCCGCAGCTGAACGCAAACCATGATGAGGCCTGCTGAACACACTCTGCAGCTCACTGTGCCCGCCCGTTTCATTTAAAAAACATAGATGTTGTCTACACTGTGAAACAACCAGAAAATAAAGTTTTATTTCTCTTATTCACACTGCCGCCGCAATCTCTCTCTCGCTTACTGGAGACACACGTCTGCAGCCTGCAGTTCAGTGAGGCCGCTGGTTAACGCAAATCTCTCTCTTTCTCATGCAATTGGATTTATAAGGAAACACTCAAATCACCATATTATCATATGCATCTGGACTTTTTTGGGGCTGTTTTAGGTAGCTTGGTAGTATATGCTATAATAGCTTGCTAGTCTTGAATTGCCAGACCAAATCTAAAATGCGCTGCAGAGGAGGGTCTGGCTAGTCCACACAGCATTACTGGATGGGAGAAAAACGTGTTCTGGTTTATTGGCATTTCTTTGTACCAATCACAATCGTCTTGGGTGGCGCTAAGCACCCTGATGGAGCAACAGTGCTTTTGCAAAATAGCCTCGGGAAGGAACTTTTGGTGGAACGTGTATGTTCAAAGGTTAATTTAGTCGTGCAACAGAAAACTCTTACCTCTTACTTAACCATAGTCCTCATAAATCCACCGGAGTTCAGAATGCCAACCAGTGGCGTAACGAGTCAACACCGGGCCCCTATGCAGGATTATCAAGGCGGGCCCCCCTACTACAGCACGTGATGACGGCGCAATGTCCACGAGTAGGCTACCATGAATAGGACAGGATAAGATCATAGAGACACAGCATATACGAGATGAGATGACTGACAAAATCAGGAGTAGCCTATGCGCACCACAACAATAAAAACAACAAAAACACTGGTGAATGCACACCATAACACATGAAAAAACGCACAAGGGCAGCCCTTCCAGGATTTCGCGGCCTTTTTTTTAGATAGTTGCGGCCCAAAATGCCTGATTTCACGGGAGCTTTTGTAGAAAAATTGTGATAAAAGTTGCGGTGTCTTATGTATGTTTGTTGCAATGAAGTTGCAGAAGACAGTGAAAATAATTTTTGTATAGTTCTTTAAAAATAAAAAGCAAACTTGTTTTGGGGAGAATAATAATTATTACTATTAATTAATTACTCTGGGCTGAGATTTCCTAGGAACCTTACCAAAAAGGCTCAGGATGCTGCAAATGTTGGTATTATATGAAAATGGCTGGTGGATTTAAGACAAAAAATTATTTATTGAATGACTCAAATATGAACATACAGTATATGTCACGGTCAGTGGCTTGTTGATCTTTACATTGTTAGTTAATTTTCTATCCTGGCCACATACACACACACACATTCACACGGATTGATAAAGTACTTATTGGACTTTAACTTATCATTGCACTTACAATAACGAGCGTAGCTGTCCTCAATTTAGGTCATCATGTCGTTTCATCTTTTTTCCTGCATCCACCGTGTGTGTGTGTGTGTGTGTGTGTGTGTGTGTGTGTGTGTGTGCGCGCAGTCGCGGGGGAAATGGAGCAGCAGCCCCGCCCACTGCAGAGAGCAGACAGTATTTACACAGCAGCCGCTTCATTGACTTTATAGTGAAAAATCGTTACAGCGTGCAGTGATGTTAAAATGTATACAGGTTGGCAGGACGGTCTGAAATGTTTTGCACAGTCTTTCGTTGTACGTTTTGTTGGTAAATGTGAGATGTTCGAGTCACACACACGTCTCGTGTTCATATCAGAAACAAGGAAATTAATTTGACCTGTTGTCACTCCCGCTTGGTCAGTGGCTGCACGTGGGACTGCTGGGATTGTCGCGAGTAATGAAAATGCGATAGGGGGCCCCGGCTGTCAATCAATATCTTCCAGTGATGCGGCCCCTGATTGGTCCGGGCCCGTAAGCACCGCTTACCTTGCTTACTGATAGTTACGTATCTGATGCCAACACAAAGAAAGAGAAAGGTGAGGGGCATCCTGCGAAATTTCTGGCGGCACCTGAGCCATCCTGGAAATGAAACATCATTGATATAGACTAATAGCCTGCAGGTGTTGGGAAGGGTTCTTTTTAACATGTAAATATCTACGTGTTCTCTGGTGCCTTTATTACTGTAAGGCTTTTTCTTTCCACTGCTGACTCTTTACAGCCATCTGAAGGCATTGGGTATCTGATCCATCTGCATCTCTAAATCAACTCAAAGTGTACAAAATTATTGTTTCATCAGAACATTCCTTTTGTCACGGCACCCTATCCTACTATCTTCTGCATTGCATTGCTGTCAGGCGGGTTAGGTGGGGCTTACCTAGTCACAAGGCCATAGTAATTAAGAGGAAGATTGGGAGCACTTGCGAGTTTGGGAGAGTTTGAGGATGTTAGCTGCAGCGGAGGACGGTCGAATCCCCTTTTCCCCATTAAGTTGTGTTAATGTTATTGTCCGCGTCTGTTAAATGTCAATGGAGCACCAACTAACCAGTGTCGGAGCACGGAGAGCGAGCTGAGCTGGGCAACGAGGCAACAGGTAGAGCTATTTCACCTTTTGCTGGCTAAACTCAACTGCAACAGCCCTTAAAAGGACCGTTGACTCTCAGTGCCCTGTACCTGGCTCACAGTCACCTTTTGTCGGCTAAACTCAACTGCAACAGCCTCTGAGACGACCAGCACCTCAAAGTGACCGGTACCCAGCTAACAGTAACCTTTTCTCGGCTAAATGTAACTGTAAAGACAGCTCAACTTAACTGTCATGTGACCGGCCAGGGGTTGCCTTATTTCGTAGGATATCATACGAATTGGTGTGCATACGTTTTGGTACGATATCATACAAACCCGTTCATAAGAATGCGTTGATTTGTTTGCTTCCATCCGCGGCAGTTTAAGGTGACCTAAACTCTGAACTGAACACTGTGGCACTACTTTATTCCTCACAGCACCTGGTCTCCAGAGGCCATGTGGTCAGACAGATACACTCAGCTTTCATATCCAGTCCCATATGCACACTGTGAACATGGAGCGCTGCCCAGACATGATGGGAATATGAAAGGAGGATGGAGATTGGGGAAAAATAATAAAGTTGTGTTAAGTGTGTACCTGCAGCTAAACAGGCAGCAGCTTGATGGGCACAGTGGGTTGTTTTTCTCTCTCTGTGGTTTGAATGCTGTTGTCACTGTGTTTGGAGGAGATTCACAGCATCATGATTTAAGATAGACCTGTCAGCATGGAGACACACTGACTGCAGAAAAGCATGCAGCTATGCTCCGCCAACCACAATGCGCACACACACACATACACTCGCTGCATAACATCTCAGCGGCTTATGCAAATTGAACACTATCTCTCACACACACACTCCGACACACACAGCACAGCAGAGCGTCTCGCTGATGGTTTTGAGGCCTGAGGCGAGGCGCTGCAAAGAGACCAGATGCCATTCGAATGCTATTTACAACATTTGAGTTGGGTCTTTTTCAAATAAACACCATCGCGGGAGTTATCAGTTAATGACAATCAGGCAGGAGATGTGGAGTGGAGCCAGACGACGGCAGTATGTTGATGCAGAATGAAGACATCCTGAGAATGAAATGTTTCTCTCTCCCCTACCTGCCAGTTCATCACAAATGCTGCAGAGCTTAGCAAATGTCAGAGGGGAATTTAAGAGGCTAATCGGAGTGCATGTCATGTCAGGAAGGAATGTGGGAAACTATTTCTTTTCAAATCACCCACCAGTTTGTTCAAGAACCTGAGACTGAAGAAAGGTGTGGAAGTGCCAAGAAGGAGAGATGCCAAGAGCTGCCAGTTTGTGTTTATGAGAAAAACAGATCTGAGCTTTGGCATTCCACACATACTGACAGGCTTTAGAAAAGTTTTTATGGCTTATGTGGAACTTATATGGGGTGGGACGATAAAATGCTACAGAACATTTAAAGTATGAGTGGTTTCTTGAACATCACGGATGCTGTTCAGGTGAAAACCAAAGTTAGTAACTAACATCCAGTACCTGTTCAGACAAGGTTTTGATCTTTTGACATCTTCTCTGTATGTTCTGTTTGTCTTCCAGAGCAAGCTGTTCATGTGTTCTACAATGTCCATGCACAGTATACAGTATAGGCTAGATTACTGTGGGGGTCAGGGGGTCCCTTTTTGCTTTGCTGTTTGCCCTGTGGTCTCTGCCCTGTGTGGAAGTACATGGAGAGTTTGTGTCAGGCACCATTGAGAGGACTCAGAAGCAGACAACACAAAAGTCTCTTTAGTGAGTTTTAAACACAAAAAGGCAAGCAAAACAATGGACAACAAAGAAGCAGGGGCAGGCTGAGGTAAATAAAAACAAATCTAAAAGGTCAGGCAGTGAGGCAGAGGAACAGACAAGGGCTAGGCTAAATCCTCATGATCTGGAAAACAGGGCCAAAGTCAACAACAGGTCACAAAAATAAGGCTTGAACAAGTGGCTTGAGAGCTTGGCATGAACACACAATTTGGCAAAGGTTTGGGGAAGAATGAAGATAAAACAGGAATCCTAACCGGCTTGATTGCACAGGTGAATGTTTGCAGGTGCGTGTTTGCAGCTCCTGAATACACACAAACACAACAGTGCACAACATGCTTGCAGGGTGAATGCGTTGCATGGTTAGGGGCAGGGAAAGCCTTACAGTGGAACCATTGATGAGCTTGGATGTGGGAAAAAAGGGCAGACAAACCTGGGTGGCAACTAAAGGGATAGGCCCTCAGGGGCAGATTCCTAGTGGAAAGCCAGACCCTTTGTTCAACGCAGTAGCACGGAGCTGCAGACCATTGGCTCCCAAGAAGATTGGGTGGTAAAGTCAACTGAAGGGGTTTTTCTTCCAAATTGGTTGTCTAAATGGGAAATGGGCAGTCTGTGGATTGAGAATGTCTAAGTGGATTGGTAGATCGGGAGAATATTTCACCTTTTGGAGCATTCTTTAAGGAAGTGCATATAGTCCGGGTATGTGTTGTTGTTTTTTCCGCACTTCACTGCAGTTCCTTTCAGATGTTCCTTAAAGGTCCTATGACATGCTGCTTTTTGGATGCTTTTATATAGACTTTAGTGGTCCCCCAAATACTGTATCTGAAGTCTCTTTCCCGAAATTCAGTCTTGGTGAAGAATTACAGCCACTAGAGCCAGTCCCACAATGAGCTTTCCTTAAGATGTGCCATTTCTGTGTCTGTAGCTTTAAATGCTATTGAGGAGGAGAGAGGTGGGGCAAGGTGGAGGGTGGGGGTGTGGCCTTGACCAACCACCATGCTTCGATCGTTTGCAAGCCATGATGTCTCTCTCTTTCTCATGGGCGGGCCAAATTCTCTGGGCGGGCAAAGCAGAGAAAGGGGAGGTAACCTTTCCCCTTATGACAACATATAGGGAAGCTTCCAGATCGGCCCATCTGAGCTTTCATTTTCTCAAAGGCAGAGCATGATACCCAGGGCTTGGTTTACACCTATCGCCATTTCTAGCCACTGGGGGACCATAGGCAGGCTATGGGGACTCATATTAATGTTACAAAACCTCATAAAGTGAAATTTTAATGCCATGGGACTTTTAAAGGAATGTCCTGTCAAGGATTTTGTGTTTTGGAGGTGAAATACACTGGAGACTGTTAAAAGTCTAAATGGTTAAACCATGACGCTTAAAGACATGAGTGATTTAGAGCTGCAAAGATTAATCGATTAATCAATTAGTTGTCAACTATTAAATTAATTGCCAATTATTTTGATAATCTATTAATCGGTTATTTATATTTTTCATTCTCTGATTCCAGCTTGTTATATGTGAATGTCTAGTTTTTTCACTCCTCTGACAGTAAATTGAAAATCTTTGAGTTGTGGACAAAATGAGGATGTCATCTTGGGCTTTTGGGAAACACTGATGTACATTTTCTGACATTTTATAGACCAGACAACTAAGTGTTTAATCAAGTAAATAACAGACAGATTAATCAACAGTGAAAATAATCATTAGTTGCAGCCCTCAATGATTACTAGTTCTGCTGTTTTCCTTGGCTGTGGGCAAATTAATTAATGGGACAAAGTGAAATGCCTTAGAGAATCTGTCGATAAGGATGCAGATGTTACCTTTAGAAACTGGCAGTCCCGTGAAAAAGTCATGGGCAATGTGCGACCAGGCTCGGCATGGAACAGGAAGAGGTCTCTGGAGGCTAGCCGGGGATCGGTTTCTGTTCTTGTTCTTGTTCTGAACACACGTGTCACAGAGAAAAACACTCCACCTCCTCCTTCATGGAGGGTCACCAATAGCGCCGAAAAATGAACGCCTGCATCTGGGCCACGCCTGGGTGGCAAGCCAACTTAGAGCCATGTGCCAAGGTCAGCACATCTGGACGAACAGATGGGGAACAAACAAGCAGTTAGGGGGGTGCATTACCTGACTATATCAAAACTGCCCCTATCAAAACGAACCACATAAAGTTCCTGAAAGACCTCTTGTAACACAGGCCAAATATATCTATCGACGACTATTGTCCTCCACACTGCCCTCTGCCACCTGGACAAGAGGAACAATATGTGAGAATGCTGTTCATAGACTAGAGTTTAGCATTTAACACCATTGTGCCCTCCAAGCTCAGAGACCTGGGACTCAACACCATTCTCTGTGATTGGATCCTGAGCTTCCTGACGGGCAGACCCAGGCTGTGTGGATAGGCATCACCACATTCTCTGCCCTGACCCTTAACAGCTCGATGGTGTTTTAAACCCCCAACGTCTCCTTCCAGGCAGCGCTGCGACCGTTGACTTCAAGGCACCTAACCCTAACCTTAACCGTAACCCTAGATGTAATACTCTCAATGCTGAATATCATTTTATGGTTAGGACCTCAGAAAAGGTGGGTAGAACAGAAAAATGAAGGGTACAGATAAAAAAACACAACAAGACAGAATTAAATGTGTTACTTCTTTTTTTGTGTAAAAAATATGCTAGGTAATTAATTACTGTTACATATGGCTCTTGTAGCCATACTTTTAAAAATCAGTTTATTGTTAATTGTTTTCCTCAAAGGACATAGCTTTGTTTTCGGGGTAGATTTCTCAAAATATTTATACAGAATTTACCTACATGCCCATGGTCTTTTGCTAGGGGTTAGTTTTTTCTATTGCAGAGTTTACAACAACCTTCTAACTACGTGTTTAGAGAGAATATTGTGTATCTTTCCAGTTTTCAGGTTATACCTGATATTGTTCTATGTCTTTGTCCTTAATGTCTATTAATGCCAGGGGTCTTAAAGATAGTGTGAAACTAAAGGCTCTGTTTCTGTTTGCAAAGGAAAATAAGACAGATTTTTGCTTTTTTCAAGAATGTCACTCAACAACCAATGATTGTAATTTTTGGAGGTCACAGTGGGGAGACAACATCTGGTTAGCGCATGGATCAGAACGCTCAGCTGGTTTAGGAATCCTTAGGTACAGTTTTAATGGAAATATTCAAAAAAACGACTTCAGGGCATTTCCTCATAATGGTAATTACCAAAAATAGTCATACAATAGTCATTATAAACATATATGGATATAACTCCTCTGTGCAGAATAACATGCTTCTTGATACCATAGAGGATAAAATATCACACTTGTTGAACAAATACCCTTACACCTCTTTAATTGTGGGAGGAGATTTTAATATAGCGATGAATAATATGTTAGACAGATGGCCACCAAGGACTTCAGGGTCTCCTAACTCTGTGTTAAATTGTCTCATGGATAAATTTGACCTGGTTGATGTTTGGAGGGAACAGTTTCCAAATGATAGACAGTATACCTGGTCCAATAAGGACTGCTCAAGACAATCCAGAATTGACTACTGGTTAGTTTCCAGATGTTTAACAAGGAATGACATTTCAGTCAATATCAGTAACACTCCATTGACCGATCACAAAGCGATTTACCTCTCAATAACTCTGTCTTCGGATTAGTCCTCTGGCCCAAAAGCCTCATTTTGGAAACTTAATAGTTCCCTCCTTAAAAATTATCAGGTCAAACGAAGAGTCAAAGAATTGATTGAAAACTTTTGGATTAAAGCAAACTCTCAGAAAGCTTATGGGACAAATTGGGAGCTTCTAAAATATGAGTTGGGGAAGTTTCTCAGGAGGTTTGGTGGTGATTTGGCCAAGAACAGACAAGCAGTTGAAGACAAGGTTATTGAGAATCTAGCATTTCTTTCTCAAAAAGAGTCTCTATCTAATGAGGAAATATGTGAATATACGAAATTACAAAATAAATTGGATGACATTTATAAATCAAAAACTAAGGGAACCTATATAAGGTCAAGAAAACAATGGATGGAAGAGGGTGAACAAAACTCAGCCTACTTCTTTAGACTTGAAAAGAGTAAAAATGTATTGGCTACTGTGGATCAAATTAAAGTGGAGGGGGAAATTATTGAAGATCCAAGAGAGTTAGCCATCCATTGCTATAATTTTTATAACAATCTATACACATCTAATTACTGCGAGGTAACAACTAAATCATTTATGGACTCCATCAGCCATTGTAGAACTATATCCCCAGAAGACAGAGACTATTGTGATGATAGCATAGCCCAAGAAGAGGTTTTGAAGGCGATTAAAAATCTCAAAAACAACAAGAGCCCAGGGTGTGATGGTATAACTGCTGAATTATACAAAATGTTTGATGAATTACTAACTCCCTTTCTGGTAAAAGTTTTCTCAGAGAGCTTAGAGAAAGAAGCTCTTCCAACAACTATGACGCAGGGTGTCATCACATTGATTCCGAAAACAGACAAGGACAGAAACTGTCTAGAGAATTGGTGTCCTATCACTCTCTTAAATAACAATTAAAAGATTTTTGCACTAGTTTTCTCTAATAGACTTAAAGAAGTGTTAGACTCTATTATATAGATGAATCACAATCTGGGTTCATGAGGAAACGACATATTGCAAATAACATTAGATTAGTGCTGGATTTATTGGATTATAATGAGCTTATCACTGACAACAGCTTCATTCTGTTCCTTGATTTTCATAAGGCGTTTGACTCGCTTGAATATGGTTTTATCCTGCAAGCGCTTAAAAAATTTGGATTTGGAGATGGCTTCTGCAGAACTGTCAGGACCCTCTATGAAAATGGCAGTAGTGCAGTAAAATTGAAATTTGATACTTCCCCTAGATTCAGAGTGTCACGTGGAATCAAGCAAGGGTGCCCAATCTCCCGATACTTGTTTTTGGAAGGGATAACATTGGCTGAAAGAAGTATTATCCTTAGTCAACTGGGTGATGACACAACCATCTTCCTGAGAAATGCCTCCCAGATTCCCCCTGCAATAGAGCTGATCAGAGGATTTTCACAAGCTTCAGGTCTCAAATTAAATTTAAGAAAATGTGAACTAATAGCAGTTAAAGAATGTGATGTTACAACTATATGTGATATCCCTGTGAAGGATCAGGGGTCCGTTCCAGGTAGGAGGTTTAACAAACTCTGAGTGTAACCCTGATGTCTGAGTTGATTTACCCTGAGAAACTCTGAGTTTTCGGTTCCAGAACAGCTGATTTGAGTTGGTTCAATCAACTCGGAGTATGTTCACTCAGGGTTACGCGCGTGCACAAAAGGCAGTATGAATGGAGCCATGATTCTACGATTCACCATGGCAACAACCACAAACAAACGGGTCGGCGGAAATACTCATGCGCACAAACAGCGAGTTTGAACCTGCTGTCTATGGTTTGAACAAGTATTTCGTTAAAAAAGCAAGACAGCGGCTGCTGCTGCAAAAGAGAGAGAATTGGTGTGGGAGAAAATTGCTGCTCGAGTCAATGCATACGCATTCACAGTGTATTCATTTCATATTTAATCACAGTTAACTTATAATATTACTGGTGAAAACTGGAATTGTATTACACCTATAATTTCATTTAGGTGCAATCCTGCGGGCGAAAAAGTAAACTATACTAATCCCATTCTGAGGCTGCAGCACCATGATCATTAACAGAACTATAATGTATAATCATTTATTTCTTTTTAATGGCTCTACTGTCCAGGGAACACTACAAAAACGTTTAAAAAACGTTTCAGAGCTTGTCACACTTTTCTGATGGCTCTGCATACAGTGGCTTTACTATTACAGTATGATCCGCTACACTGTTGTAAAGAAAACTGCCGTTTGCAAAAAACGTAATGCGATACAAAGAATCTGCTGGGATGTTAAAGCCTGTCCATGATGGTTGATGTTAGTGATATGAGGACGGATAAGGTATCTACATATCTAATGGACTGTGATAAAAAATACCTCTCAAATCGGTTATGTGGAAATGAAAATACATCTATAGTTGGGACTCAATACCGACGTAAACTCTCTGTGAATTAATACAGCTTTTTCATCAATGGGATCGTCGACAAAAGGACATGACAAACGTTTTATAATCTGCCTAATATAAACCAATACGTTTTTTTATTCACGCAGATAAAACTGCATTAAAATGTGCCTGATACAGACTGAATGAATGAATGAGGAAATGAGTTTCTCCTCCCTCTCAGAGGGTGGAGACTGAGAGAACTCAAGGTTTCTTGAAGAAAACCTGCTACCGACCAGGTTAGGTTCACAGACTCAGTTACCATAGTAACTGACTCCGAGGTTAAGTTACCTCTCTTTCTGGAACGGAAAACCCAGAATTTCCCTCATCTCAGGGTTAACCAACTCAGAGTTTTAACTAAACCTGCTTTCTGGAACGGGCCTCTGGTTACATACCTGGGAACAATAATAACTAAAGACCACAATACAAGAAGTCTAACAAATTGTAGCCCTATCATTGAAAAAACAAAAAACAAATTAAATTCTTGGCTACAAGAGACTTATCCTTAAGAGGAAGAGTGTTACTGACAAAAGCGGAGGGAATTTCCAGACTTGCTTATTTGGTGGCCTCTTTGGATGTAGATTGTGGGGTATCGAAAATAATCGACTATGTTGTTTAACTTCATATGGAAAAACAAAACTCACTTTGTCAAAAAGTCTGTAATAATGAACACAAATCAGAGTGGGGGCTTACATTTTTTGGACTTCACAACTTTAAGCAACACCTTCAAAATCAACTGGCTCAGACAATTCATCAATAATACACATCACTATGGAATTTTATTCCAAACTATATTTTCTCTAAAATCGGTGGCCTGAATTTTCTGTTATTATGCAATTATAGTATTAGCAAACTCCCAATCAAACTGTCCAATTTTCATAAACACATGCTTTTGGCTTGGTCTCTCTTATTTAAACATAACTTCTCATCTCATCGATATTACATTTGGCATAATAAGGACATTCTCTTCAAAAACAAATCTTTATTTTTTGAAAACTGGTACAGGAATAATATTTTACTTGTTGGCCAACTCTATGA
This sequence comes from Perca fluviatilis, assembly GCF_010015445.1. Taxonomy (NCBI): domain Eukaryota; kingdom Metazoa; phylum Chordata; class Actinopteri; order Perciformes; family Percidae; genus Perca; species Perca fluviatilis. The sequence continues at coordinate 9,055,490 of NC_053114.1, forward strand.
CACGAATGGCAGACTGTACAGTTATTCAGAATTTTTGCGGAAATTTCAAATTCCTATTTCGGTTAAGGAGTATGCAATTGTCTTTGATGCAATTCCCTCTGGAATCAGAATGCTGCTGGGAGGCATTAACTTCCCATGGCCACTGACTCACAATATGGATTTATCTGATACTGCTGTGGGGAAGTTATGCTTTTCCGTAGTGTGACGGACAAAAAATAAAACAATTAGGACTTTATACCAAAAAGATATTGTTACTATTCCTCATATAATATCATATTGGAACAGTTTAATAGAGAATTTCCCTTGGAAAAATGTTTGGTCTTTACCTTTCAAATATATAATATTTATAAGGTAAATAATAATAATAAAGTGAGAGAAGTTACGTTTAAATTAATTCACAGATTCTACCCAGCAAAGTGTGTGCTTAAGCGGTATAAACCAAATATTGAATCTGAATGCTCTTTCTGTAGTCCTTGCTGGACTTTGCAGACTCCCTGGGATATGAGTTGCTTATGTATTTATTTTGTAGTTGTATGTATGTATGTATGTATGTATGTATGTGTACCTTTATGTGTTGTTTGTAACTGCAAATGCTCTCAATAAATGAATTATAAAAAAATAAAATAAAAAAAAGTCTATGGTCATCCACAGGACATAAGACTGCTGAACTCTTACGCTCTGAGCTCATCGCATGTCACTTTACCCCTAAACAGTCAATTTATCTTTGTATACTTTTTTTTTCACAACTGTTCATGTAATCTAAAGTAAACAATTAGAAACCAAAAAATAGAAACCAACTAAATAAAAGACAAGCCGGATATCCGGTTGTAACGGAAGTCCGGCTTGTCTACATTCTAGAGAAATGGCTATTCTCATTCGTACAACATTAGCAAGAAATCTTGATGTATAGCAACTAATGTGTTTCAAGGGCGGATTTGTTCTATCGAGACTCGTCGCTGCACTGTTTTGTGCTATAAAATAACATGAACTTAAAGGTTGCGTTTTAGTTGGTGTCTAATTTATATGTAACGTTAGTCTTAGTTTTGCTGTTAGCCAGCTACCTAACGTTAGCTGCCAGTTCGCTAGCGCGTTAGCTGCCAAGCCGAGAGACCGAGCCATCGGTCATCTAGCTGCTGTTCGTTAGAGTCTGTTAATGAGAAATAAATAGGACATCATACCAAAAGAGAATTGTCTTTTTGTTTCATTAGAAGATAATTGGCCGGGTTAATTGACCCGCTCCTAAATGCCCGAACAAGGCCCTAGGATGAATGGGTTTTCTCTCGGCGAACTATGCTGGCTGTTCTGTTGTCCGCCTTGTCCGAGTCGCATCGCGTCCAAGCTAGCTTTCCTCCCACCGGAGCCCACGTACTCTGTGCACGCCGATGCTAACGGGGTAACTAGCTTACATTTAACCGAACGGGCGGACTGGCAGTACTCTCAGCGAGAGCTCGATGCAGTGGAAGTGTTTACCACCAGAAGCAGTCGGGGTAACCGGGTTGGGTGTATGTTTGTGCGTTGCGCCCCGAACAGTCGGTACACGCTGCTGTTTTCCCACGGTAACGCCGTGGACCTTGGGCAGATGTGCAGTTTTTACATCGGCCTCGGCTCCAGGATCAACTGCAACGTGTTCTCCTACGATTACTCAGGCTACGGAGTCAGCACCGGCAAGCCCTCTGAGAAGAACCTGTATGCGGACATCGAGGCGGCCTGGCAGGTCCTGAGAAACAAGTGAGTATGAGCCATGAGTATTATGGTTCAGCACATGTCGTCAGATTGGTGTTCATGTAGTACACTAGCCCCAATACATGCTCATATTTGGAAAGTTATAAGCTAAAGGTTTCTCATTTTTAACCAGTTGCAGGGCTCCAGACTAACTTTTTGCCTTGGTTGCACTGGTGCGCCTAACTTTTTTTATTTAGGTGCACCAGCACAAAATTTAGGTGCACCCAAATTTTTCCTCGCATCGCCGTAACGCTGAATAGCGATACACGATATATAGCTCTGTATTTTTTCACAAAGTGGGCTAAATGTTCAGTTTTAAGTCAAAGCCACTTTTCACAAGCTCTTTTATTAAAACAGATTGTGATTAAAATAAAATGCAAAGACAGGGTTTTCTTTACCAGTTTGAAAATATACAGCTGCAACACATGTAAATGAAAGTTATCTAAAATAAATAGCCTGAGAAAGCTCCTTCATAAGCTTTCAACAACAATAACAGACTGATTAAAAGAGAGAGAGGACGCCCGGATAGCTCAGTTGGTAAATATAGAGGTTTGACTCCGACCTCCAGCCCTTTCCGATATGACAGGCATGAAAACGGGTCAGGGGTGAAAAAGGTGAGAAGGATATTACCCCTCTAGGGGTCCGGGGCATCGCTCGAAGAAAATTTTAAATATTCCCTATTTTAAAGCATCAATCATCCCCCACTCTCTCTCCCCTTTCATGTCTTCAGCTTTCGTATCAAAATAAAGGCCGAAATCTTAAAAAAAAAAAAAAAAAAAGAACGACCGAAAGACAGGGGAGTGCGATGGACTAAAGCGTATGCTAGGCTACTCAGAGAGTGACGGCTGACTCATTAGCGGCGTTACACCCGTCTTGTGTAGGCTATGAAATGTCTGTATCGTCACTGCGCTGCATTTTTATGAACTATGATCCAGCATGCTCCGTCACGCTATTACTCAACGAACTGAAGTTAGTTTAATAATGTGTTTTTCGCCGTGGCGGCCGCAGTAACAGAGTTACCAGCGGAAACACTGGTACCAATACAGGTTTCCCTCTCATACTTAACAATATACAGCTGTGTTAATAACAATTAAAACTGTAGACAAATGTCGGGAGTTTGGACCAGCGGCGCTGTGTCTCTCCATGTTGCAGGGGAGCCGGCCGGTGTGTGAGTGAATGGGGGCGGGGCTGCGCGGAGGAGAGATCCAAATCCAAACACAGGCACGGCTTTCCAGAAGGAATGGGTCATGTAACGCAACATTAAACCATATATCGATATAAACAACATTGCTTCGTTAGTGGAGAGGCAGCGGATGCGAGGACGTTAGGTGCACCGGTGCGACCTAGGAAAAATCTTAGTCGCACCCTTACAAATTTTGTACAAAATTGGTCGCACTCTCGAGCCCTGAGTTGTGTGGCAGAGTTTTAAAAAATCAACATGGGAAAATGCGCATAAAAATACGTTGCTGGAAGCCCCACTACATAGGCTACATGAGGGTAATGGTAATGTGGAAAAAATCTATACAAAAAAATTGAATAAGTGATAAGAGCTTCAAAAAGCTCTCAAAGAAGTAGACCCTTTCCGCAAGTATAGTAAACCCTTGTTTTTGCACCAACAGTTTAGTGAACATAAAATTACGTTTGTAATACGAAACAGGCTAAACCATAAAATTAGTTGCTACCTAGTGCTGCACGATAAGAGGAAAATATGCAATAACATTGACTATCACAATAACAATATTACTTGCGGTACATAAATAGATAGTAAAGTGCCCATATATGCTCATTTTCAGGTTCATAATTGTATTTCGAGGTTTACCAGAATAGGTTTACATGGTTTAATTCAAAAAACACCATATTTTTGTTGCACTGCACATTGCTGCAGCTACTCTTTTCACCCTGTGTGTTGAGCTCTCGGTTTTAGCTACGGAGTGAGGCATCTCACTTCTATCCCATCTTTGTTGGGAGTCGCACATGCGCAGTAGCTAGGTAAGGACTACTAGCTAGCTATTACTACTAGCTAGTACGGGTGGTACGGTTCATGAAAAACCATTCAAACCGTTCGGTCCGCTTGTCTCGGTTTGGAGCGTGTGTGTGTGCTGCACGGTTCGACGCATGCGCAATATAGCCTCGTGCCCGTATGTGTCAGACAGTGTGTTTTCCTTTTGCGCGAAAGAAGAGGTGCGGAGAAGTTGCCAACAAAACGTACAGCGAAAGACCGTGCAAAACATTTCAGACCGTCCTGCCAACCTGTATACATTTTAACATCAATGTACGCTGTAACGATTTTTTCACTCTAAAGTCGCTGAAGCGGCTGCAGTTTCAATCCTGTTGGCTCTCGGCAGCGGGCGGGGCTGCTCAGTTCCCCCCGCGACTGACGTGCACGCACCACACACACACACACACACACACACACACACACCGGTGGATGCAGGAAAAACCGGAGATGAGACGTACAGGAGGACCTAAATTGAGGACAGCTACGCTCGTTATTGGATGTGCAATGATAAGTTAAAGTCCAAGTACTTTATCAAACCATATGAATGTGTGTCCCTGCCCAGGCCAGGATAGGAAATTAACTAATAATGTAAACTTTTTTTATGTTTAATGTATTCTGACTTATTAAAAAAACTGAGCTTTAAGAGTTCCTCTCTTTTTCTTTTAAAGGATACAATTTGTGTAAGAGCTACACTGAAGTTGGCAGTTTGATAAATGCAAGTTATTTCAATTGATATTCTGTAATATTTCAATCTTCATGTACTAAAAAGGCAAAATCATCAATGTCTTCCCTAGCATTCTCACCTAATCTCACCTAGCTTTCATCAGAGATGGTCCCAATAATGTCAAGCTTGTGCCTAAAGTCAAGTCAAATTCAGTTTGTGCATGATTACATGATATAACTATATCATTATTTAATAGTGTATCCTACATTGTGGATAATTAAGCTATATATCATATGCTGAAGTATATTTCTGGAGTGTTAAAGAATAAAAGAAAAAAATAACCAGAACCAAAAACCGTGACCCTAAAACCGTGATACGAACCGAACCGTGGGTTTTGTGAACCGTGCCACCCCTACTAGCTAGCGGCGCTAGCAGACGAGGGACATGTAAGTAGTTCTATAATAATAATTTTCTTTTGTAGATTAGGGTGAACTCGTGTGTGTTGTAGCAGTTTGCCTTTGAGAACGAGGTGGCTAACTGCTAGCAGCGCTAGCAGCAGTGCTAGCGGTTAGCCACCTCGTTCTCAATGGCAAAACCGTATACTGCAGGTATTCCACGCAAAGTTGGAAGTGTGCCCTCGTTTAGAAGAAGTCTCCCGGCTAATCCTGCCTTGTACTGACCAAAGTTGGAGAAAACGCTAGCTGATGTGGTATTAGCTAAAGTGGTTAACACACACCAAATGTTTCAGCCGATGACGTAGACGGCCCTGCCAATGTTGACCAGCTCACCCGGAGACTGAAGGCAGGATACATTCAGAAACCCGTATCTCACTCAAAACGGCATGGATGTTTTTTTTTCCCCAAGTTTGTATGCGTGTGGAAGCACCAGAGACACAAAATAACATCCCATATACCATATTTTTATGATATAGGCACTTTAAAGTATACTTATTTCTGCTGCTTTCAGTATTGTGCTAAGATACAGCAAATTGCTTGTTGAATTGAAAAGAAAAAATCCAACAATACTTTATTGAACAAATTGAATTGGACATAAAAACCATTACATTTTAATGTGTAGTTTTCTACTGATTCTCTCTTTCAACTAATTCAAAACGATCTCTGTGTCTTTCACGATATGTTGCAGCCTTTCGCAATGTGTTTATTGTGCAAGTTGATATGGCGATAACGATAAAAAAAACTATTGTGTAGCCCTAGTGCCACCTTAGCTGATCCATACCCAAAAAAAGGTTCCAAACAGCAGGTTGTGCAAAACCTTTAGAAACATGCCACTTTTTGCATAATGGCATTGTTCTGTATCACCATCACTGCAATACTTTAATTCTGATAAATGTTTGTTGTTCCTGTAAAGCTTCTTCTTTCTATGCACAGTTAGTTGCATAGCCTAATGCACACTTAACATTTGTGGACAGAGCTTAGGGTGAAATTGGCAATTCTTGGTTTGATCCCTGTTAAAGGCAAGCGAATGTGGCAGAATTGATCTCGTGAGAATGAAATAGGAACGGAGGCGTGAATTTAGATTGTCATTTAAATACAATTAATCATGCTGCGTTAAGGGCTAGAATTATTAACTGTTATGTCATACATGTCATAGTAGAAAAAGGACAGGTGTATTCAAAACCATTAATGATGGCTGCATTCCACTTAGGAGAGGCCCTGGTATTGTTCATGCTGACTCACTGAAATAGCTTACTGGGACACTTGATGGAATTGAGCCATCGTTAAGGTTATCAATTTCAGCTGGGCTTTTCCTACTATGAAGTCAAAATGTCTGCTGTGAAAAAGGTCCATTGGGATAAAGCTGAGGCTTAACTTCATTCTCATATGTAAAAAAAAGTTTAAGGGGGGGGTTCTACCGAGTAAATTTTTTAAATTTTTTTATTCAAAGCTTCTATTGAGGTTTTTGAAAGAAGCATTGGCATTTTATGACATCACCAACCCAAAAAAATGTCTCAATTTGAATAGTGATTAATTTGATGAAATTAGTTAGTCTTTTTTTAAATTAATATTAAATTAACTTTCTTTCATGAATATAACTCATCAGTTTTGTCAACATAAATACTTGCTAATCCAGCTAGCTAATCCAATAATGGCATAAAATACTGATGCAGTAATTGCACCCATAGGTTCATAACAAGACCGAAACAACACTTTGGAGTTATTGTAAATGTTTGGATCACAGGAGTCGGAAACAATCCTAAACAGCCAATTGAATTCTACAAATAGTACAATAATATTAGTGTAGCCTAATCTTTATCTGCAGCTGTGCAGAATTACCAGGTTTAAACCGAATTAGTAGACATGGAAAAAAAGCATTTGAATGTTAATTGAGATTTTGAATGTCAGCGTTAAGAATGAAGCTTCAAACTATTTGCTACAGCCCTTTCAAGTCCTAACACTTCTTGCTATCAGAACAACTGACACGGACTGTTTCAGATTTTCGTATCCATGTGAGTTGAAATATTTCACTCCGAGCGATCAAAAGTCGCATGAGTAAGACACAAAACTGTGTGATGCATCAAAGTCCAGTGTTCTGTGAGACAGCTGGCATCCAGCGGGTACTTTGTCTATCCATGTGTGGGGTCATAATCTTCTATCAGGACGACTGCTCACTTCTGCCTAGTTGCTGCTTATCAGAAGCAGGATTTGTCCAGGCCAACAGATTGGTCACACCCAAGCTGTTATCTGACGAGCTCTTATGATGGCATCACTTCACAAGACATACAGCCCAGCGCCTCCTGCCCAAACCCTTTGGTGTGTGGGCTTGTTTTACTATATTCGTGGGGTCCAAAAACCAGGGAATACAGTATACTTGTGGGGTCTGCACAGCCTTGTGGGGCCCAAAATGCTGGACCCCACAAGGTTAAAGGGCTGTTTGAGGGTTAAGACTTGGTTTTAGGGTTAGGGTTAGAATTAGGTTAAGGTGAGGGTAAGGGTTAAGGTTAGGCATTCATTTGTGATGGTTAAGGTTAGGGTAAGGGGCTAGGGAATGCATTATGTCTATGACAGTGCCCACAAAGATAGTTGTGTGTGTGTGTGTGTGTGTGTGTGTGTGTGTGTGTGTGTGTGTGTGTGTGTGTGTGTGTGTGTGTGTGTGTGTGTGTGTGTGTGTGTGTGTGTGTGTGTGTGTGTGTGTGTGTGTGTGTGTGTCCGCCTGCCACCCAGCCACTGTCTGGTAACTTTTCTCTACAGTGGACCACCCAGTGCATACCTGACACCAGGTATCCCCTTGGTCTCTACAGTGTTTTTCCAAGTGTGCTCAAGAATTCGGATATAGTAATTCTCCTTTGCAAGTTTTGGTGCTGAATGGAGTATGGTCTAGGGCTGTAATCAACCAAAGAATATCTTGGTCGACTGAAGTCCTGAAATTTCGACTGAAAATCGACTAAAAGCCGGGGGGGGTGCGCGCGTGTTAGATTAATTAGCTGCTCAGTACTTGGTAGCCTTGTCCGCCTGAATGAATTATAAATAAACATAAAAACTAGTAGGCTATTTGCAGTATATTAAACCTTTTTTTGCCCTAATTATTTTGCACTGAAATCAAACACTCGAGTCTGTCGGCTCTGATAGCGCTGCATCACGTGCACCTGCTCAATATCATAGCCTATGATTTCCGAAAATAGTACTATGTCAACTAGTGATATCAGCACAATAACTGTTGAGAAATATGCAACATAATTTAGACAATTGTTTTTCATATGTTATAATAACTGACAAACTATCATTTCAGTGCGAGGACAAGCACAGAGCGGCTGAACATAGGCGCTCAGCATCGCGGCTGGGACACAAATAGACTATTAACTTAAAGCTTTTACTCTTAAACACAAAAGGCACGTCCACTTTAATAAAAACAGAATATTTATTAAACCAGATCAAGACGAGAAACAAAATAAAGTGCCTAACTGAAAAATAAAGCATAGGCTCAAAACAAATACAAACAGTGAAATTGCGCATTACGCTCCAAAAAAGAAATAATAATAATAAAGTGCCCAAATCCAATAAATAATACAAAAAAATAAATGTGCACAATAATAAAAGGTAACCATAAAATTACATGTTATTTAGCCACATTTTAAACCGAAACAAAATAAAGTGCATAACAACAACAAGGTAAGCTAACTCAGAACAAATAAAAAAAATAAATCAAATGCCCAAATCCACAAGTATTTCAAATAAATGTGCACAATTATAAAATGTTATTAATGTCCAAAACGAAATAATGTAATGAAATAAACAAATGGCTCACAGAGAGTACAATCAGTGTCCACTGTCCACAAACTATCCACACTTTTTTGTGTTGTGTGCGAGAAACCCCAGCATATCCACGTTCTTCGGAAGGAGACCGCTTCTTGCTTTATTGACAATAAATCCTGCCTTGGAGAAAATGCGTTCAGATGGCGTGGATGTTGCAGGGATACAGAGCAGTCGCTTTGCAACTCGGGCCAGGCTCGGGTATCGGTCTTGGTTTTTTTTCCACCACCCCAATGGTCCAGAGTCAATTTTGGTTCAGTCCTGAAGATAGTTTTTCATTTCTTCTGTGCTTCTCCCACCTGATTCTGTATAAACCAGATCTTCCTCATCATCTCTTTTTGTGTTTTTTTGACACGTTGCTCCTCACCTCCAGGTTCACCTGTGCCTGTGGCTGCGCTGAGTGCGCTCAGTTGGTCTGCCAGCTGTGCAACTACTGTATAGGCCTCGTCTCATTTGGCATCATCCAGAAAAGACAGCTGCTTAAAACGAGGGTCTACTACTGCAGCTGTAATGTATACACTGTTAGTCATCATCATTCGGTTTTTAAACTCCCACCTACTGTCAATTTCTTCGAGCAGCTTGCTTTTCATTTTTTTGGTAATGGGGCTGTCATCATCCGTGATGGCCAGGTGACGTTTCTTCAAGTTTGCCAGCATGGGTACTGTTGCAGACAGGGGCGTGTTGTCCTCTTCAGACAGCAGCTTGGTCAGGGTTGTCATCGGTTTCAACACATTTTTAATGTCCTCTACCGCATTCCAGTGTGCTGAGTGTGTGGTAAGGTCCAGTGTACTGCTGTCGCTCTTCTTCGTAAAGTTTGGGTCCGACAGCACTGCGTTAATGGGCCAGCGTTGCTCCAGCAGTCGCTCCAACATTGAAAATGTTGAGTTCCAACATGTAGACACATCCTGAATTCTTTCATGCTGAGGGACATTTTGCTGCTGCTGCTTCTGTTTTAGCCCAGTTTTGGCTTTTTGAAATGTCCCACCAGATGACGTGATGCAGCCACGGCACGACAAATTGGCTCTTGTTTGAGTGCAGGGTTAATACAAAGCTGCAAAGTGTGCCCGGCGCACCTGACACCCTGCATCTCTGGCCATTCATGTGATTCTTTTAGTGTTTCCACACAGAGTGCCATATTAGCCGCGTTGTCACATACAACAGAAACTCTCTTTGCTTCTGGAATTCCAAAGGTATCCGCAACTTCAGATAGTCGTGCAGCAATGTTTCTTCCTGTGTGCGCCTCTTCGATTTGTTTTGTCTCAAGCACCAGACTCCATGCTTTCCAGTCTCCATCAATGAAATGGGCAGTCACTGTCATATAGGACTCCATTCTAAGAGATGTCCACATATCTGTGGTCAGGCTCAGTGCCTCGCTGTGTTGTATTGACTCTGAAACTTTCTCTTTGAGTCCCTCATATTTTGCGGTTAGTGCATGCATGATTGTGTGGCGTGCTGGCACTGTATATCCAGGTTCCAAAACTTTTAACAAGTTCTTAAAACCTTGGCCCTCCACAACAGCAATGGGCCTCATATCCTGAGCAATGAAGTCGACAATTCCTTCTGTGATATTATTTTTGCATTTGGATGATAGAGGAAGCTTAACATTCAGCGTGGTCTGGGTGTGTCTGGGGGATGCTACCGTCGTTGCGGGTGGGTGCGCTTGCAGTTATAAAACTATTATTAGACTAAAACATTGAAATATGCCAGTTCTGATATGTTCATATAGCCTACTCAAACAGACAGGGCAAGCTAACGGAGACAAGTTAGCTTACCGTTTTTAGGTGATATGCCATGTTTGTAGTCGATATGTGTGATATGCAAACTGTTGCTTGCAAACTTTAACTTTTTTTCCATTCTGCCGATGTCTTTGACATGGTAGTAAATTAAACGCAAACTACCAGACGGATGCCTTCTAGTGCTTTCTTCTGTCTCCAGTGGGTTGGGCTAATCCAAAAAAGTGAAAACAAGGGGGGGTGTTTCTGAAGACAGACTAACCTGTGAAACAGGGGTGCTCTGAAAACACCCCCATTAGCAATTAGTGCTTTCCACCTCATGAAATTAACACGGCAAAAAATCGACCAATCAGAATTTTGGTCGAGCCAGAACGTATCGACCAATAAATCGACTAGTCGACTGGGAGATTACAGCCCTAGTATGGTCAGTGTCATGTCTTCTAATAGAGCATGGACTGTTAATTAGCTTTAACGCACGCTGCACCCAGTTGGTGTCAGTTTGAATCTACTGACCTTCCCTTCTCAACTACAACATGCAGTGGTTTCACTGAGCAATGGATAAGTATTATTAATACATTTGCACAAAACATTTTAATGATTTTATTAGTAAACTCCAACTGGGCTGTCACTGATTAATGTGAAAAGTTTATTAATATACATAATTTACACGCTTATAATTTACACATTGGAATGTGTACATTTAAAGGTTTCTGTCAATGTTTTTGTCATGCTTGTATGATCAAAACTCGTGAAGCTATTAATCTAAATACATGACAAAGTTATCCAAATCCTTTTTAAATGTGCCTTCAGGCCTTTGCTTGCTTCAAAAGAAGTACCTGCCATATTGTCTAACCATGTGTGAGGGCTGTGTCTTACAATTTATACTATTTTTCTGTCATTAGCAATGTTTTTACTATATTTTTTAAACTAAAGTGTCTGTCTGTGAACAGATTATCAGGGACTATCATCTTCATCCTAACACTGGAATAGTCTCAACACTGTGATACAACAGTCATCTCCGTTTGCACTCCTCACTCTCTTTATAAGACAGTTATCAGACCGATGGGTCTGATAAATGTGTTATATTTCTAACACCAGTTTTTCCCTAAGTTCCACATTTCTACTGCTAGTTATGATACCGACCTGCAGACTGCCACGGTGTTGCCATAGAGCTCTTATCTGTCAGCTGTGCAAGTGCAGCCTCTATGGTTAGACAGATATTGGCTTTTATTAAAAATAGGATATCTACCAATGAGGACTGTCTATAAAAGACACAATGCACTGTGTGATCATGAAGTTTTGCATTTTATGACATTGTTTGTGTACAGTGAACTCTCAACCTGAATTGATTATGATGTAACCTTTAGATCAGATTCCATACAAGTGTACATTGATAGTGTTTGCTAGAGTTCGTTTTCCGGTTTCACCGGTCTGATCCTGTGTACGAGGCTAAACCGGTTTGATTTGTGTTTGGGTTTGATTTTATGCTGACGAGATGAACCGGCATTCGTCACTGTGACACCTTCTGGCAAATTAAAAAGTGTCCTACATAAGCAACGTGCTGACGCCGTCACGGCGCTAAATCAAACTTGAATTGCAAGCAGTGTTGGACAGTAGCGTTACTACTTCTTAATAGCTCTGCTGTTTTTCTGCATAAAATAGCTTTTCATTAACTTGGCTCTTTTATCGATCAAGTAGTGCAGTAGCTCAACACAAGCTACATTTCCCTGAGCATTCTGAAGCTCAAGCACGTTATTTCAGTTTTAGTGCAGCTCTTAAAACTGCTGAGCATCACTGACGTCAAAATAGCTCAGACATAGTGAACTTCTCCTCTCAATATCGGCTCTTTGATCACTTTCACTCGGGAGTGGCTAAGACAAGTGCAAAACCTAGTGGTAAAATTTAAAACTGAGTAGGACACACTGTTAGGTGATGTCCTCTTCTCCTACTCTTTCTTCAATGCCTAACAAATCTATCTCTTTCTCTTCCTGAACCTGTCTTTCTGCTTGAGCAGCACTGGTTGAAGCCTGAAAATATTGTGACCAAATTAATAACATAACTAATTACACTGTTCGGACTGTTGAGCTCTGTTTCAGACTGATACCTCCGGTTCAGGCTGGTCCTCATCCTCAACACGTGCCTTTTTCAGTCGCGGAAAATACTTTCCACTACTCATCTGGATTGAAGCAGCAAACATTCAGTGTAAGAGTAAAATAAGGACATATTATTTATAATACGTTTATTTGATATACAGCTGCTACATATAATGTTTTGACCTCGACAACCCAACTGCATTTTAACGCAAACTTGCGACTAGTTAACTTTCCAAAGCAGCAGCAATCGCTTGTTTAAGAGTCGGGTCAGGACTCCAACATTAATTATTTGCTGGATTTCTTCGGAGGGAACGTTAGCGAATAAGCCCACTGACGGCGGTGTTATTGTATGTTTAATAATGACAGTAGTAGTGGTTATAGTGAGTGAAAATGTGATGTGAGATGCACATTGCAAAATGTGTTATGTATTTGGAATTGTTCATTAGCTATGTGTAATCTATAAAGATTAACTGACTCACAGTAGTAAAATTTGGCTAAAACTGATCCACAAACTGTGTGAGAAAGGACAGAAGAGACGCTAACATTATATCCTGGAATGTAATTGTAAGACATGATGCTTTTGAGAAACGACTGCAAATTAATCAAACTGTTGCTAAAAGGAACTACACGCCTTTTCCACTTCGGTAATGTTACTGTTGATGTTCATAACCCCCTTCCCCCCCAACCGCAGTGCTCCTAGTGTACTTTTATCATGTCATGATGACCAGATCATGAGAATATTTTTCTGAAGCGTTTGGTAAGAGAGAGAGAGGTGGATGCGCTCCCAGCAGACAGCTGTACGGAGATATGAATAACATTATTTCTCTGTGTGCCATGTAAACATCATATCCCTAATATGATGAAAAACGGGATAGGCCGCATAACCGCAATATTCATGTCCATGTTAACACAGGTGATTCAAACAAAATGCTAGCTTTGTCCTTTCTGTGTGTTGTTGTACAGGTATGGTGTACCACCTGAGAACATCATCCTGTACGGTCAGAGTATCGGCACTGTGCCCACTATCGACCTGGCTGCTCGCTATGAATGTGCTGCTGTCATCCTCCACTCCCCACTCATGTCAGGGCTACGGGTGGCCTTCCCCGATACACGCAAGACCTACTGCTTTGATGCCTTCCCCAGGTGAGACACACACACACACACACACACACACACCTCTGTTACCTGGGCAACTAGCAACCGTCCACAAGACAACAACCTTTGTTGTCTGCATGCTCTGAAAACCTCTACACCAGAGATCAGGGGGTCCGGGGCCCCTAGGGGGTCCTCAGAGTTAAACCAAATTATTGTTAATTTCTTAAAGGTTTTTCATTACAGAAAAATACTTTGCACACCTATAACATCGGAGGGGGATAAGTAGGTCAAAGGATGCAGAGAAACTCCCACGCACTGTCTAACTGGCAAAATGAATGGAGTTTCTATGCAACCTTTGAAAGTGTTTTCAAAAATTAAAATGTCTTGTGAAAAAAACACATTAATGATAGGTTTACTGGCAAGGTAAGGTAGTCATTAAGGTAGGCCATCCACAGATACAGTTCATCCTAAATGTTTACCATTAAAACATGATTTATAAAATCACACATCAACAATTATTTTTATAGCTTAGTTTTTTTTTTGTAGGCCCAGTTAAATATGCAACTTGATTTTATAAAATATATGTAGTACGGGGTAGGGGTGGTACGGTTCACAAAACCCACGGTTCGGTTCGTATCACGGTTTTAGGGTCACGGTTTTCGGTTCAGTACGGTTCTTATTTTTTCTTTATCACTCCAGAATATACTTCAGCATATAGCTAAAATTAGCATATTGAATGCATGTTGCACAAAACATGCACACAGTGGCAGTTCTATATTGTTTTATTTCATCATAGGTAACGTGAAATCCAAAATGTTCCCACACGCCAGACTATAAACAACGCTGGCGCATCCTACAGCTCTGGGCAGCCTCTCTCCCACCTGACATTTCTGCAGGTGACGTCACGTGACCTGCAGCAACAGCACGCCACTTGAGGAGCGTTCGGCTCGGTTTCTCTCAAAATCTGATGAAAATCTTTTAAACTGACCTTTCTCGATCTGAAATGAAGACAGATTCAGCAACTGCATGGCCTATTTCTCGCTTAAAATGTTTTCAGAAACACGTTTCGGTGAACTATTTTAGTACGATATGAGATCGTACTCTGAACGAGCCGCCATGACAGTCTGGCTTTGAAATTTGGGACCAGCCAGACCCATGTGACGCAATCGTCCAATCAGCTGCCATGGGTTGCGTTTGTCACACCCATCCCGCTCGTCATTTCCAGTAAGTGTTTTAACATAGGTGTATAAAGTGGGCACTACGGCAGTAAGAGGTTAGTGCAGCTTAACAGTGTACTGACGAACCGTGCGGTACACACATGCTCCGAACCGAGACTAGCGAACCGAGCGGTTCGGGTGTTTTTTCATGAACCGTACCACCCCTAGTACGGGGTCCCTGCTCGGTCTCTCTCTGATAAGGGGTCCTTGGCTTAAAAAACGTTGAAGACCCCTGGTCTACACTTCTAATATTGGTGTGACCATACGCGACACATGCACTACGCGACACAGACTAACTGGTCATATCTATTGTGGACATTGTTTTGAGGGGGGCTCTTAATACATCCATGGGGTAGCGTAAAATCAGAGGGCAGATTAGGGCTGGGCGATAAAATTATCTCGATATGGGATCGCAATAAAATTCGGGACGATAACGATGATTTGCTTCGGACGTATTTTACCCGATTTTGGATAGATCTAACAGCACATCACACAGCAGAAATAAACTGCTTTCCATTTCAGAAGATGGCGGTAATGCACACCAGAAGTTGTTTGCCAACCGCCAAAAAAAAGCCAATAGAAGAAGAGGTTTTTGGCTTGCATGTCAAAGTACACGCCCATTTCCTACGCAGAGCATTGTTTGAGTTACCAGCAGTGAAGAAAATGAAGAAAACAGTTGAACAGAGGGGCATGCTGAAAGTGAACTTGCGTCATCCTCCAAAGCTGGGGAAATTGTTGACAACAAAAGTAACACAACGTCAATTACATGGAAGTGGTTTGGATATCTCAAAAGTGACGAAGCGCAGATTAACACGGTCTGCAAAATATGCTGTCGGTCGGTGTCGACCAAGACGGGAAACAAAACCAATCTTTTCTGTCACTTGAAAAGGTACCATCCCAGCGAACACAGCGAGAGTTTGAAAATGCGGGCCCACGTTAACGTTAGTCTGCCCACAAGTTTTGTCCAACGTCCTAGTGGTTCTTCTGCTGTTAGCAGCACTAGCGGGTCTGAAAAACAACAATCAATCGTGTCGTCTTTTGCGACCATTGCCGCATATGAAAAGTGAATGTGGTAGTAGTCACGGCTTTTTGTTTTATTTACATATTTGCATTTACATTACTAACTTTTACTCTTTGGTTAAGGCAGATAAAGCACGTTTGCAAAGTAAAATGTTTACATTTAGATGTCATTCAATATATTCTTTTATCACACAATATATATTCTAAAAACCAAGCCATGTTTGCACAGTTAAATGTTACATTATGTTATTCTATTTTTTTTGTTAATAAACTATATTCTAAAGTTTAACTAATGAACCCTCTGGTTTCTTCAGGCTTCCGTCATCAGTATACTCTTCAAACTGGCAGCATTATCAAATTATATATAGTGATAAATATCGATATTGATCAATATGGGAAAAAATGATCGTGATAATTTTTTTTTGCCATGTTTAGTTAGTCTGGAGCCCTAGGCAGGGCCCTAGGCAGGGCTCCAGACTAGGCAGGGCTCCAGACTAACTTTTTTCACTAGCACAGTGGCCCCCAACTGAAAATTTTAGGGACACTACCAGAAACTTTATGGGCACACACCGTAAATCAACATGCTAACCAAATATTCACATTTCTACTAATTTCCACTGTATTACTAATAAATACTTTGATAATAGATGCAGAAATTACAATGTGCCGTTTCAAATTCAGTGTCACTTTTGAAGATGCAACATATAAGGTAAACTGACAGCCTCATCGCTGTCATGACAGTAAAAAAAAATGTTCATATTTTGTTTATTATTGTATTTGTATATTTTTAAGCCTGTTTTTTATTTTCATCATGACAGTTTTTAATTGCTCTTTAATATTTCATGTAAAGCACTTTGAATTGCCTTGTTGCTGAAAGATGCTGTAGAAATAAAGTTGCCTTGCCTTACAACCTCAGCCTGTCAGTGAGTCACCAGGGCATAGAAACGTCTGCAGCTCTGCGTGTGTGTTTGTGTCAGAGCTCTGCTCTTTCAATTTTCAGAGAGGACAGATAAGCTTGCGCTTACGCGCTCAGGTACCGACATTTCAACGTTTAACATGTAAAAAAGGGGGCAAATTTACTGGTCGCACATGTGCAACTGGATGTAAAATTCAGTCGCACAATCTCAAATTTTGGTCGCAAAATGCGACCATTTGGTCACAGTCTGGAGCCCTGCTAGGGCAGATTCGCTTAGATTCAACACATAACCATGCATCAGACATTAGTGAGAGCGAGAACGTCAGTGTCTGAGTAGTGAAGCGAGGACAGCGCCCACTGGTGAGCGCTGTCGGAGGTATTGTAGCAGCTGTACGAGGGGATAAGTGAGAGGAAAAAGAGAAAAATAAATAACATTGTAAAGGCTACCATACACAATGCATAGGAATTATATATAGGCTAGCAAATAATAACCATTAACCCAATATTAATTACATTGTCTTAATGCAGTGTAACTACTGTAGCATGTAAATAATGCACATAAAATACAAACGTGAGCAAGGGCGTTCAACAATCGCCATTATATTGAATCAACAGCCACCAAGGGGGTAAGCGAGCGTCTGGAATACGTAGCTCCTATGGCGCCATTTTGATGCTAATAAGTGATCACCCGCCGTTAGCATCCCATTGACTGCCATTCATTTTGACGTCACTTTGACAGCGAATAACTTTACATCTGAAGCGTTTAAAGACTCTATTTGTCCATTGTTTATTTCTAAAGAAACACGACAATGTATAAAAGGCTCCATTACCTCGTATCTCACGTTATGGCTCCGTAGCAGATGTTTTTGTAAAAATAGGCTAACGATTGTGTCATAACCAAGTGACTTACTGTAGCATTGGAGAAGAATTACCTAATAGTACAGGAGAAGCTTGCAGGCAGTTTCGACTTACGTGAGCTGTTTAGGTTTAATTACTAATGTTAACTAGCATTTTAGTTAGCAATAATTAGCCTGTGCCCATGTTATCTCCTTACATATACCTACGCTCTCCGTGTCTGCAAGATTGGGAATGATTGAGATTTCTCTTGGCACAGCTAACCGAAGGCATTACAACTTTCAGACAGGTTGCTCACGTCACAGTTACGTCGTCTCTCTCAGTTGGATGCTCCGCAGTAACGCTCACCAGAAAAGTACTTCTAATATCCTTCACTGGTCTCTGTCCAGAGCAATGGGATCTGTTGGTCCATTCTTAAATACTGTATATGGTTACAACGTGGAAACTGCAGTGCACATAGTGTCACGCGCAAAGCACACCTTTATGTTTACTTTTTGCGGTTATGTAATCGCACAGTGACAATGCAATTCATTATCAATACTTTGAGTCATGATTCGATACAATTCAATATCGATTTCAATACGACTTGATAGCCATTCAATACTCCACATTAAAACTGTATTCATACACAACGTAGGTGACTAAAATAGAGAGTTCATAAGTACCGCCTGATATTTGTGATATAATTGTGCATTATTGATGTTTTAGTTGACCCCAAAACTTATTTCATTGTTCTTAACGGGTGCACTCCAATTTTAGCGGCAGGCTGGTTTGACCACGGAGATGTAGTATGAATTAACTTGTGAAAATGGCGGTGAGGAAGCTGCAGCGGTTGTGATTGAAACAGCGAACACTGAACCATACAAATGTCATTTATTTCAATTAGTACCACTATACTGTAGTCGGATAGTGAGAAAACAAACCTGTATAGATTTTTGCAGGCGACAATAGGTGGGGTTAACGATTTTGAACAATTGTTTATCCTTTCATTTATTGATATTCTTCCTAACCCACCATGCTTTTGTTCGAACTGCACTGCTTTATCCTTTTGTCAGAACTTTATTGATATGCACCCCTTACACGCATGCAAGTTTGTGACAATTGTGATAACAGAAAAACTGACTATTGTCATAGTGTTAGGTTAAATAACTCTGTACCTGGGCCCCTGGTTAGCTCACCTGGTAGAGCGGGCGCCCGTATATAGAGGTTTACTCCTTGACGCAGCGGCCGCAGGTTCAACTCCGACCTGTGGCCCTTTGCTGCAGGTCATTCCCCTTCTCTCTCCCCTTTCATGTCTAAGCTGTCCTATCCAAATAAAGGCCTAAAAATTCCCAAAAAATAATCTTTAAAAAAAAAAAGATAAAAAATAACTCTGTACCTTTTATTCAAACTGCAGGCTTGTGATTAATTTTTTCGGGGGTTGATGGAAAAAGGCATCAACTTGCAGTCATGGAATTCCCAGCCCACATGCTTCAAAGTAATGACGTTTAATATACAGAGTTTATACAGAGCTTCTGTTTAATTAAATCCATCTCGCTGCAGATGGCCCGTCTTATCACTCCTGCTTAGAAGTGAGCAAAGGGAGCATGCTGTTTCTTTATATGAAGTGTTTTCAAAGTAGAATATTGCCATGGATCGATCATTTTAATTAGTTACATCAGTTAAACCATCTATTAAATAAAACAATGGGTGTTCGACAACCTAATGTAGCAATTTTTTTTTTATCAATGTCACACCCCCCCTTTTTTTTAGGAGGAAAGCAGCAATACTACCTATCTGCACGATCCAGTCGCTCACAGTGCTGTGTGTTAGGAAGTGTTTTAACAGAATGAATTGGGGTGCTATTTTTGGGGGGGGGGACTGGTGAACCCGGAGCACAACAGATTACAGTAAACAAAGGATCATAAATGAATAAATGAATGTAGCTAATACGATCCATACAAAATGCCTGGATCAGCCATCGCTCATACAGCTATTGCAGCCCCTAGCCAGATTCTCAGAGTGACACCTTTTTTGGTCCTGCTTTTAGGACCATGAGTGCAAGTATTTTATCATTTCATTCAATCACTCATATCCTGGCTAAAAATGTAATTTGAGTTTGTATTGATCCCCAGTGGGGAAATTACAATTTACACTCTGTTATAAGAATGCACAAGGCTGAAATACACACACATGTTCAGGTCCTATACATGCACTAATGGAGAGATGTCAAAATGTTGGGGCTGCGACTGCTGGCCCTTGACTGTACTGATAAACGGTAAAAACACAGCGGCCACAACGCTGTGAATGCTCCCTGAACGTCATTTATCAGCATCTGGTTGTTCACCCTCCCCACAGCAGTCTCCTCCGCTCCAGCTGATGTTTCTAATGAAGATAACCAGAGCTAACAGCTAAACCAGAGGTAATCGTTGCTAACTGAACCTGTTTACGTTCTTGGTCTCTGTGCCCGTACCCATTAACTTTAATTTTAGACTCAAGCTCAAATAAAACCTGTCATTTTATTAAGTTGGTTGTAAAAGTTTAAACTACAATCCAGAGTTTTTTGAATGACAGATATCTGTTACGATGAGATATTCAGTGCAACAGGACACATTACGTTACAATACAAAACAGCGTGTTATATGATCTATAACCAACAAAATGAATAAGTTTGTAAGCCTTAGTGTAATATGATTAAACAGGAGTTGGGAGGAGACATGCCGTGTTGAAATTTACTATGACATGTAGGCAACTTTCTGTATAGATCATAGGAGGCTATGGTTTTAAGGTTAAGAAAATACATATAACATTTGGGTTCTGGGTAATCAGTTATGAACCATAACATTTATGAAATAACAACCTGATTGAATTGACAAAGCACATCATAAGCTGTAATTCATCTGTATCATCTTCTAGTTTTTTTATTTCTTTCTAAATTATGTTGATGTTGTAGTCATTGTTTTCAATATAGTTAGGCTAATAAACCTTTGTTTTACTAGTTTAATACTGAACGCAGCCATCAAACGGCGTGCCGTCACATCCCGTGCCACCCACCACAATTAAATTCTCAACCTGTGAGAAAGACTGTTTTTACTATGTGCGTTATATGCTCTGTCTAAATATAACTACAAGTATGATTGTTTACATATTGTGAGGAAGTGGGGGCTCTTATTGTAAAATCAGGAAGTCTTTTTGTTGTTGACATGGCAGTGAAGCCTTGAGTGCCAACGAAGGAGCTGTTGAATAACCTAAAGTTGTCTTCTTGTCGAGTAACACGGTCTTTAAAGGGGTGATAGAATGCAAAACTGATTTTACCCTGTCATAGTTGAATAACGACAGTTCGGTGGGTAAATAGGACATACATAGAAGCTCAAAATCCCATTGACACCCATTTACTATGAAAATCTCATATTTTGAAACTGCCGCTGAAAACGGGTGAATCTCAACAAAGCTGGAAGTTGACGTCAACATCCCAAGACCTGTAACTTTGTCACGCCCATGGGTGTATTAAGAGAACGGTCATGCCCTAACATTTACATAGGCTACACAACTGACCTGAGATCAGGTAGTCTTCTGAATCTAGGTCGCGCAGATCTCTGCTATTCCATTACAAAATTCACTTCTGAAACTTTTTTTATGCGAGAAATCAAAATATTTTGATTATAAATATTTGTAAAGCTCAAATATGGGCCGCTTTACGAAAATGGATGGCTAATTGCAAATTTTGTCAGACTGTGTGTCGGAGCTCAGCGGCCGGTGCTGCCTGTGTTGTTGCCTCGCCGCTTGGCCTACCTTCCTTCACAGACCCCGGCCTGCTATGAGGTACTTGGAGCTCCGTCACGGCTGGCAGCCCACATCACTCCATACCCGCGCAAAGTCACCGTCTTTTGGGCTAATGGCTCTATCAATGAGACTCGCGGACAAGCGGCGTTTATTTCCCCAATCACTTGTTTAAATAACTAAACACATTATAATTACACACATTAAAAGATTAACTGGAACTGTGGCAAGAGATTGCTGACGTAACAAGCTCGCTGACCGCGCTCTCACTCACATACACGGGCCATTTAGCTAGCAGGAAGAGGGGAGTTGCAGGCCCTGGAGCTCTGTCAGGGTAGCAGCGTTTGGTTGTCCATTAGCGCAAAAAGCAGTGACTTTGCGCGGGTATGGAGTGCTGTGGGCTACCGTGACGGAGCTCCAAGTACCTCATAGCAGGACTCCGACACACAGTCATACCAAATTTGCAATTGGCCATCAATTTTCGTAAAACGGCCCATATTTGAGCTTTATATAGTTGATTTCTCGCTAAAAAGACTCAGAAGTGAATTTAATAACAAAATAGCCCGATAAACAATGTATAACTTTGCAGTGTCTGAAATATGAGACCTGCTGTCGAGTCTCCCATGTGTTTCTATGTAGTTTGCTCAAACCAATCAGCACGTAGCTCATTCTGAATATTCATGAGCATACCATATTTGGAAAAAAAGCTCTTGTTCCAAATAGAGCCATATTCACAGGGTAGTTAAGGGCCTAATAAAATAGCATTCAGGCAATTTTCAGCCCAACCAATGTTACATACCCTATTAGGAGACGTTAAGGAATAGTGTAAAATACCCTATATAATCATTCTATCACCCCTTTAACAAACAAATGTTATTAGGTAGGTGAAACAAGCAAGCATCAAACTGGAACACAGCATGTAACAGCTCAACAAAAGCTGCATTCCTTATCTGCAACTTAATGTGGAAATATTCCGCCCATATCTTGCATACTTTATTTAATTATAGTCATATGTCAGTGCAGTTTATGTAATCTTACTGATAAGTCAAGTAATGAGTGGTGTTTTTACGTGTTGAAAAATCTTGCACACAGCTCACCCTGGTGTCTGTAGGAAGCCAACTGCAAAGAAGCCAGCAAACACTGAACTCTTATCAGACTATCTCTTCTGGTCTTTGTTTGCTTTAAACTAAGCATAGAATGAACCAAGCACAAAGTGAACCAAAAAACAAAAACCTGTATTCTGTCATATATGTTTTATGCTACACTTGCGGCGTCAGTATGAGCCACTGTCCTGTTTTGACCAAAAACTGGTGGCTACTTTAGAGCCAAGGAGTGCCATTATGACAGTGTTGTTGGGGAAGAATCATGCCACCTCACTGGGTTCATCATTTGGTCACACAAGGGATCACTGTGAACAAATTACAACAGTCAGACGATGTTAAAATTTAATGAGTATGCTGTCTCCACAGATTTGTAGTCTGCAGTGTAGTATGGTGAGGAATATTAAGTGTAGGTTTCCGCGAAGTGTGGTAAGATTGGACGGCACATTGGGTGCTATCTGTGTGTATGATCTACAGGTGTGTGTGTGTGTGTGTGTGTGTGTGTGTGTGTGTGTGCGTGTGTGTGCGTGTGCGCTCAGTGGTGTTAAAGCAGTCCACTGTTGTCAGGGCTGTGAGAGGAGTGCGAGGGTATAATTATTATTTTATGATCCTCATCAAGTTCAGTTATTGCTCCAGTGCCACACAGTTCACCAAGACTGTATTTTCGGTGTAATATGTTAGCACTTAAGGCCCTGACACACCAAGCCGATAACGACCAACTGTCGGCCTAGTCTGTGCCGCCGACGGCCGCCGCAGTTGTCCGCGTCGGCTGAACAGCCAATTCATCTGATTGGCTGTTCAGCTTGGAAACAAGAGTGTGAGAAAAACAAACGACTGTGATGGGCACACCCAAGGCTCCTTACATTTTTCATCTCATCTGATCAATCCAATACACACAGAGCTGTCATAACAGTTCAAAGATTACGTTTGAATGTTCCTTCTAAAAACACACAGGTTCGAACTATTGGAATAACAATTTTTGTACACGTCCATAAAAGGCAAAGTAGCATACAAGATATACAGAACTACTTGTTTAGGCATATTTATTGCAACATAACATGTTTTTTAAAAGATCTCTACATACCTTCAAGTTCCAAAATAAACTAATGTTAATAAACTAATATCTAGGGCTGCAGCTATCTATTTTAGTAATCGAGTATTCTACCGATTATTCCATTGATTAATCGGATAAGAAATACTAAGAAATACTTAGTAAACAGCAATAGTAAATATTTATTATTAAAAAAAGGAAACCTGTCTTTTGTATATACCCTTTTTTTTTTTTTTTTTTTTAAATGCTACATTTTTTATTGCCAAATTCCAAGACCAGGGCTATTCAACTACACTGTTCTGGGGGACACATTTTCAGAGAATAAAGAATGCAGACATCACCGGCATGATGACGTCATTAGGGTTGGTCATCGAGAACCGATTCCTACTTGGAATCGTTAAAAAAATTATGATTCCGGTAGAATCATTTCTTTATTGGAATCGTTTGGAATCATTTAGAGGATTTGGTTTCAAATCTGATCATAGGTTACAAATTTAACATGCACAAGTTTTGGTTTCCATAGCGTCCAGGTGCTTGTTGTGTTGCAGCCATTGAGCACAGCAAGCAGCGCTCTAGTCTGGCTTTATTTTACATTGAAAAATCCCGGAAAACTGCAACCCACCATTGAATCTAAATCGAACTTTCCTCTTATTTGTGAAATAAGCATGTGACCCGTTTCAACTCCACCACTCAAAGAATTGGAATCAAGAATCGATAAGAACCGGAATCGAAAGGAAGAATCGGAATTGGAATCGTTAAAATCTAAACGATGCCCAAACCTAGACGTCATTCACGTGCATATTAAGTGGCCATGCTGGGGGGAGGAGACGGTTTGTCTCCGGCAGCAGCTAAGTAGCAAACTAATAAATAGTTAGACTACAAACCGACCGCTTTCGTTTTAGCTTGTTGGAAAAACATGGCTATTTGCAGAGTAGCATGTTGTAGGCTAGTTGTGTAAAACAGCGCAGTGGACAAGAGCAGCAGACGTTTATTACCTTGTCGGGTTCGTTCCATGGAATGGATGAGTACACTGGATGTTTTCTACAGAGATGATGTTGCAGCATGTTTGCAGCTTCAAAGTTATACCAAACTTTCTGTCGTTTTTCTCGCCTGTCTCTTCTCTTATACCCTCGCTATTTCCGTCTTCCTTCATTTGTAATCTGGGCCGTCAGTCTCGTGTCCACAGAAGCGTCAACCTCTTGTTCGCTAGTAATAATCCTCCGTGCGGAAACACAGTGAGCCGTACAACCTTAAATGTGCTGTAGGTAAGATTGTGAAGATCCAGGACTTTGCCAACTAATTTGAACATCGACAACTTCTCAGTCCCTCCCCCCTTTCTGCTGAAGCCCAAACCGTCTCCTAAGTCCCTCCCACACAAGGGAGTTTGACACAACTGCCTATGCATGTCAGACAACATTTTCAATAAATAAACACTAACACAATGTTAACTTTACTCACCAACACTAGCAGGCTACTGTTAGCCATTTCAGCATCATATCTGACTGACCACTGTGCAAACGTTAGTATTATCCTCACCAACCTAGCTTTGTGGACTTTTGACTGCTAATAACCAAGTGAAAGATAAATCATTCATGGTAATTACGTTACCGGTCGAGAAGAAATGTGGCTACATCTGCATCGTTCTTCAGATCTTTAAAATCCCGGAGCTCACGCCACCTCTGAAAAGCCACTCCGATATTCACCCGAGTTTTGGGAAACCTTTCTGCAACTCGTACGTGGGGAAGGGGGAGGGGAGAACGCTATTATATGCTTGTGCATGCCTGAGCAGTTATTGACCCCAGATAGACCTCGCGGGCCCTGACTGGAGAAAATCAACCGGGAGCTGTGGAATTTTGCCAATCGCACTACAGGCTGTAGGTGGTGCCAGAGGAGCTGGATTTTTTTATTTATATTACAAAATTCATGTAGTTCTACTGGAACATAGGGTCAGTTTCAGCAAAAATGACAGAAGGTTAGTTTTATAAGACTTACCTACTGCATCTTTAATTACATTGCTATAATGACGCTTAGAGGCAAAGAATTTTGCTTCGAGGAATTTTTGTAATTGAAAAACTAAAAATTGGCAAGCTAACGAGCCAGTAGCTGGCCATGCTCCACTCCGAACGTAGGGAGACTTCTTTTCCAAGTGAACGGATGACAGCCCGGGAGAGGCACAGTCCAGTTAGTCATCTCCCGGTACCGCTGTCTTCCAGGCGGGGAGTAAAGCAGAGGGACCGTAGGCTCTGTTCGGTTCTGCCGCTGCCAGCTAGAGCAAATCGGCTGTAGTCTGTGCGGTGTGCTCCAGTGCAAATTTTTTACAGCTCTATTGTAGTCCAGCCTTTACTTCTGTGACAAAAATGCGTCATTTAGCGTCATACAAATAGAGAACACGTCATTGATTGAACACAACCACTCAAAATTGATTTCACTTGTTTCAAATTATGTGACACAACCAATATAAGCCAGTTCAGAGAGCGAACAGGTTGTTGAAGGTGGGAAGGAGAAAGTCTAATAATGGATAGAACAAACAATGGGAGAGGATGAGTGCGTATGCGAGGTGGGCGAGGAAGAGGAGGAGGAGGAGGGCAAGTAAGAGCACGACGAAGAGGATTTTTGTCCCTTTTAGTATTGTATACTATAGTACAGTGCATTGTAGGCTGTATACTGTAAAATGAACAAATTGTATGGCCCTGAACATTGTGCTTTCCGTTTGTTAACAGTACTGACTGCTTAATAGATTTTGACTGGTTGCAGGTTCATATCAACAAAGAAGAAGAATTACTGTATTACAGAGACAAAGGACAAGTTTGTGAGATGCAGGGTACAGTACTGTTAAAAAAATAGGGCTACATGGAGGAGGAAGAACAAAAAAATTGCAAAGAGCAGAGTAGTAATTTCTGATCAATTTTGAGCTACTATTATAGAAAAAAATTTCGTTCATCAAAAGACAATGATGGAAAAATATGAAATTTTGTTTTGAGATTAAAAATGTACTTCTCCCTGAGAACTATGTTTTGAACAAAGTGTTATCTATTTTTTGGTGTATTTTTTTTTACTGACTGCTTGATAGTGTACTGTATATCATTTTGATAACTTTGTTTATGATTTGAGAGCAGTGTTTGATTTTGAACACCGTTAAAATTGTTTTGAGGCGAAAGTTTCATTTTGCGAGAGGAGTCAGAGGTTTTGTAAATACTGCTTGAAGATGAGGTTTTGTGTTTTCAGAAAATGGAGCAAGGTTTCAGAAATTGTTTTAGCAATTGAGAAAAACTGCAACAGTGTGTGAGCTGTGAGGTGAAAGTTGTGGGTGGTAACTTTACATTTGGTCACATATAATGGCTCCTGTCGCTGGCATATTTAGCCAGAGCTAATTTATCCGCTTACTTTCTGCATGCCAATAGCTATGTTTCCATCCACACGTTTTTATCCGATTGAAGTGATATCGAATGAAAAATGCCTTATGGAAGCAGTAAAATTCGATAGAATTTCATGAATATCGACTCAAAGGAAATACGTTCGGTCTCATCGGATTTTCTCTTGATCGATATACGGCTTATGCGATAAACGCTGATGGAAACGTTATTTGCCGAATAAATTAATGAATTGCGATTAAGTTTTAGGTCATTTTATGGTTGCAACCCGCCACAAAACGAAGAAGTTTTAGTTCATTTCCGCCCAGTATTTCCGCTCTGTTTGCACACATGATAGGTGTCAACAAAGACAGATGGAAGTGGACGAACGAGGAGACGAGAGACTTTTTGAATTTAATTTACGAGCAAAATATAACTGCTATTTTAGATAGCAAAAATCTAATGCCATTTATCAGGAACTCGCAAAGGAAATGACCAACAGGTTACGACAAGCCGTGGGATGTCCGCCGGAGTAAATGGAAGGGGCTCAAACAGCGATACATGTCTCAAAAAAGAGAGTTGTCTCGCAGCTGTGCCGGAGGGAAAATAAAAGTTCCACTTTTTTGATGTGCTGGATCAGATCCTCGGCCAAAGGCCCATCTTAGCTTCGAATATTAACAACTACTTTTGTCAAGCAAAACTTTGTTCGCAAAAGTTTGCTTGAATGCAAAAGTTTGCTTGAATTTTCGCAATTCAGTGCGAAAATGAATGGAAACACCTTAAAATGTCAAATAAATCAATTCGATATACCAATTTAATTGCAAAACAGCATGTGACGTCATTACGCACAGGTTTTTATTCACTTTAAAGCCGTTGGATGGAAGCACACTTTCACCAGCTTATTTGCAGGAGTTTTTTTACCGAACTTCAGATAATTCGATTGAGAAGTGGATGGAAACTTAGCTAGTGTCACTTACGCTTGGCGAAAGATGGTGCCTTTAAAGGAGACACCACTCTGTATGATCCTGGTGTTTGAAAAAAAAAAAAGGGCCTTATATTTACACGGTAAAATTTCAGCCTGCATGCACGTTTTGTAGCCTAAAACAGAGCTGCTTAGATTGGTAGAGAGAGGAACAAGTCTGCAGACTGCCGAGTCGTCCTCTCTGCTCTTTCTCTGCTCAGCTGCTAGACCGCTGTGCTGCAAAGCGTCTGCAAACTTTATTTTTTGAACTGCCTGTGGAATAGATGAATGGAGAGGAGAGAAAGCAGCTACTCTGTTACTCTCCTTGCCCACATGGGCACTGACGTCACTCACTTAAGGCACCCTGCCATTCTTGCTCTAACATACGCTACTCTCGTAAGGGGGTTGCGGCTACCCGCCATACCGCGGTGACACGTTGCTTTTTCACCGCGGGTAAGTAAGAAAAAAAACTATACTGTCACAGCCAGACTTGACAAATTTTAATTAGGTTCAGTTTTACTACTGGTCAAAAGTTTGGGGTCACTTAGAAATTTCCATTCCACTCATTGCAGACAGAATACCAGCTGAGATCAGTTGTATTGTTTTTTTAATCAGGGCAGCAGTTTTCAGATTATATTATGTGCTTAAATAATTGCAAAAGGGTTCTCGACTGTTGTAGAAAGAAGTGGCTGATCTTTACTGCAATATCTACATTGCCCATTATCGGCAACCATTCATCCAAAGTTCCAAAGGCTATCATTTTAAAAGGCTAACTGAGAAAACATTTGAGAACCCTTTTGGTCATTTTTTACCGCAGAAAGCTGCCTGGCTAAAGCTAATATAGTTAGTCTGAAGAAACAAGGCGTCTTTCCCAACTAACGTTACGGTTCGGAGCCGCGACACTGGAAACGTAACACTAATCTACAACAGCAGTCTTATTCACCACTCTCTCTCGCCTGTACTACTGTAACTGACTAGGAAACCAAAGTTTTCCCAAACTTGCGATCTTAAAGAGGCCGGCAGGTCCTCTAACTATGCTGCTATCTCTGACTCAATAAAACTGCATACAGGCGACTCGCCAATCAGAGCTTCAAAGCTAAGGCGGGGCTACAGATTAGGTGTCCCTAAAGAACCCGCATATCTAACCATAGTTCTGCATTATATTAGTTCTGCATTACATGAATTAATTTGCACGTGAGTTTTATTTATTTTTATACCGTGTATTCTCCATGTAAATTCATGCACCGAACCGTGACGCCCGTACTGTTTCGGTTCAACAGGAATACATTTACCGTTCCACCCCTAGTAATAACTGGATTAAACACGGTTAAAATGCTGACAGCTAAACCATGTAAAAGTGTGACAGTATTTCACTGTAGAGGATTCCAACAGCGGGAAATACAACAGTCTGCCACTAAAGCTATGATCCGATCCGTGACTAAAAACCGGTATCTGAACCGTGAGTTTTGTGATTCGTTGCACCCCTATTTAAGAGGAATGTGAAATTTATATCGCAAGCCTTTCTCATTGTTTAATTATTAAAATGTGTGGTATAGTTACATCAAAAATTAACTGCTCCAAATATAGGCAGTTTAAAACATGGCAACCATATTGTCAATTTCGGCAACCAAAAGCTGATGCGTGGTTGCCAAGCCTGGCCACTTTAAAAAGTTAGCGTTGAGCCCTGAGAACAATTGTAATTAGATGTTTTCCTCAAAGCTGTTGGCTCTACTAAGAAACAAATGCTCTCCAAATATTCCACACCAACACTCATGAACAATTGGTATTGACACACAGGGAAACCTGTCCTCAGATGCAACCAAAACACTACCATCTGGGTATTGGGTTTACCACTGGTTAATGCCAGTATCATCTGTCAAAAATCCAGCATTTTTTAACAATGCTTAACGGGTGCATGTTCTTGCCAATTAAATATCTTAATTTTCATTTAACCTCAACTACTTTTGGTGGGGCCACTTTTACCATTGCATGTTAACTACTGTTATTATACATTATTTTGTCAAGGTTTCCTGGTTGTGAATTATAATTGTGTGTCTGACTGGGAAGATAAGATGTCTGGTGTCAATGCTTCCCAGCTGGACATCTATAAAAACCAGCAGGAGCCCTCTGTCAGCATATAGCAGCAGTCCTCCAATCAAGCGGGATGCTGGGATTTGGCCTACTTTTTTTGTTTTCCATATATTACACATCAGTTGTAGAGTTTTTCAGGGTTGACACGAATATCTTTGAATTAAGACTTCTCACAAGTGATAATTTTTGTTTTTCTGTTATTTTACAGTTTATCTCAGAATGAGATTATTTTCAAGGTGAATAGGCTGTGGATGAATAGCTAGTTTCTCCTATTCTGGACACCCTATGTTCCCAGCCTTGGAACAGAGGCATGACATGCTTCAAGGCATTCAAATTATTGGTCCGTTTTTAGAGCACACTTTTCCTTGCATAAACCTCAGGTTGCTAGCCTGACAAGCCAGACCCACATCAAGATGTTGGGTCTGGGAACTCACCATTGACGGAGCTCAATCTGAGGGGCAGGATAAACGGTTGTCTTTGAAATTCCCTCTGCACGCAATAGCGTTGTAGCGCTACAACCAGGCAGACCAACGAGGAAGGTAGCAGAGATAGTTGATAGATTAAACTTTTGCCGTATCTGGTCGGGAAAATTCCGAACACATCTGAACTCCAAATCGCATGATTTCAGTGCAAAGAAGAAAGAAAAGACCACTGTTCTCAGCAGCCATAAGCCCGCCCACCGACTATACACTGGTTGGCCTGACCAGAGTTTGTTTTTTTCAGCTCGCAAGCCAACGGAGAGTGCCTAGACCCCCCTGGCTGCAAAATAATTTTGCTGCCGCTAGGGTTCGTCTAGATTTCTAGGCTATCAGGTTGCAATACAAGGGGGAAAATTTTAAAAAGTGCAGAAAATAAAAATAATCATTTAGTGGCTATAGTGTAACTGTTATGGCACTCACATACTGGCATACTGTCAAAAAGAAAGAAGAAAAAATAAAATAAAAAAACACTTATGTCAGTAATGCTCCATCATAGGACTCTGACCTGTTGATAATGCCTAAACTGGGCTGCAGCCTCCGCTCGTTTATACAGGGCAGGCACATTGAACTGAATAAAAGGCACTCAAGCACTTTGACCATATGCTTTAATAAATGCTCTCATCATATCCGCAGCAATATATAGCATTTATTATTACTTTGGCACAGTCTGAATCTGCAGTGGGAGGCTGCCTGAACACTGTGGGGAGAATAACTCTCCTTACAGTCAGTTTTTGTTCCGTTCCACTAATCGACACATTCAACAACACAATGTTTGTAGTATTTCCACAGACAGACCCGACTTTAGCTGAACATTGTCGGCATACAGTTTAAAACAAATGGTTGTTTATTGAGCTTGACTAAGCCGGCTAACCGGGCTAAGTCGACTAGCATGCTACTGCTGATACACAACAACTACTAGTGTTCTGCCAAAACGTTCTGGATAACTTGTGCTCCATAATTTCTAGTGGTGTAACGGACCGTAGTTGGTCTGTACAGATCAGCACTCACTGTTCGGAATGCATGTGATCCACGGATCAATTGCAAAGTTTAACCATAATAATAGTGTGAAGTACATTTCTTTCTCTGTTACTTAAAGGTCCCATGACATGGTGCTCTTTGGATGCCTTTTATATAGGCCTTAGTGGTCCCCTAATACTGTATCTGAAGTCTCTTTCCCGAAATTCAGCCTTGGTGCAGAATTACAGCCACTAGAGCCAGTCCCACAATGAGCTTTCCTTAGGACGTGCCATTTCTGTGTCTGTAGATTTAAATGCTATTGAGGAAAAAAGAGGGGGGGGCAAGGTGGAGAGTGGGGGTGTGGCCTTGACCAACTGCCATTTTTCTTGTTTGAAAGCCATGATGTCTCTCTCTCTCATGGGTGGGCCAAATTATCTGGGTGGGCAATGCAGAGAAAGGGGAGGTAACCTTGCTCCTTATGACCTCATAAGGAGCAAGATTCCAGATCGGCCCATCTGAGCTTTAATTTTCTCAAAGGCAGAGCAGGATACCCAGGGCTCGGTTTACACCTATCGCCATTTCTAGCCGCTGGGGGACCATAGGCAGGCTGGGGGAACACATATTAATGTTAAAAAACCTCAAAGTGACATTTTCATGCCATGGGACCTTTTAAAGTAGGCTGATAAATCTCTATGGAGGGTTGCCATGAAAAGATACAGGCTACGCAATTTTCTGTTCACGTGAATGGTGCATGTTAAAACCTGGTGCTATGTTCCTTGGAATAATTTCTAACCCATTCATACCCATAATCTTTCTGTCTCTTCGCTCTCCATAGTATTGACAAGGTGTCCAAAGTGGCGTCTCCAGTGCTTGTGATCCACGGCACGGAAGACGAGGTGATTGATTTCTCCCACGGCCTGGCCATGTACGAGCGCTGCCCCCGTGCCGTCGAGCCCCTGTGGGTTGAGGGAGCCGGCCACAACGACATTGAACTGTACGCCCAGTACCTGGAGAGACTCAAGCAGTTCATCTCCTTTGAGCTTCCCACATCCTGAGGGGAGCTCAGCACTCACAGGCCAGGGTTCATCTCAACACAGAAGCCGCCTCCTTATCATCTCCTAACTTCCTCTCTTAGCATAGGGGCAGGCGTGGAGTCAGCTCATCACTGTTCTGCCCTGTCCTCGGAGCCATTTCAGGGTGGAAATGTGTAGTGGACCGGAAGAGGAGGGGGGTTTAGATTGTTGAGGTGCAGCCGAGAGTCAGTGGCCATCACTGGCCAGGAGTGAAGCTTTGGCTTAACGTACTGTCCCCAAAAACCTGGCTGGTGCTTCTACACGTGGACACAGTTTGCCAATGAGCCAAGGCCTAGGCAGCGTTTGCACTCGCAGCTCAGTCTGGATTAATTTCTCAACTCCAGCTCTCCTTCCCTTCCTCTACTCACTCCGTCTCCCTGAGCTTTTTAGTGCCAGTGTCTCTCACTGTCATCTTCTGTCACATTTCCTCCTCCTTCTTTTCCTCTGTTTCGCCCACAATCCTTGCTTTTCTTTTGACCAAGTCTGCAATGTTGAAGCTTGATTTTTGTATTCTTTTATACCAGGTGAAGAAGTATCAATTTTGCACCTTGAGATACACTTGAAGTTTTTTACTTTTTCTGTATTTTTAAGTTAACATTCAGGGGTTACAAACCGATTGCACTTTTAATGTGCAGATATTTTCAGGTAATGATTTTTTTCTGTTTGGATATGTATATGTTGATTTAGTTTATCTGCATTCCATGTTTTTCTTAATTGCAGGTAGAACTTTTTTCAGTGTGTGTGTGTGTGTGTGTGTTTAGAAGCTGTTAACCCAGAGTGCACCCCTGCACATCTGGCCTTTGTAGCTGTGATCTTTCTAGTCCTCATGCATGCTACTCTCTCATACAGGAAGACAATAATGCCAAACTTTGTTGAGAAATCGCAATTTACAAAATGCCTGGCACACTGGTGCAATACTGTAAGAAAATGACTCAAGTCCTTGAATACTTTGGAGCCAGTGGTAAATTCACCATACAGACAACACTTTCATTACTTACAGATTTTGCCTATTCACAATAATTGTACAGATGGTACACTTTGAAAGGCTGTGGTAAAGAGCAATGTGAACCTGAAGTGTTTATTAAAATACATTGTGATTGGTGGAACATCTATATGCAAAATCTAATGCTGAATTTACCAGAGGACCCCAACGATTTGTGAAATGCTTTAACAGGTCATTGAGTAAACAGATTTTATCAACCTATGTTGCATACTATAAAAACCCCTCTAGACATCTGGTGAAGCCAATGTTGAAGAAAAAAATTGCCCCATAACCCACAGTCTAATTAGCGTGGTCATTTTGTGCACATTGTGTATGGATCAAAATTCTCACTTATCGTTTATGTAAATATTGTATCACACCAGGTGTGTACCTTGTCACTAAGCAACACACCAATGAATATCCCAAATGTTTGGTAATACAGAAGCTTACCTCAGTAGAAGAGAGCCGTGGGTTAACTGGAGATCATGTGGTAATAAGACTTGACAACTGATTCAAAGATAAACACATTTGACTCAGTACCGTAAAGTGAAGCCATGGAGCACAGGGCTGGATCTACCTATAGACCGAAGACACAGAACTTTGCTGTCGCTGGGTGTTATCAGTCACTTCACACTACAAATAAAGCCTTATGTAAACATTTCACCCAGTCCTGTTGACTACAGCAGAGCTTTGGTGGTCTTCACGGGGACTGATAACTGCTGCTATTCATCAGAGAAGTCAATCATAGGGGTGTCACGATTCTCCAAATCCAAGATTCGATTCATTTTCTATACCCGTTTTTTTTATTTAGACTTTTTTTTCCCCAACAGAGATGGCCGCAGTGCCACAATAAGAGCCACAGGAGGGACTTTGCAACAACAGTTTGAGTTTCTCAGAGTTTATGAGGTGTAATTGAATGCACTGTTAGCGTAACAGGGTGCACATAAATGACTCATTGACTCCGGTCTGAGCCAGGCCCCGAGGAACAGTTCTCAGCCTTGCAGCCCCAAAATGGATTTTCCCCGATACGCCACCATTGTAAAAGAGAAGTCTGTATATCTGCGCCAGGACACCTGGAACTGCAAAAGGTTTATTATGACTTTCTTTACTGAATTTTTTAATCCATGACTTTTTTTATTTGAAAAACTTCCCTATTACAATGTAAAGTCTATGGGCCGGGCGGGGCTAGCAGGAGAAACACTACTGCGCATTTTCAGTGGGCCGCAGATCACGGAAGTAAACCCAGAAGCTTAGAAATGTTTTTGGCATGAGTCAGGCGAGCAACTCTATTAAACTGAATAGGCAATCCAGTATCCAGTTAATATAATACATCCATGGTCGTAGCCCACATGCCTTACCTTCGTTGTTTGTTTCCATAACTCCCTTACAGGCAGCTGCAGGCAACCGCTAAGCTAACCTTACCCCGTGTCTTTAGCTGCATGCTACCAGCCGCTAAGCTAAAGTTACCCTGTGTCTTTAGCTGCATGCTACCAGCAGCTAAGCTAACGTTACCCCGTGTCTATAGCTGCATGCTACTAGCCGGTAAGCTAACATTGCCCTGTGTCTTTAGCTACATGCTACCAGCTGGTAAGCTACAGTGTCTGTTTTTTCGCCAATCCTGCTTTTGATCTTGAATCGAAATCGTGACACCCCAAGTCAATCACTGTGAAAGCCAGACCGTTTGGGGAATACTGAAATGACAGCAAGGTACTAAAACCAAATTCAGCCTGACAACTCTCATGTCCTTTTGTCAGCCATGGGCTACTACCAACACTTGTCTGCTGAGCCCTGTGATAGTTTTGCTCTTATCCCAGCTCGAACTCCAAAGACAATCTGACAGAACCACGATGGGGAAACGGAATGCTGTGGAATTAAGCAACGCATGCAAATCACCTCTCATAGTTGTGGACATTTGAACTTCTATCAACTGTATTTTAATAATTTGTTCTTTCCCCTCCTTGCAAAGTCAAACACTAAAAACTGTAGTAAAACACTAAAATTGTTAATCACATTTGGATAAAACACAAAAAAATGAAGTAAATGCTTTTTCCAGAGAAGGGTTGTGTTTGAGGGTTATTTGTATAGCAATTTGTGATGATCATATGATTAATCCGTGTATTGCTGTAAAGTGGTTTGTCAGTGGAGTATTCGTGTTTTCTGATTATAGCTAATGCCGGGCCGATGTTTTTGGATAAAGATCCCTCGATCATCTTTAGTATTTTTTTCCTCTAGCTCCTCTTTTTAAAGGGAATGAAGACCCTGCTTTAGTCTTGATTATTGTTTTGATACTGACATTTTTTATGAGGTTTTCCAGTCTAAATATGATCGATTTACACTGTCTCTGAGGCTGGTTTGTACGATAATCCTCTGTAATGGTATACTCCAATATCTTCTCTCTAAATATGAGCTCTTACACAGGGCAGTCTAGTCTCATTGCTTTTAACACTGGAATCACAATATGCAAATGAAAGGCAGATGAAGCTAGTAGAATCAGATTTTGGTAATATTGTGTAAAGCAGATTAAATAAGCCTTAAACATGCCGTGAAACCGATTGTCATACATGTGGTAGTTGCAAGAAGGCAGCACAGTGGATGTTTTAATGATTATAACGGAATAAAGGATGCATGGAAGTGTCTGTCTGACTTGTGTTTCTCTGTGTTAGAAAGATTAAAGGTTCAGTAGGTAACTTCTATACAGTACAGTACAGTCAAAAGTTTGGACACACTTCAAGTGAATTAGAAAGTGTGTCCAAACTTTTGACTGGTACTTGAAAAAAAATCCTTTTTGTCACATTTGCTCTGTCACTATATCCTGACATTGGCACATTAGACAGATAATCTGTAATAAAATAAAATCATGTTCCTTTGCCTCTCCCTAGTGCTCCTAATGCCATTTGCATACGCCCTAAGGAAAACAACCAATCACAGCTGGGGAGTCTCTAACACAGTGTCACTGCTTGCGAACTGCGGTAAAACTAGGCAGCGCTGGTCAAATATGAATCAAGATTCTGTTACTGCATTGCCTATTTCTTTCAAGTGTTTTCAGAAACATAGTCTGTGACCAAGTCGAGCCAAAAATCAAGCGTCGACCGATCGGCTGAAGCAACCTTTCTACCAAAATCTTAGTTGTCCTATGCTCGTTACTCTGAGTAAAAAACAGCATTGTTGTATTGGATGAGAAATACAAGGATTATAAAGACAACATGAGCCTCTTTCACCATAGGTTCCAATTGCAGCAACGTCTAAAACGTGACCTCTCGTCCAAATGAACAATGAATAAATGAATGTGCAAAATGTAACTGTAATTTTTTGCTCGGAAACAAAAAAATGAACAGACCACATTATTTTGTTACCCATGTGACTTTCGTTTTTAGTTTCAAACGATCAAAGTTTACACGGAAAAACAAAGGGTCAATTTTGGATTGTTTTTTGATTCTGACACCAGAAATGTTTTTAACTTTTTTTAAATTTTGAAACAAATATAAAATATACAGTTTTTTTACAAATTAATTACGGATTACTTACGATACCCGGACCTTAGACAGCTGGCAAAGCCATTTTTTCTACGTCTATGCCACCACGTTTTGCTGAGTGGGTTATCTCAAGTATTTCTTCAAATGTGTGCTGTTGAAGATGAGCCACATCGTTCATGGTGACCATAGTTATTTTATTTCAAAGAAATAGTACTTGGCTAACAGCCACTTGCCAAAGGCTTTGGGCATGCACAAGGGCGAGGATCAGACCTTTAGGGTGGCTCACATGAGAATGTGACACGGATACATCCATCCATCCATCTTCGTCCACTTATCCGGAGTTGGATCGCGGGGGCAGCAGCTCCAGCATGGGACCCCAAACTGCCACATTAACCAGCTCTGACTGGGGGATCCCAAGGCATTCCCAGGCCAGGTTGGAGATATAATCCCTCAAGCTAGTCCTGAGCCTACCCTGAGGCCTTCTCCCAGCTGGACGTGCCTGGAACACCTCCCTAGGGAGGCGCCCAGGGGGCATCCTTACCAGATGCCCGAACCACCTCAACTGGCTCCTTTCAACGCACGGATACAGTGCCTTGCAAAAGTGTTAACACCCCCCCCCCACACACACACACACACACACACACTAAATCATATATATATGAAAAAATAATTTCATTATCTGATAATCTCTGAGCTAGCTACTGAACAAACAACGTCAGTTACCGTTTTTTGACACTATTATGATGGAACTAAACCTGACACTTTA
Source organism: Perca fluviatilis (assembly GCF_010015445.1). Lineage (NCBI taxonomy): Eukaryota > Metazoa > Chordata > Actinopteri > Perciformes > Percidae > Perca > Perca fluviatilis. The sequence goes on from NC_053114.1 coordinate 9,093,114, forward strand.
TAAGTCACAGTAATAACGACCAATTGAATTGAATGTTCTAACATTCAGCAGTTTTAGTTGTTTACATTTCAATTTGGGTTCTAATCTGCGCCATGAAATTACCAGTTTATTCTCTGGGGACTACCAACGTTAAACTTCACAAGCGCACTCCTGCTCTCCCTCTGACAGATTAGATAGAGACTCAGCCAAAGCCGGGAGTCTGGCACAACCACCTCCGATTGGCCAACGCTATGTTTCTGTTAATAGTAATTGTCCTCTGTAACTAACAGACAAGTTCACAAACTCTCACTTGAAACACACATCATTTATTTAAAAAAAATGTTTAGGCCGAGATGAAATTTAGGGGGGCCAATTTGCCCCTGCCGCATGCATATTGTTTTCCTACAATCTGGGCACTTGAATTGTGAGCGTGGGGTGACCCCCACACAGCAACCTTTCAAGCCAATCACAATTAAAACACAGTGTTAAAACTATCAGCCATTAACCCTAATTGTAAAATAATAATATAGCAGTGGGGTGGCCTCTAGCTCACCCAGTAAGAGTGTTCGCCCCATGTTGGCTGAGTCCTGCAGCAGCGCATGGTTTGAATCTGCCCTGCTGCGTGTCATCCCCTTTTCATATCTATCCACTTTCTAATAAAGGGAAAAGCCCCAAAAAATAATCTTTAAAAAAAAAAAACAGCAGCAACCGAGGATGTTTTATGTCATGCATAGTAAAAAGAGGTTATTCAGTACCACCACACTTTTTCTGCTGCCAGCAGGTGGGGGAAATGACCCATTGCCTTTTCTATACAGTACATGCTGTTTCTTATACACATACATTATATTCGTCCATGCACAAATTCCCATCTGGTTGGAGAGTGAATGACTTTTCAAAGCTGTTCATATTTACCTAATGTTCTCTCATTAGGACATAGTTAATATACACCCATTAATATGTGGCCTACAGTATTCTGTTTTTAATGGAAAGCCTCTGAAATGAACAGCAACCGAACTCTTACATCAGAGATCTTCAACAGGGGGTCTGGGACCCCCAGCGGGTCCTCAGAGGCGCCAAATTATTGTTTGATAGTTTAAAAATAAATATATACTGAAAATATACATTAACCTAAATCCAAAATATTATTTGTCAATAAATTTTTTTACTTATGCAGCATTGATGATATGCTTACTGGCCTATAAGTAAGGTAGCCATCAACAGATACAGTTACTGTTCCACATTTTAACATTAACACATGATGTATGAATATGTTATTAACACCATAGTATTGTTTGTATGCACCATAAAAAATGTATATCTAAAGACTAGGCCACCCTACATGTTATTGTAGGCCCAGTTTAATATGCAACTCAATTTTATACATTATATATAATGAGCGGTCCCTGCTCCCTGTCTCTCTTTCATCTAAGGGGTCTTTGGCTTAAAAAGGTTGAAGACCCCTGTCTAACAGTATCACTGTTCCCTAGACTCTTGTGTTTATTTGTTGAAATGAAAGACAAATTGAAAACACGTCACTCTGATGACCGTTGTGGCAGAGTCATGTTTACGTCCACATAACTTCTGAATCCTGAAGTTGGCTTTAGTGCATGTGTTGATGCAGGAGGACTGAAACACCGACTGTAATGAAATCCTTCAGCTGTGACATGGGACTGCTGACACTTCAGCTCCTGAATCCAGAGGAATGTAAATATATTCTGCTTATTTTCAGTATTCAGCTTGCATTCTCACTGCTCGTTTGGATTGCAGATTAAATCCCCTGAGTCCCATCTACCTCTGCTATGTCTGTAAGGGAGGAGCCAGAATCCAAATGCTGCCATGTGAAAATATTGTGTTTGATTGTTAGATTGAGGATGAGGATCCAAAATGACTGCTCGGACAGATATTTGATACGGTGAATGTTCCTCTTTTTATTTATTCAGTCAGTATGAGTGTGATGATATGTGGTCCAACACAGAGCTTATAACAAAAAACATCCATAAGAATAACAAAGGAGAAATGGAAGTGGTCCTGTGATAAGGACCAGGAATTTTGGACTGGGATACATGATAACCTATATCTGATTGCAGGGAGCCAGGTTCCATTCAGCACAAGATTATTTGTTCTAGGAGATGGGTTAATCCTAAACGGGATAGATAAGCACATAAAAAACTGGGTCCGGACTAGTTTAATGATAGCCAGACAGATTATTATAGAGGATGAAGAATGAAGGGGTGCCGTCAATCCAGGAGTGGGCTTGTGAGATGGCTAGGGTGGCAGTGTTTGAAAAAATTTCATATAAACGGTTTGCCAGATTGGATGTCTACACTAGAAAATGGGGAAAGTAACTGATCTTGGACCACTTCTGTATTTATATAAATGACTTGTCTGCAGCATTATCCTCCTTGTTTCCAATCATTTTTGCTGATGATGCCAATTAATGTTTTTCCCAATCTGAATTTTCTATTCTCATGGCCAAAGCAAATTCTGAATTAGGAAACATTTCCAAATGGTTTCTATTAAACAAATTATCCCTTAATGTTACACAAACTAACTTCATCATATTTACAGTACATCAAAAAATAAAAAGTATCTCACAAATATAATTCTTGTCTTTACATCGGAAATGATTCAATTACCCAGGTTTCATCTACAAGTTTCCTTGGAATTCGGCTAGTTGATAGATAGCTGGAAGAAGCATATTCATTTTGTTTGCAGTAAGATTTCTAAATCTATTGGCATCATTGGCAAATTTCGAAGTTTGGTTCATCCAAAATGTTTGCTTACTCTTTATTATAGCCTAATCAATAATAATATTGCAATACATGATGTATGGATACATTAGGCCCTATGTATCCATACCTCATGTATTGCAATATTATATGGGGTTGGGGAGCTACTTATCCCACTTACCTCGATAAGTTATATACTTGGGTTCTAATTTAGCAAAATTGCCACATTTAGCAGCTGGACTGATCATTTAGCCCCTCTCTTTAAAGAGCTCAAGATTCTATCAATCTTTAATATAAATAAGTACCAAACTTGTGTTTTTATTTTCAAAATTTTGCATGAGCCAGCTTCCATTCCGATGCCTTGTGTAGTATTTTTTTCAGTCTAATGCTAACGTATAGTTATAATACAAGACATGCCAAATATTTACATCTTCCAATGTTCCCTACTAGGCTCTGTCAATTCTCTATTAGATACAGGGGAGTTTAGCTATGGAACAGGTATATTCACACTGCATTTCAGTCAACTTCTGTCAAGAATTAAAAAAAGAGGCTTTAGACCTGTCTGATTAACCAAACTTAGCTATCTGTATTAATGTGAACTTTTCATATCACATTTTGTTTGGCCTTGCTGTCTCTCATTTCTACTTACACATACACACATCAGTCCACATATCCTCATTTTATCTATATTATTGTAATTTATTGTATGCCTTTGATGTTTATGTAGCCAACCTTGTGCTTTTATTTTTTTAATTTTTTTATTCAGTGCTTACTTGTGTTCAATTTGTTGTTTTTTGTTTAGGACACTTGTAATTGTAATTGTTCATTATCTATATTATTCCTCTCTATCTTAGGTGAGACTCCTTCTATACGCCCCTAGAGGTTTTCTTAATCTCACCTGTGCAATCTACCTTCTTTTTATTATTGAATGTTTTGTGTTATTGTTGTCTTGATTTTATTGCGCAAAATAAACAAATTCAATCTTTCTGGAGGTCTCCTAAGAAGCTTTGTGCTGGGGAAAGATGTGTATGATGTGCTTATGTCGTTGTCATTTACATATGTTTATTTGGTTTATGGTTTATTGTCTATTTTGTTACTATTTTGTTCAGCAATTTGGGAGTTAGGTCCCACAGGGTTTTATTTTATTTATTGCATTTTATTATTCTTTATTTATTTATGTTTTCTGCCCTTTTTTACTTTCTTCCCTTTGTTGCCTCAACAAGGCACTACTTTGCGTTACCCTCCCCTTACTTTTTAACATTTGATCATGGCTAATGTAACAAGGAATGGGGGAGCATGTCTGAGATTTGTGTCTTGGAATGTTAAAGGGATCAATGGCCCAGTTAAAAGAGGTAGAATTTTTTCCCACCTAAAACATCTTAAGGCTGACATTGCCTTTTTACAAGAGACCCATTTAATTGCCAAAGACCATCATAGATTAAAAGCCTCATGGGTTGGCCAAACCTTCACTCCACTTCACTTTAGTAGCAGGGCAAGGGGCATGGCCATTAAGAAGGTCCAATTTTTCCTAAAGTCAGTGCTGACCCTCAAGGCCGCGTCATCATAGTTTCTGGTTCTCTCAATAACTTTGATGTTGCTCTCGTCAATCGCTATGCACCTAACTGGGATGATGAATCATTCATTGCAAAAATGATCATCCAGTCCTGCCTGACCTGAACTCCAACCATTTAATTTTGGGAGGTGACCTCAATTGTGCAATAGATCCACTATTTGACAAATCCTGCCCTAAAAGGGACCCTCCTTCCAAAATGGCCAAAGCACTCTCATCATTCATGAACCAAACAAGTATTGACCCATGGTGTTTTCTTTTTCCTGACAAAAAACAATTTTCCTTCTACTCTCACGTCCACAAAACGTTTTCTAGGAGTGATTATTTTTTTATTGATAGCTATTTTCTGTCTGCTGTAAATAGCATAGAATACCCCACTATTGTAATATCAGATCATGCTCCATTGTTGCTTGACCTCTCCTTTACGCTTCAACAGAAAACATGTCCCCCATGGAGATTGAACTGCGCTTTGGTAAATAATGATGATTTGCCCAGGGACCACAGATGTAAATTAGCTGTATAGCTAACTCTGGTACAGGGCCTGAACTGTTTTTTTTAACAAATAGAGATCCACTCTGGTGAACTTACGGTGATCCCATCAGTCATTAATGACACCTTTAAAACCTTTTATTCTAAGTTGTACACCTCACAATCTCCCCCTGATAATGAACAGATGATGCGATTTCTTGATAACCTGGAATTCCCATCTATACCTGCTACTCAGGTCAGCAAGATGGATTGTCCTAAACTGGGTAAACCCAGCCCAATCTGCCGGCGATTTGATTTCGCCCTTCAGCTCAGGCTGGAAACCTGTACATTACCCAGTTACTGTCTCTAATGTAAAGGTAGATAGCATCAAGTATGTGTGTGAATACACACACTGTAACGCAAGTGTTGTACACTTCTTTGTTATTTGGATAACCATTCTGCTGTTGGTGTTATGGCGCATGCGATAGCCACCTTTCCCCTCAATGAAATGACTATGAGTGTGCACCTCTGCAAACCAGGGTGATCAGATGAGAATGGGCAAATTTGAGGTGCATTACAGCAATGGAGCTACAGGCACTGATCTCAACTGCATGGATATCAATGGAATGTCCGAATCTTTAAGAATGTCAGATGGTCACCCTACTACAAAAATACATACTATACAACTGTCTTTTACCAGCTACGTGACCGCAGTAGTTCTAGCGTTTTACTGTTGAGGAGATAATTATGCCCTGTTAACTCTTCCTAAATACATGGGCCCACTCATGTTTTCCCCTTCACACCTGATTCAAATCAATGGGTTATTAGCAGGTTTCTGCAGAGCTTGATGTAATTGTAATAAGATAAATTGTAAGAACTTTTAAGATATATGAAATATAAATATGTAAACAAATACATGATGTAATATAATTTTATCATTTCACAGAGCTAATTTTAAGTATTAATGTTATTCACTAAACATGCTTATCTTCTATCTTCTTACAACTTGCACCTGGAATATATACAAAGTAATAAATTGAGTACTAATTTGACCTTGTTGTCTCTACACAGGCCAGCACTGCCTGCTTACATTCAGCTGCCTCTCTCAAGGGATATTGCCTGCCAGACAGACCACACATACTGTAGGCACACAGCTATCCTTAAAGACTCTGCGGCCCCACTTTAGAAGTGAAGGTATGTACTTGCCACCTTCAGTACATTTACTTTTGATGTCGTTAGTAAGTATTCTGGCATCTCTCTTTGCTTTCATTAGGTGTTGGTTCATTAGACTTGCCTTAGTAAAATTAATTTTGGCCGCAGGTGTCCAGGCAAGTCTCTCCTGCAAAGATTTCAGTGGTTGGGACGTCCAATGCAGACCCTTAGTGCCTGTCATCCAGGTCAGCTCTTTAGTGGAAGCTTCAAAGGGACAGGATTCCACTTATGATCCTGCCGACTCCATCACTGCATCATTAGACTCTACACTAAAGTCGTAAGTTACTGAGTGTGAAAATATATGTGTGGCTTGTGAGAACTTTCATAATTTTTATAAATGGTATGGCATTCTAACATAAAGGATTAGTCTCAGTGAGACTGTTGTTGTTTATAGCATTACTTTTAGGATTGCTTATGTGCATAAAGAACCCCTTAACGCCAACTGTCGCTAATTTGCATCAAACCCCTTCCATTCCGACTGCAGGCGAGATAGCGTGTGTATTCCCCCCAATGCCGGTTTGTTTACATGCGATACATACCTCGGAACCTTTTGCATGCACTGGTTTCTCGTAGGACCGGTCGGAGTGGGAGATACATCCGGTTCACGGAAGCGAAATTAAACCTAACCCTACCCCAAACCCTACTCCTACACCTAACCCTACCCCTAACCCTAGGCAAGGCAAGGCAAGGCAGCTTTATTTATATAGCACATTTCAGCAACAAGGCAATTCAAAGTGCTTTACATAAAACATTAAAGAGCAGTTAGAACACAATTAAAAACAATTTAAAAACAAAGTCAAGAATAATAAACAAATTAAAACAAGAATAAAATTGATAGTGCAGTATAAGAATAAAAGTTACAGTGCAGTATAAGAAATTAAAGTTAATAAAATAGATTATTTAAAGAAAAGCAACATCAAAAAGATAGGTATTTAGCTTAGATTTAAAAGAACTGAGAGTTGCAGCGGACCTGCAGGTTTCTGGGAGTTTGTTCCAGATATGTGGAGCATAAAAACTGAACGCTGCTTCCCCCTGTTTAGTTCTGACTCTGGGGACAACAAGTAGACCTGTCCCAGACGACCTGAGAGGTCTGGGTGGGTCATAGTGTAGTAGCAGATCAGAAATGTATTTTGGCCCTAAACTGTTTAGTGATTTATAAACCAGTAAAAGTATTTTGAAATCAATTCTTTGAGGCACTGGAAGCCAGTGTAGAGACTTCAGTACTGGAGTGATGTGATCCACTTTCCTGGTTTTAGTGAGGACTCGGCAGCAGGCGTTCTGAATCAGCTGCAGCTGTCTGATTGATTTTTTAGGGAGACCTGTAAAGACACCGTTACAGTAGTCAAGTCTACTGAAGATAAAAAGCATGGACAAGTTTTTCCAGATCCTGCTGAGACATAAGTCCTCTAACCCTTGATATATTTTTAAGGTGATAATAGGCAGATTTTTTTTATTATGTTTATGTGGCTGTTAAAATTTAGGTCTGAGTCCATGACTACACCAAGATTTCTGGCTTTTCTTCGTTTTTTTAACATTGTCGTTTGAAGCTGAGCTCTGACTTTCAATCGTTCCTCTTTTGCTCCAAAAACAACCACCTCCGTTTTTTCTTCATTTAATTTAAGAAAGTTCTGGCACATCCAATCATTAATTTGTTCAATGCACATATTTAATTGTTGTATTGGGCTATAGTTCCCTGGCGATAAGGTTATGTAAATTTGTGTGTCATCTGCATAACTATGGTAACTTATTTTGTTGTTTTCCATAATCTGAGCCAGTGGAAGCATGTAGATGTTGAACAGAAGAGGCCCCAGAACAGAGCCTTGGGGAACTCCGCATGTCATATTTGTATGCTCAGATGTATAATTACCTATAGACACAAAGTAGTCCCTTTTCTTTAAATAGGATTCAAACCACTTTAGTACTGAGCCAGAAAGACCAACCCAGTTTTCCAATCGGTCAAGCAATATGTCATGGTCTACTGTATCAAATGCAGCACTGAGATCAAGTAATACTAAGACTGAAATTTTGCCACTATCTGTGTTTAAGTGGATGTCATTAAAGACTTTAACAAGAGCTGTCTCAGTGCTGTGGTGTGGTCGAAAACCTGACTGGAAGGCATCAAAAATGTTGTTTAGCGATAAGAAAAGGTTGAGTTGTTGAAAAACCACTTTTTCTATGATTTTACTTAAAAATGGAAGGTTTGATATTGGCCTATAGTTGCTCATTAGTGTCGTGTCTAGATTGTTCTTTTTTAGGAGTGGCTTGATGACTGCAGTTTTCAGGGCCTGTGGGAAGATACCTGAGAGCAGAGATGTGTTTACAATCTGTAGAAGATCAGAAGCCAAACAATCCAAAACATTTTTGAAAACACCGGACGTGTAGCAAGTAGGCAGAGGAGGTTTTCAGATGTTGTATAATGTCCTCCAGGTTTTTAAGGTTGATCGTATGAAATTGTGTCATGTTGGAATTTGTTTTGCGTGCACACTGTGACAACACATATCCTGTACTTGATATGGAGGCACTGACTGTTTGTCTAATTTTCTGAATTTTGTCTGTGAAGAAGGAGGCAAAGTCATTGCAAGCCTCGGTAGACAACAGTTCAGATGCTACTGGTACTGGAGGGTTAGTTAAACTATCAACAGTAGCAAACAAAGCACGTGAATTATTATTGTTTCTGGCGATAATGTCAGAGAAAAAGGACCGCCTTGCATTTCTTAGTTCCAGATTATAAATGCGTAGTCTCTCTTTATAAGTGTTATAATGGACCTGGAGATTAGATTTTCGCCAACTGCGTTCAGCTTTTCGACACTCTCTTTTTTCTGTTCTCACACCTATAAAATTTCTCCATGGAGATCTTTTCTTACCAGAGACAGCTTTGATCTTAGTGGGAGCAATAGCATCAATAACATTCGTAATTTTACAGTTGAAATTATCTACCAGCTCAGTGACTGAGGCCCCAGTGAGGGTGGGTGTAGAGGAGAAAAGCTGAATGAATGATTCACTGGTGTTTTCAGTGATATACCGTTTTCTGATTAACTTTGTTTGAACACTTTTGGGCAGAGAGATAGTGCCGTTAAAGAAAACACAGGAATGATCAGAGAGAGCAACATCAGTCACCACAACCTTGGAAATGTTCAGACCCTTGGAGATAATCAAGTCCAGAGTGTGCCCCTTATTGTGTGTGGGCTGTGTCACATGCTGAGTCAGTCCATAGCTCTCAAAAACACAACACAGTTCTTTGGTCCCTTGGTCCTGGGGGTTGTCAACATGAATGTTAAAATCACCAGCAATAACTACACGGTCAAAGTTAATACAGATTATAGACAGCAGTTCATTAAAATCGTCAAAGAAGTTTGCACAGTATTTAGGTGGCCTGTAGATATTTAGAAGTAGAGCTTGAGGGGAGGATCTTAGCTGAAGAGCCACATATTCAAAAGAAGCAAGATTTCCGTAAGATATTTGCGTACAGTGGAATGAGTCATTAAACAAAATGGCGACTCCACCTCCTTTCTTATTCACTCTATTCTCATTCATAAAACTAAAGTTAGGGGGGGCTGACTCAATGAGAACAGCAGCACTGTTATTATGGTCCAACCAGGTTTCAGTTAAAAACATAAAATCAAGATTGTGCTTGATAATAAAATCATTGATTAAAAATGATTTTCCCGTCAAAGATTTTAGTAACGTTTAGTAGGGCTAGTGTTAGTGCGTTTTCATTTTTTGAGACAGACTGTGGCTGACGAGGAATGGATGCTAAATTTGCAAAGTTTGCAGTTACGTACTTATTCGCCATTCTTTTTCTATTACCTATCACAACATAAATTGTGGAAGAATCTAATACGCAGGGCCCAGGCTTGTCTTGGAAAGAGTCATGAGTGCTACTATGCATGCAGTCTGGACCCGGCCCATATCAGTTAATGCTTACTGCATTTTGCACACAAGCATCCTTATCAGTTTGGGGAGAAGGAGTTAGCTGCCGTCCTTGAGGGGGCAGAGGTGCCTGGCGTTTGACGATGGGAGAAGGAAGGGGGGCATACTTGGTTCCAGCATTTACCAGCTGCTTCATCTGGTCAGTGAACTCCAACATGGGGATGGGGGAAAGAGGGGAGAGCGACGTATCCTTAAAGAGGTCCTCATAGCTGTCGTGGTTGTCAAAGGGGTTTGAGGAGTGTTGGACGGGTGAGAAGGGGGGTTGGGATTCCTCATCTCTGCTCTTTGGTCTCCCATGGTCAAATCTTTGCTCAGGTGGGGGCTGTGGTGGATCACTGCCGCACTTTGTTGTGTCTTCCTCTTGTTTTGGTTCATCTTGTCTCGTGCCCTTGGCCAAGGGAGCAGATGTGTGGCGCAGAAAGTAAAGTAGGCTAGAGGTGAACAGCTTTACTCCTGGCTTGTTAAGGAATAGTCCATCTGCTTTAAAAAGATGTCTGCAGCCCCAGAAAATGTTAAAATTGTCAATGAACTGCAGAGAATGGTTGGTACATGCATTTGAAAGCCATCTGTTCAGTGCCAACAGTCTGCCGAATCTCTCAGCTCCTCCTCTGACTGGTGGTATAGGGCCACTGATAAACACCTTTGCGTTTAGGGAGCTGACTGCGTTCAGCAGATTCATAAAGTCACAATTCAGCACTTCAGACTCTTGCTTTACAACATCATTTGACCCTATATGCAGTATAATGTTCTTCACAGTTGGGTGTGCTGCTATGATATCCTGGATTCTTTGGGCCAAATCAGACACCATGTCTTTGGAAAACATGGTGTCTTTGGAGTATTTTGGTGTTTTTACTGCTTTTTATATCTTTCACAGCAGAGTCGTTAGCTTTCCCTGTAGCTTTTTACTTTTAGAATTGCTCCTTACCCTGCTGTGTGACGATGAGACGTAATCCAGGTTATGTCCAGGGTCCTGCAGCAGAGGAGCAAATCTGTTCTTCACCTGCACACTCAGTTGTTGGGGAGGCATTTTGTTGCTGATTTTCCCTTTTGCAGTTGTCCACGGCTGTGTCCTACTAAGTATAGGGGTTGAAGAGGCACTCTGCCTGGGTGGTAATGCAGGCCAGCCGGTCATATCACAAATCTCAGGGCGCTGTGCTCTGCCCGTTAGTCGTCCTCCCATTTCCCAGGAAAATGATTTACTCTTAGGCTTTGCACCAAAAGAGTTCCAGGGAGGACTGCCTCTTGTTGATTTATTATCCGTTCCACAGCCCTCTTGTTTCATTGTGGTCTTGCTGGTGCTAGTTAGCCGTGTGTTAGCATGCTTTTGTCCATTGTTTTGGGTCACTGGTAAAGTGGTGTCATTTCCACATGATCCGTTCACTTCCACGTTTACTTCTAACCGGTGAATTTTGGTTTCCAGAACTTCAATCTTCTGCAGGAGTTTGTAGTAGTCCTCTATGGAGAAGGGTGGCATCTTGCTGCTAATTAGCTTTAGCTACAGTCAGTTTAGGACAGGCTTGAGCTATTGGTAGGCCTCGGTCACGCAGAAAAATGTTCAAATATGACAATAGCCTACTATGTCTACAAAAAATGTATAGTCCAGTGATTTATAAGTATCCAAGAGCCGCTGCTCATAGTTTCTCTCAGAGGAAAAGCAAGATTATCAGCAGAAATATGCAAGCAGAAGCAGGAGCAAGCAGTAGAGCGTCTGCACTGTAAGAAGCAGGAACCCTAAAGAAACTACTGTCAATGTTAGGGAGTAGGAGAGTGTTTTCTTTCTTGCCGTTGTCAAGATCCATGTATTTGTCAATTACAGTTTAGAAGTTCTAACAACTTTGTGACATGAATGAAATCTACTATGTGTTTTATTAATTTTACCATTTTGTAAAGAATTTTACCATAATGCCTGTTGTCGCTAATTTGCATCATACCTAAATTTATATCTATTCCATATGCTATAGACAAATTAACAATCTCAACTTAATTTAGCATCAGCTTGGAGCCAGAAACACACATAATATTTTGTTTATATAATTGTGAATAAATTCAGGCGTCAAGGGGTTAAACCAGCTGCAAACAGGGTGATGGTTTAAAGTACAGTCCAGATGAAAGCTCAGTCTGTTTAACTCAAAATGAGTTTTCCTTTCTTTGTGGTTTGATATAGAGAAGATTCATCCACTCCCACCCACAACAGCAAAAAGTACATAGTGTACAAAAACTGCATCATGGAGTTGTTTAATGTATGTCCAGTCTGCACACGGGCATGTGATGTGAGGACCCAAAGGCTGGGGACATTCCTGTCTGTGAAGCAGCGGTGTCCCCATTGCACATTTAGATGACACTGGAATAGCCAACCTATCCTTGGGAGCATGCCAGCTGGAAATCTGCCCCTTTCTGCCGCCGTGTACCTGAGTGGTGCATCTTTCATACAAATCGAAAAGGTAAATGATGTACAACTGTAGTTACTTTGACTGTGAATGACATCAATTTAGGTCAAATTACATTTATTATTTATCCCCCCACACCAACAGGTCTTCAAGGCAATGAAGCTACAGTTTCGCCGCCATGCCAGAGCTTTCATTGAACTTTATTACGTTATTCATCACTGGAAAATCACACAGGATGTGAATCTGCAGCGGCGAAGTCAGGAGGAAAAAGTAATACTTGGTGGTGACACGAGAGCTGACTCTCCAGGTATTGATACTTTACTGAAATTATGTGTTGTTTATACAGGGGTTAGAGTTAAAAGGAGTGACCTAAATAAAATGCCAGACATAATACCAAAGTATTGAATAGTGATTACTAATGTCACTATTTGAACAAAAACAGGCCACACTGCAAAGTATGGGAGTTATACAATGATAGATCTCCATACTAACACTGTTTTGGACATTCATTTGGTTCAGGTGAGTTGTCAAAATTGATTTTGTAAAGGGGTTATTGGTTGTAATTTGAAAATCAAAGTCTATAATGCATTTTCTATTAATATACCGTATTGTTTTTCTGTGTTAACAGAGCAACGAGGTTGGTGGTAGCTTCCACATGGAAAAAGAGGGCCTGACGAGGAGTCTAGCATTACTGGAGTCGCGTGGCGTCAACCTTGATTATCAGTTTTGCTCCAGCCTTTTCCTTTCTTTGAGTTGTTAGTGATATCCTTTTGGTGAGAAGGACCTGATGTTAGATTTTTTTTTAAGCTTGCATAAAGCTCCCATTTGGTGAAAAGACTTAGCCTGGTTAACACCAGACCCTTCTCAGCTGTAACTGAGAGTGGGTCTGGGAAAGGTTCATTGACAGTTCATTTCCAGAGGGGCGTCACCAACGGACGCCACTCAAATACCTCTGGGTGCCATTGGATAGTCCTTCAACCAATCAGACCAACGATCCGGGTGACGCTTTTCACATCCAACAAAAAAAAATGTGATTCTGGTTTTGTTTTGTCGTCCCTCCACGCCCTACTTTCTCCTTGCAGGTGTTGCATATTGCTAACTTGTTATCTTCTGCACACACGGTGAAGAATTTCCAAACAGCTGATATGTTGCAGGTTAATTCACGAGGCTCCCTACATGTGCAAGAATAGCGCGGACACGCGTTTCACACCGCGAGCGGGTACACGCCACACACGGCGGAGAAGTTGAGAGAAAGGAGAAAGAGACAGTGTCTCTGTCCGTGTGTGCGTGCGTCCTTGAGAACTGTAACTCGTATAACTTATGTTGTCAGTTAATTATAGCATTGACCGGTATAAAATCGGCATATGTCAGACTGACCTGCCGGTCCCTGGTCATGGTGAAGCACGCCCCTCGTGGCGTCATAGTTAAATGTAAACAAAAAGCTGCTCGCCGTCGCTGCGCTATCCTCGTCGCGTAAAGCCTGCCTCAACGGTTGTGATTGGTGTAAAGCCCACCTCAGCGGTTGTGATTGGTGCCTCAATTTTGAGGACATTGGAAATGGGTTTGAATGGGCTCTTCGCCAGACTGACCTGCAGAGCAAATCTAAAATTTGCCGGAAGGTCGTCAGGGTTTACCCAGGCTAGAAAAGACTTGTCCTTACTTTGAAATTGTGACACTATGAGTAAATGGTAACACATGCTTTGAAATTGATAATGAAATGCTACAATAGAGTAATCACTCAGTTTATGAGCATATAACTAAGTGGAATGTATTTTTGATTTCATTGTAGGAATTTCAAAGAAACTGGAAGCAATAAGTAAGCAGAAAGACTGTGAGAAACTCAAGAAGTGGATGAAAAGCATCAACAACCACATATACTGGACTGCAGCTGGCTCAAGAGAGAGAATTGCAAAGTGGACCGCGATCCTGAACCATGTTCGAGATGTCCATACACATGAGGATCCTCTTTTCCCCTAAGTGCAGCGCCGGCGCTCCCACCACGTTAGCATCACGCGCTGTGCGTGGGGCACCAAGTGCTGAGGGGGCACCAAAAATAGTCAATAATTATAATGCCGATATTATTTCAGTATAGAAATAATAGGCAATTTTTAGGCATGTATATCACAAAACAGGCAGAACAAGAGATATATTTAATTGCTCAAGAAAGTAACGATGGTGATATGTTATAACTTAGGTGCAAGCTAAATTGAGATTTTACTGTTAAACATTATCTATGCATTTTACAAGTAACTGACACCAGCTAGCTGTTACTTTACTTTGGATATTGAGCAGAAATGTATGGTTTATTTTGATGTGACGGTGGCCAATACTTTCTCAGTAACAGTTAGCAATCAGTGTACAAGGTAGGCTAACAATTCCTCTTGCTTCAGACCATCTATTACTGTGTAGCATGCGATTAATAGTCTTTAGCCAGGCATTTAGCAAAGTTTACCTAGCATAGTGTCATTTGAGAACATATTTTGGCGTTTGCAATGCATAATAAACCCACGACCATCTTTAGGATTGTCATTCAGTAGAATTCAGCAGAATGTAGGCTACAGTCTCTCATACAAATTAAGTGAGGTGTCGGATGTGCAGTGGGACAGAAAATGGCTCTTGATAATGTGATGTCTGAAGAACTCAGACTTTTAGTGTTACTGCTACAGCTAGCTTAGCTACATCTGAATGTGACAGAAGCTACTATATAAAATATATGACTATAAATATGACTTTTATAACTATAAAATGTCATTATGAATTATATAAAGCAAACATTATTGTTGAATTGTGTGCGATATTGCAACTCATTCTATTATGCTTTTATATTAGATTAGATTAGATTGATCAAATAGTTGATAAATAAGTAATACAGGGGGAGAGCTCCTTGGCTGCATGCTTTCAGTTTTAAATGTTTATAATTTTTTTCGGTATAAGATTCTTTGTTTGAATATTTTGTCTCTTTCTATACTGATCCTTTTTCTTCATATTTCTAAATTAATGCAGGGTCAATGCTGAGATACGTACAAGGAGGAGCACATGGCCAAGAGGAAGATACAGACGACGAGCAACCACTGCTTGTATACAAGCAGTTCAGGCACACATCAACCCCAGCCGGCCAGCATGTCTGTAGACTCCACAACAGTACCAATTTGATTTGATTGATTTTGGAAAATCTTTGGTTTATTTTGATAATATTATGCACTTCTCAATACTTGAATGTGTGTTTTAGCTGTTCTACATAGTGTGTTTACAAAGTAAAGTAAAATTGTTTGACTTTTCTGCTTTTAAACCTTTGCTTTATTGAAGAAGATTGCTTACTTGTATACTTCTACTTTTAAGTTTGTATTTATGGATGATTATTTTAATTTCTACGAAGATTTTGCATATCCCAATACTCGTGTGTATGTATGTTTTGGCTGTTCTGTGTACTGTGTTTACAAAGTTGATTTTCCTTTTTCGTTTTATTGTTCTTAGGTCTTACATTGTGATGCTACTATTGTGTTATTGGTATTGAGTTATATGTTTGGGGTGGTGGGGGGGCATCATAAAGGAATTAAGCTTAGGGCACCAAAATGGCTAGCAGCTGCACTGCCTAAGTGCGAGCATGCGATCCGCAAGACAACTGACAAGAGTAAATGGCTCCAAGCAGGTATTTCATCAATATACAGGCTAAATGTCAAAACAGTACTCAGACAACTACACAGTTATTTAGATAATTTTTGTAATATTCTGTACTGTATTGTTTTCTAATATGATATTTTCTTATTGTCTGCAGCAACTCCAGCTTTCTACAACTTGGAGAAGTTGCTGATAAACAAAAGAACGCTGAAGGATGTTGCAAAACTGAGTCCCCACCACCAAACTTCATCGTTGGAGGCTTTCAATGCCGTCATCCTTCGTTTTGCCCCAAAGAATGTTGTCTTTCCCTTTATTGGAATGCTGTGCAGGTAAAAGAAAGTTTGTTTACTTAATACTTTTGGGAATTGTAGCCTAAAATATCTGTCAATATTAACATGTTTTGTTTGTACTTCCAGACTCTACCTTGCTGCTATGCATTATAATGAAATTGCGGACCGACCACAGGCCAAAACGGAGGAAGGTGTACCTCTCTTCAAAATTTCCTTTCAAAAGGCAGAGCTAAACCTCAGAAGACACAGCCGACTTTTGGTAAGTGTTCAAATCAATTCAAACAACACGTCTTTTGGAATTCAAAAATGTATTTCTCTTGATGAAAAATCAATAAAATACAAAAACACAGTAAAAACAAAACAACCAATTAAAAAGAAGAAAAACATTTTTTGTGCTTGTGTTTAATGATACAGGTTATGTTGCTGACATGATGAACCTAATTTTTGAGAAAGTCTTTGTCAACCCTACGCCCAGAGGCGTAGCACAGAATTCTGGGCCCTGTAGAAAGGTTTGTTTTGATTTATTGGGATCTCCATTAGCTGGGGCCGTTGCCACAGCTATTCTTCCTGGAGTCCACCCACAACTTGTGCAGCTATACATTGCTGTGCATCATTATATTAAAAACAACCACCAAAAAACAACATTCAATACATCACTGAAAGAAAAACAACAAAAATAATAACAAGACATAACAACATTCAACACAACACACAACACAGGACAACACAGGACCTAGTTTAAATTATTCACAAACCGTAGAGGTGAGATTATGGGGCCCTATTTTAACGATCTGAAACGCAAGTATCAAACGTGAAACGCAAGTAGCTTTGTGGCCGGATCTCTGGTGCTGTTTCTATTATACCGGCGGGATAAATGAGTCTTGCGCCCGAAACAAATCTAAAATGGGTTGGTCGGAAGTAGCTAGGTGTGGTTTGGGCGTAATGTGAAAATAACCAATCAGCGCGTCATCTCACATTCCCTTTAAGAGCAGGCGCGCTTGTTCCATGGCGGATTGCTATTATAACGGCGGATTTGCTTGGCGCATGCCAGCGGGAGCTGTCCGGGATGCGGCAAAGTAATAAATGCCCGTCTTGGCCGGGTGGCGATGTTGCTGCAGCCTCTCGGGCGCATCTTCCCAAGTCTGAAGAGGATTGCTGCAGCCATGGAGCGTGGGCCTCCAAACGCACCACCTGCACCTGTTGTGCCCCTTCCTCCTCCCCCCGACTCCATCTCTGTCCACCCGCTCCACCAGGAGCGCATTGCGCATTGTCACTCCCGGACCAGATTCCGCCGGAGTGTCCAATCCTGCCGTAGTTCAACATCACATCTCCTTAAGTCCTCTAATATTTCCTCATTTATGTCATCAACACATCCATGATTCATGGAAATGTTGTGTAAAACACAACAAGCCACAAAGAATGCTGCGACTTTTTGAGGACTGTACTGTAAAGTGCCTCCTGATCTATCCAAACACCTAAAGCGCATTTTCAGTAATATTTTTCTTTTTCACGCTACATTATGGCCAAGCATGCGCCCCTAAAATAGCATCTGAATAACGCGCAACTGACTTTAGACTAGCACCACTGACTTTAGACCAGGTTTTTCCTGGTCTAAAGTCAGTGGTGCTAGTCTAAAGTCAGTTGCACGTTATTCAGATAACGCGCAATGGTGAGTGACGGAATTGTTTTCTGTAACTGCAAAGTAGCACATGGGAACTTTTGAGCCGGAACACGCCTCCTCTTTTCGCGGAACCGCCTCGGGAGCGCAAATACACTCCCTAATTTACCGACGTGCGTCTGTGGAGGGAAAAGTCCGCTGTGCATTGGGTGCAAAATAGGAATGATACATGCGTCGGTGTACAAAGGCAATTGCGCTGAGTGCAAGATAGGGCCCTATAACATTGTTCACTAATAATATGCCCAAGCAAATGCACACAGAGAACCCTCAATGATACTAACCGCATTCATTAAATATTATCCAATACAGAGTACTGCTCAGCTAGGAGATGTTCTTAAAGTAATACTTTGAATTGATGTTTTCTATTTTCTCGAATGACATGACTAGACATTGCATTCCAATTAATCAGGGCTCTATATATTACAGTGTTTTTCCCTTTGTTTGTTCTTACTTTAGGTAATGTGAATTTACCCTCCGTAGCATGCCTAATGCTGTAGTCATGTTTATCAGAACTAAGACCAAATTGCTGATACAACACCCTCGGCTGTTTAGTCACAAAAATATTTCTGGTGAAGTTGAGCAACGAGGCAGTTAATCTGTTCCTTACACTTAACCAGGATAAACAAACAAATCAACGCTTGATCTGAATGGGCACCTCAGTAAATAGCGTGCAGTCTTATTCTGGGCAATTTGCAATTTGGGATAGGACAATCATTTTAATATAATATATATATATATATAATTTCCCATTACCTTTTTATTGAGAACATTTGAACATCTCCTTATAACTGAGAGACCTCTACCCATTTTTTTCACCACCCCATGAATGTGTTGAGAACAGGATAATTTACTATCTACTATAACCCCAAGAAGCTTGGTCCTTTGTACCTGTTCAACTGCCTTACCTTCAACACATAAATTTAATTTAGGTTCACTAAACAACTGTTTATTTGTTCCAAATACAATGCTTGTGGTTTTAGATACATTAAGAACTAATTGATTAATTGTTACCCATTCCAATGCTGACTGCAATTCCTCATTCAAGATACTAGTAAGCCTTTCAGCTGTGGATGCCGCCATGTATATTGAGTCGTCAGCATACATCGCCACTTTTGCATCTGTTAAGGTTAAAGGTAATTCATGGGTAAATATAGAATAGAGTAATGGCCCCAAACAGCTTCCTTGTGGAATTCCACAGCTTACTGATTTTACCTCTGAAAAACTCCCATTAAAGTACACAGTCTGTGTCCTATTTGCTAAATTGCTTTCTAACCAAAGTATTGCACTTAAATCGAAACCATAGCATTTTAGTTTTTTTAATAACAAATTGTGATCAATGATATCAAAAGCCGCAGTGAAATCCAACAGCACAGACCCTACTAATTTCTTATTTTCTATCTCTCTGTGCCAGTCATCTGACATTTGAGTGAGGGCTGTACCTGTTGAATATCCAACTCTGTACGCATGTTGATAATCTGTATATAAATCATTTACTGAAAAATAACATTGTATTTGTTCATGAGCAATTTTCTCCATGATCTTACTTAAAGCCGGCAGCAGGCTAATTGGTCGACTGTTTGGGCCACTAATGGTACAGTTGCATTCTTCGTTAAAGGAATGATTTTAGCAGTTTTCCATGTTGTTGGAAAGATTTCTTTTTTCTAAACTCATATTCAACACATGGCTAGTGTTTCCTCTATATTGATTTTGTAGTGATGGCCCACCATGGCAAAATTTCTGCCACCACGGTATCAGAAATAGGGCTGTACAAAATAATTTAGTCGCGGTTGCCTTTTAAATTATCCTGCCGACATAATGCAATTTAACAACAACTAGAACTATTCAGAGGTTATTGGGCCCGTCCAGTTTAACTCCACATACTGTTGTGTTGATGTAGTTTATTGTCAAAACGTTCGCTTTCTTCCGAGTCAACTATTAAACAAACAGCTCCACTAAAAACGTCACCGCGGTGGGTCTGTTCTAAGTGTAGACCAGTGATGTTAAGTGCCTTATAGTTCCTCAAAAAATACAGTTCAATTACAACTGATCATTGTGTGTGAATAGAGGTGAATAAATATATTAGTTTGTGTTGCAGCAAAGTGTCAGTTTTTTACGTAAAACGTTTGGCGGCGGGGCACAGGGGGGGATTGTTGTACCGGACAGACCTGCCCCCACTGCTAAAAAAAATCCTAAAGGAAACACTGGCTCCTATGGATCATCTTCAATGCTTGTTTTGCAACTATTTTCAAGTTTTTTTTCCCCTCTGATGTAAATAAATCTTGACACTGTCTACACTATTAAATGAAAATTAGGCACAAGATTTGTTGGTGGAATGCAGGGCTGGACTGGCTATCTGGCATACCGGGCATTTTCCCGGTGGGCCGACGCACTTTTGGGCCGAATTGCGATATAAATAGGCATTTTTTAAAAATTTTTGGCCGGGACGGCCCATAAAGAATTCACAGCGGCCCATTGGTTAATTTTCTTTATTGGCACTGGCCTGACCCAATCAAATTCAGGAACCCCCTGCCGCACTCCGGGCCGCAAATTTACGAATCCCACTATGGCCACGCCTCCCGGCCCTGACACACGAGCTGTAATAGTTATGCTGGAAGTTTAGCATTCACGTTAAAATGGACAAACGACCACTAAAGTGCAAGGGAGGTGCAGAGAAATTACAGGATAAAAAGATTAAGAATCTACAGGCGGATTCCTCAAACATTTCGGACATGTTTAGGGCTGTAGTAGCTGCTTCAACATCAGCATTACCTGAAGCCGAGGAGGAGGAGAGGTGGCTGGCTATACAGAGAAGCAGAAACAGCATCATGACAGGGAAGAAGCCGCGAGGAGGAGGCGAGTGACCATGACAGGGCCACGGGAGCGAGTGAGGAAAAGATGGAAGAGAGAGTAGATGACGATGTGGTAAGGAGTAGGCAAATTAACAGGGACTCTCAGGAAGGGAGGAAGGTGTGTGTGTGTGTGTGTGTGTGTGTGTGTGTGTGTGTGTGTGTGTGTGTGTGTGTGTGTGTGTGTGTGTGTGTGTGTGTGTGTGCGTCACGTCACGTCATAACGACAACAAGCAGTTTATCTGTAACATTAAAGTTAGTGGCTGTCAGGTAACCTATCTGTTTAAGCTTACATTGAAAACGCTAGCGGTTAGCCTGTTGGGTAGCTGAAAAGTCTGTGTGATCTATAAAATCAGTGTTGATACAAGCATCAGTGTTCCTTGAATGGCTTAATTAGCTTCTCTTGTATTGGTGCTCTTTTCCAGGGCATATACTGTACTACTCTCAGCTTTATTGTAGCTTTTGGGAAGGGTTATGGTTATTGTATTTAGCAGACACTTGTGTCCAAAGCAACAAAATATGAATCTTACAATAGTTAAAATTTAATTTAAAGTTGCTAAGCCAATATTAAGCAAAATAGTAATAATAACAATAATGGCAATACAATATCAAATATCAATAATAAAAAATATAAAAATACAAAAATACCATAAATATACAAATCATAACTCTAAGAATGAATGAATTATTTAAGTGTAAGATCAACCGATAAATCTTGAGACCCCTCTTGAAGGATCCAAAACTATCACATGAACGCTGAACACTAGGCAACTCGTATCATAGAATGCACGCATATTTTAAGAGGACTGTCTGCAGGGAATGGGTCTGACCAATCACGGGGGGGTGTGGGCCGCCTGGGCCAAAAATGCCAGGGCCGAGTTTTTGTCCCAGTCCAGCCCTGGTGGAATGAACAGTCAAGACTCAAGACAAGACTTTATTTATTATTTTATTAACTTCTGTAACAAAGCACAACTTACTGGTGTATTCCTCTCAAATGTAGAGGACCATAATGTCACGGCCCGCCGGTCGTGACCCTGGCCTCCTTCATGGTATGTGTGTGTATCTAGTTTTTGTGTTCTTTTTCTTCCTTTTGGTTTTTCTTCCTGTCCTGCCGTGTGCTTGGTGTGTTTTGGTTTGGCGTCCGTCTCCGTGTTTTGCTCTCTCCCACATGCTCTAGAAGCCACGGGTGGGCGTGGTCACTGGAGCTCCTGCCTTCACACCTGTGGCTCATCACACCACTCAGCACTCCTGTTCCTCATCAACTGTCAACTCCCCTTTATAAGCCAGGCCAACCTTCCAGTCCCCGCTGGATTGTTGAATCAACTAGTATGAGAACATGCCAGCCAATCTGAACTTTAAGTATTGTGAAATACCTGTTGCTAACTTGATTTTTCCCTGTCTCACCTCAGACCATCTCGCTCTGAGCCTGGACCCAGATCTACCTGATCTACCAGAGCAGTGGAGCCTGAACCCTATGGGATTAGTTTTGTGACTTTAATTCCAAGCAAAACTTCTCAAGTATCAAACAAAAAACAAAAATTGTCACCTCAAAGGTAAAACTTAAAACTTGCAAACAAAACATTTGTGTAGTTGTAAACTATTGGTCTTTTATTTGTTTGATATGATGTCCTTTTGTTTACAGTTCCCTCTGCTTCTTTCTCAATGATCAGTCTTTTGCTCTCTCCATCACGTTTGCAGTCATGCTCCCAGCTTTCTCCTTTGCGCTCCCTGAGTTTTTGCTTGCGATTCTGACACAAACATCCGTCGCGGCGGGGTCTTACAGGGGTGCGTCCCCATTGGCTAATGAGAGTTAAGGGGAAAGTTTGAGTGACAGCTCAGCCTCAGTGCAGGTAAACACACGTTAGAGACTCAGAGTCTGGTCTGGAGGACACACAAGCCACTCCACAGGGGATTCCTACAAGATTAATAAAGTGTAAGTATTATTAATATATATATTATCTGTGATCTACGTTGCAAGCATGGTTACTAGACATTTGTTGTTTCGTGGTGTTAAGTGACTAGCTAGTTAGCATTTAACATTAGCTATAGGCTACTGCTAACGTTATCTAAAACTTGTAGCCACCGGCTACCTTCTGAGCTAATTTACCATGGGAATCATGTATTCTTCGTGAGGCCTTACTCAATGGAGCGGTATTAATTATCGTCTTCTCTCTGTAGAGACCTTCAGGACCCGAGCAGAGCTACGATGCTCTCCCAGGTAACCTTAGGTTATAACGTAGCTATATTATGGTCTATTAGGAAAAATTATTATCCAGCTAACTACTAATTGTTGTGGTTGCTATTGGCCTGAAAATACACAATGCTAGGGTATTGGTTAATTTGTACAATGTAGAAGCTGTGAATATAATGTATTATATCTAGAGGTCGACACATACTGTACAGTACAAATGCAGTGTTAGCACTGCTTAACTGGTTCATCTTTATAGTTTTGTGCTCATCTGTACTTTCCTAGTTATGACAAAGACTGGCTATTCTAACTCTAATTACATGTCTTCTGTTGCATTTTGCAAACAGGTCAGCATAAGGAAAATGTTCATAGTGTTTTTAAAGCCTAAACATTTGCTAATGGCTACTTAAAAGCAAGTTATTTTAATTGTAAATCACACAACCTTGGAAGCCTCAGTTATTAGTAAGAACTTTTTTACCATTTGATTTGTGTAAGAAACTTTGTTATAATTTTCTATCACAGCTCACATCAGGCAGCAGGCAGACCAACCAGGAGGACGTGGAGCAGCAGAGGGAGAGGAGCCTTCGGTCTCTCTGTGGAGGAAACACTGTGTGCGAAGGCTTCAAACAGCCAGGGTATAGACCAATAGTGTATGTATTGATCATATTTTGCACAGATACTCAATTAACACTTACAATAACCTTTTTCTTAAGTTTTCATTGGTGTACTTGTAGTTTCTTAGTCCATTGTATGTCAATATATCCTACTACAGTATACTGTCCTGTAATTAGGGCCCGAGCGCCGACAGCGGCGAAGGCCCTATTGAAACTGAAGGAATTATTATTATTCTTTCTTTCTTCTATTATTTTCCCGTCAAATGAATTGGCTTTTTGAGGGGCTTAATATATTCAAAAACTCACCAAATTTGGCAGTCGCATCAAGTCTGGTGAAAATGTACGTATTTTAAGGGTTTCGGGAATAGGCGCACAAAAATGGCTCACTAGCGCCCCCTAGAAAGTTAAGAAAATTGAGCCCCTGCAGTGCGTTTAACGCAGACTCACGAAACTTGGTACACATATGTAACATGTCAAGATGTACAAAAAATGTCATTACAGCCATACCCTAAACCCAACAGGAAATCCGCCATTTTGATCTCAAAGTTCGAAATTAGTGCGATTTTTGGCCATTTCCACATGTCGTACTTTAACGAACTCCTCCCTAGAGATTTCATCCGATCAACTTCAAACTCGGTCTGTGCCATCTTAAGATGTTAAAGATGAAAAGTTGTTAAATGAAAAACTTTTCGTCATAGGGCGTGGGTGGCCGGGGCGGTTTCATTTTGCGCGCTTTCCACAACAGGAAGTGGGTGTAAGTCAAGTGTACGTTGTCCGATTACCTCAAAACTTTTCAGGATTCATAAGAGTCCAACCCTGAGGACAAATAAAGGCGATATTTACTTAAAGTCATAGTGGCAACAGGAAGTAGGCCTAAAAGTCAAGGTGCTATACTTTTAACGAACTCCTCCTAGAGATTTCATCCGATGGACTTTAAACTTGGTTGTACATCCCAACACCTTCAACGATGAAAAGTTATTAAAAGAAAAACTTTTTTCGCCAGACGGTCGTGGGCGGCCATTTTGAGTGTTTAGCGATGACAAAAGAAGCTGTTGTAACTTGAGTGTATCGTTGTCGTGTTCTGCCCAAATTTGTCACGCGGACAAGGGTCCGGGCCTGAGGACACCTACAGGCCAAAATTGACTTTTGGTCATAGCGAACCCCCGGCCACCGGAAATCTGCCTTACATGACAAACATCATCCGATCGGCATGAAACTCAGAATGTGTGGTTCGCGGTTGATACTGAGCCGCCCCCTATAATATAACCACGCCCACTTACTCAGGCCACGCCCCCTTTCATAACATTTGAACCGTTTAAGGTAGAGTCTTGTGTGAGGTGTCATTGAACTCAGCAGAGAGTTCCTTCTTTATTGTTGATGGTTTGGCCCGCCCCCTATGCCATAAGCCACGCCCCTTTCATAACATTTGAACCGTTTAAGGTAGGACCCTTGTGTGAGGTATCATTGAACTCAGCAGAGACTTCCTTCTTCATTGGTGATGGTTTGGCCCGCCCCCTATGTTTAAGCCACGCCCCCTTTCATACATGCAGACCCATTTAAGGTAGAGTCTTGTGTGAGGTATCATTCATCTCAGCAGAGGCTTCATTTTTAATTGGTGATGGTTGGACCCGCCCCCTATGCTTTAGCCACGCCCCTTTCACAGCTAATGAACCGTATGACGTAGAGTCTTGTGTGAGCTATCGTTGAACTCGGCGGGGAGTTCCCTTTTCATCGGTTACGGTTTGCGGCGTTTGAGTGCCGCGCAAATGCACGGTCGCAAGGAGCGGCGTCCGCCGGTAACCCCGACGCGCACAGAGGCGCGAGGGCCCGTCCATCGCTGCTCGCAGCTTTAATTTAATTTGTGTTTACATTGTCTTACTGTAATTATATTTTAAAATGCACATAATATATTAAAAAAAATATTACATTCACCCTTGTCTGTTTGGTTCATTATATAAAACAGGAAATAAGGTTGAGACTATTATAATGCTTTATTTTTAGTCCAATATAAAACTTCACATACATAATGGATATTTGAACATATTTAGCTGGGGCTCCGGTGGTAGAAGAAGGTGGAACTCAGTGTCAGTCATTATTTGCAGTACATCACAGGTCCGGGTCAGTTTTTCATCACCAACAATACACAAACATACTGAGTAATTGGGTTATGTATATATTTCACATATTCAGTTTCACCTAAGGCAAGCTGTATTTCTCTGTTGACTTGTGTCTGCAACAACACTTCTGAGGGTGGTGCAGGAATATCTCACAACTCCTGGACGCCTGGGATCATGTGGTCTCCTGAGCTCACTGATGGCCCACCGCTCCAGTCTGGACGACAGCCTTTTCTGCAGGACAGTTCTCTGAAGGGTTGGGATGTGGCTGTAGTCCCTCACTTCCTTGACTTCTTAAAGCTTGAAGTACCTTATTGGATGATAAAGTGTTTGAAATTAGCTCAATAATAAATAATTGTAATAAAGCCTGCACTCTAGAGACATTTTTCTAGCTTTCTGAACACTACTGGAACACTTATTTCTGGAATATTATTGATCACACTTTCTAGATTCCTACCTCCACGTTGACTACATGTGTAAAGTAAGATATGGCCAGCCACCAGGACACATGCACATCACATCAAACCATAAGGATCACTAAGCAAAGTATTTGTCAAGGGCCTGGTGTGTTAGTTAAAGTACATAGTTTGGACAGTAGTAACACTATGCATTAATTCTAAATATTGTTGACATTTACAGCGCTAAAAAATACAAAAAAATACGTCGGTTATCTGCCATCTTAAGGTAGTGCAAAGAAAGAAGAAACAGTGTGTACAGATGGAACATTATCTAATGTATGTGTTGAACTCTATATATATTACATTCACAGCTTCTACATTGTACAACTTAACCAATACCCTAGCATTGTGTATTATCAGGCCAATAGCAACCACAACAATTAGTAGTTAGCTGGATAATAATTTTTCCTAATAGACCATAATATATCTACGTTATAACCTAAGGTTACCTGGGAGAGCATCGTAGCTCTGCTCGGGTCCTGCAGGTCTCTACAGAGAGAAGACGATAATTAATACCGCTCCATTGAGTAAGGCCTCACGAAGAATACATGATTCCCATGGTAAATTAGCTCAGAAGGTAGCCGGTGGCTACAAGTTTTAGATAACGTTAGCAATATAGCTAACGTTAAATGCTAACTTAAAAAAGCTTTACTAGCTAGCTAGCTAGTAACTTAACACAACAAAACAACAAATGTCTAGAAACCATGCTTGCAACGTAGATCACAGATAATATAATATGATCAATACTTACACTTTATTAATCTTGTAGTAATCTCCTGTGGAGTGGCTTGTGTGTCCTCCAGACCAGACTCTGAGTCTCTAACGTGTGTTTACCTGCACTGAGGCTGAGCTGTCACTCAAACTTTCCCCTTAACTCTCATTAGCCAATGGGGACGCACCCCTGTAAGACCCGCCCACGCGAGATGTTTGTGTCAGAATCGCAAGCAAAAACTCAGGGAGCGCAAAGGAGAAAGCTGGGAGCATGACTGCAAACGTGATGGAGAGAGCAAAAGACTGATCATTGAGAAAGAAGCAGAGGGAACTGTAAACAAAAGGACATCATATCAAACAAATAAAAGACCAATAGTTTACAACTACACAAATGTTTTGTTTGCAAGTTTTAAGTT
This sequence comes from Perca fluviatilis, assembly GCF_010015445.1. Classification (NCBI taxonomy): domain Eukaryota; kingdom Metazoa; phylum Chordata; class Actinopteri; order Perciformes; family Percidae; genus Perca; species Perca fluviatilis. Next base: position 9,120,322 of record NC_053114.1, read on the forward strand.
TTACCTTTTGAGGTGACAATTTTTTTGCTTGAGTTAGTGTTTTTTGTTTGATACTTGAGAAGTTTTGCTTGGAATTAAAGTCACAAAACTAATCCCATAGAACCCCATTCCTTCTCTCTAACTCATCTGAATCTCCTGCTACTCAAACCACGTTCTGTTTGTTCATTTCAATAAAATGACCTTTATTGAAACTTCACTCTGGTCTGTGCTTGAGTTCTGGTCACCAGTCCTGACACATAGTCAGTTCTGTATATTTGGCCGGCATTCTGCAGATAGTAGACATTGAGACAGACAGGCTCCAATCCAGGATGGTACGCTGGTTAGTGTGTGTATATATATATATATATATATATATATATATATATATATATATATATATATATATATATATATTGAAATTCATGCAGTTCAATGTCTTACTGTACTCTCAAATGAAAGAATAGAACAAATGAACAATTTAAGTTAGAAAATAAATCAAGGAATCAATTTAAAAACCAAAATGTATTCTAAATTTTGGACTCATCAAAGTAGCCCCCTTTGGCAGATATAACAGATGAACACACTTGTGGCATTCTTTCTAAAATGGATATCAAATATTCTTTAGAAATTTCTTCCCAACTCTGTTGCAGAAGTTCCCATAAATGTGTGGCACTTGTAGGTTGCTTTGCTTTCACTTTTCTGTCCAGTTCATCCCAAACCAGCTCAAAGGGGTATAGGTTTGGTGACTGTGCTGGCCACTCCATGTTTTAAAGCTTACCATATTGTTCTTTTTTCCAAGGTAGTTCTGGCATAGCTTGGACTTGATGTTTTGGGTCATTATCTTGCTGTAGGATGAACCCCTGACCAACTAGGCACATACCAGAGGGTACTGCATGGCGCTGCAAAATGCTGTGGTAGTTGTTTTGGTTCAGGGTGCCTTTCACTCTGTACAAATCACCGACCCTGGATCCAGCCAAACAGCCCCAGACCATCACGCTTCCTCCTCCATGTTTGACAGTTGATGTCACACACTGAGGAACCATCCTTTCGCCTACTCGACAGCGTACAAAATTCCTGCGTGATGAACTGAAGATTTCTAGGTCCATAACACCTTCTTCCAGTCTTCAGTAGTCCATTGACGATGTTTCTTGGCCCAGGCAAGCCTCTTTTTCTTATTCTGACGTCTTAGCAATGGCTTTCTTGCTGCAACTTGACCTATCAAACCTGCAGCTCGAAGTCTTCTCTTTACAGTTGAAACTGAGACTTGCTTATTACGACCACTATTAAGCTGTGCTTGAAGCTGTTGTCCTGTGAGCCGCCTATCATGCAAGCTGTTGTCTTCTGATTCTGTTGTGGCTTTGGGTCTGCCAGACCTCTTCCTGTCAGAGTTTCCCCCAGTTTCTAAGTGCCTTTTGATGGTGAAGAATACTGTACTCACTGACATCTTGACTTTCTTTACAATTTCTCTGTAGGAAAGACGAACATTCGTAAGTGTTATGATGGTCTGTCTCTCTTCCATTGTTAATTGCCTTTTTCCCGCCATTTTTATAGCAACACACTACTTTCTGCAGTACAATACTGGTACGGTACCACAGTGTGTTCCAACAATAATTTTATACAAACAGAGGGGGTTGTAAGTAAGTAAGTAAGTAAGTAATCCAAAGTTGGAACACCTGTGGGAATTGGTAGCACCAACTTTCAAAGCTTGAGCAACCTCCATTGCTGCAGAACAGCTTTACGTTGTAAACCCATTTCTTGTTCCCTGAAAAAGGCCTTTTTGTAAAATACTGAAATGTACATTATTTTTCAGTTTTGGGTAACCTTACTTGTTTTTTTTAACCTCAGGCAGGTCACCACTTACCTTTGTACCATTTCAAGCTATTCATTGGACTTGAAATGCTAAAATTTCAATAAAAAACTAAAGAAATTGGGGTGTTCTACAACTTTTGACCAGTAGTGTACAGTACAGGCCAAAAGTTTGGACACACCTTCTCATTCAATGCATTTCCTTTATTTTCATGACTATTTACATTGTAGATTCTCACTGAAGGCATCAAAACTATGAATGAACACATATGGAATTATGTACTTAACAAAAAAGTGTGAAATAACTGAAAACATGTCTTATATTCTAGTTTCTTCGAAGTAGCCACCCTTTTCTCTGATTACTGCTTTGCACACTCTTGGCATTCTCTTGATGAGCTTCAAGAGGTAGTCACCTGAAATGGTTTTCCAACAGTCTTGAAGCAGTTCCCAGAGATGTTTAGCACTTGTTGGCCCTTTTGCCTTCACTCTGCGGTCCAGCTCACCCCAAACCATCTCGATTGGGTTCAGGTCCGGTGACTGTGGAGGCCAGGTCATTTGGCGTAGCACTCCATCACTCTCCTTCTTGGTCAAATAGCCCTTACACAGCCTGGAGGTGTGTTTGGGGTCATTTTCCTGTTGAAAAATAAATGATGGTCCAACTAAACTCAAACCGGATGGGATGGCATGTCGCTGCAGGATGCTGTAGTAGCCATGCTGGTTCAGTATGCCTTCAATTTTGAATAAATCCCCAACAGTGTCACCAGCAAAGCACCCCCACACCATGACACCTCCTCCTCCATGCTTCACGTGGGAACCAGGCATGTAGAATCCATCCGTTCACCTTTTCTGCGTCAAACAAAGACACGGCGGTTGGAACCAAAGACCTCAAATTTGGACTCATCAGACCAAAGCACAGATTTCCACTGGGCTAATGTCCATTCCTTGTGTTTCTTGGCCCAAACAAATCTCTTCTGCTTGTTGCCTCTCCTTAGCAGTGGTTTCCTAGCAGCTATTTGACCATGAAGGCCTGATTCGCGCAGTCTCCTCTTAACAGTTGTTCTAGAGATGTGTCTGCTGCTAGAACTCTGTGTGGCATTCATCTGGTCTCTAATCTGAGCTGCTGTTAACTTGCGATTTCTGAGGCTGGTGACTCGGATGAACTTATCCTCAGCAGCAGAGGTGACTCTTGGTCTTCCTTTCCTGGGGCGGTCTGACACAACCACAGGTAAATGGACCCACAATGCACAACTCAGGTACGCAGTTGCAAAATGTTTATTGCAAGAGTCAGACAACACTCACAGGCAAAGGTATCCAAAAGTGGCAGGCAAAAGGGTAAATCCAAACACAGGCAAAAAGTCGAAATCCAAGGAATACACAAAACAATAGGGACACTAGGGAATAACGCTCGAAGGCTGTACTCAGGGGAAGCAGACAATCTCGCACTGGGGTAAGGGGAAGACTGAACTTAAATACACTAAACAGAAAGGATAATGAGACACAGGTGCAGAACATTAGGGCGGGGATGAACAATCACTGACAACAGGAAGTAAACAGAAAACACAAGAAACAACAGGGAACCTTCACAATAAAACAGAAATGTGAACATGACCTGAAACAAAAAACAAAACACAAGCGTGACACAGGAGCGGAACGTGACAGTACCCCCCCCTCAAAGGCCGACACCGGACGGCCCAGGAACCTCCGGGTGCAACCGGTAAAAGTCACGAATGAGATCAGGGTCCAGTATGTTACTGGCTGACACCCAAGACCTCTCCTCAGGGCCGTACCCCTCCCAGTCCACGAGAAACTGACGACCCCTGCCACGTCTCCTGACAGCCAGAAGCCTCTTCACGGTGTAAGCAGGGCCGCCATCAATCATGCGCGGAGGAGGGGGGAGCGGGTGCCCGGGCACCAGCGGGCTTTCCAGGACTGGCTTCACACGACTTACGTGGAACGTGGGGTGCACACGCATGGACCTGGGGAGCTTCAATTTCACGCAACAGGATTAATAACCTTTTTGACAGGGAACGGTCCTACAAAGCGGGGCCCAACTACGGCTCTCCACCAAAGAGGAAGGTCCCGGGTACTCAGCCAAACATTCTGGCCTTCTGCGTAGACAGGAGCTCGGGATCGACGACGATCAGCAGCTCTCTTGTACATGGAGGACTTGTGGAGCAGAACCCGCGTCCCCAGGTCACGATCCTCCGACAACGGCGAACCAAGGCCTGGGCAGATGGAACTCCCGCTCCAGATTAGCAAAGAGCGGAGGCTGGTAACCGTAAACACACTGGAACGGAGAAAGGCCGGTCGAGGAGCAGGGCAGTGTGTTGTGTGCGGTACTCCACCCAAATCAGCTGTTTGCTCCAGCTAGCAGGATTCCTGGCGGTCAAACATCTTAACCCCACCTCCAACTCCTGATTTAGACGCTCCAACTGGCCATTAGATTGGGGGTGATATCCCGGAGGACAAACTAACGGTAGCCCCCAGGAGATTGCAGAACGCCCTCCAGAAGCGAGAGATGAACTGGGGTCCCCGATCTGACACCACGTCCTTGGGAAGTCCATGAAGCCTGAACACATTGGAAAGCATAACCTCCGCCAATTCCGTGAGGGAGGGCAACTTGGGCAATGGAACAAAATGAACCATTTTGGAAAATCTGTCAACAATGGTGAGGATAGTAGTATTTCCCTCAGAAAGGGGCAAACCTGTGACGAAATCCAGAGATATGTCCGACCAAGGTCGAGAGGGCACTGGAAGAGGGTGAAGTAATCCAGCAGAGGGTCGATGCGAAGACTTGTGTCGGGCACACACAGGGCAGGCCGCCACATACTCCTTGACAGATGCCACGACCCCGGGCCACCAGAACCGTTGTCGCACCACAAACACGGTCCTTCTCACTCCTGGGTGACACGACAGCAAACTGGTGTGGGCCCAATGGACGACCTGAGACCTGAGCTCGGGAGGGACAAATAATCGGTCCGGCGGACAGCCGACCGGGACAGGTAAGTCAACGGTAGCACGTTTCACTCGCTCCTCCACCTCCCATGACACAGCACCAATGACACAGGAACCAGGAAGAATGGTCTCGTCTGATTTAGGGAGAGAGTCAGTATCAAACAGTCGAGACAAAGCATCGGGTTTGGCATTCTTGGAACTGGGACGATATGACAGGGAGAAGTTGAAACGATTGAAAAACAGAGCCCACCTGGCTTGACAGGAGTTCAGGCGTCTCGCAGATCGCAGATACTCCAGGTTCTTGTGGTCTGTCCACACCAAGAATGGATGCTCCGCCCCCTCCAGCCAGTGTCTCCACTCCTCCAACGCCACTTTCACCGCCAGCAACTCCCGATTGCCAACATCATAGTTCCTTTCAGCCGGTGACAATCTCCGGGAGAGAAAAGCACAGGAGTGAAGCTTACCATCCGAGGCAAGGCGTTGAGACAGGATAGCACCCAGCCCAACATTGGAGGCGTCCACCTCCACCACAAACTGACGGCCGGGATCAGGCATGGTAAGAACAGGAGCCGACACAAAACGTTCCTTCAGGACCCGAAAGGCAGAGTCTGCGTGAGGGGTCCACTCGTACCTGGACTTGGAAGAGGTCAGTTTATGCAATGGTGCGGCTACCGAACTGAAATTTCTGATAAACTTCCGATAGAAATTAGCAAACTCCAGAAACCGTTGAACCTCCTTGCGGTTAGTGGGGACAGGCCACTCTTTGACAGCTTTGACCTTCTCTGGATCCATGCTCATCACCCCCTCGGCCACCACATAACCCAGAAAAGAAACCTTGGGAACATGAAACTCACATTTCTCCGCCTTGACAAACAGGTAATTGATCAGCAGTTTCTGTAGAACGGCACGGACATGGTTAATATGTTCTGCAAGGTTACGTGAAAAAATCAGAATGTCATCAAGATACACAAACACAAAGACATTTAGCATATCTCGAAGAACATCATTGACAAAAGCTTGAAAACAGCAGGGCATTGGTCAAACCAAAAGGCATAACCAAATACTCATAATGTCCAGTAGGGTGTTAAGGCAGTCTTCCATTCGTCCCCCTCCTAATCCTCACCAGATGATATGCGTCTCTTAAGTCAAGTTTGGTAAACACAGTAGCGTCTTGCAACAGTTCAAAACCCGAGGAGAGTAACGGGAGGGGTACCTGTTTTTCACGGTGATGTCATTGAGTCCACGGTAGTCTATACAGGGTCGCAATGACCCGTCCTTCTTCCCCACGAAGAAGAATCCAGCTCCGGCCAGTGAAGACGAGGGTCGTATGATACCAGCCTCCAAAGCTGAATCAATATAATCCTTCATCGCCCGAATCTCAGGCGAGGACAGAGAGTACAGACGTCCCTTGGGAGGTGCGGTCCCAGGCAACAGGTCAATAGGACAGTCATAAGGCCGATGAGGGGGCAAGGCAGTGGCTCTGGATTTGTTGAACACCTCCCCTAAATCCATGTAACAGGACGGTACAGATGCCAGGTCAAGAACCCTCTCCGTCACCGTAACCTCCGGGTTTACGGCAGGAAGAACGGAAAGTAAAGGGTCAATCGGGGTAGAAACCGGAGCCATAGACACCCCACCCAAGGAGGGTGAGGGAACGACCCCCTCCGAGCCCCCAGCCGGTCTGGAGTGGAAGCACTTGCTGGAACAATCCACCCCCCATCCCGTGACAACCCCCATGGTCCAGTCAATAAGAGGGTTGTGTTCACGGAGCCAGGGAAATCCAAGAATAACTGGAGGGAGAGAGGAGTTAACCAGGAAAAATGTCATAGTCTCTGTATGATGGTCAGGAAAACTCAGAGTGACAGGAGAGGTTCGATGAGTTACCTGCCATAGAAACCGACCATCCAACGCAGTAGCGCCCAGCGGACAGGAATCGGAATAGACCTCGTCTCAATTCTCTAGCCAGAGAAATAGCCATGAGACTGACGTCAGCCCCAGAATCCACCATAATCTTCAGAGGCCTGGAGATCTCCGTGGAGGCAACAGTCACAGTAAATAAGGGGCGAGAGGGGCTGTTAGTAACAGAAGTATGGCTCACCAGGACCCTCTCTTTCACTGGCGAGCCTCTCCTTTTACTGGACACCGTCCAATGAAATGGCCACGCTGTCCACAGTAGATGCAGACGCCGTCCTGGATCCTCCTCCATCTCTCCTCGGGAGAGAGGCGTGCTCTGCCCAGCTGCATAGGCTCCTCCCCCCTTGCAGCCTGCGACGGTGAACCCACAGGTTGAGGAGACAATGAGGGCATGCCACGCCCACTCGGAAAGAACCCCCTGTCGTAATTCCGTGATGAAGTCTTGACGGCACCTCTCTCCTTCTCACGTTCAAACAACCGTTTGTCGATTTTTATGGCCAGCGCGATGAGAGCGTCGAGGTCCTCAAGAAGATCTAATGCGGCCAGGTGATCTTTCAGCCGCGACAAGCCCACAGAAAAGCATCCATAAGAGCAGTCTGATTCCAACCGCTCTCGCGCCACCGCTGCGGAATTCAATGGCGTAATCAGCCACTCTCCGCCAACCCCTGACGAAGATGTACCAGCATCGGCCGGCGCCTCTCTACCCGGAGTGACGTGCTGGAATATCTGGGTAAAAGTCTTAGAAAAGAGAGCAAACGAGTTGCACAGAGGCGAATTCCTGGCCCACTCAGCCGTAGCCCACGCCTCAGCCCGTCCAGTCAGATGAGAAATCAGGTAGGCTATTTTAGTTCTGTCCATAGGATAATGGACTGGAGCTCAAAGTGTAAACCACACTGCGTCAGGAATGCTCGACAGTCACCAGACTCACCGGAGAAACGCTCGGGACGAGACAGGTGAGGCATGGCAGGAGAACCAGCAGATGACTGGACGGGCGGAGCAGCAGGATCCACACCTCCCGAGAGTCCAGTGGCAGAAACCGGGTCCAAGGAGCCTTGAGCGACGGTCGGCGTGGACACAGACTGGATAGCCTGGAACTGTGTTGACAGAAGGGAAACCTGATCGCCAACGGCCCGCTGGAAGCCCTGCTGGCTCTCCGCCATCCCACGCAACTCCGGCTGGATAGCAGACAGCACTTCCTCAAACTGATGAATCCGCTGTCCTTGGGCTCGTAGCGCGTTCTGTACCTCGTCGGAGTGGGCGGGGTCCATGTTGTGGCGAGATTGTACTGACAACCACAGGTAAATGGACCCACAATGCACAACTCAGGTACGCAGTTGCAAAATGTTTATTGCAAGAGTCAGACAACACTCACAGGCAAAGGTATCCAAAAGTGGCAGGCAAAAGGGTAAATCCAAACACAGGTGTGGCGGCACGAGAGCTGACAAAATCAAACACCGACAACGCCACCCTGGGAATTTCGCCCAGAGAATTAGCTAGAACCAGTACTTACTAATGAATGATTTTTTACTTCCGATTGCAAAATTGATATATTTAAGGTCACACAGGTCAGCATACAAAAGGCGCCATAGACGAGGTTCAACCTTCAAAACAATACGTTTTTTTATTCCAAAAAAAAAATCAATAAATTTAACAACAATCAATTTAAAACACATTCACACCAAAACAAGAGGGAGAAATAATTAAGGCTGAGGCTTACCAGTGGAGGGGGAGAAGGGAACGAAGACTGTAAAGGATCCCAAGGAAGGTCACCCGTGAACACGCAAATAAAAATAGTGAACACAGCAAATGAAAACGGGGAAACGCACAGCACACAGGAAAAGGGATACCACCACCCGGACACCAACACCACCACCTTCAGCTCTCAGAAACTAAAAAATGGGGAAAGAAATGGAAAACACACACACAATTAAAAGGGGTTCACTCCCCAACCTAGAGTCAAAACAATATTGAAAATAAACAAATAAAAAGAGCAAAATAAAAGAAACTTAACACAAGATATCAATTCCAAACAACAAAAGACACTTGTCAAATCAAAACAATACCAATAATAATTATCATAATTAGAACAAAACAACTGAAACAAAAGAAACTCAAAAAAACTACTAATAAAGAAATAAACTCAATAGTAAAAAAGAAAACTAACACACGTAACTTTTAACTAAGTTGAAAACAAAAATAACAAAAAGAGAAATAAACAACTTAATTCACTCCATTAATGTAGGGAGGGCTAACCCATTAAAAACTCAGGCCCACGTAGCAGTGGCCAAACAACAGTTGCTCAGTGGCCCCACAGCAAGCCTCTTCAGCTGCGGCAGCGAATGTTTGGATCGTGTGCCTCAAAACAGTCCACAGTTCAAATAGTCTGTAGTAAAATCGTGTGTAGGTGAAAACAAACAGCAGCCGGTGATTGAAATCCATCCATCCATCCATCTTCGTCCGCTTATCCGGTGTCGGGTCGCGGGGGGAGCAGCTCCAGCAGGGGACCCCAAACTTCCCTTTCCCGAGCAACATTAACCAGCTCCGACTGGGGGATCCCGAGGCGTTCCCAGGCCAGGTTGGAGATATAATCCCTCCACCTAGTCCTGGGTCTTCCCCGAGGCCTCCTCCCAGCTGGACGTGCCTGGAACACCTCCCTAGGGTGATTGAAATGCTCCGGCTAACTAGACTCTCCAGCAGCTTCAGTCCGATTCCCTAGTATTTACAAAAAGAACAAAAATTAACACAGAATAAACCTAAACTATAATTCCTACCGCATTTAGCCCACATACCGTTCAGGCAGCGTTTGAGTCGATCCAGAGGAGAAAACGCTCGAAACATGCAACGTGCACAGACAGCTATCAGTGCTACTCTCTTTGCATTACTGCGTTACCTCGGCAAGGAGGGGGATGGACCTGCCAGCCGACGATCTACAAACATTTAATACATAGTAAAATAACGGCCACGAATGATTGACAAATGAGTGCAGAGGCAGCCCAACCGCCACCTTACCTGACGCCAGAACAGACAAATCACAGCAGTGAGCACAACCCGGAAGTGCAACGTACTTCCGTCACCAACGAGCAAGAAATGCAGTGGGCGGGCTACTGGCCTCTTTTATACGTGGCTCCGACGTTATGATTGGCCAGAAGTGCGCAGGTAGTTATGACGTAGCTCATACTGCTACAATCTACCCCAACCTTTTCATCGTCGCCCCGACGATGGACGAAAAAAACCAACGATACCCTAGACTAGCTCCAAGGTCGAAAGAGGGCTACTACTGCATTGGACACTGGACCAAAAGGATTGGTAGCATGGTCCGCTGCCCCTAGTGGTCTTGGAAGGTGATAGACATTTGAATGTTGGCCAGCAGTTGACCATGCTGTCCGACGTACGGCCACTTCACTGACTGCAGGGTAAGATGTCCGCAGAGGGGCTGGGGACACAGTAGGTCTCCCTGCTGCCCTGGTAGTAGAGGTCACTAAAGGGCCTTGCCCAGTAGGTACTAGGGCAGATGGTGGGGGCTGCAACCGAGGGGTGGTTTGAGTGACAGCAATCACTTGAGTGGGAGTTACCAGAGGAGCCTCATGCCTCAAAACAAACAAATCATCCCTGGACAGCTCGTCCTCTGACTGAGGCGAGGCATCGAGAGGTGAACAAGGTGAGGCAGAGCCACTTAAAGGATACGCTCCAACCACGGCCTTCAGCAGTGCACGATTGACCTGTCCGGCCTTTGTCGGTTTGTCCACTGGTGCAATTGTATACACTGACCCTCCCTCTCTGGGCACTTTAAGGATTCTATACTGCACAGGACCGTAAAGGTCACGTAGCTTATGACGCCCCCGTGCAGTAAAATCCCGAAGCCACACTAGCTGGCCTAAATTAAGAGGCACAGCTCTCACTCGCTGATCATAGTTGTTCTTGCGACGCTCTGCAGCACAACCGCCAGCTCCCAGTAGCACCTTCAAAGGCCAGCTGTAAGCGGGTCTGATGTTCCTGAATCCACTCATGGACGTGACCACCCACAGGATCCTGAACTCTGCCCAACAGGAAGTCCACCGGTAATCTGGGTTCCTGTCCGAACATTAAGAAAAATGGGGATTCGCCAGTCGCCTGATGGGGAGTAGTGTTATAGGAGAAGAGGACCTGTGGTAAGCAGGAACTCCAGTCTCTCTTCCGAGACACTGGCAGAGTGCGCAACAAGTTATGGAGCGTCCTATTGAACCGTTCGCACTGGCCATTACCAGCCGGATGGTATGGCGTGGTGCGAGACTTTTCAATGCCATAAAGGCGACAAAGCTGTTGAATGAGGGAGCTCTCAAAGTTGCGGCCCTGGTCAGAGTGAATGCGGGCTGGGACACCAAACTTTGAAAACCACTCAACCACCAAAGCTTGAGCCACAGTGGGGGCTCGTTGGTCATGGGTAGGGACAGCAAGTGTGTATTTACTGAACACATCAGTCATGACCAGGACATTCTCCAAACCACCCTGGGTGGGTTCTAACATGGTGTAGTCAATGGCTACAATCTCGTTAGGCCGCGAGGCCAACAAGTGCCCCATTAAACTAGACTTGGCAGGTCAAGAGTCCTTAGCGACTTGGCACCTCTCACAGGACTGACACCATAGAGACACGTCCGATGAATCAACACCAGTCCGAAGCGTTGCGAACGCTCCAATGTCCTCTCTACGCCCTGGTGGCCATGCTCCTGATGGACCTTAGTCAGCACCTCTTCCCTTAAGGAGACAGGCACTACCACCTGCAACACTACTTCCCCACCATCAGGCCGAAACACCTGGCGATACAGGACACCACCTCTCTCAACCAACCGATCCCATTGCTGAAGCAACACCAATACGGGCCGAGACGCCCTTTGACGCTTTTCAAAATTGGGACGCTGCTCACGTCTCCAAAACACAAGAGCCTCCTGGATAACTGGATCAGCCTTTTGCAAGGCACAGATATCAGAAGTGGTGTGATGAGGCAGGGCCATCATGGCAGTTTGGGTTGCTTCAACTCGTGTTCCCTGAAGGGCCTGCTGTAAAGGTTCGGGGAGTGATGTACCGGGAAGCATAGCTTCCATATTGGCTGGGCCAGGGGGGTACTGACGAGATAGAGCATCCGCATTCCTGTTACTCCGGCCGGAGCGGTATTTGACCTCAAAGTCAAATGATGCAAGCTGGGCGGCCCAACGTTGCTCTGTTGCACCAAGCTTAGCGGATGACAAGTGACTGACAACCACACACTTATGGCCCAGCAGGTACTCCCGAAACTTTTCGGTCATGGCCCATTTGAGGGCCACAAACTCCAATCTCATGGAGCTGTAGTTCACCATGTTACGCTCAGTGGGCCTCAAGCCCCGACTGGCATAGGCTATGGGCCTAACTTTACCATCTCGTTCTTGTGATAACACTGCCCCAAGGCCACCATGACTCGCATCCACCTCCAAAATGAAGGGAAGGGAAAAGTCGGCATAAGCAAGCACCGGGGCACTTGTGAGCTTGGTTTTCAATGCTTCAAAGCTGCGATGGCACTCCTCCGTCCAGTTGTCAACAAATGCGTGCTCTGCCCTCCTCTTGGACTTGGTTGGCGCCAGATGCGCCACCAGCTTGTGTAGAGGGGCTGCCAACTTAGCGAAACCCTCCACAAAGCGACGGTAATAGCTGGCAAACCCAAGAAACGACCGCAGCTCTGAAACTGTTGTGGGAGGCTGCCAGTTAGCTACCACCTCCACCTTGCTGGGGTCTGTGGCCACCCCTTCACTGGATATCACATGCCCCAAGTAACGCACCTCCTGCTGGAAAAAGGCACATTTGGTGAGCTTTGCCTTAAGATTCTCCTGTTCCAGCCGACTCAGCACCACTTCCAATCTCTCCAAGTGTTGCTGGATTGTGGAGGAGAAGACTACAATATCATCAAGATAGAGCAGCAACGACTGATTTTGTTGGTCCCCAAACAGCCGTTGCATCAACCGCTGAAAAGTGCCGGGGGCGTTACAGAGCCCGAAGGGCATGCGATTCCATTCGAAAAGCCCAAATGGAGTGCAAAATGCAGTTTTGGAACGATCTGCCTCAGTAACTGGGACCTGATTATACCCGCTGGCCAGGTCCAAGGTAGAGAACCAGCGGGCACCTGTCAGTGCATCCAAAGATTCCTCAATGCGAGGAAGAGGGAAAGCATCTTTCCGAGTTTTACAGTTGAGCTGCCTATAGTCAACACACATTCGTAGGGTTCCATCCTTCTTCTTGACGAGGACAATGGGGCTAGCGTAAGGACTACTACTCTCCCTGATTACCTGTGACTCGAGCAGTTGATGAATATGCTCTTTAACCACCTCGTACTCTGACGGCGGAATGCGCCTGTAGCGTTGCCGGACAGGCACGTCGTCTACGAGAGGAATGTCATGGGTAATCAGGTTAGTGCACCCAAGGTCCCCGTCATGGGCAGAAAAGACGGAATTGTTTCGCTCAAGAAGAGACCTCACCGGACCCTGCTCCTCAGCAGACAAGGATGACAGGTCCATGGCATCTACCTGATCCTGCACTGTGAGAGCAGCAGTCTGAGATGCCACTGTAGCCACACCGGCGGGTACGTCTGTGACTCCGGTGGGCAAGCTGACGACACGAACCTCATCCAGGGTACCTACAATGGTGTGTGGGTAGAGCAACACATCAGTAGTACCCACATTGACAACTGGAATGTAGGCAGTACCCCTTACTACACGCACCAATGCAGGAGATGCAAGAAGTCCAGCTGGAAGGCCCGAGCTTGGAGGCTCAAACAGCACAGTAGCATCAGAGTACTGCGCTGAACACGTGGCGGGAACGATCTTCATCGTACCGCCAGGAATCCGACAAGCCTTCCTGCCTCGCACCCTGATCTTACCAGCCGCATCGTCAGGAAAACGAGTACTGGCCTGCTGACACTTTTGTAATGCCTTCACCACAGATTCTGGACCGTTGGCAACCACGGGTAAGTCAAACATGGCCAAGCCATGCCGACTGAAAAGCTCTCGGTAACACCTGCGGATCACATTCATCCCCAAAACACCAGGGACCTGAGAAGCCACACCACCAGGGGGATCCCTAACTACCAGCACACCACATCGCTGCATTACCTTGCACAAAATAACAAAGCCCGTACGAGACGCCACAGTCCCATGTAAAAGGCAGCCAACATCTCTAGGCTGCGCCATTGACAAGACTGGAGCCTCTCAGGCCCCCATGGCTCAAACGCTGCTGAAGGAAAAAGCTCTCTGTGACTGTGGGAACCATTGAACCGGTGTCCACCAAGAAAGGGACCGACCCGACCCACACACCAAACACATCTAGATGGGAACAAGATGACATCAGCTTGGAAGCTTCAGCCCGAACATTAAAAACAACTGAGCCAGCGGCTGCCCCCTCCGAACTGTGGCTCTGCAATTCGGCGGGCGCTAGTTTTCCGACGCCAGCGCAGGGCGAAGCTGCCTATTAAAAGGGGGAGGGGCAGATGAAGGGAAGTGTGCACGAACAGAAACACGTTCTCCTTCGCACTCCCTAGCAAAATGGCCAGGCTGCTGGCATCGCCTACATATTATGGGGCCATTATAAGATGAACGACCACGCTGGTTAGAACTCTGCAAGCGGGCAATACTCTGAGTGAGCTGGTCAAGCTGCCCTTGCTGCAGTTTTAACATCTCCCGCATTTCACCCAACTCAGACACCGGAGGTGAATTAACAACCAGCCGAGGGTCACTCTGAACGCCAAACTGAAAACCAAGGGCTGAAGGGACAGAGTGGCTTTCGACCCCTAGCGCCCCCTGGCAAACCCTCTCGCTCCCACCGGATAGCCTCTGCTCTTACCTCCAGCAAGGTAGCGGCCGGCTGCCTGCGCACACACTGTTTCAACTCGCGATGAAGGGCGCCGTCAAGTACATGTTCAACAAATTGATCGCGTAGCAAAATTTCGGCGTTTGGTATATCACTAGGGGCGCACTGTTTTACTGACGTCATAAGACTCATCAGCGCGAGGGAGAACTCTAGCAAAGTTTCGCCCTCCTGCTGCCGACGGGAGAAAAACGCTTCTTGCAAGGCTACGTAAGACTCACAACAACCGTAAAGTTCCTGTAAAACGGCAATTATCTTAGCTGGATCTTCACGTTCTACACCAGGACGGAACTTTATCTCATCGCGGGCCTCCCCCTCTAAATGATCAAACAAAAAGAATGCCTGATCGGATGTGGACAAATGACGCGCCCTCATACAAGCCTGCACTTCCTCAACCCATTCTGTTAATCCAATGCCTGATCTTCCCCTAAACATAGGACATTTTCGGTCACGGGGCACAAAAACTAGTCTCTCAGTGGTAGGGGCTCTAGCCACGGGAATGGCAGTAGGTGGCACACTAGGGGGGGCGGAACTAGGTCCAAGCACGGCCGCAGCCTGTTCCAGGCGCAGCCTCTCGTTATCAGCTTTTAAATGGGCGACTAAGTCCCTCAACTCCTGTAACTCTCCCTCCATACTTACCCTGCCCAATAGAGGGGAACCCTACCGTTAGGAGACAGGGGGTGGAGATAGAGCACCGGCTGCTGTTTCGCCTACAACAAAAAAAAAAAAAAAAAAGAGACACACGGGCACACGACCAACGCAAAAACGGCAATAAAAAAAAATATATATAGTTGAACACACGTCTTGGCTTTAAATTGTAAATCCTGCCGACGCCGCCAGAATGTGGCGACGCGAGCTCGACAAAATCAAACACCAACAAACGCCACCCTGGGAATTTCGCCCAGAGAATTAGCTAGAACCAGTACTTACTAATGAATGATTTTTTACTTCCAATTGCAAAATTGATATATTTAAGGTCACACAGGTCAGCATACAAAAGGCGCCATAGACGAGGTTCAACCTTCAAAACAATAAGTTTTTTTATTCCAAAAAAAAAATCAATAAATAACAACAATCAATTTAAAACACATTCACACCAAAACAAGAGGGAGAAATAATTAAGGCTGAGGCTTACCAGTGGAGGGGGAGAAGGGAACGAAGACAGTAAAGGATCCCAAGGAAGGTCACCCGTGAACACGCAAACAAAAATAGTGAACACAGCAAATGAAAACGGGGAAACGCACAGCACACAGGAAAAGGGATACCACCACCCGGACACCAACACCACCACCTTCAGCTCTCAGAAACTAAAAAATGGGGAAAGAAATGGAAAACACACACACACAATTAAAAGGGGTTCACTCCCCAACCTAGAGTCAAAACAATATTGAAAATAAACAAATAAAAAGAGCAAAATAAAAGAAACTTAACACAAGATATCAATTCCAAACAACAAAAGACACTTGTCAAATCAAAACAATACCAATAATAATTATCATAATTAGAACAAAACTGAAACAAAACAAAAGAAACTCAAAAAAACTACTAATAAAGAAATAAACTCAATAGTAAAAAAGAAAACTAACACATGTAACTTTTAACTAAGTTGAAAACAAAAATAACAAAAAGAGAAATAAACAACTTAATTCACTCCATTAATGTAGGGAGGGCTAACCCATTAAAAACTCAGGCCCACGTAGCAGTGGCCAAACAACAGTTGCTCAGTGGCCCCACAGCAAGCCTCTTCAGCTGCGGCAGCGAATGTTTGGATTGTGTGCCTCAAAACAGTCCACAGTTCAAATAGTCTGTAGTAAAATCGTGTGTAGGTGAAAACAAACAGCAGCCGGTGATTGAAATGCTCCGGCTAACTAGACTCTCCAGCAGCTTCAGTCCGATCCCTAGTATTTACAAAAAGAACAAAAATTAACACAGAATAAACCTAAACTATAATTCCTACCGCATTTAGCCCACATACCATTCAGGCAGCGTTTGAGTCGATCCAGAGGAGAAAACGCTCGAAACAGCGTAAGCACGGGCGCTATCAGTGCTACTCTCTTTGCATTATTACTGCGTGCTTCCGGCAAGGAGGGTGGATGGACCTACCGCCGACGATCTACAAACATTTAATACATAGTAAAATAACGGCGACCGAATGATTGACAAATGAGTGCAGAGGCAGCGCCAACCGCCACCTTACCTGACGCCAGAACAGACAAATCACAGCAGTGAGCACAACCCGGAAGTGCAACGTACTTCCGTCACCAACGAGCAAGAAATGCAGTGGGCGGGCTACTGGCCTCTTTTATACGTGGCTCCGACGTTATGTTTGGCCAGAAGTGCGCAGGTAGTTATGACGTAGCTCATACTGCTACACAGGCAAAAAGTCGAAATCCAAGGAATACACAAAACGATAGGGACACTAGGGAATAACGCTTGAAGGCTGTACTCAGGGGAAGCAGACAATCTCACACTGGGGTAAGGGGAAGACTGAACTTAAATACACTAAACAGAAAGGATAATGAGACACAGGTGCAGAACATTAGGGCGGGGATGAACAATCACTGACAACAGGAAGTAAACAGAAAACACAAGAAACAACAGGGAACCTTCACAATAAAACAGAAATGTGAACATGACCTGAAACAAAAAACAAAACACAAGCGTGACACAGGAGCGGAACGTGACACGGTCCTCATGTGAGCCAGTTTCGTTGTAGTGCTTGATGGCTTTTGCGACTGCACTTGGGGACACATTCAAAGTTTTCGCAATTTTCCGGACTAACTGACCTTCATTTGTTAAAGTAATGATGGCCACTCGTTTCTCTTAACTTAGCTGATTGGTTCTTGCCATGATATGAATTCTAACTGTGTATCTACCTGACTTCTGCACAACACAACTGATGGTCCCAACCCCATTAATAAGGGAAACAATTCCACTAATTAACCCTGACAAGGCACACCTGTGAAGTGAAAACCATTTCAGGTGACTACCTCATGAAGCTCATTGAGAGAACACCAAGGGTTTGCAGCGCTATCAAAAAAGCAAATGGTGGCTACTTTGAGGAATCTAAAATATAAGACATGTTTTCAGTTATTTCACACTTTTTTGTTAAGTACATAATTCCATATGTGTTCATTCATAGTTTTGATGCCTTCAGTGAGAATCTACAATGCAAATAGTCATGAAAAAAAAAAAAAAAAAATAAAAAAAAAAGGGGTTCCTTTTTTGTTTTTTTTTTTTTTATATAATACTGTATATGACAGAGTGGACAAGCAGGTGTTGAGTAGAGGTAAATCTTCAGCAGTAAATCATGGGTTATGTGTAACATGACTTCAATATACATGGCCATGGAGAACTTTGTCATTAAAAAATGAGCCAGAGTACAGTCTTCTCTAAACTACAAAGATTACTGATATGGCTGATATAGATGCTAATACAGGTTTAGAATGATAGCAAATCAGAGCAACATGAAAAGCCAACAACATAGGCTAGCGTTAACTACATGATAATAACTGTAACACCATACATAAAAAAAACAACTAAAGTACCGTATCCAGACACAATATTTTAAAATAACCATTCGGAGACATCCTGCTGTAGCTGCTAAGTTGCAACTTCTTCAGGTGCTTCTCCGTCCGGATCAGATTCTGGGTCAAACTGGAAAGCTTGAATGACTGCGTGTCTACGAGCCTTTGTGATACATCCACTGTAAACATAAGTGCAAGCTGGTCAAGGCCACACCCCCACGCTCCACCTTGCTCCGCCTCTCTCCTCCTCATTAGCATTTAAAGCTACAGACACAGAAATGGCACGTCCTAAGGAAAGCTCATTGTGGGACATTGTGGCTGTAATTTTGCACCAAGGCTGAATTTCTGGAAAGAGACTTCAGATACAGTATTAGGGGACCACTAAAGCCTACATAAAAGCATCCAAAAAGCAGCATGTCATAGTACCTTTAAAAAAAAAAAAAAAAAGATTTCATCTTTTATTTATTTATTTTCCTTATTTTATTTCTTCTTTCTTCTGTATGTACCTGCATAAATATTTACATATGTGCATAAATATTTACATATGTGCATACATGTGGCCAACATATTCATGTAATTTCATAAGTTTACAAATAATTTCTGCTGTTATACTTGCAAACTCTATGTGGGACTTGGAGTTGAGAAAATGTAAAAAATAAGCCCTTATATTTATAATAACATTTCCTGTGAAATCAATAAAAAAATATTATAAAAAAGAAAAAAAGAAATAGAGCTGCAGCCTGCATGTGGCCATTGGTGGGTTGAAGCATATGAGGCCAGATCCATGTGATATCAAAAAACTGACAATTTGACCTCACAGCAACTCTGTAGAACACAAACAAATGTGGTCTAATACACTTTTGTAGCTCCTTTGCAAATAGGTCTGTGAAGTTTGATTGCTTTAGTATTAAATAGTTGTTTTTGCATATAATTAACTTAGTTTTTTGTGTCTCATACAAATGTTGACACGTCTTGACTGTATGGATTAGCCATGAGGTAGGCATTTTATAATGCTGTGTGTTAAATTTACAGAGGCAACTCTGCATGAAAAACACATGGGTGTACTTATTGGAGAACAGCCCAAATATTTGTGAGAATTGTGGTTTCTTTAACTTCAAGCATAACAATATTATTTTTCACTAGAAATAAGAGAGCCATAATTATAATTTGTCCAAATATGCACTGTGTGAAAATTCTGTAGAGACTGAATCAACATTATGCCTGCAACAGAAGAAAAAAAATAGATTTAATTAAATAGATAAATGCTATCGATCCAGGAATGAAACCAGTAAAATGCACACTGAATTATTGTTAAAGTATTTGAGGGGTAGGGTATTTACTAATCAATATGTTAGCATGTTTGGTATAGGGCGATTGTCTGGCTGATATATTTTCAGAAAGGTTTGACTGAGTAGTAGCAGAGAGATTTTAAATATATCCCCAAAATATGTTACATAAAAGAATGTGTTGTAGACTGGCACATAGTGAACCTCAGCAAGTAGACGAATGAGTAAAACGTGGGCATAATCATAAACAGAATTGAATTAAACAATTATACAAATATTGTGAGAAGAAAAAAATTATTCCTCGGCAATCCATCGGTAACTTTACATGTTATTAAAAGCCGAACTGTACAAACAATGCAAAAGGTATGAATCAATAAAGCTGCTCAAATCATCTCACATCATCAATATATATATCAATATCTGTTAGGTTTATGTTGTTAGAAATTGGATTTTCAGTGAAGGAGGCTTAAATGATTTCCATTAATTAAATAGACAAAAATACCCACTCTTAAAGGGTAACTACCGTTTTTTTCAACCTGGACCCTATTTTCCTATGTTTTTGTGTCTAAGCGACTGATGGGAACAACAATCTTTGACATTGGTCCAGTATTAAGCAAGATCGCTGCAGTCAGCAGCGGCGAAACAAGCTACAATGTAAGTTAATAGGGCAATTGTCCAGTTTGTATTTACCTTCACAAAAGTGCTCGTTTTGCCACTGAAAGGCTCAGATTATATTCTAAGTGTCTGACAACATTATGGAAAGGATCCTTTCAGAGACAGACCTTGAAAACCTCTTTGAGACCTTTTTTGTTTAACCAGAAACTGCTCTGAAGTTGCTATAGCTAAACCCACCAGGCTCAAAAAGCAATACTTTTAGCGTGTATAGAGCCAACATATTTTCACATGTAAATCGGTAAACTATGTGTTTATTTCAAACAAAACTAGAGTTGTGACGGTTGGAAAAGTGGAAAGACTGAATGACTTTGAATGAAGTGTATTTTATGATGCTAAAATTACTGTTTATTTAAATGCAATCTGGTGGGTTTAGCGAATGCAATTTTGCGGATGTTTTTACGTTTAAAAAAGGATCTTACTCTTTTATGGAAAGGTCGACCTCCTTAGAAATCCTTTCCATAATGTTGTCAGACACTTAGAATAATAATCTGAGCCTGTCAGCGAGCACTTTTGTGAAGGTTGAAAAAAAAATGGTAGTTACCCTTTAACATCTACTAAAGTACATACCCCACCCTCCCTGTGTACCACACGCCTTGCCTATCAATAAAACATTCAGATCTTCCTGCAGGTACAGTACCTAACCCTCCTCTTGTCCTCGGGTCAAATTTTAGACGTTTTCAAAGGTTCTATATATAAAAATGTGTTTCTTTCAATCAAATTTCCCGCAAATAACATGGATGGTTCCATTTGCTTAAAGGAACACGCAGACTTATTGGGAATTTAGCTTATTCACTGTAACCCCCAGAGTAAGACAAGTCGATACATACCCTTCTCATCTCCGTGCGTGCTGTAACGCTGTCTGACGGCTCCAGCATTAGTTTAGCACAGATGCACAGATCCTGCAGGTAACGTGAAAGTGACAAAATAACGCCAACATGTTCCTATTTACATGTTGTGATTTGTAGAGTCACAGCGTGTACAAAAAACAACGTAACATGACACACAGCCATCTTCTATCCGTAAACAAACCAGGAACTATATTCTCAGACAGGCTTGCTGCGAGCATATCACTCCGCCCAAGTACTATATTCTTCCACCTGAGAATATATTTCCCAGTTTGTTTACGGTTAGAAGATGGCGGTGTCTCATGTTACGTTGTTTTTTGTACACGCTGTGTCTCTACAAATCACAACATGTAAATCGGAACATGTTGGCGTTATTTTGTCACAATTCGGAGCAGTAGGATTACTGGAACCATTCACCTGCCTGTTCTGTGATGGGCTGTTGCCGCTGGAGACGTCAGACAGCTTTACAGCACACACGGAGATGAGAAGGGTATGTATCGACTTGTCTTACTCTGGGGGTTACGGTGAATAAGCTAAATTCCCAATAAGTCGGCGTGTTCCTTTAAATAAAAATGTATATGTTTTGTGTGTTTTGTTAAAATAAATAAAAATAAAAATATTAATCATTAAAGCTATAGTGCGTAGTTTCTGTCGCCCCCATAAAGAATTCTAAATAATGACAACAACACTGTCGGCGAGTCCACATGATACAAGCCTTCGATGATCACCCCCACCCCTCCTCCACACAGTTGCTTGTAGCCAAGGAGACACAGAGGATTAAAAAACATGATGAAATGAGGAAAGTCACCGGACGACACAATCTTCTGGGCCCAGTTTTTCAAAAGTAATCCAGTAGGATGTAGGATCACGGATTGGATCAAATCTTGGAAATGGGTTTTTCAAAAGAAAAAGAGGGATTCCAAACAATTTGATCTATTTGATCCGAAAAACCTGCATTATCCCATCAGAAGGGTGGATTCAGTTGGGATTTTTTGTACCAAATAAAATCAGAGAGTGTTTTTTTTTAAGCATGTCACATCTAATGAGATATGGTAAGCAAAAAATATTTAAAAAACATAACAAAATAAAGAATGTAAAATGTTTCTGTTTATTACAGTTTTTCTGTTTCTTAAAAATAAAACAAACAATGGCTATTTGTGGCCACCGGTATTTTGCCTACCTGTTGTTCTTTGCTAAATCAGTAGGCTACAATGTTGGTTCCATTTAATGCTCTGGTAAACAGGATTTGGTAATTCTGAAATTTGGTATTTGGATCCAATCCAATGTTCCTTTAAAAAACTGGCATAAAAGTAAGATGGAAACCGCGGACCCAGGTGTTTTCTGGCCAGAATTAGTAGAGGAGGAGGATGCGCTACATTCAAGGATCGTCCCGCGCCGAGAGGAACCGGAGGACAGCGGTGGGACTTTGCGTTCGATGCCCGGGCCGCGACTGGATGACTCATCACCTGTGGACTAACGGTACTGTACCGAGTTCGACTGGAGGACGCTGTGTGTAAGGAACCATTGAAGGGACATCTAATCAGACTGTAAGAAATGATGAATGCTGGCTGATCAGTCTATAATCTATATTTTTGATGACACTTAATCGGACTGAAAAAAGGTAACATGATGAATCCTGAGGATGCGCTATGGGACACTTAACCAGACTGAAAATACATGATAAATACTGGCTACCTTCCTCCACAGCGCTGCGGAGGAAGGTCTGGCTAGTCCACACAACATTCTGGGATGGGAGAAAAACATGCTCTTGTTTATTGGCATTTCTTTTAACCAGTCACAGTCATCATGGGTGGTGCTAAGCGCCGTACAGAGCCACGGTGCCTCTGCAAAATAGCCTCGGGAAGGAACTTGTTTTGGTGGAACATTTGTACGTTCAAAAGTTGTTTTAGTCGTACAACAGGAAACTCTGATTAGACAGTCTACTAGCTGTCTGGATCTACCCTGCAGAGATCATAGGAGCAGTCAACCATAGTTCTCATAAATCCACTGGAGTTTAAAATTCCAACACAAAGGAAGGTACCCGACATCCAAAAACGGACATCCGAAAAGAGTCCGGCGGAAGTTCTGGCAGAACGAGAGCAATCCTGGAAGTGGAACGTCTTGGATATAGACTATGGAAACATTAATTGGTCATGTGACAAGGGCTGGGAAGATTGGCAGAACAGGCAGCCAAGTGACAGCACTCTGATCCAATGAAAATCACAATTGTCAGATTGACAGCACTCTAGCCCAATGGATTGGGGTTGTGAAACCATCCAATCAGGACTGTTTTGTGTTTGGTAGACAGAGCGACACTAAGCAGGGTTCAGATGGGTTCACAATGTTCTGAAGGTTTAATAAGACACACAAGAAATACATTTTGTAACAATCACTCCAGTCATTTCGATGAGTAGATAGAAAATAAAGAGGCACCAGGGAAAAGGAGGATTGATTCAAGCAGATAAATATCCAGGAAGGAAAACTGTGGAACAATTAATGATACAAATGAAAACAGATGAGAGAGACTTTGTTGAGCTTTCATGGAATGGAACGAAATAGGTTCACAACACTATGTTAAGTAAGGTATCACCCTAAATTAACTGTTTATTGTTTACATTTTTGTAATCATTAAGACGGCGCGACTCCCGCCAGTCTGCTAATAGAAAAAATATCCCCCTGAAGAATCCTGTTGCCGAAATCCAATAGCGTCAGACTCTATGTTTTCAAAATGGGTATATACTCCCATTAGACTCAGTTTATCAAAGAGAAGGAAAAAAAGATAATAGTCAAGTGCAATCTATGGGTGTGTTTGTAAATGTAATTACATAAAAGGCGTGTTACATCAATCCAAGTCTACACTTTTCAATGTTAATAAGTTGTCATTGGATGGATTTTGTCTCAAAACTCTGGTAGAAATGTACTTAAGTGTTGAAACCTGAAAAAATATGAAAAGCATTTAAAACAGCAGTGTGTTGTGGACAGTATTTGATCAGTTCTTCATTAAGAAGTGAGATTGAGTGACATTTGTTGAGCACACAGTAAACATCCTCCCATGATGGCTCTGTGTGTGATTTCTTCTTCATTTATTTTTATGACAGATGAGGTGCAGCTTAGATCTGGACTCATAATGTTCATACTCTCTTATTTCAAGGGCTGATGATCATTCTAAGATTTCCGGTACCAATACCAATACCAATACCGTGACTTTGATACCGGTTCCTTAACGATACTTTTTAACAAAAAGAAAGTACATTACACATTACGGCACAAATCTTTTTTATTTTTTTCAGCTCCTACTACGTGAGTCCCATCTCTGTGTAACGTAGAGTTTTTCCTGCGACGTGTAACGTTAGACAGCCAATCAGCCGCATTATTAGATCTTGGTAGAAGCATGCTGAATCCTGATTGGCTCTCTGACACTGATGAGTTTACTCCCTAGGTATTGAAATTGGGTATTGAATGACGAGGCATTTTTCGATACTCGATACTTTAGAGGCAATTCACTCAGTGCCTAAAAAGGTATAAATTTCGGTACCCATCCCTACTTATTTCTTCACGTAGCACTGGTGATGCAGAATGACATCACTAAAACCAATCCAATCAATAAGTTACCGGTCAGTCCTTATGATTTCATGTTTATGCATCTTGTTTTTTTTTTCAGCTGTCATAGTGACAAACAGCAGCCAGAAGGATTGTTCACAACCTTACAACCCAAAAGTTCTATTAATGGGTTATAACTGATCTACACAGCCTCAGTAAATGATATGAGATTTAAAGTGAGTTTCAGTTCATTGTTCAGCTGTCCGGCCCGTAACTTTACTGTGTTGGTGCACTTCTACTGCTCTCACAGCGTCATTTTCAGCAGCAGCAGGCAGCTGGTTTCAACTAATCCACTCTAACATCCCTCTGTACACCTGAGTTTCTGTTATTAATTGAAAATTCTAATAGTCTCCGGTCAGAATGACCGGAGAATTCCGTCTGCACAATTTAAATTGTGTTCAAATAGGTTACAGTGATTTTTGTTCTATTAAAACAACGAACAATCTTTTATCATTTAGAAAAATGACTGTAGACCGTAGTTTGTATTATTTTATTTCCTCTGCCAAGCAAATGGAAAATAGGCCTATGTTAATTCAGATCGGCACAATGTTATATGCATTGATTTAATTATTTTGCCCTCTCTGCCTGTAGCAAGTAGCCTACATTTCAATATAAATAGTATAAATCTACATCCCTTGACGATATTATTATTTATATAGCCTGCCAATCAATTGTTTTTAAGCGCAATAAACACGGAAAATATTTGACCCGAACTTTTCCCATTTGACTAGTAATTTTACAGGTCACATGAGCGAAACCAATTTTTTCTATGGGTGCAACTTGTATGACAGCTTGTGTGTGAAAGGTGAATGGTTCCTGTACTATGTTAAAGAGCTTTGAGTAGTCGTTAAGACTA
Organism: Perca fluviatilis; assembly: GCF_010015445.1. NCBI lineage: Eukaryota > Metazoa > Chordata > Actinopteri > Perciformes > Percidae > Perca > Perca fluviatilis. The sequence goes on from NC_053114.1 coordinate 9,145,628, forward strand.
GAAAAGTGATTTATAAATAGTCCATTTACATAGTTCCCTAAGCAGTATTAAAAGAATAATATTGGACTTTTATTCACACAACTCTAAATGCAGGATGTTTCTGCATAACTGCTGGATGTGTACTTAACATGTGATATGTCTCTGTTATGTTCACAATTTGTTTCAGCATGCCTTAAATAGAAATTATTGCAGGTTTAAGTAAAAGTAGCAATACCACGATGTGAAAATACTCCATTAAAAGTTCTTACATTGCAGTAGTACTCCAAAACCTGTAAACACTCCTGTAACGTGTACCTGTAAAGTCATCACACTTCCCTGTTACATAAGAGTGCATTCAGTATTATCAGCGAAATGTACTCAAAGGATCTAAAGCTTGTTCAGCTGTGTTGTCATGGTTTTTAGCAGTAGGCTATGTCTATTTCTGTGTCTGTTCTTTAAGAGCTGTTTACACTTACTTGGCCATTAAAACTGATTCTGATCCAGAAAAAGGACTTCTGTGAATATTATACTATCATATATTATTATTATTACTCATGCAATAATGTGGGGGAATAATTGTACTGTTGTAGTTGGTCAAGGTGATGCTAATTCCTACTACTTTACATGCTGTTAGTTGCATCACATTTTAGAAGATGATAATATGTTTTGTTGGTAAAATAATAAAAAAATATGAATCTGCTAATTCCTTCCTTTCCTTCAGCGGTCACTCGAAACAAGTATGACTGTCCTCTCTGTAGGGTTGTCTTATTTGTGGATACTCAGGTGGCTGTAAAGGCCGATCGATGATCCACAGATTGAAGTGGTGTGTGGTGGTGGTGGTGAAGCCTGTCTCTGTTTGTCCTTGCGGTGTTGCCGCTTTGCTTCTGCGGCACGGCGGAGTTCCACTTCATGGTGTGCTGCACCTTCCTGCACAGCTTTTTTCCAGTAGTCCCTGTTCAACACTAGATTCTCCCAGTCGCCGGACGTGATGTTAAACTTTTTCAGGCTGGTCTTAATATTGTCCTTAAAGCGTTTCTTTGGCCCACCAGGGGCTCGCTGTCCTTCTTTTAGCTGGGGATGACATGTCCTGTCCATCGGAGTTGGTACTGCATTATGATGGTACACACACACACACACACACACACACACACACACACACACACACACACACACACACACACACACACTAGAGCATTTGTGTCAAACTCAAGGGCCACAATCAATTTAGGTTCACAATAGATGTCGGCCCGCCTAGTTGTGCGCCAAACCAAAAACTGTTTTTCAAACTGTAAGTATGCGACACTCAAGACAAAATTTGGCAGATTTGCTGACTTTGAGACGTAGAAATTCCCCTAGAAGCAGAGAGTTTTCAAATCCAGGCTGTGAAACAGGTTGCTATGAGTCTTTTTGCTAAACTATATGACGGCTAAGGAACTTTTTTGCTGACTTTTTTAGGGCTTTATGTCGACAAAACTGTAAGTGAGAAGACTATATGAGACATGATAATATAGTCATAAGATCTACTTTTTTTCTGATTAAATACAGTTTTTTCCAACTCCTACTGTTTTCAAAACTTCTCCTTTTTTCAAAGTTCTACACACAATTCCCAAAACTGCCCACACAAAATGCAAAATGCCTCACATCTCCTTCAAAATTAAACACTGCATTCAAAATACCATAAACACATCTCAAAATGAAGCATTTGCATCAAATGGCAAACACTTTTTTCATAATAGAAAATTTTTGGATATACCATGTACATGCTGTTGTTCTAAATGTAAAGCTTTTTTGTCTTTCATAGGCTTATATCTACATTTACAGTGTTCTAGAGAGAAAGTGATCTGCTGAAAGTGGTTGAAAAGTGCACTGTAAAAAACAATGTAATGTTACAGTAAAACAGAAAATATTTATTGGGCAAAACATTACGTTTGTAAGAATAGCACAGTGTTGTATACAGTCGCATGAAACAAGAAAACAAAAGTACAAACATATGTAAACCAAAGGTATCATTTTTAGAATAAAGAATATGTGTGCGTGTGTGTGTTTGTTTTGTTTGTGCATGCTTGTGTGTCGTGATGGGGGTGGGGGGGGATTGTATGCACTTTGTGCGAAACAAAGTGATTGATTTGTAATGCTGAAATAGTCATTAGATAGTTGCATGCAGTATGGACACCACTGTAAAGCTACTCAAGATGGGCTTCTCTCGTGGTCAATCCGTGGTCATGATGAATAAATGTGGCTCTGATCTCATCAGAGATGGCTCTCCTTCTTCCCTTTCTTCCCTCCTCCTCCTCCTCCTCCTCCTCCTCCTCCTCCTCCTCCCTCCTCCCTCCTCGTTGTCCCCTGTCTCTCCCTCCTACTCCCCTTGCTCTCTGTCTATTGTTGGCATCCATTGTTCAAAACAGGTAATCTGACCTTTGACCTATGTATAGGCCTATACTAAAGCAGTGATTGGTTAGTGTTCAGTTATGACATAATGCATGTGCAAATGTGAGGAGTGTGTGTTTGCCCTGGTAAATAAGTGTAGCATTTTGATTGGTTGTGTTTAGAAAAGGAAAGCAAATCACTTCCTGTTAGATTGTTGTGTCTTAGGTAGAGATTTGTGTGTAATGTTTTGAAAAAAGTGTTTTATGCAATTGAAAACTGAGTGAAAGGCTGAGAAATAGCTTATGGTTTTGGAGATTTGCTGTGTAGTTTTGCACTTTGAGTGAGAGGTTTCAAAAATCTTGTGACATGAAAAGATTTTGTGTGTAAGCAGTTGGAAAAAAACTCTAAAAGCATGTTAATAAACTATGTCTGGCTCTTGATGTAATTCTTATTTTCCAGTGTGGCCCTTAGTGAACTAAAGTTTGACACCCCTGCACTAGAGCTATGATTCAGCCCAAAAATTCAGGCCCGACCCTCTTTCCAGTCCTGAGCCACGACAGCAGTTTTGGGCCCAAGTCTGATTAAAAACCTGAATTTCCACTGCTTTTTTTATACATGCGTGTAAAATTTATAGGTTAAGTTGAACACCAGAGAGCAAAAATAATTTCATTAAAATTAGAAATAAATGCACAGTTGAACTGTGCAAGGCTAAGGCGGTCTACTTTCAACAGCAGATTACACAATCTGCTACTAACCCAAAGACATTGTAGCAGACCCTTAAGGTCATCACTTGCGAAACTGAGAAGAAAAAGAATGTTAATATTCAAATTTCCCCGCAGGGTACTCTTATCTCAGATTGAGAAAAGATTGCATGTGCTTTCAATGACTATTATATAATACTGCATTCAATAAAAAATTCTCATGCCCGTGATACTTATGGTCGAAACACTTCCTTTTTAAAGACTCATGCTGATAGTCTCATACCTCTCTTTCAGCATTTAATCGATCATTGTATTAGGCTTTCTATCTTTCCTACTGACTGGAAAACAGCACAAATCACTCAAATTTTTAAATGTGATGATCATACTCTTGTCTGAAACTACAGACCTATAGCTATATTTCCAGCAATGTCTAAAGCCGCTTTCCGACCGGAGAGATTTTTGCAGGACCTAGAACCCCAATTTGGGGATTATTAAGTTCCTCTGGCCACAGTTCCTGTAACTCTTTCAGCTCCTACTTCAGGGCAGGGTCTTTTCCCTTTTCTGCATAGTGGTGGTTAGATGGCTGTGTTATAATAACAAAAGGTCAGTTCCTATGGCCACTTGGCCAGTGTGCAAATGGCAAAAAACGGTTTTGGGGGAGAGCAGTTAGTAGAACTGTTTAGAATGATATTCCCCATCACATCAGAACACTACCATCCATCACATATTTCAAAAAGGCATACAAACTGTTCCTTCACAACAGTTACACTTGCACACATTGATTTATTTATGTACTGTCCAAGTCTTGTTTGCACTGTCTGTATTGTTGTTTTAAGTTGTCTGTATCTGTCTAGCCCATGCTAATGTCCTGTTTCTGTCCTCATGTGCCCTAACTGTGTTCAATATTTTATGTTTCTGCAGAACAGGAACCTGCTGGAAACCAGTTTTTAAACTGAGTCAGGTCCGTTTATATTGTAACTTAATGTTACTTTTAACTTTCCTGTATAATAAATGAAATTAAATGAAGTTGAACAAATATCCAGAAGATGGGGTCACACAAAGCCCACATACATATGACATTATTCATGACATTACACAGACTATAAGGTCTTCATTAGCATAATAAAAACACACAGCGGGAAACGCTTACCCGGCCTGGGGTAAGTTTGAGAAATGTCAGCCTGGCCCGGGCCAAACCTGACGGGCCTAATTGGTTATATGGGTTATGGCAGAGAATACTGTCTTTTTATGTACAGTTACAGTTCAACACAAAAAGGATTTTGACCCTAATCTGAAGGTGAAACATGTCTGAATAACAAAAGACTAACACTGTGACTAGAAGCCACGTAACCAATAAGAATTTATTGTCACAAGCACAATTTGTTACACAAAAATAATGGGTCACATTTACACAATTTATACAGGTCTAGAACTCAATGTACAATTAATAGACTAACTAAATACCAATAGTTAAATATGTACTCACATTGCACACAATATCATTAAAACCTACACAAAAAACATGTACTGTGTGAAAGTAACACGAGTCGACATAAAAATCACATTATTTACAAAAAAAACATCCATTTGAGATCTTTAGCAAAAGGACTCTGATGTCTGTTCTCCCATCCGTCTGTCAGAGACATTATACAATCTATCGTGTAAAAGCTCCCCCGCTAGAAAGTATTATTCAGTCTCTTAATAGTTCAAAAGGTTATAAAGTAATAAAGTCAAGTAGCCAGAGCTGAAGAACACCAATACACTAGTAAATACTGCGCTTTGCTTGGACGGTATGGCGGTTTTTCCCTTTTTAAAGCAGGCTGGTGAGATTAGCAGTTAGCCTCATGAAGTGCACTTTAAGCCTTAGCTTAGCAACTGTCTGCAATGAGTTATTTTTTATTTATTTTTTTATTATTTTTTATCTTGAATTTATACATAGAATCCTTCTACACTCGCATCAGGTTTTGTCTCTAGAGGTGTGGACATCACTACACAAAGTTTACACAGTAAGGGTGATGAGAGAGAGAGACAGAGAGAGAGAGAGAGAGAGAGAGAGAGAGAAAGAGAGAGGAACGGCAGCAGGCGGAGACGGACAGCTTCTCTCCTGCAGCGGTTTGGCAGCGGTGGTGTGCAAGAGGCAGATGGAGGTGAACTTCTTCAACACTCACAGAAATATATGTGTGTGTGTGTGTCTACAGTCACTGCAGGTACAACCAGAGGAGGCGATCGGTCGAGTACTGAGGCCTGTACTACGAAGCAAGATCAACATGGCCTGGATTTCTTTCAGTAATCCGGCTTCACCTAACCTAACAACCGCGATCCTGGATAACCGGTGTCACGAAGGTGGTTATCAACTAGTTCAATCAACCCAGGGTTTCCCAATCCAGCGGCGCGCGCGTTCACATAAAAGAGGCGATGTTTGCGCACCACGACCAATCGCAAACCAGAGCCGCATGTTATTTATAAGAAAAGCACATTTTAACAGAATCGGTTTTCCAGGAAAAAAAAAAAAATCACTATCACTTCCCCATCAATCAGGACCAATATCTGACCATAATTACGCTTGGGCTTTCCATAAACTGTCGTTGCTTTAGCCTATTATTTCAGTTGCAACCCTGGCAGTGGGAAGTGATCGTGAGAACAAATAAAACATATAAAAACATAATTCAAACCGATGTGCGCATTGGCGACACACAGCTCAAGAAGCCGACATGTAATTCCCTCCCATTAAAATATATATAAAAATACCCATCAGGGAATGTTAACAGGGTTGTCAGTCTCTAAATAATTAAATTTTTATGAGTGCACCTCTCTCTCTCTCTCTCTCTCTCTCTGCACCGAGCTCCGCCTGATCTTCTAGTGACGTCGTTATCGACCGAGTATTGATTGGTCAGTGGGCGGTGCTTTAACACCGGTTGATCTCTGATCTCCAACTTAACCTGCTCCCAACCAGGTTAGGTGTTCAGCATGAGTTACCACGGCGATTGAACCCGATAACAACTGATCCACCTTCGTAGTACAGAAAATCCTGGGTTGAGCCTTAAGTTAGCTCGTTAACGCCAAATCCTGCTTCGTAGTACAGGCCTCTGGTCCTACTATTATTTATTTTTTAAACTTTATTGGTCTTGCTGTGCTGTGAGTAAGTGAGTGAGTGGCATCCTGTCTGGACTGACAGCTGAAGTCAACTGATACACTTATTCCTGAATGGATGTCACCATGGGTACGTTCAGACTGCAGGCAAATCCGATTTGTTTCCATAATCTGATCTTTAAGACAGACTGTCTGCGCTGTTATTTACAAGCGATCAGATCAGGATTTGTGTGTCCAGACATCACCAACCTATCTGCATGGGTTGCTGTGGTAACAACGTAGTCAGCGTAGCTGTGCTGGTGACACGGCTACTGACAGCAGGGGAAATGTATGAGCCGGTGCGTGTTATTGTCCAACACAGTCTCACGGCAGTTCGTGAAATGGTCACGTCATTTTTTCAGTCTATTGATTCATGTAAACGGACACGTTGATCTAGTGACAACAAGGAAACGTGACACGCGGGACACAATCCCCGGTCTCTGGGGGACGCAGGACAAGAAGAATGGGGAAAGGAAACGGACATGATCCCCGGTCTCCGGGGTGAAAGTCCTGTGTTGTTTGACCCATCCACCACACCTTTCATACTACTCGCTACCGTAGTCGCTCTTAATACATTAGTTTAAAAAACGTGCTGACCATCACGAAAAAAACTAGATAAATGTGTCTGTGTACACAAATCAATAGATTAAATTACGTGACCATTTCGCGAACTGCCGTAAGACTGGATTGTATTGCCACATCGTTGGCTGTGAACCAGGCAACTGTGTATTACCCTGTGTGCTCACACTACAACATAATCATGCTGGGAAGTAAAGGGACTGGCGCTGCCAAATATTTACAGAAACCGTTTTATTTTATGGGATGTTGAGACTGTGATGAGATCACAGCTGCTCACTCTCACACAAACCTATTTTCAACATCTTAAAAAAAAAGAGAAGCTATTTCAGTTTTTAATGTGCACAGAGTAAGCCAATGTTTTGTAATCTTTTTTTCCTCCACACAGTCACAATCAGAACTCTGAAACCTTTGGCCAACCTTTCTGGAGTAGGACAGGTCTGAATTCCTCAACAGATAAGTCATGATTTATTACCATGGTGAAACTTTTTACTGTTAAATCAAATGTGAAGATATCGTGCAGCTGAACTCAGTGTCAGCTCTCCACCAACACCATCACTAAAGCCCTATTCGCACGGGATAAGTATTACCTGGTGACCTCCAGTCATTTGTAATAATCGCGGAGGTTGTCTGTGATCTTAATCCCGTGCGAATCGGTCATGTCTGTAATTTGTAAAGTAATAATTCCCCCGCAAATGACCTACCATATTTCGCCGAAAACGGAGGTCCTGTGATAATATTAGTCCCGTGCGAATCGGCATCTCTGTGATTTGGGGTCTAACTGGCTGCGTTGTCAATTATAAATGAAAAGTTTTGACATCATTTCCGGGGGATAATGTCTGTAAATTTGAGTAAAATACAGACTTCAGTTATCCCGTGTGAATGCGCCAGACGAAATACAGACGTGTGGGGGTAATTTATAAACTACAAGAGGTCCCCAGGTAATACTTATCCCGTGCGAATAGGGCTTAAGAGTGACATGTTAAATGATATAATAACATATTACTGTAAAATCAAGATATTACAATTTAGGTCAAATTTACTGCAGCGTGTTTCAGTTGTCCAACAACATTAGCTTAACTAATCCTATCAAAAAGGCCTGCATGAAACAACTTGATCCGGAACAGACCGGCTGCAGCAGAGACTCTCTGGGCTACTACCTTAAGATGACATGGACTGTACTAACTGTTAATGCTCTGCAGCAGTTGAGGAGCAGTCACCCTGTAGCGTACTGCCTGAAACGTTCAGAGGTGCACGACCACGCGCCACGACAACTTGCGGAGACGTCATTTCATGGCTTGCGCACCTCGCGCTGTGAACACCGCAGCGACCATAAACCTAGCTTTAACCCAGCTTGACAGAGAATGTCCCTTTGTTGTTGACAGCAGAATGACTGATAAGTGTGGAGACAAACGTGTTAAAGCAACTAGGCAGTAACTAGTTGTCTAACGCATTATTTTATTAATTAAGTAACTCAATTGCCTGTCCACAGCTAATCTTGCATAGCCTACTACTAGACCCATTAGCCTAATATTTTTTGTGCACATTTCTGTGTGGGCCTACCGTAAACCATTATTAAACAGTCCCGGGTCTTAATTATTAAAGATGCGGCAGCATTGCCTCTGCTCGAAGATGCGGACGTAGATGGATGGATGGACTATTTTAACACTGAATTTTCATTATTTAACAGATCAAACAATTTGCGCCGTTGATACACTTTGTATGGAACACCATTGTGCCTTTGGACTTCGCGTTAAAGGCGGAGGCGTTACTTTCCCCCACTTTTCTCCAAAACCATTGGTCCAAAAAACCAATCAATGGATATTCCCCCGGAGAGCTTGCACACAAACTTGCTTGTTTAGCATTCAACAACAGAGCAGTGCTGAGGTGCGCTGAAAGACAGTACGTATACGGAACATTGGGTGTAGTGTATGTGCAATTGGCATAGTCCTAAATTTTGGTCATCTGCGTTGATGCTTGCAGACATGAACCGCTGACACAAATGGTGCCGATATTATATTGACAT